>NC_086098.1:129850810-130492060 GCF_963921235.1 Mobula hypostoma
TACATTATATTTATATATTTCCATCATTTACAGTTTCAAAATAACAAAAAAAGAAAAAGGGCCCGAAGCAAAAGTTTGAGCACCCTGCATGGCAGGACTTAGTAACACCCCGTTTGGCAAGTATCACAGCTTGTAAACACTTTTTGTAGCCAGATAAGAGTCTTTCAATTCTTGTTTGGGGGATTTTCGTTCATTCTTCCTTGCAAAGGCTTCTAGTTCTGTGAGATTCTTGGACCGTCTTGCATGCACTGCTCTTTTGAGGTCTATCCACAGATTCTCGATGATGTTTAGGTCAGAGGACTGTGAAGGCCATGGCAAAACCTTCAGCTTGTGCCTCTTGAGGTAGTCCATTGTGCATTTTGAGGTGTGTTTAGGTTCATTATCCTGTTGTAGGAGCCATCCACTTTTCATCTTCGGCTTTTTTACTGACGGTGTGATGTTTGCTTCCAGAATTTGCTGGATATTTAATTGAATTCATTCTTCCCTCTACCAGTAAATGTTCCCCATGCCACTGGCTGCAACACAAGCCCAAAGCATGATCGATCCACCTCATGCTTAGCAGTTGGAGAGGGGTTCTTTTCATGAAATTCTGCACCCTTTTTTCTCCAAACATATCTTTGCTCATTGCGGCCAAAAACTTCTATTCAAAAGATTCAAAGTAACATCTAAACAAGCCTGATGCATTTTGGAAACAAGTCCTGTGGACTGATAAAGTTAAAATAGAACTTTTTGGCCGCAATGAGCAAAGGTACCACTCAAAAGAAATAAAAAAAGTTTTCTTGCTTAAAATATTAAAGAAATGTGTCATCTTTAACTTTATGCATTTTGGGAATCAGTTCATCTTTTACTCGCTTAGCTATTCACAGTAACAGAAATTTATATATTTATATATATATATATATAGCCCACTCACAAACAAGAGAAAAATTATAGGTGCTGGAAATCCAAGCAGCACATACAAAATGCTGGAGGAACTTGTTGAAGGGTCTTGGCTCAAAACATCAACTGTTTACTCTTTTCCATAGATGCTGCCTGGGCCTGCTGAGTTCCTCCAGCATCTTGTGTGCGTTGCTTATTAATATTTGGCTATTCTGTGTAACATTGGAATTTGCCTCTGATCTTGTTATTAATTAATGTATTAGAGAAACTGTTATTTAAGCTTTTTAGCCATCTTTGAGTTTAACAGACAGGGAGCACTTACCTACATCTCCAATGTATATATATTTGATGAGTGACACTGCATTAGCAAGTTGTAATAGAATGCAATGAATCATTACCTCTCCCTATAGACGTTTTCACTCATTCAATGAGGACAAGCTGCTCCCTTCCAAAACTTAAAAGCGAATATCCTAGAAATTTAGAAGCTTTCAACATTTGGGTGTTTTCCTTCTACTTCTCAAAGAGCGGGGCCCAGGGAGTCTGAGATCTTGAGTCTTCGAAGTATTCTGGTGTCCAGATAGGTGATTGCCTCTATAAAATACTCCAAACCCACTAGAGCGATAAATAGACACCTCCCAGGCCAACCTGCCTAACATAGGAGGCCCTAGTTAGTTGCCTCCCTAGGCAGGTGATATCAGCCACATGCCAGACACTGGACCTCTGAAGTGAATGCTCTGTTCTGAGCTCTGTGATGGGAGAGGAAAAGATTTAAGAATGTTTTCGAAGCCTCTCTGTAAAAGAATACGACATCCTCACTGGCACTTCGGAATCCCAATCCTTTACCACTCAAAAAAAGGACCAGGAGCTTTGGAAAGGACATTTAGAATCTTGGTTGGAGCACACAATAGCTCTTCAAAGAGCAGCAGAAAAAATATTAAACCTTGCAGACCAGCTACTCACTGTCTTACCAAAGTCTCCTGTCCCACCTGTGGAAGAATATGGTACTCATCGGCCGACTGAGAACACACAGAACAAGAGTGGAAATATTCTCAACCAAGCACAGTGCCAGAGTCCCAGGGTCAATCACAACCTCCAGTGCGATCTATGTGGAATTTGCATGCTTTTCCTGACAGCTTGTGAGTTTTCTCAGGCTGCTCTGTTCTGTTTTCCTCCCAGATCCAAAGGCATGTGTGCTGGTAAGTTAATTATCTGTTGTAAGTTGCCTCCAGTGTCTAGGTGCATCATAGGATCAGCAGAAGATTGTTCACCGGGGAGGACTTGCAGTGAAGTTTTGAGGGTACTGTCTCGATGCTGGTGGTATGG
This sequence comes from Mobula hypostoma, assembly GCF_963921235.1. Taxonomy (NCBI): domain Eukaryota; kingdom Metazoa; phylum Chordata; class Chondrichthyes; order Myliobatiformes; family Myliobatidae; genus Mobula; species Mobula hypostoma. Next base: position 129,853,013 of record NC_086098.1, read on the forward strand.
AGGGGAACATCACAGAAGACTGGACACCAGGTCAGTAAATGGGAGGTCCTGATGTCAATGCCAAGTCAGAGATTATAGGAGTGGTGATAAACCTGCTAAGCACCCAGGTGATGTTTAAATCTCATTGGCTGGGAGGCAATCACCTAACTACCTCAAGGCAAACCAGAGGTATGATATGGTAAAGAATCAAGTCTGTCATTTGCACATATAAATGCCTAATGGGCATGTAAATAGATGGTGTGCCTCTGCGGTCTTCCATATGATGTGGGTGTTAGTAATTAGGTCAGTAATTGTTACCCATCCTGAATTGCCATTGAAATTGAATGACCTTTGAGAGTCTGTGTGAGGAGTGGCACGCCACACAGTCTATCATTCTGCGCCTTGTAAGGCATGAAAATGCCCGATGCTGGCCTCTCAGGCCTGAGTCGACATCATCATCATTTGAGAGTGGCCTTTGAGAATCGATTGCCCACAGCCTGAAGCTGCATATAGGCCAGAAGTCGGAAGGGCTTGGAGGCCTACAGATCAGAACTGACAAAGACCTAAAGCTACACACACCAGAATTCACGTTAGTGTAGACCAGCATGTAGTCCAGAGTCACTTATTGGTCAGAAGATGCACATGTCTGCCCAGGGAAACACAGCAGTGATTTGTTCTTAAAGAATGAAGTCAACTAGGCAGATTTATGACAATTCATTGCTTTCATTAATACTGCCAGCATTCTACATTGGACTATTGAATTTATTAGTGAACAAAGCTGTTATGGATCTTGAGCCTTTGCCGTTCCCTCTGGATGACAAGTCAATAAACACAGCAAACATGCTTTGGGACACCCCTCTCCCACACCCACTTCTTGATTCTCAAGCTGGCATTCACCAAGCACAGGAAGAACTGATGCTAACTTGGTCTCCAAACTGCACCCAATCTCTCTGTGAAACAAATACCGGTTTATGACTTTATGTCAGGTGACAAATTCCATGCCACTTAACTTTAGCTGCAGAAGCCAAAGAAAATTGTTCAAGGAAACAAAAGAAATAACAGCAAAGAGCAGTCAAAATGTGTTGAAAATATCATGTATGGAAAAGAAAACAATGTCACACAGTGTTGACCACTGTTAACGTCATTTACATGCTATACTTGGAAGTTTCTAGGTAGTCAATTAGAAAGGTGCAGTACATCTCCATAAACCAGATATTATCATGCGGCAGCTTTTATATGCTCCATTGTGAACTACATCATTTATCATTCACATGGGATAAACAAGCCAGCACAACAGAGACAACATAGGTTGCAAAACTGTAAATGCATTCAATAAAAGCAATGGGGCTTTTAACTGATAAATCCTCTTCAATGATTCCCAAAGCATCAGCAGTACTGCCGGTGGAGGTTAGAGTCAGTCAGATTTCTACTCCTTACTTTTTACAATGTTAACTAAATCACTGATTAAATCATGCACAAATACCCATTCTGTACCTATTGTTATTTGCTTTTCTATATATTATAAACACAAGAAAGTCTGTAGATGTTGGACATGCAGACCAAAGCACACAAAATGCTGAGGGATCTCAGCAGGTCAGACAGCATCTATGGAAATGAATAATTGGTCGATGTTCTGGGCCAAGACCCTTCTTCAGGACTGGAAAGGAAAGGGGAAGATGACAGAATAAAAAGGTGGGGCGGGGGAAGGGTAAGGAGGATAGCTAAAAGGTGATAGAGGCCGGAGATGAAGGAATCTAATAGGAGAAATCAGTGGACTATAGGAGAAAGGGAAGGAGGAGGGGACTATGGAGAAGGTGATAGGCAGGTGAGAAAAGGTAAGAAGCTAGAGTGGGGAGTAGAAGAAGAGGGGAGGGGGGTGGGGAAGTTTTCTTTACCAGATGGACAAGGAAATCACTGAGGGAGTGATCCCTGCGGAAAGCAGAAGGCGGAGGGGGCTGTAGTTAAAGATATGATTGGTAGCAGGATCCCTTTGGTGATGGCAGTAGTTGTGGAGAATGATGTGTTGGATGCAAAGGCTCATGGGATGGGAGGTAGGGACATGATGAACTTTATCTCTGTTGAGGCAGCAGGAAGATGGGGTGATCGTAGATATTCAGAAAATGCAAGAGATTCAGGTGAGGGCAGAATCAATGATGGAGGAAGGAAAACCCCATTCAAATTATCCTGACTGTACCTCTTCCCATTCTGTCTGAGTAAAAGCTACTCCTTTTTCTCAGTTCTTTGTCTCCACTACATCTGTTCCCAGAATGCAACTTTCCTTTCCTGTATATCAGGGATGTCCTCCTTCTTCAAATTCTTTTCAATAAAAGAACATATTATCTCTACATCATTCAACACATTATTCTCTGCAGCTTCTACCATCTCCACAGGGATCGTACCAGCAAACGTATCTCTACCTCCCCCCCACCTTGTCTCTCTGTTTTCCGCAGGGATTCCTCTCTCCATGATTCCCTTGTTCATTCATCATTCCTCACTAATCTCCCTCCCCGCATTTACCTCTGCAAGCAGCCAAAGTGCTATACATACACATTCACCTCCTCCCTCACCTCCATTCTGAGCCCCAAACAGTCCTTCCAGGTGAGGCAACACTTCACCTGCGAATCTGCTGGGATCGTCTACTGTGCCAAGTGCTTTCCATGCGGCCACCTCTACACTGGTGAGACCCGGCATAAACTGGGGGACTGCTTTGTCGAGCATCTCCGCTCCACCTGCCAAAAGTAGAACTTCCCCGTGGCCAAACATTTTAACTCCCATTCGTATTCCCGTTTCAACATGTCGGTCCATGACCTCCTGTAGTACCACCATGAGGTCACCGTTACGATGGAGGAGCAACACCTTGTATTCCGTCAGGGTAGCCTCCAACCTGATGGCATGAATATCGCTTTCTCCTTCCGGTTAAAAAGAACTTCCTTCCCCATTTCCTCTTTTATTTCTCACTCAGGCCCTTTACGTTTTCTTATCTGCCTTTCAACTCCCCCTGGGAACCCTCCTCCTTCCCTTTCTCCTATGGTCCACTCTCTTCTCCTATCAGAGTCCTTCTTCTCCAACCCTTTACCTTTCAAACCCACCTGGCTTCACCTATCACCCTTTATCTATCCTCCTTCTCCTCCCCCCACTATTTTATTCAGTCAGGTTCCTCTTTCCTTTTCAGTCCTGAAGAAGGGTCTCAGCCCGAAACATTGACTGTTTATTAACTTCCATAGATGCTGCTGAGTTTCTCCATCATTTTGTGTGTGTTGCTCTCTGTACATTAACCTTCAATTAAATCCAGTGTACAATTATTCCCAGAGATACATCATTCTACATGTAAGGCCTGAACCCTCCCCACCCACCACCGGTTACATTCCACTCTGTTATCACTCCCATGTATTCATTAGCTAAAATGACATCACTGTATTTATTTGTGGCAAATGGATTGCTGCTCATCTCTATCACTCACCTTTGAAACTGTTCTTGGTATTTTATTGGTGTAGTTATTAATAGGATTATTTGTGAGGATATCGGATGTGGCCATCTATTGAAATAAAGTGGGAGTGCTGCTTCACAATAGTTAATCCATCATTATCAGATTTTTGCAATTAAGTGAGGTAACACTCCAGAGATTCACTGGTTCTATTTTGCTATTGATCCAATCAAGCGCAGATGGAGGGACAAACATACTTTTTTTTTAGCAGCAATTGCATTCTAACCGTGTTAAAAATAGTTCCAGATTCAGTCAGAAAATCAGATGTGAACAGTTCAACTTCTTTCAAAGAATTACTTAAAGGTCATGATGTGGCTCGCATTCTGCACAGAGGTCTTCCAATATAGAATGTAAAAGAGTAACGAGACACAGCTCCATGATTTTGGAACTGTCTGTGGTCAAGTCCTGGCTGGGGGCAAGGTCACCATGGTTAAATGTCAGCAGGTCAGAATGAAAGTCACCAGTGTCATTACCAAGCACAGGGTGGTTAGCACTTCTCCTGGAAAATAATGTTAGCAGGAGCTAGTTGACTAAAAGCAGACGATAAGCTCTGAAGATGTTAAGCAGGTTAGGCAACATAGAATTGGAGAGTAATACAGTGGAAACAAGCCCTTTGGACTATCTTGTCCATGCCTACCTCAGCTAGTCCTATTTCCCACATGACCCACATGTCTCTAAACATTTCCTGTCCATGTATCTGTCTACATGTCTTTTAATTATTGTTATTGTATCTGCCTGCACCACTTCCTCTTGCAGCTAGTTCTACATACCCTTGGGTTCCCATTAAATCTTTCCCCTCTCATCAACCTATGCTCTCCAGTTTTCAATTTCCCTACCGTGAGAATAAAACTGTGACTGTTCACCCTATCTATGAACTGCATAATTTTCTATACTGCTACAAATCAGCTTCCTTCATTCCAGAGAAAGAAGTGTCCCATTCTGTCTCTCCTCTTAACTGAATCCATACAGTCCTAATAATATCCCCTTTTGAATCTTTTCTGCACCCTCTCGTGTAAACAGAGAGATAAAGATTCACTGACTAAGGTCAATAACCTTTTGTAATAATTTAGAAAAGACAGAGAAGAGACAAAGTCTCAAGAAGCAGGGAAAGCGAGGAATGAAGGATGAACTAAAGGGAAGTTCGGTGATGTGGTGGAGAGCAGGGATAATTGGACAACAAAAACGTGCAGGGTGAGAAAGAGTAGTGAAGGAAGCACATGAAATGTGCAAAATTATAAGCAGAGGAGAGGGAGAGAGCAAAGACAACTCTGATACCTGGGGATGAGAAAGACAAAAGCCAATATTGCAGGTTTTCCTGTCATATGAAGGGCTCCCATTCCATACGCTGATATTCTGTTCTGTTGGCCAAAAATGGGTTTCAGAATATAAAGATGTGGATTGAAGTAAAAAGCTCTAGTTGCTATGTGCAAGTCTTATTGAGGTATTCCTGATACATCATTAATGCTTACAAGTAACATTCTAAAATGTATATTCTTACAATTTTTAAATAGGTTCTAGCAATATTGTTAATTTGTTTTATTAACATTAACAGTGTATTCTTATTTTTAAAAAACTAAAGAAACCCAGAAGTATTTTAAATGCATTTCAACCACACAATTAGTCATAATAGAATATTCATTTTAATAACACTGTCATTGCATTCTCTTAGCATTAGAAATAAATTCTGGTAGCATTTGAAATTAACTTTAATAGCATAAAATAAATATATATGAATGCACTATGAACAAATGCTGTTTCACTTGTAAACATACTTTTTATTGACATGATAAATGCAGACTAGCAACATGACACTCATATCAGAAAGACATGTGTAGCATTGTAAATACATTCAGTAACTAAAGTGGTGGTATTTGAAAATAATTCCTTGTAACTCTGCACATGCATTATATTCACACCATAATTAACATTTATAAATGCATTCTATCCATATTATAAATGCATTTCAACGATAAGTGAAATTAATTTGAACCACATTATACACGCATTAGGCCTATTCAATATATATATATCAATATCAGTGGAAGCTATAAATGCCAGATTATCAAAAACATCTTGAGAAGAATAATGGGACTGAACAAATCTACTTATGAAAAGAAAATTTATTTGAATAATCGACAAGAAGGTTGTTAGAATGTGCCTGGTAGAATAAGGGGGAAATAGTGGACAGAGTGTATCAGGATGTTAAGAAGATTCTCTGTAATGTCCCACACAGGCAGTTTTTCAATAAGGTTAGTGCACGTGGAATTGGGAGGTGATTTAATAACTTGGATAGAGAATTAGTTATCGAGCAGAAGGCAAGGACTGACAATAAATGGATCCCTCTCAGGTTGACTAGATGTGATTAGTGGAATACAGCAGGGGTCTGTGTTTGAGCCAGAGCTAGTCACACATTATGTCACTGTTATTATTGAGTGGAACATGTTTTTCAAGTTTGCTGATGCCACTAAATTAGATGAGATTGTGAGTAGGGAAGGGAAACGAGGGTTTAATGGGATATGGACAAACTGAGTAAGAGACAAGGGTACGATGATGGAATAATTGTGGAAAAATATAAAGTTGTCTACTTTGAAGAAATTAATAGAAAAGCAAAGTATTATTATTGGTTTACTATTGTCACATGTTCTGAGAAACAAAGAAAATCTTCATTTTGTGTGAAGATAATTTCATTACATCAGTGTATTGAGGTAGTACAAGGGGAAAAACAATCACAAAATGCAGAACATAGCATTACAGTAACAGAAAAAGTGCAGTGCAGGTAGAAAAATAAAGTACAAGTCCATGAAGGGGTATTTTCTGAGGCCAAGCGTTGATCTCCCATACTAGAGGTCCATTCAATAGTGGGACAGAAATTATTCTTGAGCCTAGTGGTACATGCCTTCAGGCTTTTGTATCTTCTGTCTGATAGGAGAGAGAAGAACAAGAACATCCAAAGTGGGCAGGGATATTTGATTATTTTGGCTGCTTTACTAAGACAGGAGGTGTAGACCAAGTCCATGGATGGAATTATGGTTTCCACAGCTCTGAGCATCTTTTTTGGGGGCCTCAGGCAGAGCAGTTGCATCTGGATAGTATGCTTCCTATGGATAAGTCTGGCCAGAGAGGGGAGGTCTGGGGTGATGGGATCCTCCTTTACTCCCAAGACCTCAGTCACTGGTGTCCTGCTTCCAATCTCCATATCCTGGGAGGACCAACAGCATGCCTTCCAGGTCCTGGTGGACTCAGGTGCAGCAGATAGTTTCATGGACAATTCCCTTGCAAAGAACCTTCTCATCCCTTTCACTAGTCTAGAGTCCCCATTGGTTGTAACTGTCCTAGATGGAAGATCTCCGAGTAATGGTAGTGTTTGTCACCTCATTCACCCCTTGCGCCCTGCACCTGTCCAAAGACAATCATCGTGAAGAAATCCAGCTTCATCTCATTCACTCCACAAATTCCTTGTTGTCCTAGTATTCCTAGTATGGTTAACTTGTCACAAACCACACATTGACTGGTCTAGATGTCATGCTACATGACTCTTCTCCATATCTTCTTCTACAACTCTTGAGTCTTCTGATCCTCCTGAACTGTCCCAAGTCCCTCCTGAGTACCATGACCTGAAGGAGGTGTTCAGTAGGAGAAGAGCCTCAACCCTTCCTTCTTATCATCCATAAGCCTGCTCCATTGACCTACTCCCTGGAGCCTGCCCTCCTCGGGGTAGAATATTCTTCCTTTCTAGTCCCGAGATGCCAGCAATAGAGGAGTGCATTAAGGAGGCTCATGTTGCTCATTTCATCTAACCATCTACTTCCCCTGTGAGAGCGGGGGAAGAAGGATAGAGGCCTTCACCCTTGTATTGACTATTGTGGACAAAACAAAATCACTGTCTAGAACCGTTACCCACTCCCATTGATATTGTTGCCAATTTAAGCTACTCCAAGGAGCCACACTTTTATTACTTTGTCTTCATCTGAGGAGAAGAGTGGAAGACAGCGTTCAATACCCCAACTGACCACTGAGTGAGTGAGGCCTCCTTCGGTCAGGGTCGACTATGGATGTTATAAGAACATAAGAAATAGGAGCATCAATAAGATCATGGCTGATCTGTCCGTAAACTTAGCTCCATCTACCTGCCTTTTCGCCATAAACTTTAATACCCCTACTATGTAAAAATCTATCTAACTGTATCTTAAATATATTTAGGTCCTAGCTGTCTATTTACACAAGCCTGGGCGTAGGCATAAAGTATGACTAAGACTATGACTATGACTATGACTATGACTAGTACGATATGGAGAGCAAGATGTTGCCCATGTAACAAACTCCTCCTCTCCATGCATCTGATGACCCCAGAGGAACACCAGAGACTGATTAGTTTGGTACTAGCAGCATCTCAGGAGTTGCCAGCTAGTGTTGACCTCAATGTCAGAATGCCTTAGGGACTCCATTTCCAGAGTATTCCCTTGGGGTTTACTCCTGAAGCCTTCCCCAAGGGTGGGTATGGCTGCAAGGCAGCAGAGATTTGAGATCAGAGTTTTCCTTCTCCTAGATGAGCTGCCAACCACGGCTGATGAGCCCCATCTGCGTCAACAGTTCCAGGCCAACTGCTGGCTCAGGCCAGCACCATTTTATTGCCTTGGGCAAAAGGCTTAGCTCTCTACCCAGGATCTTCCTCTGGAAATCGAATCTCACAAGCTGGCCCCCCGGCTTATTGATCCTTTCAAAGTGTTGGGGGAGGGGAGTCAGTCCTGTGTCCTATTGCTTCCTGCTCTCCTCAATCAATGTGATCACCAGTCCCATTTCTCCGAATGCAAGCCCCTCCCCTCATCCATGGCTCATTGATGGTCAGCCCGCAATCTCGGTTCACCATCTGCTGGACTGTCACCGGGTCCATGGGCACATCCAGTATTTAATGGACTGGGAGGGTTCCAGCATGGGATATATTGGATCCTGATCTCATCCAGGAGTCGCAACACCATCGTCCTGATCATCCCCAGGGGAATGTCAGGAGCCATTCCTAGGGGTGCTGGTCCAGTGAGGATTCCAGTCTATTCAAGGGTTGGCCAGCAGAGGCAGACGTAATTCCCTAAAGGGATTTTTAGAACTGATTGCGCTCTCTTGTTATTGATCATTGACTGTACATGTTCCAAATTAATGTCTGTATATTTAAACCCTGCTTCCTATACCTTACTTTGCTTAGTCTTAAAGTATGGTCTTGTGAATAGCAAGAGCCTCTAGCATGTTTTAAGTCTTTTGTGTGTGTGTTTTTATATCTGCTGATTGCCTGCCATTTCTGGATCTTATTTGTGCATCAACATCTTGGTTAATGAATTTGTGTTTGGATGACTGTACTTTTGAGTTGGACTGGTTGCTTGTTTTTGCCCATGCCTGTTTTTTGTCCATATTGGCTAAAACAAAATGAAACTTGCTTTTGTATCTGCAGATCAACCCCTGTCTATATTGTGGCTTCTGCAACTGGGCTTTGCAATTCCGCAAGTGGTACAGTGCCGGATTTTCCACGCAGTGACCTGAGTCCAATTCCCAACTAGGCCGTGTCCCTTACAAAAAAATCCATTGTTTGGAAAAAAAATGACTTTGCCTGGTGCTTTAGGTTTGGGTGTGTCTGCACCCTTATCAACTCGCCCCCCCCCCATCACCCCGACACTCCTCCTCTGCCCCCCATCTCACACCCTTCCTGTGGCACTCCACCCTCACTTTTCCCAATATTCTTTGCTCCTGCCAGATTTGAAAGCTTGCCCTCTGCTCCGCATTGACAAATACAGTACTGTGCCAAAGTCTTAGGCACCCTAGCTATATATGTGTGCCTAAGACTGTTGCACAGTACTGTAGGTCACTGAATTTCAACACCAAAGACCTGGACTTCAGTAGGGAGTGGATCTCCCAGTTCATCCATGGTTTAAAGTTTGCATTGACCGCTTTACCAGATAATGCTTCATCCACTTGTTGATAAGGATTGTGTCTGTGGTGACATATTTGTTCAGGTTGGCTACTGAATCTTTGAATATGAAACAGTTTATCAACTCAAAGCAGACACACAGAAGCTCATTTCTTCCTCAGGCTAGCACTGAATGACTTTCTGTTCCCAATCCTCTTGTTTCATTTTCGTTCTGTACTATTAGTCCCTCACTTGAAAAATAGGGTGTCGGTCAGGATGAGAGCCGTTCTGTTCTTCTTCTTTTCCCATTCTCCATGAAGGTCATCTCCATGACTCTGAGGCTATGAAGACTGCCCCAGCTGCTGTGCTTCATGCCTGCTAATGTGATGAACTGATAAGCGAAGCTTTGGGCCTGCTCTGGCTGCTTTGCGGTTCGGATCTGTGGTGTCAATTTTTGGTACAGAGTGCTGCGTTGTTGACTTCAATTACTTGCATGATTTGTGTTTTTTTGTTCTTTCTCTTGCGTATTGGGTGTTGGTCTTCTTATTTTTTTCTTTAATTGGGTTCTTTTGGGTTTCCTGCTTTGTGGCTACTGTGAGCAAGCAAATTTCAAGACTGTATAATTTATACAATCTTTGATAATAAATGTATTTTAATCTTGAATAGGGCAAATTAGCACAGAATTTATCATTACTGTATATGGGTACAGGTTGGATCAGAGGGCACTTTTGATATTTGTGTAGCAATTGCTAAATGTTGAGAGACTGGCTAGATTTGATGTTTTGTGTGTTTTACACCGGTTGTTGAATTATAGAGGCACCTTATCAGTAAGGGGGACAAATGGTATGTTAACACACAAGGGTGTGCAGATGCTGATATCTAGAACCTAAAGAAAACTGTTGGAGAACTAAGTGTGTCAAGCAGCATCTGTAGGGGGTGCGGAGGGTGGGGGAAGGAATCACTGGAGTTTTAGGTTGAGCCCCTGCATCAGGACAATCTTTAAAAGAGTGTTTGGTTACTACCGAGATGTCTTCCTTCAAAGAAAGGGGCTTCCCTTCATCCACTATCATTGCAGCCCTCACCTGCTTCTCTTCCATTTTGCACAGATCTGACCTTACCCCATCCTCCCACCTGCACAACAGGGATAGGGTTCCTCCTATCCTCACCTACCACCACATCAGCCTCCGCATCTAGCACATAATTCTCTTTAACTTCCACCATTTCTAACAGGATCCCACTACCAAACACATCTTTCTGCAGGGATCGTTCCCTACGCAACTCCCTTGTCCATTCGCCCCTCCCCACCGATCTCGCTCCTGGCACTTATCCTTGAAGAAGAACAACTGCTACACCTGCCCCTACACCTCCTCACTACCATTCAGGGCCCCAAACAGTCCTTCCAGGTGAGGCGACACTTCACCTGTGAGTCTGTTGGGGTCACCTCCTGCATCCAGTGCTCCCGGTGTGGCCTCCTGTATATCGATGAGACCTGATATAGATGAGGAGACTGCTTCACTGAGCAACTATGCTCCATCTGCTATAAAAAGCGGGATCACTCAGTGAGCATCCATTTCCATTCTATTTCCCATTCACATTCTGACATGTCAGTCCATGGGCTCCTCTACTGCCACCATGAGGCCACACTCGGGTTGGACGAGCAACACCTTATATTCTGACGATGTGATTATCCAACCTAATGACATTCTCAACCTAATGGATTTCTCAAATTTCCAGTAATTGCATCCCCCCGCCCACTCTTTCACCTTCTCTATTTCCTTCTCTCACATAATCTCTTTACATGCCCGTCACCTCCCTCTGGTGTTCCTTCTCCTTCCGTTTCTTCCATGATCTTCTACCCTCCCCTATGAGATTCCCCCTCCTTCTCTTTCACTAATCAACTTCCCAGCTCCTTACTTCAACCCTTCCCCTCTCCCAGTTTCATCTATCACCTACTACCTTGTACTTCTTCCCTTCCTCCCACCACGCTCCTCTGACTTTTCCCTTTCCACTTCAGTCTCGATCAAGGGCCTTGGCCTGAAATGACGACGACTGCGTATTCATTTCTATAGATGGTGCCTGGCCTGCTGAGTTCCTCCAGTATTTTGTGTGGGTTGGATTTCCAGCAACTGCAGGTTTTCTCGTTTTTTGGTTACAAGAGTAAAGGCTGATTTATACTTGTGCATCAAGCTTGCACCGTAGCCTACGCAAGTGGGCAACGCTGTTGTGAGCATTTATACATGTGCGTTGGTGTGTCTGCGTCACTCTGCAATTCGCGCACGTCACGCATGCGCACACACCTGCCCGTGCAAGGCTTCATGGTCATGGTAGTCTTTCTTGGGGTAAACAAGTTTGAAGCGAGCGTCTTTTTTCATAAAAGCAAAATGTGTCCTCCATAATTTCGGAGGTCTGTAAAGCTTTATGGAAAGCATTGCAGCCAGAGTTCCTCCCCTGCCCTTCAGTCGGCTAATGGGAAGCTATTGCAGCATAGGGGGAAATGCGATGCTACCAAGCAGACCAATCACAGTTGTTGCAGTCTGCATTGCCGCGACATGTAGTTACATTTTGGGAGAGGGGCACATCAGGCTACGGCGTAGGGATCTGCGTAGTCACTGCATAGGGTTCGCGGCTATGCCGTACCTAAGGCATCGATTTGATGTAGAAGTATAAATCAGCATTAAGGCTGTCTTGTTGCAATAATATAGGTACTAGATGAGAGCACGCATGGAGTATAATGAACTGCTTTGGTTTCCTTATCCAAGAAAGGATGTATGTCTGATAGAGGGAGTGAAGGGAAAATGTACCAGACTTGCTCTAGGGATGATATGTTTACCGTATGAAGAGAGATTGAGTGCACTAAAATGTATTCTCCACAGTTTAGACAACTGAAAGGAGAGCTTATTGAAACTTACAATTTTTGCTTGGCAGGCTCAAAAGGTTCATCTAGCTGAGAATTTGAGGACTACATGATTCAGTTTTAGATTAAGGAGAAAGCCACTGAGATAATCAAAACCTTTCGAATGTTGAAAGGCCCAGACAGAGTAGATATGGAAAGGATGTTTCCCATGGTGGGAGAGTCTAGGACAAGAGGGCACAGCCTCAGGATAGAGGGGTACCCTTTCAAAACAGAGATGTGGTGAAATTTCTTTAGCCAAAGGGTGGTGAAATTGTGGAATTGTTGCCACATGCAGCTGTGGAGGCCAGGTCGTTGGGTGTGTTTAAGGCAGAGATTGATTGGTTCTTGATTGGACATGGCTTAAAGGTTACAGGGAAAAGGCCGGGAACTGGGGTTGAGGAGGAAATAGAAAAAAGGATCAGCACGATTGAATGGCGGAGCAGACTCGATGGGCCAGATGGTCTAATTCTGCTCCTATGTCTTATAAGGAAAATTTTCTGCATGCAGAGAGGGGACAAATGTTTAGAATTTTCAATGCCAGATGGCCATGGAGGCTTAAACACAGGCAAAGAGATCCACAGGTATACAGGATGGTGAAGATGGTGTTTGTCTTCATTGGTCAGGGCACAAGGTACATGAGTTGGTATGTCCTGTGTCAGCTGTACAGGACTTTGGTGAAATTGCCCGTGGAATAATGTGTGCACTTCTGACCACCCGCAATGGGAAGAATGGCATTAGGTTGGAAAGGTTCTCATGGCTGTTACCAGGTTTGGAGCTATTGTGTTACGATGAGAAAGTAGATAGTCCGCAGCATTTCTTCCTGGAGGGTAGAAGGCTACAGTCTGAACTTACAGATGTATATAATTTTGTGAGGGACCTATATTAGGTGAATAATCTCAATTATTTTCTTGGCTGGGGGAGTCTAAAACTAGATACAAGAAGGAGAGAAGAAATTTAAAGGGGACACAAAGAGTAACGTTTTCACTCAAAGGGTAATGGGTATATGAAACTAACTGCCAAAGCAAGTGGTAGGAATGAGTATTATTATGTTTATTTAAAAAATAATAATATTTGGATAGGAAAGGCTCAGAAGGATACGGGCCAAATGCAGGCAAACGTGACTGGTTCAGGTAGGCAACTTGCTCAACATGGATGAGGCTGGAGCCGAGGGACACAATTGCAAAATAAGCTTTTAAGATTCAAAATTAAGCAAATTGCTCTGCATTGATGCTGGGGATTTGGTTGCAATGGGAGTGACCACTACAGTGTCTCCCTCCATTGCTGATGTAGTGTTGTTGCTGAGGAACTGGACTCTGAAATTCACACACATTCCTCAACCGTATTTTACTTTACTTGTGCCTAAGGAGAACAGCATGGCTCCTGCCACCACACTGTCCTGAAATCTGAACAGAAAAGTACTATTTTTACACTGAATTGACTGTCAGATACGGATATTGACCATTTGTTAAACTGTGTATGTTTGAATTCCTTCTTTGCAAGAATAATTACCATTCAAAATACAGGTGATAAAAGTCAATAGAAACTACAAGCTGACAACTGATGATACTTTGAAGTTGGTAAAACATTTGTCCCTTAGTTCTTTTCATTATATTCCTTTCTTGAAATGGTTCCAGGAATCTGCTCTTCAAAGACCTTTCTTGCCTGGGCTGTTTGCACTGTATCTGCAATCTATCCTTGACTGGAGATTATATTAATTGTTAACCTCTTCCTTACCACAACCTCCACACTCCCTCATTTTTGTCCTGTGGAGAACAATACAAATCTTCTTGAATTTCAAAAGCTCAGCATCTCTGAAACTCCATGACAGTTTCATCAGGGATGGTTGGCTATTTGATCATGATGTAGGCAGCTGCTCTGAGTCATTGCTCCACAGACTGATCTCCGGCAAGAGATTAAAATGAATATTACAAATAGCAGGGAACATTACAACTACAGCTATCAGTAAAAAGTTAAACAAGCTAATGGACATTGGAGTCCTGTGGAACTTCTGCCCAGTCTTCCTAACTTTGTCATCTTGCTAGGTATGTACAGCTAAATTGGTGACGTTCTCAGGTGTATCAGGGATGTACGTGCAACATCCCTAGCCAATAAACATACAGGTAGCATCCTTCTCAGCCAACAAGAGTTCTAGGACGAGTCAATTTTGAAACACCACTGTGCAGATTGCCATCATTGTGGCAGTAATGTCGGTTATGGTCTGGCTTGTATCATATAGCGCTAAGGCAGTATCATTAGTCAATTTCTCCAGCAGTGCTGAGACCATGTTAATGCTTTAGCAAAGCAGTCTGGCAGATCCCCAGAACAGGAACACTACAATCCAGAAATACTCAGACTGCATAGTCCTTTAATAGCAGCCGCGCACAGTACAAGCAGAGAGAGCGTAGGCAGGCTGTATATAGTACTATGTAAGCCAGATAACAACAACTGGTCCGTGGATTCGGTTCAGTTCTGCCCTGGCAGACGGTGATGGGTCTGATGGTTACATACACACCAGCACCGTGAATGGGATTCGGAGCATCAATAATAGTATAGGCGTTGCATGTACTCTTACCCAAGTCTAGTCCTATTGCATCTCTTATAGGCATCCATTAGTCTCGTGAGACCATGGATTTGTGCCTTGGAAGGTTTCCAAGGCGCAGGCCTGGGCAAGGTTGTATGGAAGACCAGCAGTTGCCCATGCTGCAAGACTCCCCTCTCCACGCCACCGATGTTGTCCAAGGGAAGGGCACTAGGGCCGATACAGCTTGGCAGTGGTGTCATCGCAGAGCAATGTGTGGTTAAGTGCCTTGCTGAAGGACACGACACGCTGCCTCAGCTGAGGCTCAAACTAGCGACCTTCAGATCACTAGACCGACACCTTAACCACTTGGCCACGCGCCAGCACCCTTTGCATGGAGGTTACAATAACAAGCTTCGCCCTTGTACTCATTGAGCTGGGGGTTTATGCATTGCAGGAATGTTGACACCATCCTGCAAAGCAGTTGCTTTGGCAAAAGCCATTTCTATTGTTAGTGCAGTCTCGTGCTCCCTTCACAGCACTGGTAACTCACTATGATTCAGGGGTGTAGGCCACGTTGGCAAGCCGCCTTTTGACTGTATGGGTGCTCTAGAACACACCCAACAACCTGCAATGCATACTTACAACTAAGATAAAGTGTTAGCTGTGTCATGTGGTAGTTCTGCAATTAAACAGGAAATAGATGAACAGACTATTTGAGACATACAATGCAGAGTGATCACTTAAGGTCGGAAGTAATAATAATCACAAATTCAGTTCATCAGTCCTTGCTGTCAAGGTTCTTCTGGCCACTGATTCCCTGGCTGGCTTCACGTGTGACGCATGGATACACATTGACCTCCTTGGATCTTCAAAGCAGCATATGTAGTTAGCAGTACTTAAAACGGACCTTCTCACTGAAGGTCAAGGCAGTTCTATCTTCGGTAGGATCTCACCAGTACCCAATCTCCCAGCTGGTAGGCCTGACACTCTGCAGCCAGCACAGTCTCCTTGGTTTCCAGTGCCTGTTGATGAAAACCTTTAGGAGTTTGTGTTAGTGTGACACAATACTCCAGCAAACTTTCACTCGTAATATGGAGGTCCGTCAGTTTAATCAAAAAGAGGAAGAGGGACTGGCAAACACAAGGGTCATCCTAGAACTATCGCATGCAGAGATGGCCCTGTTATGCAGTTTGGAGCACGGCACATTGTCATTAGCCCCAGTGGAAGCACTTTTGGCCACTCTAGTTTTGATTTTGTCGCACAATCTAGCAGACATACTTTTCAGGGCCCAGTAGATGATGCTTACACTGCAAGTCTTATGTCAACACCTATTTAACTCTACCCATAAAGTGAGGACCGTGGTCATGAGATTTCCTTGGGGATCCCAAACCCAGGAATAAATTTTCATAATCAAAGTTTTAGCATCAATTCTATTAAGTTTGATAAACTTCTACCCAAGGAGATAACAAAAACAATAACAGGTACATCCATACATTTAGATAATGGCATACAGTACATTTGGAGATATATAAACGATCTCCACGTGGCCAGCCCAGCAGCGGTAATTACTGGATTACATCTCTGGCAAATCATAGAGTGGCAATTGCTGCTACTTTTCTGGCTATGGTCGATATCACTCTTTTTCAATTATAGCCATTATCCCTTATAGTCTCTTGCACAGAGAGTGCTTTAGTCCACAACGTCTTTTCAGCTACTGACGTATCACACTGTAATTGTACTAGTTCATCAAAAGAATTTGAAAAGTATTGGCAGCCACATCACACTGGGGTTCCTCACAGCCATAAAGATCTGCTGTTGCTGCCTTAGCAAAGGAGTCAGCTCGTTTGTTCCCTCTAGTTATTTCATCCTTCCCATTAGTATGAGCCACACATTGTATAACACAATTGTAGTAGGCATTTAAATAGCAGCAAAAAGATTCATAGCTAATTCACTGTTTTATCAGAGTTCCCAAAGAGGTGAGAAACCCATGTAGTTTCCATAATTGTCCATTGTCATGTGCTACTCCTAAAGCATAATGAGAATCCATGTAAATGTTTACAGCAGCACCTGCTGCCAGAATGCAGGCGTTTTGTTAATGTGGAAAGCTTCATCTGCTTAAGCAGAACAGGAGGGACGGTGGCCGTGTCACCTCAGCTGCTATGAGGCACACACTCTGCAAATCCACTAAATGTTTTCCCAGTATCACATCGGGAGGAAAAGCCAAGGAAAACTGACATCTGGGTTTACATCACGTGCCATTTTACAATGGACTGAATTAAAATTGTACAAGTTCTTAAGTATAGTTCGGGAACGATTATTTAAAATAAACTGTGTAACCAATGGTGCTAGTGGCTGTGGAGGTGGGAACTCGTACCCAATTTGCCAAGGCACTTTTAAGCCCAGTGGCCAGGCTATCCGCAAACAAAATATACCCAAACCGGACATCTCTATCCTTTACCCCTACCGTGTCCATCGTCCAATTTCCATGTTTGTTGAATCTAAGGACTGTAAACCATTTATTTCTAACTACGCTGTTCAAAACAAAAATAATACCAGTCACATGTGGGTCACATGAGCCAAAAGCATATCAAGCAGATAACGTTAAAACTGAGTTTACAGTAAACTTGTAAGCAGAAGATAATCATTTCAGTTAAATTTAAAACAAATTTATGTTAAAATGACATTCAAGTTGTATAGGACAACTGTCACGATACTTTTGAAACAATGTACAATATTACCCAGAGGCTATAGTGGAGAAATTTGGAAAGTCTCACAGAAGTGTTGTCCCCATTTCTCATAATAATTTTACTCCTTTGATTTTGTAATTGCTTTTAGTAATATTGTAAAACACACACAATTTCACTTCATTCTTCTTATCTCACACAAGAAACAGTATGCTTTTTCCTTTAACTTAGGTTGCAACTTACTTACGATACCATTTATTAAAACAGTCGGTCCTGCTTCTAGACAACTCATGACTGTGTGGCAAGGTATCACTCAAAAGCAATCTATAAATTTGCTGATGATACAACCATTGCTGGTAGAACGTCAGATGGAGACGAGAGGGCGTATAGGAGCAAGATATACCAGCTAGTTCTGCGGTGTCGCAGCAACAACCTTACGCACAATATCAGTAAGGCCAAAGAGCTGATTGTGGAATTCAGGAAGAGTGAGATAAAGGATCATGAGCCAATTCTCATAGAGGGATTAGAAGTGAAAAGAGTGAGCAATTTCAAGTTCTTGAGTGTCAAGATCTCTGAGGATCTAACCCGGTCCCAGCATATTGATGCAGCTACAAAGAAGGCAAGACAGCGGCTATGTTTCATTAGGAGTTTGAGGAGATTTGGTTTGTCACCTAAAACACTCAGACTTATACAGACTTACCGTGGAGGGCACGCAGACAGGTTGCCTCACCATCTGGTATGAGGGGGGAAGGGCAACGGCACAGGATCGAAATAAGCTACAGAAAGTTGTTAAATTAATCAGCTCCATCTTGCGTACTAGCCTCCGTAGTATCCAAGACATCTTCAAGGAGCAGTGCCTCAGAAAAGCGGCATCTATTATTAAAAACGCCATCACCCAGAACATGCAAACAAGAGGAATTCTGCAGATGCTGGAAATTCAAGCAACACACATCAAAATTGCTGGTGAATGCAGCAGGCCAGGCAGCATCTCTAGGAAGAGGTACAGTCGACATTTCAGGCCGAGACCCTCCTGACGAAGGGTCTCAGCCTGAAACGTTGACTATACCTCTTCTTAGAGATGCTGCCTGGCCTGCTGCATTCACCAGCAACTTTGATGTGTGTTGCATCACCCAGAACATGCCCTCTTTACATTGTTACCATCTGGAGGGAGGTACAGAAGCCTGAAGGCAGACATTCTTCCTCTCTGTGAAACAATTCCTAAATGGACATTGAACCCATGAAAACTACCTCACTTTTTTATATTACTTCTGTTTTTGCAGTATTTTTAATTTAACTATTTAATACACATATATATACTTACTTTAATTGACTTATTTGTTGTTTTTTATACTATTTTCTTCGAGCTCCTATTAGATCAGTTCAAGGTAAATCTAAATCAACATATCACCCATCCCCTCTGTACCCCTCCACCTCCCATCTCCAATAATGCTATTAGGAGTTCCCACCTATGACAGGGTAACAGATGACGCCGACCTCACCAAGTACTCAAGAGGTGCCACGTGGAGTGGTCTTTGTGGAAACCGTGCCTGGAGAAGGCAGGAGTACAGCAGGTTGTTATCATCCAGTTTATGCTCAGAGTCTGAGGGTAATTGCTTCTTTTCAAACACTGAGGTAGACGCTGTTGTACTTCGCCTTCTTTAACTTTTGTTCACTGTCTCTGCCTTCTTTGTAGGATTAAGCTAACCATTTTTGCACTTCTCATCTAATTTGAACAATCACGGGCTACTCTACAGTCTTATCACATTTTCCATTCTCTAACAACATCTCAGCAGACACTCACTTAGCCAATTCCACCCATACAATATACTTCTCAACATGCGTAATGCTTTCTGGTCCATAACGTACAAACGTGCATGCTGCTGGAGTCCTTCAGAAGTCTGGTTCTGAGGACTTCCACGCACGCACACACAGCCATTGTGCTCACACACATGTATGCTTGCACACAGCCACACACATTGCTGAATTTCTTTTTTAATCCAAAAACTTACTGTGTTCCTGCATGATCCAACCCGAACCAGGGCAATTTCTTATTTACTTCTGCTCACGTGGGATCCAATCCGGACTGGGGAAGCTTTTTGTCTCTCATTTAAGGAGTTCTTGTGCAATCTCACACAGGATTGTCAGATTTTTCTGATGTACCTATGGTGACCCACTTTCCAGCACACTCGAACCGGCTCACAAAAACGGCGCGTGCCGGCAGAGAGGCCGGCCCCAAAAGGGGCGCCAGGCCATCTTCCCCAGCAGGGAGAAAAACCCACGCACAAGAAGGGTCTGGGAATATGCATTTCCCACAGCAGTCCTGCCCAGGGAGGGCGGGAAAGGGAAGGCTTTAAAGGAGGCCGCGAAGTTTGAATAAATCTCTTTCTTCGCAACTACAACTCACCGACTATGTGTCATTATTCTAGCACAGTGTGTACTACCGCTACATTTGGTGACCCCGACGACCCAAACAATATTTGGACCAGAGATGACCGACGCCGCATCTGTTCATGCAATTTTGTTAAAACTGCCAAGCTTCTGGACGCTGCGACCTCGTCTATGGTTCGAACAAGCAGAAGCCCAATTCCACATTTGGCAGATAACCTCGGATTCCACTTGTTACTACCACGTGGTGAGCTCCCTCGACAAGGAGACAGCTGCACAAGTTGAGGAGTTTATACAGTCGTCCCCGGAGGACAGCAAATACACAGTATTTAAAGCCCTGCTCATAGGACTTTTGGCCTCTCACGGTGCGAGCGAGCTGCCCGCTTACTGCAACTGGTTGGTTTGGGAGACAGGCCGCTGTCGGCATTAATGAACAAAATGCTGGCCCTGGCTGAAGGACACAAACCCTGCCTCATGTTTGAGCAGGCGTTCCAAGAGCAACTGCCCGAGGACATATGCCTGCTGCTGTCCGACGCAGATTTCAGCGACCCCCGGAAGGTGGCGGCCCGGGCAGATGTGCTGTGGAATGCCAGGAAGGAGAGAGGGGCGTCCATCGCACAGATCACCAAGCTGCGTGCCCAACGGCAGACCAGACTAGGCCCGGCAGCAAAGCCTACAAAACCCGGTGACAGGAGTGAGGAGCCCAATGAACAATGGTGCTTCTACCACCAGCGGTGGGGTACAGAGGCCTGCCGCTGTAGACCGCCCTGCAAATTCCCGGGAAACGCCAAGGTCCAGCTGCCGCTGATGGCTACGGTGGCTGGCCATCAGGGCAGCCTCCTGTATGTCTGGGACAAGCAGTCGGGATGCCGCTTTTTGGTAGACACCGGGGCAGAGATCAGTGTTTTACCTCCAACGAGTTACGACACCCTCAACAGAGAACCAGGACCCACCCTGAGGGCCGCAAATGGCAGCACGATACGGACCTACGGCACCCGCATGGTGCGGCTATAGTTCAGCTCCAGCTGGTTTATGTAGGACTTCATACTGGCCGCCATGGCCCAACCACTCCTGGGGGCGGATTTTCTGCGAGCTCACAGCCTGCTGTTCGACTTGCAAAGGAGGCCGCGAAGTTTGAATAAATCTCTTTTTTCACAACTACATCTCCCCGACTACGTGTCATTATTCTAGCACTGTGTGTAGCACACCGCTACATACCCTCCTTTTTGATGTACTCCCCCAGGATCTGACCCGGACTGGGGCACCCTGTTTCTTTTATGCTGCAGTCTTCCTATGTTGGGGATTAAGGTGTCGGCATAACTTGACTCCTTCACACAGAAGGAAATTTACATTCCAGCAGCAGTCACAGTCTTCTGCTCAAATATCAGCTACATATGATTTAGAACTGATCAGCTATCATGAGTCCTGACGAAGGGTCTCGGCCTGAAACGTCGACTGTACCTCGTCCTAGAGATGCTGCTTGGCCTGCTGCATTCACCAGCAACTTTGATGTGTGTAGCTATCATAGCTGAACTCCTTTCTGCTGTATAACAAAGTCAACGGTTAGCCATCTTGGCGGAACATCCAAGTAACTGTCATTGACAATTAACTGGACACAAGCACTTATTCCTCAACCATACTTCATTTTATTTGTGCACAACAGAACACTCAGCCCCTCTCGCCACAAAGTACTGAAGTCTGAACCAAGTAATACTATTTTTATACAGAATTGACCAGCAGTTACAGATATTGACATCTGGTAAACTTGGTATGTTTGAATTCCTTACCTGCAGGAACAATCACCATGGAAAAATATAAGTGTTACAAGTCAATAGAAACTACATTTCAATCTCTCCCTTTCCCAGTGTAGTGTGCCCTCCTGCTTCAAAGCATCCACCATTGTTCCTGCACCTAAAAAGACCAAGGTAATATGTCTGAACGATTGGCGTCCTGTGGCACTCACCTTAATAATAAGCAAATGCTTTGAGAGACTGGTCAAGAACTACATTTGCGGCATGCTACCACCCACATTGGCCCCCTACAATTCGCCTACAGAAACAACCGATCAACAGATGATGCAATAGCCACAGCTCTACACACTGCCCTTACACATCTGGAGAAGAGGGATGCTTATGTAAGAATGCTTTCATGGACTACGGTTCAGCATTCAACACCATAATTCCCTCCAGGCTCGACAAGGAACTCAGAGACCTTGGCCTTCATCCTGCCTTGTGTAGATGGATCCTGGACTTCCTGTCAGATCGCTGGCAGGTGATAAGAGTGGGCTCCCCCACCTCTGCCCCTCTGACCCTCAAGACAGGTGCCACTAAGGGCTGTGTACTAAGCCCCCTCTTTAACTCTCTGTATACCCATGACTGTCTTGCCATCCACAGCTCCAATCTGCTAATTAAATTTGCTGATGACACTACTCTGATTGGCCTAATCTCACATAAGCCTACAGAGAGGAAGTCATCACCCAGACACAGTGGGGTGCAAAGGGCAGGCAAGGAGATAAGGTGGAGAGGGAAAAGGGGATGGGGAATGGTGAAGGAGACTGGGGGGGGGGGCCATTGCTGGAAGTTCTAGAAATCGATGTTCATGCCATCAGGTTGGAGACTACCCAGACAGAATATAAAAGGTGGGGAGGGATGAATAGATAAGGGATTAGCGTAGGGAGCAAACCTTGTGGAAAGCAGAAAGTGGGGGGGAAGCAAAGATGTGCTTGGTTGTGGGATCCCACTGGAGATGGTGGAAGTTGCAGAGAATTATGTGCTCGACGCAGAGACTGGTGGGGTGGTAGGTGAAGACAAGACGAACCCTATCCCTGGTAGGATAGTGGAACGATGGTGTGAGAGCAGACATGTGTGAAATGGAAGAGATGCAGTTGAGGACAGTGCAGATGGGCAGTGTAGAAGCCCCTTTCTTTGAAGAAGCAAGACATTGCCTTTGTTCTGAAATGACAAGCCTCATCCTGAGAACAGATAGAGGAATTGAGAGAAGGGGATGTTGTCTTTACAAGTAACAAGGTGGGAAGAGGTATAGTCCAGGTAGCTGTGAGAGTTCGTTGGTTTATCATAGACATCAGTCTCCAAAGATAGAGACAGGGAGATTGCGAAAAGGGAGGGAGGTGTTGGAAATGGTCCAGGTAAATTTGAAGGCAGGGTGGAAGTTGGAGGCAAAGTTGATGAAGTCAATGTGCTCAGCATGGGTGCAGGAAGCAGCACCAATGCAGCTGTCAATGTAGCATAGGAAAAGTGGGGACAGTCACCAGCGTAGGCTTAGAATATAGACTGTTTCATGTAGCTGACAAAAAGGCAGGCATTGCTGGGACCCATGCGAGTGCCCATGGCTACGCCCTTAGTTAGTGTGTGTATTTTGCATCTCTCTGTTTCTATATTCTTATTTTAAGGTGACTCTAGGGATCTACTATGCTTTTCAAAGACCTTTCTTGTCTGGACTGTTTGCACCCAATCTGATATTATCTTAATATAAGTTTGTCCTCAGCTTGTAATGTGCTGTGCTTTGTAAAGTAAATTTTCATGCACTTATACCCCATGTAAGTATGCCTGAAACAACAATAAACTTGAGCTTGCACTTGAATTTGTACCTCTGATATAGTGAATTTTAAAAGTTCACTATCCTCCACTTGAAGAAATTGGCCTTATTCTGAGATTGGGCTCCTTGATCCTAGGTCCCTCAACAAAAGGATCCATCAGCCATATCAGACTCTGTCATGCCCTTTAAGAATTGTGTAAGTTTTAGTGATAACTACTCTCGTTCTCCAAAACTCTATAGAATACACCTTGTCTTCCTAAACAGCAAGCCTGCTATCCATGGAGATGGTATATTGAACCCTGAGGGGTGACAGCCTCAGGTTCCTAGGAGTGAACATTATCAATAACCTGTCCTGGTCCAATCATGTAGACACCATAACCAAGAGAGCTCACCAGCGCCTCTCCTTCCTCAGGAGACTAAAGAAATTTGGCATGTCCCCTTTGACCCTCACCAATTTTTATAAATGCATGATAGAAAGCATCCCATCCAGATGAATCACAGCTTGGCATGGCAAATACTCTACCCAGAACTGGAAGAAGCTGCAGCTCTGTGGGCACAGCTCAGCATATGAAGGAAACCAGCCTTCTCCCCTCTGTGGACTCTTATCAACCTTTGTCGTTGCCCCAGTAAAGCAGCCAACAAAATCAAAGATCCCACCTACCCCAGTCATCTTTTCTTCTCCCTCTCCCATCAGGCAGAGATACAAAATCCTGAAAACTATTTCTTGGCTTCAGGGAGTCACCTATCCTGCTGATGTGAAACTGTTGAATGTTTCCCTTGTCCAATCGACTCTAGACCACACAATCTACCTTAATATGGCCTTGCTGGATATTGTCTGCCAGCACGCATTTTCTCTGTAATTCTAGCACTTTATTCTACATTCTATTATCACTTTCCCTTGTACTAACTCAGTACACTGTTGTACTGAAATGATCAGTATGGATTACATGCAAAACAGTTTTCACTGTATCTTAGTACCTGTGACAATAATAAACTGGTAACTTAGCTGATTATTGTCAAAGGTAACAATTTACCAATTTATTGCTAAATAGTAGGGCCATATTCGTTGGCCTCCAATCACCAGGAGTAATTTCAGAATCTGTAGAACTTTGGAAAATGATAATCAGAATGCCAACTATCTCTATAGGCAACTCTTTCAAAAATCTTGGATACAGGACCTTGAAATATATTGGCCGTTGAACTCACCAACGTCTCCAGTAATATTTTTTGATAAATCCATTTTTTCTTTATTTCCACATTCTTGCCGACCCTCAGCTATCTAGTACTTTTGAGAGGTATTATAATCAAAGTATTTGTTAATTGCTATTTCCCTAACCACTTCCCACCCCATTAAAATTCAGAGATATTCACTACTTAATCTTTTTTTTAACTTCCACGTTGTTCATGGGGTCTCAAACGTACTGAAATACTCAGTCAAGATGTCAATACTACAGCAAAAATTTTTCTGAAGGATCTCCAAGGACTTGACCTAAAAAAGATTTTAGTGCCATTTAAATTGCAGAGGGTGGAGAGGAGAGAGGGAATGACTGAATATGATAGTTGGAGACAGAAGCAAGGAAGGCGCAGACTCATCCTTGGAGACAGGATAAAATAGAAGGGTGGTTATCTAAAATTGAGGAATTTAACACTGAGTTGCAGAGACTGCAATGTGCACAGACTGAGGATGACATTATATTTCTCAAGCTTTCACTGGGTGTCATTGGGACAATGTAGGAACCAGTTTCAGAGAAGTCAGAATTGGAGTGGGATGGAGTTTACAGGAACTGGAAACTCGGTATCTCCCTTGCACACTGAATTAAAGTGATTGTTCCACCATGAGCAGTGGTGTCATATAGCAGTGCAAGTAGAAGTACAAGTGAGTGACTGGTTCATCTGTCAGGACCAGTTGGCTTCTCACATGGTGGGAAGTGAAGTGCAGATTTTGCACCTCCTGCAAACATGTAAAAGAGTGCCCTGAGAGGGTAGATGGAGGAGTGCACCAGGGAAACACAAAGGGAATTCACCCTTCAGAAGACCAGATTATGAAGGAGAGACGTGCCTGGTGGTGGAATCTCAATGAAGATGGAGGAAATTGTGCAGAATGAAGCATTGAATTTCAGGGTTAATGGTTAGAGGGTGATGATGGAAGGAAAACCTTTCCTATGTTGTGGCTCAGAAGAGAAGAGTTGGGAGCAGAAGTGCCAGAATTGAGAAACGCTATCAAATGTGACAGAGATGAAGCCACAGTAAAGAAAAAGAAAAATCTTAAAGACGCTAGTGTGGCGCGTGGCCAAGTGGTTAGGGTGTTGGACTAGCGATCTGAAGCTTGTGAGTTCGAGCCTCAGCCAAGACAGTGTGTGTGTCCTTGAGCAAGGCACTGAACCACACACTGCTCCAGTCCACCCAGCTGAAAATGGGTACCGGCAAAATGCTGGGGGTTAACCTCGCGATAGACTGGCGTCCTATCCGATGGGGAGTCTCGTACTCTCAGTCACTTCATTCCATGGAAACCCGCATAAGCACCGGCCTGATGAGCCAATAAGGCTCAGGGCAGACTTTAACTTTAACTATTGTGGAAAGCCACATGATTAGAATAGATATGACAGAAAGTGGAGAACAAGGAGAATAGAATGGAGTCACAATATAAGGAAGCAAAGTCAAAATATTTATGAAAGTTAGCTATATCATGAAAAAGAGAAACCCCGCCTATTTTTACCACCGCAACTTTTAGATCCTCAGTACCGATGAACTGGGCTGAACGGTCTGTTTCCATGATGTATTACTTGATGGCTCTATGTCCAAGACACTGAATAGTCAGGATAGTGCTTTTGAAATTTACTCGTTTCTATAATATAAAAAATGTGGTGATCTCTATAAAGACAGGATCAATGAATAAACTGTGTTGATATAGCAGCTGGCTGAGGACTATTCTGGGAAGAATAATGGGTCTAACTTCAGGTGAGAGCATGACCAAATGGAGCAGGAAACCGCCCCTCCATTTAATGCAATTCTGTCCAATCTCATCTTTTTAGCCTCAAACATATCCCAACCCCTGACCCACCCTCCTTGTCTGATCCTCTACATAATTCAGAACTTTTCCTACCTTATCCGTGAAAGTATTTACTGTCTCAGCTTCTGTGAAGATTTCTAAAAAAGTAACATTCCTTGGAGCATTTTACATGCTTGACCCCAAGTCTGAAAATACACCCCTTAGTGCAAGACACCACCTGCAGGGCATATATCATCTCAACTTCTAGCCTGTGAAGATTCTAAATGATGTTCTCAGAGATAAATGGTTCTCCACCTAAGAGACTAACTCTGTTTCTCTCTCCACAGATAATGCCCGACATGCTGAGAGGTTTACGTATTCTCTGTTCTCATTTCAGAATTCCACCATCTGCATTCTGTATTGCATCGTAGTCTCAGTGCCATTAATTGCCTCTCACATCCCACAGCAATACATCTACCTACATGGGCCCAGGGATGTGCACAAGTATGTGCATACATGTGTATACACGCACACACGCACACACACACACACACACACACACACACACACACACACACACACACACACACGCCGTAGTGGGAGTTTGCAAAGTAACGCTAATGCCTACAGGATACACATAGAACAGCTTCAAATTCAGTTCAGGCTGGTTGTCAAGGGAATCATTGGCTAAATGGAATCACCATCGCTTCAAATGAATAATAGAAGTTGCTGCTTCAAACTGAGACTGAGGACTGTGGCATCGGAAAGGCATTGTTTTATTTTACAGACAACCCCCATATTCCAAGGGTGTGAATTTCTGGAAAAATGTCCATATTATGATTTTCCATAAAGTGACACCTCGTTGTCTGTGCATGCGTCCAGGAGTGAGAACTGAAAATAAAATTAAAATTGACACATACATTCCATGAGTGTGAACTTTGTTCCGTATCTCGGATTTTTTTGTTTGGTTTCTGCAAGAGTGAATTTCTGAACTGCCTGAAGAAGTGGTGTTGATGACAAGACCGTAAGATAGGAGCAGAATTAAGCTATTTGGCCCATTTGAGCCTGCTCCGTCATTCAATCATAGCTGATTTTTTTCAACCCCATTCTCATGCCTTTGACCCCCTTACCATTGAAGAACCTATCATCTCTGCCTTAAAGACACCCAATGACTTGACCTCCACAGCCCTCTGTTGCAAGAAATTCCATAGATTCACCAGCCTCTAGCAGAATAAATTCCTTCTCCCCTTATTTTAAAAGATACTCCTTTGTCCTAAGACTGTGCCGTCAGGTCCTAAACTCATTTTTTGAAGTAGCATCCTCTATGTTGACAAACTATTGTTAAATTGGAAAACTATAGACTGCAGAGAGCCATCCAGATAATTATTCCAGACTACACTGTTTTAATCCTCGCCAGACTCTCTGCAGTGTCTCGCACCATGGGTCACTTTACAAAGGGACAGGTAACAAATTTGAGCACTTTAATCATCCCTGGGAGAATCGATTTGCAAGCGGATATTCAAACTTTAATCAATTTATGGGAGAATGCTCCGTCTTTAAAATGGCATGACTGTTTTTCTGTTAAAGATTTTTCTTTTGTTTTGTTTTGTTTAAAAATGGATAGGTTGCTCTGTGCTGACATCTCATTAACTTTTTGCCAGGCTTCATATTAAGCATTGCTGTAGTCTTCTTGCAGCCTGTCACAGGTGAGGAACACTGTCTTAATTCATCCTCTATGCCTAACACAAGATACTTTGTTCAACTTCCCTGAGGGATGCCACTCAAACATTACTTAAGAAGTGCAGGTGTTCCCCAGTATAGGACTGTCCAATCTGTACCTACAGACGAGTGTTCGGGAGATCAGTGGGAGGGAAACGCCAACTGCTGTGGGGTTGCATGTACCTTCTGCCATGAGGGAACTTGGTTCAGGGCCACATTTCTGACTTGCAATCTTCCCTGGTTATGAACAGTTCCTGCTGTAACTTGGGACATCCTGCATGTGGGCATGCACTTGAATCACTAAGGTAGTGAAGACTGACAGAGACAATTCAGCCTGTTTTGTGAAAGAAGCCACCAGAGAAAAGTACTGGTGGATATAAAGCAGCCCCCATGGTCAACAAAACAAGATACAGCATATGGAGACGCTTTTGGTGGAAAAGTCTACCTATGCCGGCATTAAACGCATTTTATTCCTAAAGATCAAAGAAAATTCAGGACAATTCAAACAAATCCATATTTACAATGCCCTTTCGAAATATACGTGTAACAGTTTAAAATATCTGGATCTTCCCACCATCTCTCTATATGTCTGAGGCCTCTGTCGGTCAGAGTCAACCATGGATGCTGCGTCCTAGCTGTCTGGATACACAAGCCTGGGCAGTACGATATGCAGAGCGAGCTGTTGCCCATGTAGCAGGCTTCCCTTCTCCACACATCTGATGAACCCAAAGGCACGGCAGAGACTGATACAGTTTGGTACCAGGGGCGTCGCAGGAGTTGCCAGTCAGCATTGAACTCAGTGTAGGACTGCCTTAGGGACTCCAGCTCAGCAGATTTTACTCCCGAAGCCTTCACTATGAGTGGGTATAGCCACAAGGCAGCAGAAGTTTGAGATCAGAGTTTTCCTTCTTCTAGATGAGCTGCCAACCACAGCTGACGAGCCCCATCTGCCCAAAGCGACTGATTTTAAGTCACCAGTAACTGCTTTTGCCCCTTCTCCTGTCAGTAGAAATGGTTCCACCTGCTTGGTAGCTAAGCCACACAGGAAGGCCAGAAGCTGGACTTGGTTGATAGAGGCTATTTGAGGCACATGCCATTGGGAGCATTTAATAGGTAGTGGGAGCTTGTTCCCATTACCATCCATGGTTATAACAACTTTAAGACACTATTACACCCAAAACAGGTGTTAATCGTCTGTTGCATCCATGCAATAAAATGTTGATTGGACTCATACATATGCTAAGTGCTTGTGTCCTGGCCTGCCTAGTCTGTGAACCTATTGTTCAGAGCTGCATTAAAATCAAATCCACAATCCATATTCAGATCTCAAGAACTATGGCCAAAGTTATCTGCTAAATGTGCTAAACCCAAAAATCGCTCCAACACAGCCCACCAAGTCATGCATGCTAGCTGAAAGAACTATTCAATTAAGTTAATGGACAACCTAATCTAACTCAGTCAAGAGACATGGTAAAATAGACATAATTTGGAGAGGCACTGAGGGACTGCCATACTCTCTGAGGTGACATTACTCCCAATTTATTGTGTTCAACCCAAATCTCTGCCAGCTCAACTTCTCAACACAAACAATTATCCAAGTGCTTCTTAAATTATATTATTGTACCTGCCTCACCCACTTCTTGTGTGAGCTTATTCCATATACTCGCCTCCCTGCGGGTGACCCTCTAGGTCCCTTTTCAATTTCTTCCCTCTCACCTTAAACCTATGTTCAATAATTTTGGACTCCCCTATCATGGGGAAAAGATTGCTACCATCTGCCTTAACTATGTCTCTCACAACTTTAAGATTGTCCTTCATTCTCCTTTGCTCTAAGGAAAAGTTGTCCTGGCATATCCGACCTCTCCCTATAACTCAATTTCTTGAGTTCTGTCAACATCCTCACAAATCTTTTTTTTGATAATTTTCCAGTTTAATGGTTTCTTTCCTATACGATTACTGAGCAGAATACTCCACGTTCAGCCTTCCCATTGTCTTGTACAACTACTGACACGGAGCCTGATTTCCCCATAATATGTTCCATTCATATTGCTATTTGCACATTGCACATTGCGATTCTCTCTTCACAATTTGACAGTCTTTATTCTAAAATATCTGACAATAGTTAGATTCACTTGCTGTAAAGTTCTACATCTGCAGAGGGTGTATTATTGTTGGTGCTTTCCTTTTAATTTTTCCTCACAGTCCCTACAGTTTCCCCAACCATTCCAATGCCTTGCAGGGACAGGCTGACCCCCTGACCTCCACTGGAACCCAGTGTCTGCATCTCACATTGTGCTGAATGCACCAGGTATTCGATGTGAACCTTTGGCTGTATACACACTGGCACGTATCGTGAAGTTAGACAGAGTAGGTCAAGATTACACCAAGCTAGCAATACCAGTGTGAAAACAGATGTGTTTCATGCAACTTGGGACTGTGATGGGTGCCTAGAATGGGCTGCCAGGGGATTGGAGGAAGCAGATTTGATAGTGATGTTTAGGAGGCTACTAGATCAACACATGAATATGCAGGAAATGGAGGATGTCAATCATAGACAGAATGAAGAGATTTTGTCATCAGCCTACAGGCTTCTGTGGCTTGCTGTAGAGCATTGGGCTTCTAGTTTTCTCAAGCATCTGTACTGACTAATCATTGTCTTAAAGAGAATCATTAAACCATTGTGCTTTCTGATTAATCTAGCCAATTAATTGTGACTGGCACGGTTTGCCCGCATTCTGTAATTATTTAAAGAGGAGTCTTGTCTAATGCCTTAGCGGAGTCATTGTGTTGGAGAGAATGATTTGACTTGTAGTGTCGCACAGTCGCTCCTCTGAGGCTCTGCTGGTATTCCTTTGTCTAACTTCTTGTTTCCACCTCTTCGTGGGGATTCTGCCATTCCTCTGCTCCTGGGTCCAGTTTAGCAATGTATTCAGTGAAGACACTGTGGGCCGATGAGCTTGTTTCGGGTGGTGTACTGTTCTATAGTTGATGTTCCAAGGTGTTTGCCCATTGCTGTTGGGAATGATATTGACCCACTGGCAATGAAGGAACACTGACATATTTCCAACACATAGGCTGTGAAAAGTGGGAAACCTGAAGGTGGTGGTGTTCACTTGAACCTGCGGCATTGTCCTTCTTAGTGGTGGAGGTGGTGGGTTTGGACATTCCAGGCAATGATATAGGTGTGAGCTCCCAGGACCAGGAGTTGCGGATATCAAAGGTAGGCAGGCTGGTGAGAAGGCCTTTATCAATCAGCACATTGAGTATAGAAGTTGGGATGTGATGTTGCAGTTGTAAAGAGATGTTGGTAAGGCTGCATTTGGAATATTGTATTCAGTTTTTGTTATTCTGGTAAAGGAGAGATTCCATTAAGCTAGGAAGAGAGCAGAAGAGATGAAAAAGAGATAAATCAGGTCAGGTCACGGATCTCTCAGTGGGTGAGCATCCGGGGGACAGTGACCACTGCTCCCCGGCCTTTAACATTATCATGGAAAAAGATAGAATCAGAGAGGACAGGAAAATTTTTAATTGGGGAAGGGTAAATTATGAGGCTATAAGGCTAGAACTTGCAGGTGTGAATTTGGATGATGTTTTTGCAGGGAAATGTACTATGGACATGTGGTCGATGTTTAGGGATATTTTGCAGGCTGTTTGGGATAAATTTGTCCTGGTGAGGAAGATAAAGAATGCTAGGGTGAAGGAACCATGGGTGACAAGTGAGGTGGAGAATATAGTCAGGTGGAAGAAGGCAGCATACATGAGGTTTAGGAAGCAAGGATCAGATGGGTCTGTTGAGGAATATAAGGTAGCAAGAAAGGAGCTTAAGAAGGGGCTGAGGAGAGCAAGAAGGGGGCATGAGAAGGCCTTGGCGAGTAGGGTAAAGGAAAACCCCAAGGCATTCTTCAATTATGTGAAGAACAAAAAGATGACAGGAGTGAAGATAGGACCGATTAGAGATAAAGGTGGGAAGATGTGCCTGGAGGCGGTGGAAGTAAGCGAGGTCCACAATGAATACTTCTGTTTGGTATTCACCAATGAGAGGGAACTTGATGACGGTGAGGACAATATGAGTGAGGTTGACATTCAGGAGCATATTGATATTAAGGGAGAGGAGGTATTGGAGTTGTTAAAATATATTAGGACAGGTAAGTCCCCGGGTTATGATGGAATATTCCCCAGGCTGCTCCACAAGGTGAGGAAAGAGATTGCTGAGCCTCTGGCTAGGATCTTTATGTCCTCGTTGTCCATGGTAATGGAGGATTGGAGGGAGGTGAATGTTGTCGCCTTGTTCAAAAAAGGTAGTAGGGATAGTCCGAGTATTATAGACCAGTGAGCCTTACGTCTGTGGTGGGAAAGCTGTTGGAAAAGATTCTTAAAGATTGGATCTATGGGCATTTAGAGAATCATGGTCTGATCAGGGACAGTCAGCATGGCTTTGTGAAGGGCAGATCATGTCTACAAGCCTGATAGAGTTCTTTGAGGAGGTGATCAGGCATATAGATGACGGTAGTGCAGTGGATGTGATATACATGGATTTTAGTAAGGCATTTGACAAGGTTCCACACGGTAGGCTTATTCAGAAAGTCAGAAGGCATGTGATCCAGGGAAGTTTGGCCGGGTGGATTCAGAATTGGCTTGCCTGCAGAAGGCAGAGGGTGGTGGTGGAGGGAGTACATTCAGATTGGAGGGTTGTGACTAGTGGTGTCCCACACGGATCGGTTCTGGGGCCTCTACTTTTAGTGATTTTTATTAACGACCTGGATGTTGGGGTAGAAGGGTGGGTTGGCAAGTTTGCAGACGACACAAAGGTTGGTGGTGCTGTGGATAGTGTAGAGGATTGTCGAAGATTGCAGAGAGACATTGATAGGATGCAGAAGTGGGCTGAGAAATGGCAGATGGAGTTCAACCCGGAGAAGTGTGAGGTGGTACACTTTGGAAGGAAAAACTCCAAGGCAGAGTACAAAGTTATTGGCAGGATACTTGGTATTGTGGAGGAGCAGAGGGATCTGGGGGTACATGTCCACAAATCCCTGAAAGTTGCTTCACAGGTAGATAGGGTAGTTAAGAAAGCTTGTGCAGTGTTAACTTTCATAAGTCGAGGGATAGAGTTTAAGATTCACGGGGTAATGATGCAGATCTATAAAACTCTAATTAGGCCACACTTGGAGTACAGTGTCTGGTCAACTCACTATAGGAAGGATGTGGAAGCATTGGAAAGGATATGGATGAGATTTACCAGGATGCTGCCTGGTTTAGAGAGTATGCATTATGATCAGAGATTAAGGGAGCTAGGGCTTTAATCTCTAGAGAGATGGAGGATGAGAGGAGACATGATAAAGGTATACAAGATATTAAGAGGAATAGATAGGGTGGACAGCCAGTGCCTCTTCCCCAGGGCACCACTGCTCAATACAAGAGGACATGGCTTTAAGGTAAGGGGTGGGAAGTTCAAGGGGGATATCAGAGGAAGGTTTTTTTGCTCTGAGAGTGGTTGGTACGTGGAATGCACTGCCTGAGTCAGTGGTGGAGGCAGATGCACTAGTGAAGTTTAAGAGACTACTAGACAGGTATATGGAGGAATTTCAGGTGGGGGGTTATATGGGAGGCAGGGTCTGAGGGTCGGCACAACATTGTGGGCTGAAGGGCCTGTAATGTGCTGTACTAGTCTATGTTCTATGTTCTAAAAAGGATGTTACCAGGACTCAAGTGACTAAGTGGTGAAGACAAATTTAGCAGGTTGGAACTTCTTCTTTTAAGCAAAAGAGAGTGAGTGGTGATCTTATAGAGGCATATCAGTGACATGGATAGGGTGAATGTGCAGTCTGTTTCCTATGGATGTGGAATGAAGAAGTAGTGGGCATAGGTTTAAGATGAGAGAGAGGATTTAATAGGAATATATGGAGTAACTTTTTCACCCAGAGAATGGTCAGTATATGGAATGAAGTGGTTGAGCCAGGTACATTAACACCATTTAAAAGACAGGTACGTGATTAGGAAAGAGTTAGAGGGTAATGGGCCTAGCTTAGATGGAAACCTTGGTCAGCATGGAGCAATTAGACTGAAGGGACTGTTTCCGTACTGACTAATTCTTTGACTTCAATCTCCCACAGCAACAGTGGGATTTAAAGTTGTTGAGAAAATTAATATGGAAGTAATGTGCTCTTTTCAATAATGGTGATTGAGACTACCAGAATTGTAACTGAGATTACCAGATTGTTGTAAGGATAGTCTGGTACTCTGATATCTTTTCGGGTGGTATATACCATCCTTACCTTGCGTGACCTTTATGCAACTCCAGAAATGTTAGTGTGATTAATCGTTACTGGGTGTGCCCCCTCAGTTCAATTATTCAGTCCCCCTGTTCAATTCAGGACTCAATGTGGGCCTGAATTCAAAGGAGTTCAGAAGAATGAGGCGGATTCTCATTTGACCCTATTGGAAACTGAAAGGTCCAGATAGAGTGAACGTGGAGAGGATGTTTCCATTAGTAGGAGAGTCTAGGGTCCAAGAAACAGTCTCATAATAAAGAGGTGTCCTTGAAAACTGAGATGAGGAGGACTTAGACCATAAAGTGATGAGACATGGGAACAGAAGATGGAGAAACTGTGGAATTCATTGCCACAGAGGATAGTGGAGTTAATTAAGATCCTATCAATTGCTGTATTTAAACCAGAGATTTATAGATTCTTGATTGATAAAGGGGGTAAGAGTTACAGAGAAAAGGTGAGAGAAACTGATTGGAAAAAAAAATTAGTTAGGCAGGATTGAATGCAGAGTGGATTCAATGGGCTAAACGACCTAATTCTGCTCCTATATCTTATTGTCATAAAGCCCGGACAAGAACTGTGCTCCTCACTAGTCAGAGTAAAGAAGATAAATGTCATCTGGAGGTGAGTTCTTAACCCTTACGTACTGCTTGGGTCAAATTTGACCCATTTTGACATTTGACAGCAGTAAAAGCACCCTAAATGCCATTTTTTTAGCCGAAGTTTGATGACTTTTCCTAAAGTGACCCAAAATGCACAAAAATGAAAGAATTTAAATATTTCATACTTTTGTACAGGTGCTACAAATTTTTGTACATTGAGGCTGTTCCGGGTCAAATTTGACCGTATCTATTGAAATAGATTTTATATCTCTGAAACATTTATTAATGTCAGATAGGCTATTTATGCATTCTAAATACTAACGTTGTAGATCTGCGGTTCAAAATTTGGTATAGGCACTTGTTATGAGGGGATTCTTGGGCTGGCTCAAAATTGACCCGGACCATACTATGAAGGTATAGAATATGAACTGTATGTAAGGGTTAATGCATCCAACAGTGGTCACAAGATGGTGACGCCGGCACTTTGAACCAACTCATAGCATGCAAGACCCTTTGATGTGTTGCTTAGCGACATGACAGGGTTTTATAAATGCATACCACTCCCTTTTCCAAGTTGTGGGTGGGGTGGGGGTGTGTCGTGTTTCAGACAAAGGTCATCTCCCTAACCAAAGGGAAGGGTATGTTTTTGTATTCTGTGACTCTAAAGATAATCTTTGTGTTGCTTCAAGCACATGACAGGGCTAGCGAGGAATAAATGTTGTTACTTCTATCTTCATTGTTCCATTTTATTCCCAAATAAATTGGATTTCGATTTTTCATCTTGAAAACTTACAGCACTGCTATGAGTGCATTCGACAGAAGAAACAGCTTACTGCCAATGATATTATTTTTCAAAAATGATCTTTGCCATTAAGGTAAGAGTCAAAACCAAAGCATTGATAGGTCACCTGGGGAATAATCTCCATCACTAATGATTAACTCAAACAAGGATCAACCTACAAAGCTGACCGCATGGTACTCGAAGTGGCTGAGAGCTTCACGTGAAGTTGAACGATGGAAGCTGGTCATTCCTGGACTCCTGTGCATTGCTCCGAGAAATCTGCCTCTTCATTCTCACCCCAGCCAGATCAGCTAGGATCAGAAACCCCATTCGTTTGAATGGAGGTTCCTGAGCTCGAGATGATGGAGGACAATGGTAGGTTGTTTTGAATAATTTCTGATGGGATGCCAGGTGGACTCTGATTTCTCTCTCTCCACAGATGCTGCCTAACCCACTGGGTGTTCCCAGTATTTTCACAGATGTATTTAATTATTTGGCCTCATTATTTGTTAGTGTTTTAATGTAGATTTAATTAATAATTATCTTTAGTGCTTAGGTTTTTAAATGTCACTAAAATCAGGAAGGATGAAAATATATGTAAATAGTGGCCTTAAGTGTCATATAAAAGGTGTGTATGATATAATGTGCCCTGGGAATGCTGTTAACTATTGTATAGAGAGCATGTGTCATAATATGTACACATAGTGCTGGTAACTATGGGATACAGAACGTATTTGATATAAAGTGTGCAGATCACGCTGGTAACTATTGTGTAGAGAGTGTCATATATACAGTCTGTGAAGGTAGTGCTGTTAGCAATGGTATAAAGATTGGGCTATAATGCGTTCAGATAGTGCTGGTTAACTACAGTGTAGAGGGCATATTATAATATGCACAAGGAATTATGTAGAAAGTATGCATTGTGGAATAGCACAGGTAGTGCTGTTAACTATGTACACAGATTGTGTATGATGTAATTTGTGCAGAAAGCACTGGTAACTATGATATGTGATATGATATGATGTGCACAAGGATTGCTGTTAATTATGGTACAGAAGATGTGTGTGAGAAAGTGTGTGCCAGGCATTGCTGGAAATTGACATAGCGTACCTATTTTACTGCCTTAATTAACTTTGAATCTTTTGATGCAATTTTGAGGAAACATATTTACTTATTGTATTTTAATACTTGCCTTTCTCATTAAATTATTTCACTCTCTATGATCTAAATGTTTCTCCAATCAAGCAGCAAGCACTAGGGGGGTGGGGCCAGAGGATATCCCACCTAGATACCTAACTTTTTCTGGGTAGGCTCTGCCGCCTGGATTTGGAGGTCAATTTGTCCAGCCTTCAGACAGGTAGACAGGCAGTCTTGTTACTCCCTGCGAGATGGGCTTATAGTGAGTCCAACACAATCCTGTCTGTTTAAAGTGAAAAATCTTGGGGTATCCTTTGAAAAGCATTTTATCAGTGAAACTGCAATAATCTAGCACTCTTAGCTTGAATGGCAGATTTCCTAGACTAGTGCAGTGGTCCCCAACCTCTGGGCCGCGAAGCACGTAGGGGTGCAGTGGTAGCTGGAGCGCACCCAGCACATCTTTAAGAAAAAAGCTGAAACAAACAAGCTAATTAATTAGGTGCCGCCCAGAAGCTAGTCATCATTAGAGGAACTGAGGTGGAAATGGTCAATAACTTTAAATTCTTCGGCATTAAGGATCGACATTTCTCCCTCTGAAAAGTGTCAGAGGATCTGCCCTGGGACCAGCAAGTAACTATCATTACAAAGAAAGCACAGTAGCGCCTATACTTTATTAGAAGTTTGTGTAGATTCAACATGTCACCTCGATCCTGACAACCCTTTTCAGCCTGTCTGAGTTGGCGTTTAAATTGACCAAACAATGGAACAGCTAAAGGCTCCAGTGTCCTGGAAAGAGGAGTGAACATCGTGTGGAGCAAGTGAAATCGGCAGTCGCCTCTGATCTGGGCCAGGCGGCAGCTAATTAGTTAGCTTGTTTATTTCGGCTTTTTTCTTAAAGATGTGCTGGGTACGCTCCGGCTACCGCTGCACCGCTGCATGCTTCGCGGCCCGGTATCAGTCCGCGACCCGGAGATTGGGGACCACTGGGCTAGTGGATTTGACTCAATACTCAAACACATTTCTAATCCACTTTTTTTGGAGGTGACACTGTAGTCTAATGCATTTTCCAGTAAATTAGCTGTGTTTAACAGGAGTGTAAAAATAGAGTCCTCATGGTGAGTTTAAAGGGAGAGTAGGAACAGGGGCCCAGTGTTTAAGGGAGGATTGGAATAGGGCTCCAGTGAAGTTAAAGGCAGAGTGGGAATAGGATCCCAGCGAATTTCTAGGAACAGTAGGGATCGGGGCCCAAAAATTTTTAAAGAGCATGGGATCAGAGTCACGGTGAACTTTAGGTAGCATCACCCAGTTTTAAAATTTAAAAGACTTTTGAACAGGTACACGCATAGGAAAGGTTTAAAACAATCTGGGCCAAACACACACAAATGAGATATGGTAGGTGTCTTGGTCAGTATGGATGAGTTGGATTGAATGGCCTGCTTCCCAGCTGTATCACTCTATGACTATGATCCAGTGAGCCAGGTGCCAAGACAGAAGAATTTCAGAGAAAATCAGATTGTGAATTATCAGAGGTTTATCCTTTATGTTATTGCATATCTTTAAAATCCACATGGTAGCAGCTCTTTGGCCTGCCAATACTTTGATTCTCCTTCAGCTGATTTTTGAATGCCAGCAGGTAGGCCTAATTCTGTGCAAGTTAAGGTCAGTGGTTGATGCTCACAGCAGCAGTGAGGGAGTGGGCTCACCATTTTCTGGCAGGCTACCGAAGAGCAAGAGGCCAGCCTGCTCTGGCTTCTCCCGTGTGATGACATATGGCACTGAGAGGCAGACGTGCTGTACTGCTGGGGTGATGGAGATGTGCTAAGCTGATTGAAAGAAATGAATCTTTAATTAGCTGGAATCCACAGTCGGTGAAAAGTGGTGGACAGGTGCACTCTGTGTGAGTTAGTCCGGTGCCAGGCGGCCGTAAAGCTGGAATAAGTGTCCTTGACAGCGCAAGAACCAGAAGGGACTCACTGTGGAGTTTCAAGCCTTCAATTCTACAGCACAGCCTTGGCTATCTTAAGGAAAGGGCGCTTGAAGGAGATCTCAAACCTAGCGTACTGGGTTGCAGTGATTGCTGCCCTCCTGTACACTTCTGAGGCAGTGGAGAGGTACCGTCAATACTTTCTTCACAAAACCCTCTAAACCACTGACAGGATAAGCAAACAAGAATCACTGTTGGGCTACTGTTTTTAATAAAATTAGTTGACTGCTGTGGATAAACTGCAGCAGTTGTCTATCTGATACCAGATTCGTAAAACAATCACTTAATTCTGAGATTTCTCAAGGTGAGAGATTACCAAGGATATAGAGGAAAGGAGTCAAGGACCTTCAGTCAACTTTTTCTTCCAATGGCCAAATTGAGTGCAGTCTGTTACCATGTTCATAAATATGGTGAAGTACAATACAATGAAAAGTTTGCTTGCACCAGTATATTTACAGGTATGTATGTCCAGATAAAAACAGATCCTATGGCACTGTATAAAGGTCTTAGGCGCATACATATAACTAGAATGCCTAAGACTTTTGCACAGTACTGTAATAATTTTACAAATTGCACTGCACTGCTGCCGCAAAAGAAAAGACAACTTTCGTGTCTGATTCTGATATGAATCTCTATTGTGGACTGAGAGTGGAAAGGGGGCAGGGAGAGAGGAATCATGGTTGGGAAAAGGAGAAAGGGTGGGTGAGAAGCATCAGAGAGGTGTACTGTAATGATCAATAAACCAATTGTTTGGAATCAAATAACCTTGGCTGGTGTCTCAGGGCTGGGTGTATCTGCACCCACACTACCAGCAACATGCCCCACTGCTGGCACTCCTTCTCTGCGAGTGGTCACACACCCCTCCTCCAGCATTCCACCAACCATTCCCAACATCCTTTGCTCTGGCCAGACTTACAAACTCACTCTCCATTACACGTTGGCAAATACGGTACTGTCCAGAAGTCTTAGGCACCCTAGCTATACATATATGCCTCAGACTTTTGCACGATACTGTATATCTGTCATAAATTGTGCATAAGTTAGACAAACAGTGAAAAAAAGACTGTGCAAAACAAAATATTAGTGCAAAGACAGAGCCGGAAACAATCCCATGGAAGTGCAAGAGGTGAGCCATGGTGTTCCATTGCTGAGGTAGTGATTATGGTTCAAATTTCAATATATATTTATTATCAAAGTACATATTATTTGCTATATACAACCCTGAGATTCATTTTCTTGCACGCAGTAACGTAGGGACCTATTTCTTTTACAGCAATGATCCCACCCCGCTTAGCGCTACGTATTGATCTGTTGTCTGCGCATGCACTGTTGTCTACACATGCACTGTTGTCTACACATGCACTGTTGCTCTCTCTCTCATTGCAATGCACTAGTTAAAGCCATCTCCTGCATGCATGCTTTAATTTAATCAATATGTAGTTGTGCACAGACACAACGAATTGGCAGAGTATGAACCTGAATGTCAGAAAATATCACAGTGACAGTTACAGGACAAACCGACGATGGTTAAGCAGCATGAGAAGGCCATCACAAACACTAGCAAATGGGTAAGTACAGTGGATAGTAACAGTGAAAGACACACTGAATGTAAAGTGAAAATAGCATGGCGATGGCTTCCGTGGGGAAAGTTGACAAATTTGAAGCACTAATGAAGGCTGGAAGTCGTATATCAGAGGGTTGAACTGTATTGTAACGTGAACAACGTGGAAGAGCAAAAGAGAGCTTCTGTGCTTCTTAACTTGATGGTTGCAAGGATGTACAGTCTCGTACGCAACCTGGTAACCCCTGAAAAGCCAGAAAACAAGACCTTCAATGCAATTGTTACAGTTTTACAAAATCACTTGAGCCCTAAACCGCTAGCAATAGCTGAGAGATTTAGACTTTACAAAAGGGGCCACTCAAAAAATGACTTCTGAACACATTACAGAACTGTGCAAACTTTCCTAGTACTGTGACTTTAGAGATGGCCTTTTTGATGCATTAGGGGACAGGCTTGTATGTGGCATGCACAGTCAAAGCACTCAGAAGAGGCTACAATCCGAAAGAGACCAAATCTTAGAATGGTCATTGACCATTGCAATATCTTGAGAGACTGCAGCAAAGGATGCAGCGGAACTACAGAAATGGAGGTTAGAATGTGAAATGCACAAAATGTCCCTGAATGGTGCAAAAAGCCAAAGATGTCATCGATGCGGAAGTCCTCCCATGATGCAAGTGACTGTTCGCTCAAAGAAAAAGTCTGCAGAAATTGTCACAGACAAGGTCACATAGAGAGAATATGCAAAGCGGACAAAAAACACAACCAAGTGAAAAGTTCCAAACAGAAAACTAAGCAAGTGTATAAGGTTACCAAATGTAAAACAGAGTAAGACAACATAGGGTCTGACAAAGGTGAAGTGTGATACCTAGATCTGCATATTATTACTGAAGCAGATCATAAAATCATCTGGATCACTATAGATGTGTCTGTTGTAAAACTAAAAATGGAGCTGGATACAGGGTTAGCTTTGACCATAATTCCAGAGGCTGACTACAACAGACTGTTTTCCAAGATTCCAGTAGAGAAGACCTCCATAATGCTGAAGACTTACACAGGCGAAAAAGTTTCTCCAAAAGGCAAACTCAAAGTAAATGTGACATGCGATGGCTATACGCACCAGTTAGAGCTTTATATATTAAAAATGGAGGGCCAGCACTTTTCAGATATGAATGGTTGA
Organism: Mobula hypostoma; assembly: GCF_963921235.1. Classification (NCBI taxonomy): domain Eukaryota; kingdom Metazoa; phylum Chordata; class Chondrichthyes; order Myliobatiformes; family Myliobatidae; genus Mobula; species Mobula hypostoma. Next base: position 129,894,623 of record NC_086098.1, read on the forward strand.
GAAAAATCCAACTAGACTGGCACTCAATTAAAGAGCTCAATGTGGCAACAACAGGCACTAGCAGCCCAAATGGTAGCACTAACCAGAGACTGACACAGCTGCTTAATGCTAATGAGAAGGTGTTTGAGAAGGGGACTGGTAAACTCAAAGGCATGAAGGCCAGAATTGAACTGAATGAAACAGTAACACCGAGATTCTATAAAGCACATCCAGTGCCTTATGCATTGCGTCCTAAAATGGATACTGAACTTCAGAGCTTGGAGGCATCTGGCATTCTCTCCAATGTTGAGTGGAGTGATTGGGCTATGCCCATTGTCCCATTGATCAAGAAAGGGAAGGCCGGAGCCATTACATATGTGGGGATTTCAAGGTGAGCATCATCCTGGTGTTGCGTAATGTGCAGATTCCCCTGCCACGAATAGAAGACATTTTTGCATCTTTAGCAGATGGAAAGAGGTTTTCGAAGATTGACTTGTCACAAGCCTATCTGCAAATGGAAATTGAGAAGTCAGGCAGGAAGTTCCTCACAATCAACACTCACAAGGGACTGTTCCAATTTAATCATCTTGTCTTTGGTGTCACATCAGCTCCAGCAGTTTGACAAAGGGCAAAGGACCAGGCGCTCCAAAGTATCCCAGGAACACAATGTTACCTTGATGACATCATCGTGACTGGGAAAAATGATGAAGAGCACCTCTAGAACCTGGTGGAGTGCTAACCAGTCTGAGTGAGTATGGTCTGCACGCAAAGAGAGAGCATTGTGAGTTTTTCAAGAATGAAATCTCATATTGTGGGCATGTCATTGACAAGTATGGCTTACATAAGTCACAAGAGAGGATTGAAGCAGTGCTACAGGCACCCAAACCAGAAAATGTGTCACAACTCAGGTCATACTTGGGCCTTGTAAACTACTACAACTTGTTTCTCCCAAACATTACTAGAATGCTGCATCCATTGAACACATTGTTACAGACAGGAGCAAAATGGAAAGGGCCAGAAAGATGTGAAAGAGCATTCGAGGAAACAAAGAGATTAATAACATCGGATGAACTGCTCACCCAACATGAACCATCCCTGCCCATCATGGTGGTGTGCAATGCATTCCCTTATGGCATTGGAGCCATTTTGTCACACATTATGAAAGATTGATCTGAACTCCCGATTGCGTTTGCTTCAAAATCACTGATGAGCTCAGAACACAACTACGCACAGATTGACTGAGAGGCTAGTATGGGGAATAAAGATGTCCCACCTCTACCTCTACGGACAAAAGTTTACCCTAGTGACAGATCACCAGGTCCTCGTGTCCATTTTCAATCCCAGGAAGGGTATTCCAGTAAGGACTGCTACCCTGTTACAATGTTGGGCACTATTCCTAGGAGCCCACTCTTACGACATAGAGTTCAAGGGTACCAAACAACACAGCAATGCTGATGGCTTGTTATGTCTTCCACTATTGGCGACTGAAGAAGAAAAGTCTGTGACCCAGCTGACATGTTCCACACTGCATTGGTGGACCAGTTAGTGGTAACAAATTCCGAAATACAAAGGGAAACAAGGAATGATCCAACAGTGTCGAAAGTCTATGAAATCACCTTGCAAGGAGGATAGCCAGCTCATGGTAATTCTATGTTTCCAGAGTTCTTGATGAGACAAAATCAAATGTCGGCATGTCAAAGAATGCTGATGTGTAGATCTCATGTTGTGGTTCCCGCTAAACTGCACACCAGAGCATTAGAAAATGTGCAAGAAGGACACCTGGGTGCAGTCAAGGTGAAGATCCTCACCTGGAACTGGTGGCCAGGATTAGCTAAACAGATTGGAGACTTGACTAAAAACTGTTTGGGATGCCACAAGATTCAATATGCACCCTGACAGGCACTGTTACACCCGTGGGAGTGGCCGCCGTCAACATGGTAAAGAGTACATATTGACTTTGCTGGGCGATTCATGGACTCCATGTTTCTGATTGCTGTGGATGCTTGTTCAAAGTGGCCAGAGGTTATACCAATGAAGTCAACCACCTCTGTAAAGACTGTCTCTGCTCTGAGGACTATCTTCACCAGAAATGGCTTACCAGAACAAATTGTGAGCGACAGCAGACCACAATACATGTCAGAAGAATTCCGACTATTCATGAAGAAAAATGGCCTCAGACATCTCAAGTCAGCTCCCTTCCACCCAGCAACAAATTGGTTATGTGAAAGGTTTAACAAGAAGTCAATTAAAGCAATGGACTAGAAGGACATTCCTCTACAGCACAGGGTGAACAACTTCTTTCTTGTGTATCAGAACTCTGTTCATGTGATGGCAACTCAAACATCTGCAACGCTGTTCATGAACAGGAAACTGAGATCTCGCATAGACCTCCTGAAGCCGGAACTTTAGAGAGAAGTGCAAAATAAGCAGTTCAACCTGCTGCCATTTGAAGCAGCAAGGAGCTTCTAGATTGTATAGAAAGTCCAACCGTGTGACTACTGAGAAGACAAGTGGACAATTGGCAGGATAGCTCCAAGAACTGGACCACTGATGTACACAGTGGATGTTGGAGATCAGACATGGAGACGTCATGTGGACCAGCTACTGGATGATCAACTGGAGAACACACCTAAGTCGATTGCATCCAACAAGATGGACACATTACAGCCACCGGACTTACCGCTCAGTGATGATACCACTGACAGCAACGTGACACCGGAAACTGAGAACGTTGTCTTAGACAAGACACCTGCCAAAGCTGCTACTGCTGTACAGGTCCAGAGACGTGACGAGAAGACACCTGGCACATCAGATGCCACTCCACAGGGTCAGAGGTGAGATGAGAATGGATCATGAAAGAAACAGAGTGCCACCCAAAAGACTGAAGCTTTAGAACTGTGAAGTTAGTTATGGACTGTTATTGCAAAAGCATGTCTATTTGGAATATGGGTTTATGGAAGGGAAATTTAATGTTTTGTACATATACAGTTTGATGTTGCACTTATCTAAAGGGGGAGGAAGTGTGCTATATGGATCTATTTCTTTTAAAGCAATGACCCCCTCCCCCGCACTATATATTATTGATCTGTTGTCTGTGTATGCACATTGTTTCTCTTGGTGCAACATGAATACACCAGTTAGAGCCATCTCCCATGTGCGTGCTTTTACTTAATCACCATGTAGTTGTGCATAGTCACAACGGGGACAGAGTTAATAAATCCATAATAGAATCAATGAAAGACTGCACCAAGTTGGGTGTTCAGTCAGTGTGCAAATGACAACAAACTGCAAATCAAAAATGAAAGAAATAATAATTATAAATAAATAGGCAATAAATCTCAAGAATGTGAGATGAAGAGTCCTTGAAAGTGAGCCTATAGGTTGTGGGAGCATTTCGGTGATAGGAAAATAGCTGTTCCTGAACCTTTTGGTGTGGAGCTTCAGGCTTCTGTACATCCTGCCTGACGGTAGCAGTGCGAAGTGGGCTGGACCTGGCATCAGTGAATTAGCCAGTCTGGATACTTTCTACAGTGCATCTATGCTCAAGTATTTGGTGACCTGCTGAACCTCCTTGGGCCAAGACAGTGTAGCTTAATTGAAGGGATAGAATCCCCATACCAATGTCTTCAGATGAGCAGAGAGCCTCTGTGACTGTTTCTTCTCCAGTCAAGGACAAACATTCTGATTTCAATAGTGCCTGGAAGCAGACTAAAACCCTTTGCTCTAATTGATAACTGATTAAAGATCCATTTATAACACAAAACTTTCTAAAGAGAAATTGCAACATCCCTGTAAAGTCCTTGGCCACAGCCACTGAACTTCGGGTTGGCATTAAATCCTTGACAGCCTGGACGAGTCAGGCCCCTGTGTGAACTATAGAGAGAGCAAGCACTTATGCATCCCAGTCAGCACTACCTGCCCCATCTATGGCTGGGTCTACTCGGACCATTTTGGTCCCATCAACCACCTTAGAACCCACAGAACCAGGCTGGAAGCAAGTCAGGCTCAATCCCAAGGGATCACAAAATGAAAGTAAGGCTGATTTCAGCCACTAGTCCATTTTGGTTATAACATTTTGGCCATTTGCCTCAGAGTCAGATCCAATCATGCTCCGACTGTTGACAGCATAATTCTCCTCGATCCAACCAGCTTGTCCTACATTATCCTGATATTCTGCACAGTATGTAATATAGTCTGAGAAACATATCCCTTGGTATGTAACTACCGTGTCACATCAATCGCATGTGTTTGCCTGCAGAGTTTATTTCACTGACTTCAATCGGCATATTTAAGTGACTGAGTACTTATGCTGACAGGATTGAATTACATCAAACCAGGTCTTAATTCCTTTCTGTACTTTCTCCACCCCATCTGAAACGCAACTTACCTTGGGGGAAGGTAAAGAGGCCAACTTAGAGCAGAGAATTTAGAACAGTACAGCATAGGAAAGGCCCTTCAGCCCACAATGTTAGTGTTGACCACGATGCCAATTTAAACCTAATCCCACCTGCATGTCTCTATCACTCCCTTCACTGCCTGTTTATGTGTCTGTCTAAATGATTCTTAAATGTCACTGTCATTATCAGATTCTACCACCTCCCCTTGCAGAATGCTCTCGGTGCCTACCACTCTCCGTGTAAAAGAAACATGCTTCACAAATCTCCTTTAAACTTTCCCCCTTTCATCTTAATGCATTTCCACTCCGAGGAAAAAAGACTCTTGCTCGCTACTCTGTCGTTGCATCTCATAATTTTATCTACTTCTGTCAAGTCATCCATCAGCCTCTGATACACCAAGAAAAACAATTTGTTTGTCCATGCTCTCACAGCATCCTGGTGAATTTCTTTTGAAACCTTTCCAAAGCTTTCATATCTTTCCTGTAGCACCGTGATCAGAACTGCACAAAATGCTCCAAACAAGGCTGAACCAAAGTTTTATTCAGTTGTAGCGGGGCATCCCCACCCCCTCCACCTCCAGACTTTTAAACTCAATGATGAAGGCAATTATGCCATATATCTTCTTTACCACCCTATCCACTTGGGTTGCCACTTTGAAAGAGCTATGCACTTGAATCCCAAGATTCGTCTGCATATGAATCCTCCTCAGAGTCTTTACATCTGACCTCTCAACTTCAACACCTCACACTTGTCCAGATTGAACTCTGCCCAGCATTTCTCCCCCTTTATCCACAAATGACCTACAGTATATACCATTCTATCCTTTGATATCTCCATCACCATCAGCAACTCGGCCAGTTTGTGTGTCTTCTGTAATTATCAGCCCACCTATATTTTTGTCCAAATCATTTATACATATCACAAACAACAAAGGTCCGAGCACTGGTCCCTAAAGAACATCAGAGGTCACAGATGTCCAGTCAGAATAAGAACCACCACCCCCCAACCGCCACCCACCACTTCCCTCAACCAAGATACTTAAGCTTCTGGATCAGCATACCATAACAGACATGTCAAATGCTGTATTTCAATCCACTGCTCACCTCACCAACTGGGAATTGGTTTAATATCACCACACGCCCTGAGATAACAGTGAAAAACTTTGCCTGACAGCTCATTCCAAACATAAGCACACTGAAGTTAAACAAAAGAAAAACAATAACAGAACGCAGAATATAGTCTTAACAGTTAGAAGGAAAGCCCAGATGTCCTTTCAAGAGTTTTATAATTCTAATTAAATGAGATTAACAAGGATTAGTGTAACACGGATGGCTGTAAATTGCCACAGACTCGATGGGCTGATGGGCCTGTTTCTGTGTTGTGTATCCCTGTGGAGCTGTGGGAAGTACTTTGATCATATTCTTCAGGTGAACACATTCCTGCAAAGGCCAAGATCAAGTTGGCTCTCAATAACCCCACAAAGAAGATCCTACCAAATGGCTGCAGCGATCTCTGCCATGCCTCTCAAGACACTGCCCCCTGTAGCCATGCAAAAGGTCGCCCAGAGTTAGTACTCACTGGCATGATCTCATTTACTCTGGCATTCAGGTACTGGGATTACCCAGCAGGAGTGGTCCGTAATACCAAGCAAAGAGACTGTTTCTATCCTACTGTTATAGGCCTCTGAAACAGACCTTGTGTACAATGAAGATTAACTTTTGATCTCTGTCTGCCTTATCATGACTCTTGCAATTTACTTGTCTACATGCTCTGAAATACCTCTGTAGCATTATATTCTGAATTGTGTTAATGGTCTATCTTTTGTATGAACATGATATACATACTTCTGTATGGAATGATCTGTCCTGGGTACCGTGTAAACAGAAGTTTTTCACTGTCTCTTGGCACATGTGAAAATAATATTGCTGACACAATACGTCAACAGTTCCTTTCCCCCTCATATGCTAAAAGATGAACTCTTGATATCCCAGTCTATCTCATCACGACACTTCCAGTTTTTCTATGTGCTCGGCACTTTCTCTGTAACTGCAACACGATATTCTGCAGATGCTGGAAATCTGGAACAACGCACGCAAAATGCTGGAGAAACACAGCAGGTTAGGCAACATCAATGGAAGTGAATGAATAGTCGTCGTCTTGGGCAGGGACCCTTCTTCGGGACTGGACAGGTAGGGGGAGGATGGCAGAGTATAAAAGATGGGGGGGAGGGAGACTAGCTAGAAGGTGGTAGATGAAGCCAAGTGGGTGGGAAAGATTATGGCCTGAAGAAGAAGGAATCTGAACGGAGAGGAGAGTGGATCATAGGAGAAAGAGGAGGGCACCCAGGGAGAAGTGATAGGCAGGTGAAAAAAGGTAAGAGGCCAGAGTGGGGAATAGAAGAAAAGGAGAGGGGGAGGTAAAAATATGAGAAATTGATATTCATGCCATCAGGTTGGAGGCTACCCAAATGAAATATAAGACATCGCTCCTCCACCCTGAGGGTGGCTTCATCTTGGCACAAGAGGAGGCCAGGTACCAACATGTCAGAGCAGGGGTGGGAATCAGAATTAAATTGTTTGGCCACTGGGAAGTTCTGATTTTGGCTGATGGAAGGGAGCTGCTGCACTTTATCTTCTTTTCACTGCTTTGATGTACTTTGGTATGGGATGATCTGTCTGGCTGGCATGCACACAAAAGCTTTCCACTGTATCTCAGTACGTGCAACAATAAATCAATTACCAATTCTCATCAGTGCAACCAGCCACTGATGGAACTGCTGTACCCATAATGGCTCCCATTAATAACTCAAACCATTTCATCAACCCTCCCTCAACTTGCAGGTTGTTCTCGGCCACAAGAAAAATTTGCTCATGGTGAATACCGTGTTTCCAAGAAGCACATATCTCTTCTGTGTCCCAACCAAGGCTACACTGCAGGACATTTTCAGCAGCCAGCACTACCTTGAGGGAAGGGTTGAGAAAGGTAATTAACAGAAACACAATGCACCTAATGGTGGGTGCTAATCACAGTGTTTTCACCCCACTCAGGACATCTGGAGATGATCAATATACTCCATCTCTGAACTGTACCTCCATGAGAGAACACGTGGTAATCCATGACCCCTGAACCAAGGACTGCCATGGATAGGTCCATGTGCTGAGCCATTTCCCTCAAGTCAGTAAACATTAGCAGAGAGTGATTATTTAACACCATAAATCAGCGAGTTGTTTACTTATTTCTCCCCCCTCGCTGTGAAACAGGGACACCTCTTTTTCCTTTATTAGGGAGGGAGAGAGCCCTTATCTTCATCTTAATAAAAAAAATATTGACGTAGAACGAGTCATCATTATGTGTATTGTAAATTAATCTGAAGTTATATATGCACCTCTTTTTTTTGGAATGTTTTTGATAATGTTCTACAGTTGCTTATAAAGTTCAAATTCAAAGTATATTTATTATCAAAGTATGTATACATTATACAACCTTGATATTTGTCTCCATACAGACAGCCGCAAAACAAAGAAACCCAAAAGAACCCATAAAAAATTATTGCTAAACACCAAATGCGCAGAGGGAAAAAAGACCAATTCATGCAAAAAATAAAGTAAGCAAATAGCATTCAGAATGAAAGTGAGTCTGCAGACATGAAACCTGGAGCAGGTCCACAGCCACAGTTCAGTACAAAGTCGAGTAAAAATTGCAGAACAGGGAGGAGAACTGGCTTAATCCTCCCCTCTGCTCCTGAAACCGCACCTTATCAGTCTGGCCCAGCATTTAAATCATCCAGACATCGAGTTTTTCCCTCACTTTAGGACACGGGCCCTGTTGCTTCAATATGCTCTGGGCCTGGAGCCAGCTGCCATATTTTGGCCTGTATCCAACCCTTCCAAACTGGCCTAGTGCCTAGAGTGATCAAACCCTGGGTCTTTTCTTGCTCATACACAAGGAAATCTGCTGATGCTGGAATTTCAAGCAACACACATAAAAAATGCTGGTGAACACAGCAGACCAGGCAGCATCTATAGGAAGAGGTACAGTCGACGTTTCAGTCCAAGACGTTTTCTTGCTCTCGGTTTTGGTGGACAAGCCCTGCCCCAACTCTGCCTTCCCTCCGCTCACCTAGATTCCCATTTCTCGCATTTAATCCTTGATTTCTAATCTCTCAGCTCTAACCTGTGTATGCTTTGGAGTCATAGTTAAAAGCACCCATATACTGTGACACCTTATGGGTGAAAAGGTTGCCCCACAAGTTCTTTTTAAAATTCTCCCAGTCAGACAGGTTCGTTCAATGACATGGAGGGAGTTGTCTCTGCTCTTATCTCGTTTTTGGACTGCTCCTCACAATGAAGAAGAGAAGCAGAATAAGTGAAATGACAAACACAAGAGATTGTGTGCATGGTGAAAATCTTGAGCAACACCCACAAAATGTTGGAGGAGTTCAGCAGCATCCATGCAGGGAATAAATAGTCGGCATTTCAGGGCGAGACCCTTCATCAGGATTGGAAAGGAACGGGCCCGAAGCCAGAATAAGAAGGAGCGGGTAGGGGAAGGTGTACAAGCTGACAGGTGATAGGTGAGACCGGGAGATGTTGAAGGTTGAGTGGTGAGGGGGCTGAAATGAGAAGCTGGGAGGCGATAGATGAAAGAAATAAAGAGCTGAAGAAGAATAAATTTAAGGAGCAGAGTAGAACAAAGGGAAGGAGGAGGGGAACCAGAGGGAGGTGATGGGCAAGTGAGAAGAAGAGAAGGAATGTGAGGGTAACCAGAATGGGGTATAGAAAAAGAGAGAAGGGGAGAGGTGAAAAAATACCAGAAATTAGAAAAATCAATGTTCATGTCATCAGGTTTAGTGACATGATGTGAGGATTCTCTGGTCTTAACTTCTAACTGAACTAGTCTTCACAATAATTATTAACTTACTAAATTGGTCTATTGTCACATATATCAAGGCGAGATACAGTGAGAAACAATGTCGCATGACTTTGTGTGTGCTGCCCAGGTTTTGTACTTTTCAGAATTGAGTTTAATTTTGTTTCATTTATCTGGTAAATACACATGACCTTGAACATGGCCTGCAGTACTTTGACAGCAAAGGTTTCTTTCGAGTTCATAATTACAAGTTTACGAGGGAATTAAATGCGCAGGCTCTGGGGAGAGAGCTGAGAAGCAGCATTGACCGGGTTGTTGTGAAGAGAACCAGCACCACCAGTCACATCTGCCGTGTACTGGAGTTATCTCTCTCTCACAAGCCTCCCCCATGTATCTACAGAAAAAGTCTAATAACTTGGCACAGTAGGAACTTCCATGGTGCAGGACTGATAGATTTCCCAAAACAATTTGATATTGTCAATATCCCAACATAGTTTTAATTCTTTATTTTTAACTTTGTGTTGTATTATAAACATTTTCCAGTGAGCTTTTTATTTACTTAATGAGATACAGTGTAGAATAGACCCTTCCAGCATTTGAGCCAAGCCGCCCTGATTTAATCCTAGCCTAATTACGGGACAATTTACAATGGCCAATTAACCTACCAGCCAGTACGTCTTTGGACTGTGGGAGGAAACCGGAGCGTCCGGAGGAAACCCACGAGATCATGGGGAGAACGTACAAGCAGCAGTGGGAATTGAACTTGGTGGTCTGTACTGTAAAACATTGTGCTAACCACTACACCTCCGTGCTACCTATGGAATACAGACCTAAACTGTCCATTCTCTCCATGAGGTACTGGATGTAGCAGCTTCCAGCTGATTACAGAAAGATGAAAGTATAAGAGCAGGTGCTGGCCATTCAGCTAGATATAACAGCAAACAGAAAGTGGTCTCCTTGGAAATGTACTGTATAAGCATAATACCCCTACATCCAGGGAGCCTTTTGATCCTGTGAAAGCATTCAACATCTTCACAACAGCACCAGTGGATCTCCAAGCATTTAACAGAAAGGCACTCTGTTTTCACAGCTGCAGGACGTCTAGTTTATTGAATGGACAATGTGCACCTCACCATTCACAGAACAAGAGAAACTGCACATTTTACCATTACTGTACAGAAAATCTGAGTGCTTCTCACAGCTAAAGGCAAACTGGTAGTTCTGCTTCAGAATCAGTTTTTTGACTGCAGTGTAAATTACTGGCAGATTTAGACTTATGGCATTTAAGAGCAGTGTGGTTTAATGCGCAAACCCTTCACAGCTGTGCTGTGCATTTAAACAATGCAGGAACTGTGTTTAGCAAATGATTAGCAGACTTGTGTCTCTTCGGTGGTTTCAATATAAAGTACAGTTAAAATTCAGGCATCTATTATCACTGCACATTTGCAGCATTCCAGAACTTCGGACAATTCTCCAATTCAAGAAACACAAGAAACCATGTTCCCACATTTTTGAGTGGTGGACTCTGGCAGATCCACTGTGAGTACAGCTCTAGGGGACATCGACAAGGGGCAATGTCTCACGAAGGCAACGCCCATCATCAGGAGCCTATGGATTAGGATCATACCTTCTACTCATTGGACATACAGGAGCCCTTCTGATGTGTGAGTTATGTTAGTTTAAATTTATATTATGTTTGTCATGTTAGCTGCTCAAAGCTAATTTTAATATAATTTACCCCCTGTGTGTGCATGCCTATGGCAATAATCTTGAACTTGTTGGAATCTAGAGCAATGGAAACCCTCTGGAGGAAGTTAATGAAACAGTACCTGTGAAAGGGGAGGAAGAGGGAAGGAAATCTTTCTTCCTTTCTCCCCCACATATGCTTATCAGCCCACTGAATTCCTCCAGAAGACTGCTTGCTGTTTTCCAATTCAAGAACCCGTTATCACTGTATTGATGCTGTATTCTATCACTCCGGTTTTCCAGCACGCCAAACAGCTCCCCAGTTCTCCAGACAGTGTGCCAGGCCTGAGATACCTAGTCCATGGGTCTGTTAGCAGCAAAATAATGCAGCCTGCAGCACTCCAAACATCATCCAGGCCCAGGGGATCGGGTTGCTGAGCCTCACCAATTCTCTCCCTGGCAACCAACAGCACGTAAACAATGGGAGCTTAGTACTGGATGGCGTAGTATGATCCATCATTCTGAGATTATGGAATGAATAAACTTCTCATTATGTTAATAAATTTAGCAAATTGGTTTATTATTGTCATATGCTCTGAGATACAGTGGAAAATGTTGTTTTGCCTATCATCCAATCCGATCATTTCATCACATTAGTACATCAAGCGACAGAGAAAGTCCAGAGCACGCAGACAATAGGCTGCAAGGCCAAGACGAAGCAGGTTATGGGATCAAGAGCCCATCTTCTTCTCCCAGAGAACCATTCAATAATCTTATAACAGTGGGATAGAAGCTGTCCTTGAGGCTGGTGGTACCATTTTTCAGACTTTTGTATCTTCTGTCCAGTGGGAATTGGAGGAAGAGATAGTAACCAGAGTGAGGGTGAGGGGTCATTGATTGTGTTGGCCTCTTTACGGAGAAAGTGGGTGGTGTAGGCAGAGCCTGCAGAGGAGATGATACTGTTTGTGATGTGCAGAGCTGAAGCTGTTTTTTTGTTGCAATGCCTGTGTCCATAGCACTGATTAAAAAATGGAAGCATCTCCCAAAGCCTCAAGCCATCAACACTTTACCAAGTAGAGGGAGTGCTTCTCCTAGTCCTGCTTTGAAACTGCTGGACTACACTCCTCACACCAACCCTTGCAGGTCACGGGCTGGCCTTTCAGATAGGTTACTTCCTTTCTTTTTGGTGGACAACAATCCTAGAATGTAAGCAGTTATAATACACCCTTGGCCACTGGCTTCATTGCAAGATCTGTTACCAGGACAACAGGTTGCTGGGGTAACTAGGAAAAAAAATCCTTTATTTGGTTTCTTTCATGTGATTTTAGTATCAATAACGATGAAGAATTATCCGCCTGAAACATTAACTCTACTCTTTTATCTGTGGATGCTTCCTGATGTGCTTACACTTCCCGCTTCGATTTTTCAATGGCCATTATATTTTGTATTTTTTATCATGGTTATCAAACCATTTTTTTTTAAAAAGTGAGTTAGAGATTTCAGAAAAGTGAAATTTGGCCAGAGATATGAATACGTGCACATACAAACATACAAATGATTGGGCTGAATAGGTCTTGGCTGATTGGAATCTACCTTCAACTCCTTTCACCTCCATGCTTATCAGGAATAAATCTACTTCCCCCACAGATGTTGCTCAGTCCTTTCAGTCTCTCCAGTAGATTACTTGTTGCTCCAGGTTCCAGCACCTGCAACTCCTATGTCTCTATCTGCCTCTCATTCATATTTAACAACTTTGCTTCAACTGCTCTTTGAGGAAGACTTTCAAAGGTTCAAAAATCCTTGGTGAAAATACTTTCCCTCTTTTCTGGGCTATATCGATAATTCCTAATCTTTAAACAGTGATTCCTTGTTCCAGAAGCATCCTCTCGACATCTGCCCTGTGGATCTTACACCATTGACAGGGATGTAGTTGCCAATGCCTTAGCATTAATCATGATATTCTTCAAGAGAAACAAAATCTAAAAATGTGAAAGAACGATGCTGATACAGAAACAGACAAAAGGGAAAAACTAAGTGTGGAGAGGAACTCCACACGTAAACATTCTAAAGCTCAGGAAACTCCACGTTCATTATTTAATGCATGTTTTCTGAGGTCTATGTAGTCAGAGACTTCTGTACAGGTCCACCACTTCTAAAATGTCCATCGTGCCTAACCATATTGTGTAGGAAATAAGGAGACAATTTCTGACAGCAGTCCTGCCAAAAGAAGTTCCATCCTCAAATGTCAAATAGCAGCAGGAGTCGGCCATCTGGCCTGTTGAGCCTGCTCCGCCATTCAGTAAGATCATGGCTGATCTGGCCATGGACTCATCTCCACCTACCTGCCTTTTCCCCATAACCTTTAATTCCCCTACTATGCAAAAATCTATCAAACCTTGTCTTAAGTATATTTACTGAGGTAACCTCCACTGCTTCATTGGGCAGAGAATTCCGCAGATTCACCACCCTCTGGGAAAAGCAGTTCCTCCTCATCTCCGTCCTCTGATACTGTAAGACTCTTGATATAATTCCTAAACAGATCTTTTGTACAATGAAGAACTCCTGATCTCTCAGTCTCGCTCATTGTGGCCATTACACCTTATTTTTCTGTGCATTGTTTGTAAATACAACACGAGATCAATGGACATTTTACATAGACCTGTGCAACTGCTTGTTAATGTAAATATCTAATCAGCAATTCAGGTGGCAGCATGCAGACATGATCAAGAGGTTCAGTTGTTGTCCATGTCAAACATTAGAATGGGAAGGAAATGTGATCTAAGTGATTTTGACCTTGGAGTGATTGTTGGTATCATACAGGGTGGCTTGAGTATCTCAGTAACTGTTGACTTCTTGGGACTTCCACAAACAGCAGTCTAGAGGTTACAGAGAATGGTGTGAAAAACAAAAAAAAAATCTGCTGAGTGGCAACTTGTTAATGAGAGAGATGAGAAAAGAATGACTAGACTATTTCAAGCTGAGAAGAAGGTGACAGTAACTCAAATAACCATGCGTTACAACAGTGGAATATAGAAGAGCATCTCTGGATGAACAACACGTCAAACCTTGAAGTGGATGGGCTACAGCAGCAGAAGACCATGAACATACACTTGGTGGCTACTTTGTTAGGTACAGGAGGTACCCAATAAAGTGGCCACCGGGTGCATATTCTGCATTCTGTTATTGTTCTCCCTGTTGACATATGTTAATGCTCCTTTGTAAAAGCTTTTCAGTGCATCTCACTACATGTGACAATCCCACCGCTAAACACGTCTTTCCCTCCCCCCTTTCTGCTTTCCGCAGGGATCACTCCCTACGCAACTCCCTCGTCCATTCGTCCCCCCAATCCCTCCCCACTAATTTCCTTCCTGGCACTTATCCTTGTAAGCGGAACAAATGCTACACATGCCCTTACACTTCCTCCCTCACCACCATTCAGGGCCCCAGACAGTCCTTCCAGGTGAGGCGACACTTCACCTGTGAGTTGGCTGGGGTGATATATTGTGTCCGGTGCTCCCGATGTGGCCTTCTATATATTGGCGTGACCCGACACAGGCTGGGAGACCATTTCGCTAAACACCTATGCTCTGTCCGCCAGAGAAAGCAGGATCTCCCAGTGGCCACATATTTTAATTCCACGTCCCATTCTCATTATGATATGTCTATCCATGGCTTCCTCTACTGTAAAGATGAAGCCACACTCAGGTTGGAGAAGCAACACCTTATATTCCGTCTGGGTAGCCTCCAACCTGACGGCATGAACAATGACTTCTCTAACTTCCGTTAATGCCCCACCTCCCCTTCGTACCCAATCCCTTATTTATTTTTTTTCGCTTTTTTCTCCCTCTGTCCCTCTCACTATAACTCCTTGCCCATCCTCTGGGATCCCCTCCCCTTTCTTTCTCCCTAGACCTCCCGTCCCATTATCCTCTCTCTTCTCCAGCCTCGTATCCCTTGTACCAATCACCTGTCCAGCTCTTGGCTCCATCCCTCCACTCCCCTGCCTTCTACTATCATTTCGGATCTCCCCCTCCCCCGCCACTTTCAAATCTCTTTCTATCTCTTCTTTCAGTTAGTCCTGATGAAGGGTCTCGGCCCAAAACGTCAACTGTATCTCTTCCTATAGATACTGCCTGGCCTGCTGTGTTAACCAGCATTTTTTATGTGTGTTACCAAGTTCCTATAAGGATGACTGAGTGAAAGCTGTCGGTCTGGAGAGTGGGAAGAACTTAACTCTGTTAAAATGTCTTTGGAATCTAAACACCCTCTTAGTTGTATTCAAAACATGACTACTTTCTTGGACTCAGTCCTCATTTTGCGTTTTGTGTCTCTGGAAAGGAACTTAAGCTCAACTTAAAAGAGAATGGAGATGAATACTGAGGCCAGACCAGGACAACAGCCGCTGCAGTCAGAGCAGCAGAAGACTCAGTGGGGAAGTCAAGGTGAACGACTGCAGTAGCAACAGTCTCAACTTGTTTAATTATATTGGGAGAAAGCCAACTCCATTGGAATTTCTCCCCTACCAAATTGCTCAGAGTACAGTCCTGTCATGACCAACACCCAGTGTTGAGTGGACACCAGCACCGTTGCCCATGTATTAGCTTCTGCTATGATTTAGTGAGGACACATCTGCACCATGTTAGATATGTGTTGTGGCCCTCATACCACCACCTGAACCGTTCAATCTCCATCAAACTAAATAGGATTGATCTCCATCAGTCCAGAGACATTATGACCCTGCCCACCCCAGACAGTCTCTCTTCTTCCCCCCACTTTACCCCCAACCACCGCTCCATCCATCAGGCAGAAGATACAGAAGCTCGATAACAGGTACTGCCAAGCACTAGGGCAGCTTCTATCCCACTATTATTAGACTCTGATACGGACGTCTTGCACTGTAAAAATTAATTTTTGATTTCTCAGTTGCCCTTGCATCTTATTGTTGCCTGCAGGGCACTCTCTCTGTAACTGTAGCACTCTTTTCTGTATTCTGCCATGGCTTCCCATTTGTACTACCTTGATACATTTTTGTGTGGTATTAGCTGTCTGAATAGAATGCAAAACTTTTCACTGTATCTTGGTTCATATGACAATAATAAATCAAAGAGTAATTACCAACTAAACGTGAATATTTTCTCATTTCAGGTAAAAAGTAACCTGAAACGTTGGGCTATTTCATCTTTCCACAGATGCTGCCTGAACTCCTGGGTGTTTCCAATATTTTCTGCTTTAATTTTAGATTTTCCTCATCTGCAGTGTCCTGAAATGCAGTGGTTTCATGGAATTTTCCTTTTGATTACTGAAAGCTAATTGCATTTGGAGAAAATCGCAGAAATGACAGTTCACAAAATTGTTGCAGCCACTCCAAACTCCTGTATGACAAAAGCTGTAGTTTAAATTTTCCCAACCACTGGCTGATGTATCTCCTTTCAGAAGTCAGCCACCTTCAACATTGATTGTGAAATCAATATGATCTTTTGGCCCATTTTCACCAAAAGGTCCCAAACATGAAATAAACTATAACGACTGTGCTGTTAATGTGAAAACTGATTAGGAGAAATTGTAATGGGTTTGTTAATGTGGTGTTTCTCCATTTAAATGTTAATTAAACAATTAATTATTCAATTGAGCATATAAAGTTAGCTGCAGGAGAAGTATTTTATACCGTGTTGACTGGCTCAAAAGCTAATTGCAATCCAAAGTGTTGTTTAAACTGAAGACTGTTTGCAATTCTAAGAGGCAGATTTTTAAAAATCCAGGGAGAGAGTGAAAGCATGCCAGTGCAAATATTTGAAGATCAGGTTGCAAGAGCTAAAAACAACTTAATTGTAAAAACATTCAGAATAAAAGAGTATGGAGAAAGTGAAGAATAGTGGGTGTGATACTGACGATAACGCACCAGTTAGCTACCATGTACTTTTTGTAGTTTTGCAAGTGACTTATTACCAAGACATAGGATGCTATGGATCAAATTTAGTAAATCAGATTTAGTACAATGATCAGCATAGATGTGGGTACGGCAGGGGTTCAAGGGTCAAGTTATGGAGAGTGTTTAATCAGGTTGGGAATTCATTCATTGGAATGTAGGAGACTGAGAGATGATCTTATAGAGGCATATAAAATATGAGGAGCATAGATAACTCATTCGTAAGGCCAGTGATATTGTGGGGATGGAACTGGGCTCTCTGACAGTGGTGTCTGAAAAGAGGATGCTGTCCAAGTTGCATGCCATCTTGGACAATGTCTCTCATCCACTACATAATGTACTGGGTGGGCACAGGAGTACATTCAGCCAGAGACTCGTTCCACCGAGATGCAACACTGAGCGTCATAGGAAGGCATTCCTGCCTGTGACCATCAAACTTTACAACTCCTCCCTTGGTGGGTCAGAGACTCTGAGCCAATAGGCTGGTCCTGGACTTATTTCCATCTGGCATAATTTACATATTATTATTTAATTTTTTATGGTTTTATATTGCTATATTTATACTCTATTCTTGGTTGGTGCAACTGTAACGAAACCCAATTTCCCTCAGGATCAATAAAGTATGTCTATCTATCTATCTATCTATAGGGTTAATACACCCCAATCTTCTTCCCAGGATGGGGAATCAAGAAATAGAGGGAGGAGGTTTAAGGTGAGAGTGCAAAGGTTTGATAGGGACCTGAGGGCTAACCTTTCCATCTAGAGGATGGTCAGTATACGGAACAAACTGCCAGCGTGGGTGGTTGGGGCAGCAGAGTGCTGTAGCTGATCGATCCATTCCTAATCACCAGCCACCCAGTTGTCTGTGCAGAGTCTGCAGATTCCCCCTATGACAACATGGTTTCCTCCTTGCTCTCCCACATCACAAAGACATCTGCAACTTGGTGGGTTAATTGTAAATTACCCCTAGTACGCACGTGAGTGGTAGAGTCTGGGAATGTGGAGCATTGGAAACAGCGGGGATGGGGGGTGCTTATAAAGGTATGCAGAAATCATGAGGGGGAAGTAAATTGGATGGGTACATTCTTTTTGGGGAGGTACGGTAGCAGAGCAGTTTGCATGATGCTAGTACAGCACCAGCGAGCCAGGTTCAATTCTGCTGCAGTCTGCAAACAGTTAGCACATTCTCCCCATGACCGGGTGGGTTTCCTTCGGACACTCTGATTTCCTCGCACATCCCCAAAGACGTATGGGTTAGTAAGTTAACTAATCACATTGGTGTAATTGGGCAGTGCGGGCTCGTTGGGCCAGACGGGCGCGTTACCACGGTGTATCGCTAAATTTTTTTTAGAAAAGGGCATTTGGCAGGTACAAGAATAAGCAAGATCTAGTGCAGGAGTTCCCAACCTGGGGTTCATGGACCCCTTGGTTGATGGTAGGTCCAGGGCATAAAAAAGGTTTTGGGAACCACTGGTTTAGAGGGCCAAATGTGGACAAATAGAATGAGTCTAGATAAGAATCTTGGTTGGGATAGGCCAGTTGTGCCAAGGGTTACTTCTATGCTGCATGACTCTATAATATTAAAGTGAAGCCCAGTCTGCCCTCTTGAGTGGATGTGGAAAGACCCTCTACTGCCTTCAAAGTGCGTGTGTACAAAGCTTTGCAGCAAGTTACACATCTTCTCAAAACAGAAGCTTTCTTCAGGGTTTTTAATGAGCTCTTACTTGTAAAAAGATATTACTGGTTCAAGGACCAATACAAAGGTAATGGAGATGGATGTCTTTCCACTGTGTAATTCAAAATTGAATCAAAAACCTCGCATAAGAAGTAATATAAAAAAACAAATTATGTATAGGCAGTGATGTTCATACAAAACACACAGAGCCTTTAGAGGCTGGAACACTCCCCGCCTGGCATTCCTAGGATGTCAAACTTAACTACTGAAACTAAGAGTCAAGTGATCATTTCATTAATTCTTTGGCAAAAGAAGGATAGTCTCAGAGTATAGTCCTGAAACAGTCTTACTACACCATCTTTAACCATTCTCACTACAAAACTGTCAGCTTTGATGACATTCCTGGTGGAGATCAGCAAGAACTGCTGGTCCAATTCACCATGAGGAGGGTTTGAGCTATAGCTTGCTGCCTACTTGTGGCATGAATGGCCAGGTTGAGACCATCAGAACATAGTTCCATTAGTGGTTCCGAGCTGATCGCCTGATGAATTGGATCCTATTATGTACATAAAAATAGAATTGTTTCATTAAGTATATAACCGAGCACAACCTTGCTGTTGGTAAAAAAGTAGATATCATCTAATTCTGCATCCAGCTTTTTAGACCATAAGACGTAGGAATAGAGTAAGGCCATCTGGTCTATCGAGTCTGCTCTGCCTTTCAATCATGGCTGATCCAATTTTTCTCTCCTCCTCAACCCAGTTCCCGGCCTTCTCCCTGTAACCTTTGATGCCACGTCCAATCAAGAACTTATCAATCTCTGCCCTAAATACACCCAACGACCTGGATCCTGCTGCATGTGGCAACAAATTCCACAGATTCACCACCCTTTGGCTGAAGAAATTTCTCCACATCTCTGTTTTGAAAGGGCGCCCCTCTATCCTGAGGCTGTGCCCTCTTGTCCTCGACTCTCCCACCATGGGAAACATCCTTTCCACATCTACTCTGTCTAGGACTTTCAACATTCAAAAGGATTCAGTGAGATCCACCCCTCATTCTTCTGAATTCCAGCGAGTACAGACCCAGAGCCCTCAAACGTTCCTCATATGATAACACTTTCATTCCTAGAATCATCCTTGTGAACCTCCTCTGGACCTTCTCCAATACCAGCACATCTTTTCTAAGATGAGGGGCCCAAAACTGTTCACAATACTCAAGGTGAGGCCTCACCAGTGCCTTATAAAGCCTCAGCATCACATCCCTGCTCTTGTATTCGAGACTCTTGAAATGAATGCTAACATGGCATTTGCCTTCCTCACCACCGACTCAACTGGCAAGTTAACCTTCAGGGTGTTCGGCACAAGGATTCCCAAGTCCCTCTGCATCTTAATTGCCCGGATTTTCTCTCCGTTTAGAAAATAGTCCGCACATTCATTTCTACTACCAAAGTGTATGACCATGTATTTTCCAACAGTGTATTTCATTTGCCACTTTCTTGCCCATTCTCCTAATCGGTCTAAGTCCTTCTGCATCCTACCTGTTTCCTCAACACTACCTGCCCCTCCACCATACTTCATATCATCTGCAAACATGGCAAGAAAGCCATCTATTCCATCATCTAAATCATTTATATACCGCATAATAAGAAGTGGTCCCAACACCAACCTCTGCAGAATACCACTAGTCACTGGCAGCCAACCAGAAAAGAATCCTTTTATTCCCACTTCTGCCTCCTACCAATCAACCAATGCTCTAACCATGTTAATAACTTTCCTGTAACACCATGGGCTCTTAACTCGGTAAACAGACTCTTGTGTGGCACCTTGTCAGAGGCCTTCTGAAAGTCCAAATATACAACATCCACTTCATCCCCTTTATCTATCCTACTTGTAATCTCCTCAAATAATTCCAACAGGTTCATCAGGCAGGATTTTCCCCGAAAGAAACAATGCAGACTTTGTATTGTGTCTTGTCCTGTGTCACCAAGTATCCATCACCTCATCCTTAACAATTGACTCTAACATTTTCCCAACCACTGAGGTTAGGCTAACTGGTCTATAATTTCCTTTCGGCTGCCTTCCTCCTTTCTTAAAAAGTGAGGAACATTTGCAATTTTCCAGTCCTCTGACACCATGTTAGAGTCCAATGATCTTTGAGAATCATCACTGCCTTCTCAACTGCTGGACCAGTCACGCTGAGTCAAGCCTTGGTTTGGTGAGATTTGATTTGGGAGCCTTGCCCAGGATGAATCCAACTTCACTATATCCTACAGCGCCTGTGACCTTTAGGTATGCAACAGCAGCAATAGATTTAGTTGACGCATCATAGAAGATACAAACCTCTTCCTTTTGTGCTGTAGACAGTGAAATCATTGTATAGGGTCTTGGAACTTTGAAAGCTTTAAGATCCTGAGGGAAGAACACCATAGCTGCTACTGCTCATGTGTTCTTTTAGGTACTGGGACATCCCATCCACGAGTATCCAAGGTAGACATGAATCATCCCTGGATACTGACTGAAGCAGCAAATTGAAGAGGTTCAAAGAGGCTGTTGATAGTTGATAGCATGCCACAACACGTGATGGGTCTTTGGTATCATCATCATGGAAAGTAAGGGTGTTGGTAGTGAGGCCCCCTGCAAGGCCCAGACTGCGCTGCATAGGAGGCTGGTCCTGTCTGAGATGAAGGTCTTGCAGACCTTTGGCTAGATCTTCAGATGGGAAACATTGCATAACCTCATCACTGTTGGATGTAATCTTATGCAGCCTGAGATTAAACTGTGCCAACGTGCCTTGCATTGTTTTCAGCACGATAACTGCTTCTTCTGCACTAAGAAATGATTTGAGACTATCATCAACATAGAAATGCCTTTCTACAGTAGGTACCTAGTGCTTCTGTCCTGAATTCCTTCTCTCCCTCTATAGCTGTCCTCTTAAGGCCACAGTTTGTCATAGCTTGTGAGGGACAGTTACCAAATATGTGAACTCAACTTCAAATACTCCAGAAGAATCTTTGTTGCGATCTGGTGAATGTGTTAACTCAGCAAGTTTGTTCCTGAAGAATCTCTCCATGAACTCCTTGTAATGATCTTTCATTTCGTGTCCTTCTCAATGTGCGACTGAGGGACATAAGTCAACTGAGGCCCCGATCACTGTTATTTGGTAGGCATTGCCATGGCAAGTGAAAAGGAAGGGGAGTTTGCCAACTGTTTGACTCGTCTTTGCTATATTCTCTGTTCATGATTCGAAGGAAGACTTTATCTTCAATGGAAGCTCCCAGCTTATAATCATCTTCCAAGTGACAGAAGACCAGCTTGCATAAATCTGGTTGAGCAGAGCTAAGTGTGTCAGGGCACTTGGTTTGTTTACCTACTGTACACTCTCCTCTTTCATAACAATTCTGTTCTTACAGTGTCTGAAATGACGAGGGCATCATTCTCCAGGACATTAGTCTTACATGTGCTGACAGTAGGTTGATAAGCACCAGCAAGGCAGACTTCACCCACTTATTCCAAGTCGTTGGGAATAACTTATATCGTGCCAACCATTGCGGCTGTTTACATACCTTATGTGCACAGATGGTGTCTCTGCCAAGCAACAGGAGAATCTCAGCAGAAGAGGCAAGTGGGGGAGTCCTGTCAACTACGTCTTTAAAGATGTGTGTAACCACGTGCAGCTTGAGGAGTTGCAATTTCACCCCTACTGTTGGGAATATGACTGCAGTCAAAGGTCAAAGTAAATTTATTATCAATGTACATATATGTCACCCTGAGATTCATTTGCTTGCTGGCATACTCAATAAATCCAAAATAGAATAATAACCATAATATCTCAATAAGGTTTTGCAAGAATAAGCAGATCTATCTCCTATTGACTCCATGACAAATAAATTGGCTCTTCTTCCAGCAGTCTCTGATGTTCCAGAACATGTCTTTAGAGGGCATAGGGCAACAGAGCTTTCAATACTAAATATGTCAAAGAATGTTGATTTTGCCAATGACGCATTGCTCTGATCATCTAACATCACAAGTCTTTATTTTTTGCTTGGGAAGTCTTTTTGAGTAGCATTTAACTAGATGTATTTTAGGGTAGGATTTGCTTCGGAACCCTTTTCCTCATATGCCTGTTTATGAGGAAGTAGCTACACGTGCCGGATGCTCAGCTGGATCGCTACCATGCTCAGCTGTGAGACCAGTTGCAGTCCAACGTTCTGGCCCTAAAAGATGTCCCGATATGTGTGTTGGTCACGGTTGCACTCAATGCGGATTCTGATAGCTCTAGTCTTTTGCTTGGTGTGCCACTGAAGCACATCATTTGAAACATTTCTTGAAGAGTGCTCCTTTAGAAATCACCTCGGGGCTACAAGCTGTTTTGCCCTGACTCTAATGATTTAAGAGATTTTTTATGGACTGGGCATTGTCTATCAAGGTTCATGATGTATAGATCTCTACTTTGCTTTTGTTGACCATGATAGAATTTTCTTTTTTCCATCCTCTTGTGGAGACCTCTCTTTGAATGATGTTTTACTGGAAAGTTGAGGACATAAAACTAGGGTCCTTCACATTTCTGCAAAGTAGCAGCTAAAGAGAGAAAATAGGGGGTGGGGACATGATGCTTCATTTTACACCTGAACCCTCCAGATATCCATTGTTCTTGTGTGTTGTTTTGTAGTTTCTCCACTATAGGGTTTATTTCTCTTGTTTGTCCAAGTAACTCAGTCTTAGTAAGTAACCCTCATTATTTATGGCTTTCTGTTCCATCAACAGATCTGCAAACTTCAATATCTTCTGATATTCTTTCTGCAAGAGCTTTGGAAAATTATCAACTCTGATGAAGAAAGATTCTTCAATTGTCTCCAGAGAGCTAGAGCATTTGTCCAGCCTCTGCCACAGCATATGTAAGCCCTTAGCTAAATTATGTATATGTACTGCCCTAACCCTTCTTGCATGTGCCAATGACTCCCCATCAAGCCACTTACAGAGAAGGTCCAGCCCTTCACTATTTAAGACTTAGTCCTTCCAGAGCATTCCAAAAATTTGACTACCAGGACAGTTAACAGGCAGACTAGTTGTCAAACACTTTTAGTTCTGCTGTGACTGGGTCTCAGCAAGCTAGGTACCAAGACAAACCTAATCCATCAGCGGCTTCTGAATGATGGCATTGTGGATATGGTTTGTTAAATAAGAATGGGATGGAATGGATGGAGGTTCAGTCTACCCACATCTGTGCAGATGGAACTAGCATCAGTAGCATTTCTTGACTGAGGTTTTTGCTGTGATGAAATTGCAGAAGGTGGTGTTATAGTTCTTTGCTGCTGTAGACTTTGATTGTCAATACTTGGACTATGTGAAAGGCATGTTAGCTACACAGTGTGGACAGCTTCTCCTTGTATAGCTGGAGCACTATCTTTTTTTAACAGACCAAATGCATTTGGACATATTCTTTAGTAAGGTGCATTGGTTGTTGTGACTGTCATACTCGATCGGACCCAATGCAAGAACAATTGTGCCACAAATACACTGACACACATAATTCTTTTCAAACCTTTATTCTCTACTCATAGCATGCTATGGAGGAAGTTACAGAAGAGCCAGTCCAGAAACTGCCCCCGAATTACACAATTCTCCACAATTTATAACATTGATCAGGTAGCAGGAAATCTTACGATTACAAGTTTAGACAATATTAGAATCATTTCTATCACATGCTAAGATACAATTAGATGTAAGATAATCACTGGTCAGTAAGTTATAATTATTTTAAGCCAAAGCTATCCCATCAGTTCCTCATTCGGACCCTTCCCCCTTTCTCCAGAACATTCTAGCCCCTAACACTATACTTCCCATATTTAGCTATACCTTCAGCTGCTTCTGCAAGATCAGATTGCTCCTTATTGAGCCTTTGCCTGTCTTTAGAGAACAATGACTAGTACGTCACCGGTTGTTGGGTAAAGCTTCTTTCTGACTGTCCAGAATAGTAAGCTAAGGTGCCCACAAGGTGATTGAACATGAATTAATCATTGTTTTTAGTCTATACCCCTATTTACCTACCCCTTCACACCATCATGACGACATAACATGAGTGATTCTGGTTTCTAGGCTCACTACTGTCTAAGCCAGCTGCTGCTTCATATAACTTGGCCTCTGAGGCTGATTCAGCTTCATGCTCTCAGTGAGCATATTTCATTTGGACTCTAAACATACTCTCTCCATGCCTATGTGTGCCTTCTCCATGTCTATGCGAGCTTTCAGCATTTGCATCTCAACTTCATGTTTAGCATTAGTTGCTCTCATTCTTGGGCTCATGATGCAGCTATGCTAATCATAGATTCGTTCAAACGACGTTAAGAAGTGATCGATGCCTCATATTCTGACCTCAATTCCAGGTCTTGGCGATCGACCTTGCTTGGACAGAAGGTGACGTTATCATGTACGGTGTTGAGTAGCGTCTCCAGTCCATGGCCAATGTCTTTGAAAATGAGTATTCTTTTCACTCTACTGCCCTTACAGTGCATATCTACAAAAGTATGCAGCAAGTTAAAAGCCTTAAAAATCACCTGAGATAGAAGCTTTCCTCAGAGTTTTTAATGAGATCGTACTTGTGAAAAGATGTTGCCTTTTCGAGGACAAATAAAGAGAGAATGGAGATGCATGTCTTTCCACCACGTGCTTCAAATCAAATAAAAGAAATCCATGCAGGAAATAATATAAGAAATTAGCTTACATACAGGAAGTGATGTTCCTACAAAACAAACTGCATACAAAAACATACAGCACCTCCAGAGGCCATAACACTCCCCTAGCACATCTTGAAGAGAAGAGGAAGTCTAATACAATATTTACCTACCACTATTCAATCAATGTCATATTACTGTCTCTGGAAAAATCTGTGGTTTTCTCATTGACCTAACTGGCCAACTCAGAACCCACAAGACTGGATTGCATTGCAAACTTTCAGCGTAAATTTTATTATCAAAGTACGTGTATGTTACTGTGTACTACCTTGACTTATACCACCATGAAATATCAAGTCTTTTTCAAACCCAAACAAGTGCCAAAGAAGACTAAACTACAGGGACAAATAAAAAATCAGTTTCATAGTGAAAAATTATTTTTGTTTGGCTTGTCCTCACTGCAGTTAGTAAGGATGGGCTAAACCCCACCCAGCTGCTAACCATATGACCGAGAAAACAATTCCAATGTGATTTTTTCTACCTTGAGCCACATTTGAGCCATGAAGGTTTAGAAAGTGTCATAAGGGTCCCTCAACACTGAATAATACCAAATAACAATGTTAAATGCTAAAATACAAAGCCATTAAGCATCAATGATTACCCCATAATTAAATGAACATTTGGACATGTCTTCAATATTACTTCACTATTTAACAGTGAGGATAAAGAGACCACAGCATAGTAAAACAGATACAGCATGGTAACATGCTTTTCTAAACCAATGATCAACACTACTCAGGTACACCTGTGTGAGAATTAACTTACTAACCCCTTAGGTGGGTGATCATGGTCTACCTATGTCCATGATTGTCCTTGGCAAATTTTTCTACAGGAGTGGTTTCCCATTGTCTTCTTCTGGGCAGTGTCTTTACAAGACAGGTGACCCTAACCATTATCAAAACTCTTCCAGAGATTGTCTGTCGGGTGATAGTTGTCGCAAAACGAGGACTTGTGTTATGCACCAGCTGCTCATATGACCATCCACCACTTGCTCCCATGGCTTTACGTGATCCTAATCGGGGGGGGGGGGGACTAAGACTAAGTAGGCACTACACATTGCCCAAGGGTCACCTACAGGCTAGCGGAGGGTAGGAATGCTCATATCTCCTGTGGGAGAGTCGTATCTCCACCCTGCCACCCATTCCAAGTGAGTATTTTAGTTATACAGCTGAAGGTGCCTTTCCTCCCTTTGCCACCAGACCACAGACTGGACCTCTTCAGAGGCATCAATATCCTATACATATCTCAAAGGGGCATGACTAGCACAGCCTCGGTAAATTTATAAAGATTTATTTATGGCCCTTCTTACATGGCATCAGCCCTTCACAGCCAATTAGATAGTGTGTAGATTAATTTAATTTTTTATTATTTATTTTCATTTGGTGATATAGCGTGGAATATATCCTTCTGGCCTTTGAGCCAAGCTACCAAGGTTTAACTCTAACCCAATCATGGGACAATTTACAATGACCAATTAACCACCTGGTATATCTTCAGACTGTGGGAGGAAACCAGAGCACTCAGCAAAATCCTATGGGGGATGGTGGGGAGTGGGCGGTTGTAGTCTCAGCAGAGTAGTTGCCATTCCAACCTGTGTCCCATAACTGGGCTGCTGTTTAATGTCAGTCCTGGGTAAACCCACAGGTCCTGAGCTGCTTACAGATGAATGGGCCTGCCAAGACTTGCTCCAGCACTTTGTGTAACTGGCCACACTTGATGCAATGGAAGGACAATGACGTCTGCAGAGGGTCTTGCCCACTGGCCACTCCCAACTCATTCAATCTGGGATGCCAGCAGGTATCCCAAACAGCTGCATACCTGCCTGGTGATCAGCACGTTCACTCGGGGCTGGCACTCAGCGACACTGCTCCTCTTCAGCAGCTGATAAAATAAACACAAATAATTATGCTTCGAGTTTCCCAGTTTGATTAGTGGGTGAGGAAGGTGGAGTTATATTCAATTGAAGCTGCAGGCCTGGAATTCTGCAAGTTAAACATTAAATAATGACCCAATCCCAAAAATAAAAGAGTACTTGGGATTTTTTTTAAACAGACAGAGCCTGCAGCAAAATGTATACGTTCCAGTTCATACGACACAGAAAGAGGCCATTTAGTCCATTGTAGCAATACCAGCCAAACGTGGAAAGAAACATAGAAACATAGAAAATAGGTGCAGGAGTAGGCCATTCGGCCCTTCGAGCCTGCACCGCCATTCAGTATGATCATGGCTGATCATCCAACTCAGAACCCTGTACCAGCCTTCCCTCCATACCCCCTGACCCCCATAGCCACAAGGGCCATATCTAACTCCCTCTAGACTCTGGGGGAGATGAGTCTATGCAGATACAGCATGAAAACAGAACATTCTGTTCAATTCATCCTTGCTGACCAAGATTCCTCTTCAACCTAGCTTTATTTCCTTATGCTTGGCCAATATCCTATTGAGCATCCATTTTTCCTTCGATCTTACATGTCCCATTTTATTTACCTAGAAGTTTATAAAAGAGACTCTTTGGACAGGAACATAGATAGCAAAGGTTCTGAGGGATATGGGCTAATTGTGGGCAAATGGGATTAGCTTAGCTGGGTAACTTGGTTGGCAATGATGAGATGGGCTGAAGGTCCCATTCCAATGTTGTATTACTCTGTAACTCTATTCTCCCCACATTTAAAAGAGCTGCCCTCAGATTCTACCACTCAATGACATACTAGGGCCACATTACAGCACTGAATTAACCTCCTAACACATATGTTTTTGAGAACTGGGCGGAAAACTATCCAGAAGAATGTGCACCTCCATTCAGCAGACAGCACCAGGGCTTGGGCTTGAATTGATGCAGCTAGAGCTGTACTATTGTACTGTAGCAATGTGCTACACACAGCGCTTGAATAACCACACGGAGTCGGTGAGTTAGAGTTGCGATGAAAGAGATTTATTCAAACTTCGCAGCCCGCTTTAAAGCCTTCCCGTTCCCGCCCTCCCTGGGCGGGATTGCTGTGGGGAATGCATATTCCTAGACCCTTTCTGCGCGTGGGATTTTCCCCCTGCTGGTGAAGATGGCCTGGCGCCCTTTTTGGGGCCGGCCCTCTGCCTGCGCGCGCTGTTGTGAGCTGGTTCGTGTGTGCCAGAAAGTGAGTCGCCACATAACCCGCCCCCCCAGAACCGGCGATACCTCCCCCAATGTCCACAGTCTGGATCTGCCTCTGTTTGGGAGGACTGCCCCTGCGCCGCAGTGCCTGAGCCTGGACCGGTTGCGCCAAGTCCACATGGGCCGGTTTGAGTCGGTCCACCTTGAAAACCTCCTCTCTCCCCCCAATGTCCAGCACGAACGTGGACCCGTTGTTCCTGATCACCTTAAACGGCCCCTCGTAGGGCCGCTGTAGCGGTGCCCGGTGTCCGTCCCTTCGTACAAAAAGAAACTTACAGTTCTGCAGGTCTTTGGGTACGCAGGTCGGGCTGTGTCCGCGCTGTGAAGTGGGTATGGGGGCCAGGTTACCGAGCCTCTCCCGTAGTCTGTCCAGGACTGCTGTGGGTTCTTCCTCTTGCCCCCTTGGGGCCGGTATGAACTCTCCTGGGATGACCAGGGGTGCGCTGTACACCAACTCAGCCGACGAGGTGTGTAGATCCTCCTTGGGTGCCGTGCGGATTCCGAGCAGGACCCAGGGAAGTTCGTCCACCCAGTTAGGCCCCTCCAGGCGGGCCATGAGAGCCGATTTCAGGTGACGGTGGAAGCGCTCCACTAGTCCGTTCGACTGTGGGTGGTAGGCAGTTGTGTGGTGTAGCTGTGTTCCTAAAAGGCTGGCCACAACCGACCACAGGCTGGAGGTGAACTGGGCGTCCCTGTCGGAGGTAATGTGGGCCCGTACCCCAAAGCGGGCTACCCAGGTTGCGATCAGTGCTCGGGTGCAGGATTCGGAGGTGGTGTCGGTGAGCGGGACTGCCTCTGGCCATCTGGTGAACCGGTCTATCATAGTTAGGAGGTACTGCACTCCTCGCGACACTGGCAGGGGCCCCACGATATCCACATGAACGTGGTCGAACCTCCGGCGGGTGAGTTCGAACCGCTGCAGCGGAGCCTTGGTGTGCTGCTGCACCTTGGCCGTTTGGCACTGCATGCACGTTTTGGCCCATTCACTGACCTGTTTACGAAGTCCATGCCACACGAACCTGTTGGAGACCAGCCGGACGGTTGTCCTGATGGAGGGGTGCGCTAAGTTCTGAATGGACTCGAAAACCCGCCGGCGCCAGGCTGCTGGGCGACGGGGCGGGGTTGGCCGGTAGCTATGTCACATAGTAGGGTCCTCTCACCTGGCCCTACAGGGAGGTCTTGGAGCTGCAAACCGGAGACTGCAGTCCTATAACTGGGGATCTCAGCGTCTGCCTGCTGTGCCTCTGCCAGCGCTGCATAGTCCACCCCCTGGGACAGGACCTGTACGGTCGGTCTGGAAAGTGCGTCTGCCACGACCTTGTCCTTTCCAGAGACATGCCGGATGTCCGTCGTGTACTCAGAGATATAGGACAGATGTCGCTGCTGGCGGGACGACCAGGGGTCGGACGCCTTCATGAACGCAAAGGTAAGCGGTTTGTGGTCTGTGAGCGCGGTGAAGGGCCTACCTTCAAGAAGTACCTGAAATGCCAGATTGCCAGGTATAGTGCCAATAGCTCCCGGTCGAAAGCACTGTATTTGAGTTCGGGTGGTCGTAGGTGTTTGCTGAAGAACGCCAGGGGTTGCCAGCGACCCTCGATGAGTTGTTCCAGCACTCCACGGACCGCTGTGTTGGATGCGTCCACCGTGAGGGCAGTAGGAACGTCCGTTCTGGGGTGCACTAGCATCGCGGCGTTTGCCAAGGCTTCTTTGGTTTTAACGAAAGCGGTTGCGGCCTCTTCATCCCAGGTAATGTCCTTGCCCTTACCCGACATCAGGGTGAACAGGGGGCGCATGGTTCGGGCTGCTGAGGGGAGGAAACGATGGTAAAAATTCACCATACCCACGAATTCCTGCAAGCCTTTGATTGTGTTGGGTCGGGGGAAGTGGCGGACCGCGTCTACCTTGGCGGGCAGCGGGGTTGCCCCGTCTTTAGTAATCCTGTGGTCCAGGAAGTCGATGGTGTCGAGTCCGAACTGGCATTTGGCTGGATTGATTGTAAGACCGAATTCGCTCAGGCGGGAGTAGAGCTGACGGAGGTGGGACAGATGCTCCTGCCGACTACTGCTTGCTATGAGGATGTCGTCGAAATAGATGAATGCAAAGTCCAGGTCGCGTCCCACCGCGTCCATTAGCTGCTGGAAAGTCTGTGCGGCATTCTTTAGACCAAACGGCATTCGGAGGAATTCGAAAAGTCCGAACGGGGTGATAAGTGCTGTTTTGGGGATGTCGTCTGGATGTACAGGGATTTGATGGTATCCCCGGACGAGGTCTACCTTGGAAAAGATCCTTGCGCCGTGTAGGTTTGCTGCGAAGTCTTGAATGTGCGGCACAGGGTAGCGGTCTGGCGTTGTAGCCTTGTTCAGTCTGCGGTAGTCACCGCATGGTCTCCAGCCCCCCGTTGCCTTGGGCACCATGTGAAGGGGGGAGGCCCATGGGCTGTCAGACCGTCGTATGATCCCCAATTCCTCCATCTTCTTGAACTCCTCCTTCGCCAGTCGGAGCTTGTCCGGGGGAAGCCTTCGAGCACGGGCGTGGAGGGGTGGTCCCTGGGTCGGGATGTGGTGCTGTACTCCGTGTCTGGGCATGGCTGCCGTGAACTGCGGTGTCAGTACTGATGGGAAATCCGCCAAGACCCTGGTGAATTCATCGTCGGACCGCGTGATGGAGTCCAGGTGTGAGGCTGACAATTGTGCTTCACCCAGGGAGAACGTTTGAAAGGTCTTGGCGTGGACTAATCGCTTCCCTTGCAGGTCAACCAGCAGGCTGTGGGCTTGCAGAAAATCCGCCCCCAGGAGTGGTTGGGCCACGGCGGCCAGTGAGAAGTCCCACGTGAACCGGCTGGAGCTGAACTGTAGCTGCACCGTGCGGGTGCCGTAGGTTCGTATTGTGCTGCCATTAGCGGCCCTCAGGGTGGGTCCCAGTTCTCTGTTGCGGGTGTCGTAACTCATTGGAGGTAAGACGCTGATTTCCGCTCCGGTGTCGACCAAAAAGCGGCGTCCCGACCGCTTGTCCCAGACGTACAGGAGGCTGTCCTGATGGCCAGCCACCGTAGCGATTGGCAGCGGCTGGGCCTTGGCGTTTCCCGGGAATTTGCAGGGCGGTCTGCAGCGGCGGGCCTCCGTGCCCCACCGCTGGTGGTAGAAACACCATTGTTCGTTGGGCTCCTCACTCCTGTCGCCGGGTTTTGTAGGCTCTGCTGCCGGGCCTGGTCTGGTCTGTTGTTGGGCATGCAGCTTGGTGATCTGTGCGACGGACGTCCCTCTCTCTTTCCTGGCATTCCACAGCACATCTGCTCGGGCCGCCACCTCCCGGGGGTTGCTGAAATCTGCGTCGGACAGCAGCAGGCATATGTCCTCGGGCAGTTGCTCTAGGAACGCCTGCTCAAACATGAGGCAGGGTTTGTGTCCTTCAGCCAGGGCCAGCATCTCGTTCATTAATGCTGACGGCGGCCTGTCTCCCAAACCATCCAGGTGCATTGAGCGGCGTGCTCGTTCGCGCCGTGACAGTCCAAAAGTCCTTATGAGCAGGGTTTTGAATGCTGTGTATTTGCCGTCCTCCGGGGGCGACTGTATAAACTCCTCAACTTGTGCAGCAGTCTCCTGGTCGAGGGAGCTCAGCACGTAGTAGTAGCGAGTGGACTCCGAGGTTATCTGCCGAATGTGGAATTGTGCTTCTGCTTGTTCGAACCATAATTGAGGTCGCAGCGTCCAGAAGCTTGGCAGTTTTAACGAAACTGCGTGAACAGATGCAGCGTCGGTCATCTCTGGTCCAAATATCGTTTGGGCCGTCGGGGTCACCAATTGTAGCGATGTGCTACACACAGCGCTAGAATAACCACACGGAGTCGGTGAGTTGGAGTTGCGATGAAAGAGATTTATTCAAACTTCGCGGCCCGCTTTAAAGCCTTCCCGTTCCCGCCCTCCCTGGGTGGGATTGCTGTGGGGAATGCATATTCCTAGACCCTTTCTGCGCGCGGGATTTTCCCCTTGCTGGTGAAGATGGCCTGGTGCCCTTTTTGGGGCCGGGCCTCTGCCTGCGCGTGCTGTTGTGAGCCGGTTCGTGTGTGCCAGAAAGTGGGTCGCCACAGTACCATCCAGCTTCTAACTCCTCATCTGAAGCCCTTCAGGTGACAGGTCCATAAATCCCCACATGGTGACTTATTCAATGCTGTGAGGGCTTCTGCCTTCATTATACTTTCATGCAGAGAGTTTCAGATTCTGTCCCCCTGGCCCCTGCCACCCCCCCCCTTACCTAGTCTGTGAAATAATGTATTATCAGGCACAAAGTGACTGCCAAATGCATTGCATGTTAGTGCACTTCAATATCCATGTCCATACACGGCAGTGTGTAGGTTACAATGGGATCTTGATAAATTAGGCCAGTGGGCTGAGGAATAGCAGAAGAGTTTAATTCAGATAAATCTTAGGTGTTGCATTTTGATAAGACAATCCAGAGCAGGAGTTACAGAGTAAATAGTAGAGTCCTGGGCAGACTTGTAGAAGACAAAGAACTGGTTACTTCAAAGTTCAAAGTAAATTTATTTTCAAGTATGTAAATGACACCATCTACTACCTTGAGATTCATTTAGCCTCTGATCCCTTAATGAGGACTGACTCATGGACCTCTCATTTCTTCCTCCTGTAGTCGATAATCAGCGCTTTGATTTTGCTGACACTGAGCGAGAAGTTGTTATGGCATCATTCAAACAGATTTTCAATCTCCCTTCTATATTCCAATTAGGTATAAACTGAGTATAAACAGGAGACTAAGCAGATAGCCTTGTGGTGCTCTTGTGTTGATGGCAATTGTGGAGGAAATATTGCTGCCATTCTGCACTGACAAGGATCTGGAAGTGAGGAAACTGAAGATCCAGTTGCACAGAGGAGTATCAAGACCTTGGAGCTTAGTAATTAGTTTCGAGGGATGATAGGCCAAGTGGTCCCCTCCTCTGTTGTTAGAAAGTATTAATACCAGTGTTGTTTATGATGCAGGACCAAGATATTTTTTTCCTGTACTGTCTAACTAGAAGCAGCTGAATTATGGTTCTACTGGAGAATGTTAAAAATATCATGGACCCCACACACACATCAAATGAAGAAGTTCTCAGAAGAGCCCAAGCAGTTCGATCACTCATACCAACACTAAGAGAATGACAACTCAGGTTCCTAGGGCACATCATGCAGAAAGATGAACTAGAAAAACTCATACTCTCTGGAAAGATTGAGGGGAGTAAACCTAGAGGAAGAGCTCGGCTTATGCACATCAAAAGCTTAGCCAGGTGGCTACACATCGAAGAAATGGAAGTCATCCAAAAAACGAAGGATAGATCTACATGGAAAACCATGGTCACCAAAGTCCGCATCGGATATGGTACCTAGACAGACAGACAGACGGACTGTCTATCTGCATTGTCTTCTCTCACTTCAGAGTCAGAAGCCCATGTGTACCAAACAATCTCTAAGTTGTTCAGTTTTGACTCATAAAAAACCTCAGGTTTTCTCACAGACTGCACCAAGACAAAATAGCAGGGAGTCTGATATTTAGCCTATAGCAGCACTACATGTTTTAGCTAAGATCCTACTGATGTCAGATGCCCCTTTGATTCTCTTAATGACTATTTGCCATCCATAGATCATCAGGCAGCTGGTTGTCAACAGTGAGCGTTACCTCTCTTATCACATCTCAGCATTCCTGGGCTGGATAAATCCAGTGCTCTAACTCTTCAAACAACCTCCTTCAGAATGCATCTCTGATAAAGTAATGAAAATGCTTTATCAAACCTTCATTCCGCAGGCTGCCTGCCTCTAATTTTTCCACACTCTAGTGGTTTCATATCGCTCTGCACCACATTGAGGTCGTGCCAGCTCACAGAACAATTTCATTCCACTGCTAGTTTTCCCTGTGGTCTATTCTCCCACACATTCCATCTTCTCACCCCAACCTCCCAATTCTATCAGTCACCCATATTCTGTGACCTATTCTCCCAAAAATTCCCATCAACTTGTGCCCACCTCCCCAATTCTGCCAGTCACCCATATACTAGGTTCAATGTACAGTAACTGATTAACCTACTAAACAGCATGTCTTTAGGATGAGGAAGGAAACCAGGGCACCCAGGAAAAAAACCCTCACAATCACAAGGAGAATGTGCAAAATCCACACGGGCAGTGCCAGGGGTCAGAATCAAACTGGGGTCACTTGTAGCTGCACCAGTGTACTTTCCAGGAGGACTGTTTTCACCAAGTAATGAGTGACTCAGTACTGACCTGGGTATGTTGATGTTCCCTGATCAATACTGGGTCATTTCCTACCTATTTCGTGTCCATCCAGCTTACTGAAGGGTGAAAGGGGTTGTGATAGAGCCAATGGTGCATGAGAGAGAACCAGTGGATGAGCAGGGAACGAATCCATGGGCGTAGGTGAAGATTTTTAGTTAGGCCTCAGCCTGGGCCCTCTGGTGGTTCTCCACCCAGCTGTTCCAAACTTACTGCACCCTCCCCAGACAGTGCCTACTCCACCAGTCCACCCAAGGTCTCTCCCCATTTATTCACATCTACCAGCCCTTCTATCATCATTACCAAGACTCATCGTCATCTTCTACTTAGTTCCAATATTCCATTACCCACATATCCATCAATTTGGGTTTCTTCTCCCTTTGATCACCTTTCCTATCCTCACTCCCAGTGACCTGTTAGCTCTTCCTTAAGAGTTCCACCTATCCCTTATCAGACACAGTCTGCCCTTCCCACCCCCACCCCACCCTCATCTGGCTCCATCTGACCATCATTCACAATCACCTGGTTCCATCTCTCACCTCCCACCCTTTGCTTCACCCATCCCTCTCACTTCAGAATCCACCTGTCACCGCTCATCACTGGATCCAATTATCACTAGCCCCAGCCCTGCCTCTCACCTCTTTATACCAGCTACCACCCCTCATTCTATGAATGGTCTCGACTGTCCATTTCCTATCAAGAAGACTGCCTGACTCGCTGAGCTCCTCCAACATTTTCTTAGTTGCTCTCTGCCTTCCCTCTGTACTTTTAATCCAGATGCAGGGCTTTGACCCAAAACACTGACCATTCCTTTGTCTCCACAGATGCTGCCTGACCCACTGAGTTCTCCAAGCAATTTGATTTATGCTCCAGATATGAGCATCTGCAGTTTCTTGTGTCACCCTGTGCGGTGATGGCCAGCATTTATTGCCCATGCCTAATTGCCCACAAGTAATCACCTTCCTGAGCTGCTGCAGTCCTTCTGGTTGCGATGCTCCCAACTCGCTGGTAAGATTGCACTGCTACGGAGAGGAGCCTTTTTATCGCTGGTGAGATCATTCTGCTACAAAGAATGTTGCCCAGGTTTTCTGTGTTTTGGATGTGGACTTGGCCTATGGACATTTTTTCAGAATTATGTTTTTTTTCTGTATTCTGTGGGTTTTGCCTGATCTTTCTCTTTTTTTGTGTGTAGAGGGGAGGGGGTATTTGGAGGTTGATGTACCTGTTTTATTTTTGTTTGTTCTTTTGTGCAGGGAAGAGGGATTTGGGGGTTCATGATCACGCTGTCATTCTTCTCTTTCTAGGTTTTGTGGCCACCTGGAGAAGAAGAATTTCAGATTTCTATACTCTGTTAATAAATGCACCTTTGAACCTTTGAACTAGCGCTGTTTGGTCAGCGTGAAAAATTATCAAAGAAGAAAATCTTGAATCTAGTCTTGGAAACGATATGTCAAAGCAAACAAGGCACAAAAGTGAGTGAATTCATTAAATTAACCATGAGAATAGAATGGGTTTGTCGACATTTTATAAGCCCCATTTAGTCATGAATGGAATCAAAGGCATAAAATGCAAGGAAGCACTTTGAGCAATTATCACAATGAGGGTGATTAATTAGATGAATTCCCATGATTAAAATTTTAAATAAAGCCTGAAATGGACAGAGGACTAATGAACTAAAATGATGAGAAGTGGGAAATGGTTTCTCACGAGGCCAATTCTGCCAGGGCAGCAAAGAGTCACAGCAATTAGTTGTTCTATATATTCACTCAAGGGATGTGGTCCTCAGAGTCTGAGCCAACATTTCATTGGCCGTCCATAGATGCCGTGGAGAGGGTAGCGAGGAGCTGCCTTTCTGAGCTGTTTGAGGTGTGGGTGCACCCACAATGCTGATGGTGAGGGAGCTCCAGGACTTTGACACAATGATGGTGAAAAAACTGCGATACATTTCCACGTCCGGATGGTGTGTGGCATGGAGAGCAACTTCTCAGTGGTAGTGCTCCCATGCTTTGTTGCCCTATCTGTAGCTGGGAGAGGCTGTGAGTTTAGAAGGTGCTATCTGAGGAGTTAGTGTTGATGCTCCACATGTCCAGAGATCTGGATTCAATCCTGACTTTGAGTGTTTTCTGGGTAGAGTTTGCACATTTTCCTGTGGCTGCATGTGATTCGCAGGGTTCCTCCAGTTACCTGCCTCCTCCCAATGATAAATGATCATTTGAGCCAGAAAAAGGCAGAAGAAAAGACAGGGGGCATGGGCCAAATGCCTGCCTTCACACAGTACAAAACATACCCTTCAGTCTACCAAATAGGTACCAACAAAGTTCCCCGTTCTCTATTTTTTGTTTACAGCTGTGTGGACCAACTATTGCTCTGAACAGGAATTCTTTTTTTAAAACACAGTCTGAAAACTGTGCGGCATTTTATTAAAACATTGTATAAAAGAAAATTCCAGCTGTATGGCATCAAAATCTATGTGTGCGGAAGCATTTCAGTTATAGCACAGCCACACAGCTTAGAGGAACAGTGCGCAGCAACCACCGATTACCCATTACAATAATACTACACTAATCTCAATGTTATAATTCCCAAATTCCTATCAGCTCCCACTCCCCCCCACCCCATGCCACAATTCTCCCAACCATTCATGCACACACAAGTGGCAATTTACAGCAGCTGATTAACCTACAGTTTGTATGTCTTTGAGATGAACTGGAGCGATCAGAGGAAGCCCACACAGTGGCAATGATAACATGCAAGGTCTTATCAACCACAAGCAAGCTCAGGATTTAACCTGGGTCACTGAAGGGTAGAGCAGAATCTCTACAGGCTGCACTGCTGTGCTTTCCAAAAGGTAATTGTACAATGTGAGTTACTTTTTAGAACACAAAAGTGGCCAATAAAAACTCAAAGAGGAGGATGATCATGTGACTAAGTGTCAGGATGACAAAGTAGTAAGGAGAGGGAAT
The DNA here is from genome assembly GCF_963921235.1 of Mobula hypostoma. NCBI lineage: Eukaryota > Metazoa > Chordata > Chondrichthyes > Myliobatiformes > Myliobatidae > Mobula > Mobula hypostoma. The sequence continues at coordinate 129,932,271 of NC_086098.1, forward strand.
GAGACTAATTGTTAACTTGGTGAAGTTCCCAAAGACTAAACGATGGCTAATAGCCTTCAATTGTTTAAGAAGAGTAGCAAGGCCAGGCCAGGGAACTACAGGCCAATCAGCCTGGCATCAGTGGCGGGGAAGTCACTGTAGGGAATTCTGAGGGTCATGATTCACTAGCATTTGCGTAGACAGAGTCTGATTGGGAGGAATCAGCATGCCTTTGAGTGTGAAAAGTCATGTTTGCTGAATCTTTTAGTTTGTCTTGAAGAAGTAACCAAAGGGGTAGCTGACAGTAGGGTAGTGGTGTTGTCTATTGGACTTGAACAAGCCCTATGACAAGTTCCTGTGTAGTAAATTGGTCTGGAAGATTCGGTCCGATGGCATCCATGGAATACCAGCCGCAGCTAGGTTGAGAGTTAGAAAGCAGAACATGGTGGTTGAAGGCCGCTTTTTTTTGGAATGAAGATCAGTGACTGGTGATGTACATCTGGGTTTGGTGTTGGGACTCTTGTTATTTATTTACTTGTGTAAATGATTTAGATGCAAATGTGCAAAGCTTGATCAGTTAGTTTGCAGATGACACAAAATTAAGAGGTGTTGTTGGTAGTGAAGAAGATTATTATATATTACAAGGGGATCTGGGCTGGGGAGGTGGGCTGAGAAATGCCAAGTCAAACCAGTGAAAGTCAAACCAGTGTAGGACTTATACTATGAATGATAGAATATTAGAATTAAAGAGGAATTAAAGGTTATGGGGAAAAGGCAGGTAGGTGGAGATGAGTCCATGGCCAAGTCAGCCATGATTTATTGAATGGTGGAGCAGGCTCGATGGACCAGATGGCCTACTCCTGCTCCTGTTTCTTATGTTTTTATTTAGATGATGTAGTGAAACATTAGATGGTGTAGTGGGGTAGTAGCTCATTAAAAATGGTATCACAGGTAGGCAAACATTTAGATGCTGGCCTTAATCAATCAGGCCTCTAAGTATAGGAATTGGGACATAATGCTGCAGCTACATTAAGTCATTTGTGGGGCCACACTTAAGAGTGCTGTATTCACTTTAGGTCATCTGATTATAGAAAAGATGTGGTTAAACTGGAAAGAATACAAAGAATAGAGGATGTTGTCAGGACTAGAAGGCCAGAGTTATAGGGAGTTAAATGGAGAAGTTGTCCAGGCTCGGTATTTATTCCTCAGATTGTAGGAGAACGAGGAGCGATATTAAAATTATGAGAGGCATAGTTGGTAACAGTCTTTTCCCCAGGGTAGAGGAGTCTAAAACTAGGAATCATTGGTTTCAGGTGAGAGGAAAAAAAAATCTAAGAGGCAGCAGAGGGAAAACTTCATCACACAGATGGTGGCAAATATATGGAATAAGCTGCAAGTGGAAGAGTAACATTTAAGAAGTTGTTGGAAAGGGACTTGGAGGGATATTGGCTGAGTGTATAAGGTTGGAATGAGCTAAGTGATCACTGTGGTCAGCATGAACAGATTGGGCTGAAGAATGGTATCCATTCTACATTGCTCTATAATTCTATGGCTCTGTCTATGACTCCATGATGAGATTGCTCTGATAGGAACAAGAAGGGCTGAAAGTGGCTTGTCCTGCATCGGGAAATTGTTAGAAGCTGTTATGAAGTATATTATAACAGGACATTTTGATAAGCACAGGGAATCAGGCACAGTCAAAAGGGTTGAGTGGAGGAGAAAATTTTACCAATATTTTGGAATTTTTTGAATTAGGAACATGTGCTGTGGATGAAGAAAAAAACAATCATGTACTTGAATATCCAGAAGTTATTTGAAAAGGTACCTTATCAAATGTTATTGTAAGAAAGCTCATAATGTTAGAGGTGATGTCAATTTTTGCCCTTTTGCACAGGTTCAGTGAAAAATTTACAGAAGTGTTGAGAGGAGATTGGCTAGCTATGGGAAACTGGATCTGGGATGATCTTCTGCTTGGAAAGATGGACTGAGAGGTGTGCTGCTTGAATCAGTGCAGGGGTCTGATTAATCACAATTGATATAAATGATCTATGAAGGCACTGAAGAATCAGATACCACATTTGCTGATGACACAAAGATTGTTTGTAAAGAGTGGAAAGGAAATAAGAGGCTACCAAAGGATATACAACACTGTGCAAACATCTTAGGCCCATTTATAAAGCTAAGGTGTCTAAGACTTTGGCACAGTAATGTATTTCACAATGTGGAGAGGCGAGTGAGTTTGTAAATCTGGCTGGAACAAAGGATGTTGAGAATGGCGAGAGTGGAATGCTGCAGGAAGGATGTGAGACAGTTGGCAGAGAAGGAGTGCCAAGGGCAGGGTGTGGCATGGTTGCAGGCAAGGTCATTTGATTCCAACCGATTGGTTTATTGACCACTACAGAATGTCTCTCTGGTGCTTCCCACTCTCTCCCCGCTCCCTTCCCCTTTTTCCAAACGTGATTGCCCTCTCCCTGCCTCCTTCCTACTCTCAGTCCACAATATAGACCCATATCAGAATCAGCTTTATCATCACAAATGTACGTCATGAAATTTGTTTTTTGCAGCAGCAGCAATACATAAAATTACTACAGTACTATGCAAAAGTCTTAGGCACCCTAGTTATATATGTGTACCTGAGACTTTTGAACAGTACTGTAGATAAATGAAGTAAATGGACAAATATGTTACAAGTCAAGTACAATGTAAGAAAATGTTTTCATTCTGACTTGAAGAAGAAAAAAAAAACATATGATTTAATTGGAAAGTTCACACACGTAAGTGGAACTGATGGAGGAGTGGGGGTCTAACAGGTAATCTTATAACTATTACAGGAAGGATGTCATTAGGGTGCTTAAAGTAAAGGAGCACTTAGGAGGCAGTGATCATAATATGACAGAATTCACCTTGCAGTTTGAAAGTGAGAAGCTAAAATCAAATGTATTATTATTCAGGAGTAAAGGCAACTACAGAAGCATGAAAGAGCAGCTGGCCAAAGTTGACTGGAAGAGAACCTTAAAAAGTTGACTGGAAGAGAACCTTTCATTGTGTGTCAATGCAAGGAGCATTCGTAATAAGGTGGATGAATTGAAAGTGCAGATTGTTATTAATGATTATGATATAGTTGGAATCACAGAGACATGGCTCCAGAGTGACCAAGGATGGGAGCTCAGCGTTCAGGGATATTCAATATTCAGGAGGGATAGACATGAAAGAAAAGGAGGTGGGGTGGCGTTGCTGGTTAAAGAGGAGATTAAAGCAATAGAAAGGAAGGACATAAGCCGGGAAGATGTGGAATCGATATGGGTAGAGCTGCGTAACACTAAGGGGCAGAAAACGCTGGTGGGAGTTGTGTACAGGCCACCTAACAGTAGTAGTGAGGTCAGAGATGGTATTAAACAGGAAATTAGAAATGTGTGCAATAAAGGAACAGCAGTTATAATGGGTGATTTCAATCTACATGTAGATTGGGTGAACCAAATTGGTAACGGTGCTGAGGAAGAAGATTTCTTGGAATGTATGCGGGATGGTTTTTTGAACCAACATGTCGAGGAACCAACTAGAGAGCAGGCTATTCTGTACTGGGTTTTGAGCAATGAGGAAGGATTAATTAGCAATCTTGTTGTGAGAGGCCCCTTGGGTAAGAGTGACCATAATATGGTGGAATTCTTCATTAAGATGGAGAGTGACATAGTTAATTCAGAAACAAAGGTTCTGAACTTCAAGAGGGGTAACTTTGAAGGTATGAGACGTGAATTAGCTAAGATAGACTGGCAAATGACACTTAAAGGATTGATGGTGGATATGCAATGGCAAGCATTTAAAGGTTGCATGGATGAACTACAACAATTGTTCATCCCAGTTTGGCAAAAGAATAAACCAGGGAAGGTAGTGCACCCGTGGCTGACAAGAGAAATTAGGGATAGTATCAATTCCAAAGAAGAAGCATACAAATTAGCCAGAAAAAGTGGCTCACCTGAGGACTGGGAGAAATTCAGATTTCAGCAGAGGAGGACAAAGGGCTTAATTAGGAAGGGGAAAAAAGATTATGAGAGAAAACTGGCAGGGAACATAAAAACTGACTGTAAAAGCTTTTATAGATATGTAAAAAGGAAAAGACTGGAAAAGACAAATGTAGGTCCCCTACAGACAGAAACAGGTGAATTGATTATGGGGAGCAAGGACATGGCAGACCAACTGAATAATTACTTTGGTTCTGTCTTCACTAAGGAGGACATAAATAATCTTCCAGAAATAGTAGGGGACAGAGGGTCCAGTGAGATGGAGGAACTGAGTGAAATACATGTTAGTAGGGAAGTGGTGTTAGGTAAATTGAAGGGATTAAAGGCAGATAAATCCCCAGGGCCAGATGGTCTACATCCCAGAGTGCTTAAGGAAGTAGCCCAAGAAATAGTGGATGCATTAGTGATAATTTTTCAAAACTCGTTAGATTCTGGACTAGTTCCTGAGGATTGGAGGGTGGCTAATGTAACCCCACTTTTTAAAAAAGGAGGGAGAGAGAAACCGGGGAATTATAGACCGGTTAGCCTAACGTCGGTGGTGGGGAAACTGCTGGAGTCAGTTATCAAAGATGTGATAACAGCACATTTGGAAAGCGGTGAAATCATCGGACAAAGTCAGCATGGATTTGTGAAAGGAAAATCATGTCTGACGAATCTCATAGAATTTTTTGAGGATGTAACTAGTAGAGTGGATAGGGGAGAACCAGTGGATGTGGTATATTTGGATTTTCAAAAGGCTTTTGACAAGGTCCCACACAGGAGATTAGTGTGCAAACTTAAAGCGCACGGTATTGGGGGTAAGGTATTGATGTGGATAGAGAATTGGTTAGCAGACAGGAAGCAAAGAGTGGGAATAAACGGGACCTTTTCAGAATGGCAGGCGGTAACTAGTGGGGTACCGCAAGGCTCAGTGCTGGGACCCCAGTTGTTTACAATATATATTAATGACTTGGATGAGGGAATTAAATGCAGCATCTCCAAGTTTGCGGATGACACGAAGCTGGGTGGCAGTGTTAGCTGTGAGGAGGATGCTAAGAGGATGCAGAGTGACTTGGATAGGTTGGGTGAGTGGGCAAATTCATGGCAGATGCAATTTAATGTGGATAAATGTGAAGTTATCCACTTTGGTGGCAAAAATAGGAAAACAGATTATTATCTGAATGGTGGCCGATTAGGAAAAGGGGAGGTGCAACGAGACCTGGGTGGCATTATACACCAGTCATTGAAAGTGGGCATGCAGGTACAGCAGGCGGTGAAAAAGGCGAATGGTATGCTGGCATTTATAGCGAGGGGATTCGAGTACAGGAGCAGGGAGGTACTACTGCAGTTGTACAAGGCCTTGGTGAGACCACACCTGGAGTATTGTGTGCAGTTTTGGTCCCCTAATCTGAGGAAAGACATCCTTGCCATAGAGGGAGTACAAAGAAGGTTCACCATATTGATTCCTGGGACGGCAGGACTTTCATATGAAGAAGGACTGGATGAACTGGGCTTGTACTCGTTGGAATTTAGAAGATTGAAGGGGGATCTGATTGAAACGTATAAAATCCTAAAGGGATTGGACAGGCTAGATGCAGGAAGATTGTTTCCGAGTGTTGGGGAAGTACAGAATGAGGGGTCACAGTTTGAGGATAAAGGGGAAGCCTTTTAGGACCGAGATTAGGAAAAACTTCTTCACACAGAGAGTGGTGAATCTGTGGAATTCTCTGCCACAGGAAACAGTTGAGGCCAGTTCATTGGCTATATTTAAGAGGGAGTTAGATATGGCCCTTGTGGCTACGGGAATCAGGGGGTATGGAGGGAAGGTTGGTACAGGGTTCTGAGTTGGATGATCAGCCATGATCATAATAAATGGCGTTGCAGGCTCGAAGGGCCGAATAGCCTACTCCTGCACCTATTTTCTATGTTTCTATGTTTCTATAACAGTAGAGCAGCAATGGCTGGAGTTTCTGAGGGTAAATTGGAAGGCACTGGATAGATACGTGCCAAAAAAGAAGTGGCATTCTAAAGGGAAGATGAGGCAACAAGGGAAGTCAAAGACAGCATAAAAGCAAAAGAGAGGGCACTGTATACTACAAAATCTAGTGGGAAGCTAAATGATTGGGAAGCTTCTAAAAACCAAAGTAAAACTGCAATAAGGAGCAGAAAAGTTGAAATATGAATGTAAGCTAGCCATAATATAAAAGAGGAAACTAAAAAGTTTTTCAAACATGTAAAGAGTAAAAGGGAGGTGAAAGAGGATGTTGGAACACTGGAAATGACGATGGAGAGGTGGTAATGGGGGACAAGGAAATGGCGAATGAACTTAATAAGTATTTTGCATCAGTCTTCACTGAGGAAGAAACCAACAACATGCCAGAAATTCAAGTGTGTCAAGGGGCAGAAGTGAGTGTAATTGCTATTACTAACGAGAAGGTGCTTGAGAAGCTGAAAGGTCTGAAGGAAGGTAGATCAGCTAGACTGGATGGACTATAAACCAGTGCTCTGAAAGAGGTAGCTGAAGAAATTGTGAAGTCATTAGTAGTGATCTTTCAAGAATCACTAGATTCTGGAATGTTTCCAGAGGTCTGGAAAATTGGAATTACTCTACTCTTTAAGAAGGGAGGGAGGCAGAAGAAAGGAAATGATAAGCCAGTTTGCCTGACCTCAGTGGTTGGTAAGATGTTGGAGTCCATTAGTAAAGATGAGGTTTTGGAATATGGAGGCTCAATTGCCATGTATATTCAAGATATGTCAACAATGCTTTGGATATAATAAGTAAGCAGGGAGTCTTTACCTTTTCAAGTTATACAAAAAGAATAGATAGGAGAGGAATAGATATGGTCTTTAGTCTTTTCCCAGGGAAGTGGGATCAAAAACGACAGGGTGTGAGTTTAAGGTGAGAATGGGAAAGTTTTAAAGGGACCTGAGGAGAATCATTCACACTGAAGTTGTTGTCTGTATGGTGTAAGCTGCCAGAGGAAGTGATGGAGGCAGGTAAAGTCTTTTCATAGATACATAAATAATAGGAAAGGATTATAGAGTGATGGGCCAAGCATGGGAAATGGGACAATCAAATTGGACCATTTGGGCAAATGGGCTTGTTTCTGTGACATATAACTCACTGACTTTTCTAGGGTCAGTGCAGTAAATGTAGCACTGAGGTAAAAGATCAGCAGAGATCTTATTGAATGGCAAGACAGCATAAGAAGCTGAAAGGCCCATCCCTGCTTCCATTTCTTATATTTTTCTGCTACCCAATAATGTGGCTGCAACTGAGGCCCAAGTCCACACACTAGCCTCAGTGGGCCTCTGATTGGCGGAGAGGGGTGCAATATCTGGGATTGTCTCTCAGAACCTTGCTTTGGATGGCAGGAGGACAGGGCTGTTAATGGGGTTGACCAGCCCTTGTGTGAATGTGTCAATGGGGAAGATGAAGGGTTTGGGGGAGATCGTGGGCTGATGATGATACCCAAAGATGAGAAGCGTTGTCGGACTGGTTGGAGATCATGTGCTGTTGGGTATGTCATTATAACGCGGGGTAAAGTAAGAAAATTTGTTTCTTATTGCTACATGTACTGAGATACAGAGAAAAGCTCTATTTTGCATGCCATCTCTTTTCATTAAAACATTGCATTAAGGTAGTCAAAGGGAAGACAATAAGAGAATACAGAATAAATTGTTACAGTTACAGATACAATCCTGTGCAGGAATAAAATAGGGTATAAAGCTATAATGAGCTATGCTGTGAGGTCAGGAGTCTATCTTATCATACCAGGGGACCATAATAACAGAACAGAAGCCTGCTGGTACATGTTTTAAGGTTTTAGTTAGTCTTGTATGGCAAGAGTAAGGACCTTGTAGTCCCTTGCATTTCTCCATAATGACTTTCCTCAAGGATCATGACACAATGTCCCAATGTGCACAATTAGGTCATGAATGCCATAGATATTCAAAACAGGAGGAACGTTGGCTAATTTTCCAACCAATGCCATGTGATCAAAAATGGTTCATATCTTTTTTGTTCCAGGATAAGACTTATCTCCAATTGCAAACAGAAATAACCAGGCAATATCTCTCGTTATCTTTCTATTTCGCATGTGTGCAACCCAGAAACAAAGTAGAAATCCCACGGAGGTCATGGAGTCATAGAAAAGTACAGCTCAGAAGCAGACCCTTCGTCCCATCTAGTCTGTGCCAAGCCATTTAAACTTCCTACTCCCATTAACCTGCATAATACCATAGCTCTCCATACTCTCCTACATCCATGCACCTACCCAAACTTTTCTTAGGTTTACCAATCTAAATTTGACTAAACAATTTACAAACTGCGAGGTGACTGAAAGTTTGGACAACCTATTAGATCTTAAGGAAAACCTCAAAAGAAAGTGGAGAGATGCAGAGGGTAAGTCTGCAGCTCTCCACGTGTTTTTGAGGACTTGGGGAGTTGGCAGTAGATGGAATGACCACCTGATGGATTCCAGCCTTGCATTTACTTCAGGGTACTCATTAGTCTCTTCACATCTTCCTTCTGGTTGATTGAGAGTTTCAATATCACCAACTTGCTTTTCCTAATGAGCCAATAAATTGTTTTCAGATATCTGAGAGCTTTTCTGTGAAAGAAATGCAATAATGTTGATTTAATAAATTATTTTTAAAAACTTCTCTTTTTTCCCCCTTTCATCAAATATTGAAACATGGAGAGAAAAAAATGCAGCTCAAGTCACCGAGTATTTATTATGTTGTTACGGAGGGAAGAATAGTCTGGAGGCTTGTTCTGTATTGTATTAATACCGTGCCTGCATTTGATTGATCTTCAGAGATATAAACATGATGAAATAATTAAAGCATTTTGATAGTGGTTGCAACCTTTATTGCCCTGTCTGTTTTCAAGAATGTTGAGATCTTATTTTTATTCTCCTATTTGATTTATTAGCCTTTTGCTAAATTATGGTGTTGGGGATTATGGACTTGAACTGTGAGGACTGATTGCATAAACTTGAGGATGACGGACGATTTGATCACAATATTTGCAATGGTAAAAAGATTCAGTTTTGAAGACATGAAGGGGGATGAGGCTTCTTCCTCTGTTCTGTACGCTGCTAAATACAATGAAATTCTAATTCCACATTCAGAATTCAGCATGAACAACTTATTACATCTTGTGCAGGGTGCAGGCAGCAAGAGAAATTCCAAAGGAATTCACAAACGAGGGGACTATGGTTTTTGTGAGGAGAGGGAATTGAGGTGCCTCGAACTAAGGTAAAGGGGCAGTGGGATATGGGCTTGAGGGGACATTAATTTAAAGTGGTAAGCAAGTACACAAGGGAGGATCAGTAAGGTGAGTGGGAAGGATTTAAAAGGGACCCTGGTGGCTTTTTCATACAGAGAGTGGTGCATATGTGGAACAGAGGAAGTGGTAAATATAGGTAAAATAACAATATTCAGAAGATATTTGGACAGGTACGTGAATAAGAAAGGTCCCAACCCGACCTGGGGTCCACAGAATCCTCGGTTAATGGTAATGGTCTATTGCATAAAAAGGATTGGGAACTCCTGGTTTAGAGGGATATAGGCCAAACACCGACGAATAGGAAAGACCCATCTTGGTCAGTAGGGACAATTTGGGCCAAAGGCCCTGTTTTACTTATGAATCTGCGGCAACAGCTAAACAATTTCAGTGCAAATAAATGACATCACTAGCCTTGGCAGCAGCGTCCAAGAAGCTACCAGATTATTGTAAAACTTAATTGGTTCTTAAGTGATGGTGATCTATGAGGACATCATTATCTTCCTCCTTCACAATGAAATTGTGGCTACATTCAGACATGTATCCTAAGCAGAAGCATGATCTTTATCTGACAATATGAAGTGGGAATGGATGCTCCTGTTTCAGCAATGGAATGCAGTAGCTTACAAACAGGATACGAGCCCGTCTCAAGTTTGCCATGGCAACCTGTCTCTGGGCACTTCAGTTGTTGCAGATCCACCTAACAACGTGGCCCTGATTTATTTTTTAAATCGTACATATAAAGTTGTAGTTCAAGTATCTGGGATAAATCCAACTACCAAAATTCATAGTACAAAACTTTCCAGTAAGTCCAGTTCATATTCTGATTGTTTGTATTTAATTTATTTATTTCCAGGATTGGCAATTCCAGAGTGATTTTACACTCTTGACTGCACCTGAACTTCAGAGGGGGTCAAGAATCAACCATATTTTTACATTAGAAGTCTATAAACTCTAGTGAGAGAGTGCCTGTAGTATTGCATTTCAATTCTGGTCACCCCAATATGAGAAGGAAGTGGAGGCTTTGGAAGGGGTGCAGAAGAGATTTACCAGGATGGTGCTTGGATCAGAAGGCATATACTGTAAAGAGAGATTAAATAAACTTGAGTTGTTTTCTCTCTAGCACCTAAGGCTGATAGATGATGAAAAACATAGATAGATGGCTGATATTGTTTACCCAGGATCAAAATGTTTATAACTAGCAGGCATTGATTTAAAGTGAGAGGAAGGGTAGGTTCAAAGGAGATGTGCAAGGCAATTTTTTAATATAGATTGGCAGGTGCCAGGAATCAGCTCCCAGGGGTGGTGGGGGGGGCAAGTGCAACAAAGGCATTTGAAAGGGTTTTTAGTAGGAACATGAATGTGCAGAGAATGGGCAAATTTGGACATTAGGTAAGTAGAAGAGATTAGCTTCGATAGATGTCTAATAACTAGTTTAATTAGTTTGACAAAACTTCACAGACTGAAAGGCCTTTTCCTGTTCTGTACTGTTAAGTGTTTTATGTTCTATTTTTGAAGAATGTGTGTCAGACAAGAAAATTAGAATAAGGATAGCTGATAACCCTTACTTGGTGAATATCAGTTATGGGTTCCAACAGCCAATCACATACATACCTATCCACCTGGATTCCTGCGTTTCTTTCCTTTGGTTCACATTTTCTTCCGCACTCCCCCCTCTCCATCACTCCATCTGTCTATCATCCCTCCCTTACTCATCCGTCTGTCATCACACCTTGCCCCTCCCTCCATTGAATTCCATCCACTGTCTACCAGACCTGATCTCACCCCTTCTTCTCACCTCTATATTCTGGTTATTTTCCCTCTACACTCTCAGTGCAGGGTCCTGAACTGAAACTTTAACCATCTCTCTGCCTCCACAGACGCAGCTTTCCCTGTAAGTTCTTCCAGCGTGATTTTTTTGTTCCGGATACCAACATCTTAGATCTCCATTCATATATCAGTTATCTTACTTCTTCTATCGATTTTCTTTTACTTCTTCTATTATTATGATTATGAGGACATGCAGTCCCCTTTTATTGTCATTTAGTAATGCATGCATTAAGAAATGATAAAATGTTTTTCCTGAATGATATCACGAAAAACACATGACAAACCGACTTAAAAACTAACAAAAACCACATAATTATAACATATAGTTACAACAGTGCAAAGCAATACTGTAATTTGATAAGAACAGACCATGGCACAGTAAAAGTCTCAAAGTCTCTCGAAAATCCCATCTTCTCATGCAGATGGTAAACCTCCAGTGCCGCCAACTTGCCAGTGCGGTATCCTGGAAGCACCTGACCACAGTCCAACTCCGAGTCCGTCTGAAAAACTCCGAGCCTCCGACCACCTATTCGACACCAAGCACCCAGCACCATCTCTGCCGAGCGCTTCGACCCCAGCCCCAGCAACAGGCGACACGCAAAGCCAAGGATTTGGGGCCTTCGTCTCCGGAGATTCTCGATCGCACGGTAGGAGCGGCAGCGAAGCAGGCATTTCAGAAGTTGCTCCAGATGTTCCTCTGTGCTTCTCACGGCTGTCTCCATCAAATCCAGATTGTGCACGGCCCCTAGTTACACATACGATATCATTCGGAACGGTTGCGTGTGCTGCGTCGTGCCACCATCTTCTCCTCCCTCCTTCTTCTAATTTCTTCTTTTAAATATCTTTGAATAACTGCAATAGTGGGATTTGAACCTCTGACTCCAGAAGAATTGTCAAGTACTGTACTCTTGCCACTAGCCAAGTAACTTAAAGAATACTACTGAATTTTTATGGGCTACATAGCTAGGGAATACGACAGCAATGAAGATACGGCCTACAGAGAGGAGTCAGGGGTGGTGGTCAACAAGTCAAAGGAGATGGTTATCGACTTCAGAAAAACTCATACTACCAACACCCTCTTTACAACACTGGCACGGATCCCACAACCTACACTATTCGTGGACAGTTTGTCCAGTCCCATCGGGGGAATGGCTATGTAGTAGCTACGCCATGAACAGTTACTTTCCCCAAGCAGTAAGGCTAATTGACACTTGCACCCAGTAAACTTATCACTTTATCACTGACTGTCAAAGTCACCTTGCATACACGCATCTCTGTACCTAGCATCACTTTATGTAGATAAAAACAATCTATGTGCACAAACTATCTTATGTATTTATATCTATTGTGTTTTTTCATCTTATAGTGTTACTGCATTGTACCTAGAATATCAATTATTTTCATTCACTTGTATTCTGGAAATGATTTTAAACAACCTTGATATTGAATTTTGAAGCCATGGGACCTCTTCAGTAACATTTAACCTAGAGCTAATGAATAACTTACATTGCTCTGAAGTCAATCATAAGTAGCCAGCCTTACCTTATTCATTCTTGGAGAGGTGGAGGTATTGATCTTTTGGCAGAGAACTCCTCTTTAAGAACTTTATTGACTTTTTTGTTTCCTCAACTCTTGTTGCTAACAGTATCCAGGCTTCAAAGTCTATCTCCCAACCCAGCACCCTAAGATTCTGCCATATATCCCACCTCCATGGATGTTGGACTGAATCAGAATCAGGAGCAGATATATTATCACTGACGTAAGCTGTGAAATTTGTTGTTTTGCAGCAGCAGTACAGTGCAATACATAAAGTATGCTATAAATGACAGCAAGAAATATATATGTATAAAAATAATTACATAATGCAAAAAAACAGGTTAAAATAGCACGGTGGTGTTTATGGGTCCATTGTCTGTTCAGAAATCTGATGGTGGAGAGGAGGCAACTGTTCTTAAAATGTTAAGTGTGTGTCTTCATGTTCCTTTACCTCCTTTCTGATGGTAGTAATGAGAAGCGGGCATGTCCCAGGTAGTGTGGTCCTTAATGATGAATGCTGCCTTTTTGAGGCATTGTCTGTCGAAGGTATTCTCAATGCTGAGGAGGCTTGTGCCCATGATGGAGCTGGCTGAGTTTAGAAACTTCTACAAGCTTTTTTCTGAACTTGTGGATGTCTCCTCCATAGCAGACAGGGCTGCAACTAGTTAGAATGCTCTCCACAGGACCTTCTATGCTTCTCACACTTCCTTTAACGAGGACGGGTGTACGTCCCCTCACTTTCCCCTACAATCAAGTTCTTGGTCTTACTGACATTGAGTGCAGGATTGTTGTTCCGGCATGACTCAATCAGCTGACCCGTCTCACTCCAGTATGCCTCCTCTTCGCCATATGTCATTCTGCCAACAACAGTTGTGTCATCAGTTAATTTATAGATGTTGTGTCTAGCCACAGAGTCATAAGTGTAGAAAGAATAGAGCAGTGGGCTAAGTATGTATCCTTGAGGTGTGACAGTGTTGATTGTCAAAAAAGAGGAGGATTTATTATGAATCCACACTGATTGTGATCTTCTGATGAGGAAGTCAAGGATCCAGTTGCAGAGGAAGGTACAGAGGCCCTGATTTTGAAACTTATTGATTTTGGGGTTGAGCGCTGAGCTGTAGTCAATAAACTGCCTGTGTGTGTGGGTATCGCTTCTCCTTCCACTGCTCAAAACAACTAAGTGCCCAACCCCGACAAGCTGACTCCCTTCTCCTTTGTGTCCCTACATCGCTGTCCAATGGGTGAACACCACGACCAAATTCCCTCAAGGAACAAGGATGAACCTTTCACACCCTGCACTCACACTCACACATATACTCACAATCTCAATGCTCACACTGACAGTCTCATGCACACACATCTTCTTATACATACATCCTTTCAGCACACACTGTCACACATACTCTCTCACAGAGTCACACCCATTATCTCGCTCTGTTACACACTTGCTCACACATGTGCACATACACATGCACACATAAACACATGTTAATTCACAGACACACACACATATTCTTGAAGTAGCAAAACCATCCCATGATACTTCACAGATTCCTCACCAAGAAACCAAGACAGTGAGCCTATAGATAGGCAAAATGAAAAATGACCATAAATTTATGGAAGGGGTATATTTTTAAGAAAGGCAAGAAGGTGGTGAGGTTTAGACTGAGAGTTTACAGTAAGACAACAACCAAGTCAAAGTCACCACTAAAGTCAAGAGATCAGAACACATGAAGCCTTTTAACATAAGGCCACCAAGACTACTGTGGAGTGTACCACCAACCAACAGAGTGGAGGTACAAAAAGCAAGTTCAGTGGGCACTAAGTTACTGATTAAATGAGACAGGCAGATTGGCTGGAAACCAATTATATATTGCCATCTGTTACTTCACATTGCTTTACTGTTTTGTGACTAGGCAGTGCATTCTAAGATTAATGTATTTAATTAAGCAAGTTAACAGTCCTAATTTAGGTGCATGTAATGCTTGTCCGAACAATATGGGGGCTATATTGGATAATGCTGGAAAACAGACATTGAGATCTCAGAGGGATCCTAGGCATCCTAGCATCTGATTCAAGAGGGTAGTATGCAGCTAGATCAGGAATTAGGAAAACTATTGTTTATTGCTGAGGAAATTGAATGAATGTCAGGAGATTATGCTTCAGTTACATAGAGCATTGACAACACCACATTGGGGCTAATATCTACAATATTGGTCACCTTATTGAGAGGAAGAATGTGAATGCAGTGGAAATATTTGGAGAATGTTTACTAGAACAATAGGAGGGGTTATCTGGTAAAGACAGATTAGAAAGTTTGAATCTGCTGGAGTTTAGAAGAGTGAGAAGGGATTTAGTTGAAACATAAAACCCTGGAAATTCTTGAAAGGAAGAATTTGAAGACGATATGGAAGATATAGGGGACTGCAGATGTTGTAATCTGATGTTACAAGCAAGCTGATGGAAGAACTCAACAGGTCACCCAGCATCTGCTGGATGAGGGGAGGGAGGGTGAGAGTGGAAGGAACTGTCAATATTTTGGTTTGAAACTATGCATCAGGACTGAGAGCGGAGAAGGAGGGGTAGCTGGTCTAAAGGGGAGAGGAAGAAGGGTTACATAGGCCCCATAGGTGGTCTGAAGATGGGTGAAGAATTATGGGCAAAAGGAGCGAGGGAAGGTGAATGAAGTTTGGAGTCAAATACAAATGAGTGAAGCAGATAAAAATTAAAGACAGACAGAGCCAGGTATGTGGAGGTGAGGGTGAAGGTGGAGACAGAGTCTGGACAATGAATCAAAAGCTGTGAATGAACCGGAAGATTCGTAGTCTGCTGAGGGCTAGATCTGTGGCATATTTCTTATTGTAATTTATAGCTTGTTTTATTATTATGTATTGCAAAGCATTGCCGCCATGAAACAACTAATTTCATGACACATGCCAGTGATATTAAAGCTGATTCCGATTCTGTCCACAAGTGCTTCCGATGCAGGAATCTGATAAGCCAAGAAGATGATATGATTCGGAGTGCTGAAGGGCAGATGGAACCAGAAGAGGGAAGAGGGGATCCTGTGGGCAGTAGATGAATGGAAACAGGAGGGGGAAGGAGACAAATATGGGTGATGGGGGAGATGGAGGGGAGTATAGGAAAGGAGTCAGAAATGAAGGCCAAGGATGGACAGGTTCAAGCAGGAATGTGAAAGGGAGTTGAAGTCACATGTAACTGGAGCTCGAGATGACCACAGCAATCTGGAATGCTTCAAAATTAATGAATTGATTATTTAAAGAGATTATGCAAATATTCACTCTCAGTGGGCCAAGAGTCTCTAGAATGCCGTTTTTCAGTGGAAGTTGAGTTTTTGAATATACTTAATACAGCGATAGATGGATGCTTGTTAAACAAGTTGGTGAAAGGTTAACAAGAATGTGTTAAGTTTACTGATCTAGTAGAAGGAAGAAGCAGAATTAAGGAGCTAAGTGAACTCCTCCTACTCTCAGTTCATATATGGGAGCATCATCAACGCAGTGAAACATGCCCTTCAATTTGCCTGAAGCTTGTTAGTCTTGCAATAGAGAAAGACATCCATAAAGCAATGCTGTGAACTGGCACATTCTAGGCTGCTGGAGTACATGCGGAGGTATGCACTGAGGCTTGCTGAAGCACATAGAACAGTACAGCACAGGAAAAGGCCATTCAGCCCACAATGTTGTGCTGAATCAGCTAAAAAGCAAATCAAAAACACCCAAACACTAATCCCTCCTACCTACACCATGTCCATATTCCCCCATCTTCTTTACATCCATGTGGCTATCCAAATGACTCTTAAAGGCCTCTAATGTATTTGCCTCCAGACCTTACCAGGCAGTGCATTCCAGGCATCCACCACTCCCTGAGTGAAAAAAGACTTTCTCCTCACATCCCCTTTGAATCTACCCTTTCTCACCTTCAATGCATGCCCTCTGGTATTAGGCAATTCAAACCTGGGAAACAGATACTCCCTGTCCAGTCTATCAATGCCTCTCATAATCTCGTAAACCTCTTTCACAGCTCCCCTCATCCTCTGACTTTCCAGAGAAAACAAACCCATGTTTATCCAGCCTCTCATGATAGCACATGCCCTCTAAACCAGGCAACATCCTGGTAAATCTCTTCTGCACTCTCTCCAAAGCCTCAACATCCTTCCTATAGAGCATTATCCAGATGTGGCCTAACCAAACTTCAATAACGTTGCAACATAACCTCTTGACTTTTGAACTTAACGCCTTCACGAATAAAAGCAAGCATTCAATAAGCCTTCTTAACCATCTTATCGACCTGCTTAACCACTTCTAAGAAGCTGAAAACCTGGATCCCAAGATCTCTTGCCTCAGCAACAATGTTGCCCTTAACAGTGTACTGTCTCCTAGCATTTGCCCTACCAAGATGCCTCACATTTATCTGGGTTAAACTCCATCTGCCATTTCTCAGCCCACAGCTGCAACTGATCTATATTGTGCTGTATTCTTTGCCAATCTTCTCCACGCCACCAATCTTGGTATCATCCACTAATTTACTAACCCACCCATCTACATTTTCATCCAGGTCCTTTATATATATCACAAACAATAGAGGACCCAGCACAGATTCCTGCTAATTCCACTAATTACAGCTTGACTTCCCGCTATGTGCAAGCTATTCTGAATCCAAACAGCCAATTCGCCGCAGACTCCATGATTCTTAATCCTTTGGATTAACCTCCCATGAGGGACTTTGTCAAATGCCTTACTAAAATCCATGTAGACAACATTCACTACCCTACCCTCATCAATCTCTCTGGTCACTTTGTCAAAAAAATCAATCAAGTTGGCAAGTCATGACCTGCCATGCACAAAGTCATGCTGACCCTCCCAAATTAGATCATGGGTTTCCAAATGCACATATATCTTAACCCTGTGCTGAATGTCCAAGGTTACACATTCAACAGGCTAGGAAGGTTGGTAGAGGGGGTGGTGTGGCTCTACTGGTAAAGAATGGCAGATGTGACATAGGATTGGAAGATATTGAATCCTTTTGAGTTGAGTTAAGAAACTGCAAGGGTAAAAGGATATAGATGGCAGTTATATACAAGCATCCCAACAGTGGCTCGGAGATGGACCACAAACAAATATAGAAAAGGCAAGTCAAAAGGGCAACGTTATGGTAGTTATGGGAGAATTTAACATGCAGGTCGATTGGGAAAATCAGGTTGGTAATGGATCTCAAGAGAATAAGTTTGTTGAATGCCTAAGAGATAACTTTTTAGAGCAGTTTGTCATTGAGCTACTAGGGGATCATTTATACTGGATTAGGTGTTATGTAATGAACTGGAGGCGATTAGGGAACTTAAGGTAAAAGAACCCTTAAGAACCAGTGATCACAATATGATGGAGCTCAACTTGAAATTTGATAGGGAGAAAGTAAAGTCTAATGTAGCAGTATTTCGGTGGAGTAAGGGAAATTACAGTTGTGTGAGAGAGAAGTTGGCCAAAATAAATTGGAAGGAGATGCTGGCAGGGATGTCAGCAGAGCAGCAGTGGTGTGCATTTCTGGGAAAAATGAGGAAGGTGCAGGATATATGTATTCCAAAAATGAAGAAATACTCAAATAGTAAAATAGTACAACCATGGCTGACAAGGAAATCAAAGCTATTGCAAAAGCAAAAGAAAGGGCATACAACAAAGCAAAAATTAGTGGGAAGACAAAAGGTTGGGAAGTTTTTAAAAATGTACAGACATCAACTAAACAATCATTAGAAGGGAAAAGATGAAATATGAAAGCAAGCTAGCAAATAATATCAAAGTGGATAGTACAAGTTTTTTCAAGTATGTTAAAAATTAAAGAGAAATGAGAGTGGATATAGGACCGCTGGAAAATGAGGCAGGAGAAATAATAACGGGGAACACAGAGATGGATGATGAATGAAATGAGTATTTTGCATCAGTCTTTACTGTGGAAGACACTAGCAGTATGCCTGATGTTGTAGTGTGTGAAGGAAGAGAAGTGGGTGCAGTTAATGTTACAAAAGAGAAAGTGTTCAAAAAGCTGAAAGACCCAAAGGTACTTAAGTCACCCGGACCAGAGGAACTGCACCCTAGGGTTCTGAAAGTGGTAGCGTTAGAGATTGTGGTGGCATTAAAAATGATCTTTCAAAAATCTTTGGACTCTGGTATGGTGCCAGAGGACTAGAAAATTGCAAATGTTCCTCACATTTTAAGAAAGGAGGAAGGCAGCAGAAAGGAAATTATAGACCAGTTAGCCTGATCTCAGTGGTTGGAAGGATTTTAGAGTCAATTGTTAAGGATGAAGTGATGGAATACTTGGTGACACAAGACAAGATAGTACAAAGTCAGCATGGTTTCCTTCAGGGAAAATCCTGCATGATGAACCTATTGGAATTCTTTGAGGGGATTACAAGTAGGATAGATAAAGGAGATGCAGTGGATGTTGTATATTTGGACTTTTAAAAGGCCCTTGACAAAGTGCCACATATGAGGCTGCTTACCAAGTTAAGAGCCGATGGCATTACAGGAAAGTTACTAACACAGTTAGAGCATTGGCTAATTGGTAGGAGACAGTGAGTGGGAATAAAAGGATCCATTTCTGGTTGGCTGCCAGTGACTGGTGGTGTTCCGTAGAGGTTGGTTTTGGGACCACTTCTTTTTATGCTGTATATAAATGTTTTAGATGATGGAATAGATGGCTTTGTTTCCAAGTTTAGAAACCTAGAAACATAGAAAACCCACAGAACAATACAGGTCCTTCAGCCCACAAAGCTATGCTGAACATGTCCTTACCTGAGAAATTACCTAGGGTTACCCATAGCCCTCTATCTTTCTAAGCTCCATGTACCTATCCAGGAGTCTCTTAAAAGAACCTATCGTACCTGCCTCCACCACCATTGCCGGCAGCCCATTCCATGCACTCACCACTCTCTGCTTAGAAAACGTACCCCGACATCTCTTCTGTATCTACTTTCAAGCATTTTAAAACTTGAGGGGCAGGTAGTATTGAGGAAACAGGTAGGATGCAGAAGGACTTTGACAGATTATGAGAATGGACAAGAAAATGGCAAATGAAATACAATGTTGGAAAATGCATGGTCATGCACTTTGGTAGTAGAAATAAATGTGCAGTCTATTTTCTAAATGGGGAGAAAATCCAGGAATCTGAGATGCAGAGGGACTTTGGAGTCCTTGTGCAGAACGCCCTGAAGGATAACTTGCAGGTTGAGTCAGTGGTGCAGAAGGCAAATGCCATGCTAGCATTCATTTCAAGAGATCTAGAATACAAGAGCAAGTATGTGATGCTGAGGCTTTATAAGGCACTGGTGAGGCCTCACCTTGAGTATTGTGAACAGTTTTGGGCCCCTCATTTTAGAAAAGATGTTCTGGCGTTGGAGAGGGTCTAGAGGAGGTTCACAAGGATGATTCCAGCAATGAAAGGATTATCAAACAAGGAACGTTTGATGGCTCTGGGTCTGTACTCACTGAAATTCAGAAGGATGATAGGGGGATCTCATTGAAACCTTTTGAATGTTGAAAAGCCTGGACAGAGTAGGTGTGGAAAGAATGTTTCCCATGGTAGGAGAGTCTAGGACAAAAGGGCACACCCTCAGGATTGAGGGGCACCCTTTCAAAACAAAGATGCGGAGAAATTTCTTTAGCCAAAGGATGGTGGATTTGTGGAATTTGTTGCCACATGCAGCTGTGGAGGCCAGGTTATTGGGTATATTTAAGGCAGAAATTGATAGATTCTGGATTGGACGTTAACATTCAGGGAATGTTACCATTGGACGTGACATCAAAGGTTATGGGAGACAGCTAGGAACTGGGTTTGATGAGGAGATGCAGAAAAGGATCAGCCATGATTGCATGGTGGAGCAGACCGAACGGGCCAGATAGCCGAATTCTGCTCCTATGTCTTATTGTCTTATGGTCTAAGAATCTTTTCCAGCAATTTCCCTACCACTGACATGAGACTTACCGGTCTAGAGTTCCCAGGATGTTCCTTTTTCCCTTCTTAAACAGAAGTACAACATTAGCCACTCACCAGTGTTGCAGGCGAAAGAAGCCGCAAAGGTACTGATCAAGTGTACAACAATCTCTTCTCTTGCCTCTTTCAAAGACCTGTGGTAAATCCCATCAGGCTGTGGGGATTTAGCCAGCTTAATACTCAATAACAGCCCCAGCACTTCCCCCTCCTTGACCTCTAAAAACCTTTACAGATTTACACATTCTGCACTGATCTCCTATCTTCCATATCCTTTTCCTTGGCAAATACTGAATCAAAGTACTCGTTAAGCATCTCAGTCACATTGCCTGCATCAAAGCAGAAGCTCCCTTTTTTATCTTTGAGTAGTTCCACCCTCTCCCCAGTTATTCTCTAACTCTTGATGTACAGTGCCTATAAAAAGTATTCACACACAACCCCCACACCCCTCCCCCAGAAGTTTCATGTTTTATTGCTTTACAGCATTGAATCACATTGAATTTTATTTGGCTTTTTTTTTGACATGGATCAACAGAAAAAGACTGTTGTGTCAAAGTGAAAACAGATGTCTACAAAGTGATCTAAATCAATTACAAATATAAAACACAAAACAATTGATTGCGTAAGTATTCACTCCCCCTTTAATGTGATACACCAAATCATCACTGGAGCAGCCAATTTGTTTTAGAAGTCACATAATTAGTTAAATGGAGATCACTGTGTGTAGTCAAGGTGCTTGATCACAAATGAATATCTAAGTAATGAATTGGGATCTTATCTGAAGATTTTTACTGATGGCTCAGTGGACCCAGAGAGCGGTAGGGCAGGATTTGGGATGTATGTGTCTCAACTTGGGGTTAAGATGGGTCACCGGGTTTCAGATGGTGTTTCTGTCTTTGCAACAGAATTATTAGCAATCCTCTGGGCCTTATGGTGGATAGAAGACTCTCGACCACGTAGGGTTATCATCTGTTCGGATTCTGCTGCTGCCTTAGAGGCTATAAAAGGGAATAAATCAAAAGCTCGTCCTGACATAGTTATTGAGATTCTCTTCGTGTTGTTTAGAGTAGGGAAGATGGGTGGTGCAGTTAGATTTTCATGGATACCAGGGCATGCTGGGGTGGAGGGAAATGAAATTGTGGATGACATTGCAAAGTCTTCCTTACAGAGCAGGCAAGTAGAACTTAGAGTTCCCCTAGGCAGAGCAGAATTGAAAAGTAGGATTAAAAAAGGTATAGAGAAGAAGTGGCAGGAGGATTGGAAAAATACTTTATACTTACTTTATACTTTATTGTTGCCAAACAATTGATACTACAACGTACAATCATCACAGCGATATTTGATTCTGCGCTTCCCGCTCTCTGGATTACAAATATTAAATATTAAAAATAGTAAAAATTAGTAAATATTAAAAATGTAAATTATAAATCATAAATAGAAAATAGAAAAATGGAAAGTGAGGTAGTGCAAAAAAAAACCGAGAGGCAGGTCCGGATATTTGGAGGGTACAGGCCAGACCGGGTCAGGATCTGTTCAGCAGTCTTATCACAGTTGGAAAGAAGCTGGTCCCAAATCTGGCCATGCAAGTCTTCAAGCTCCTGAACCTTCTCACGGAGGGAAGAGGGACGAAAAGTTTGTTGGCTGGGTGGTCGTGTCCTTGATTATCCTGGCAGCACTGCTCCGACAGCGTGCGGTGTAAAGTGAGTCCAAGGACGAAAGATTGGTTTGTGTGATGTGCTGGGCTGTGTTCACGATCTTCTGCAGCTTCTTTCGGTATTGGACAGGACAACTTCCATACCAGGTTGTGATACACCCTAGAAGAATGCTTTCTACAGTGCATCTATAAAAATTAGTGAGGGTTTTAGGGGACAGGCCAAATTTCTTTAGTTTTCTCAGGAAGTGAAGGTGCTGGTGGGCCTTCTTGGCAGTGGACTCTGCTTGGTTGGACCAAGTCAGGTCATTTGTAATATTGACCCCGAGGAACTTAAAGCTTTTGACCTGTTCCACTTGTGCACCACCGATGTAAGTTTGGTCATGTGGTCAGCTACTCCTTCTGAAGTCAACAACTAATTCCTTCGTCTTGCTGACGTTGAGGGATAGGTTATTGTCTTCACACCATGCCACCAGGTTCTTAATTTCCTCTCTGTACTCAAACTCATCATTACCCGAGATACGGCCTACAAATGTGGTGTCATCAGCAAACTTATATATCGAGTTCGATGTAAACTTGGCTACACAATCACGGGTGTACAGTGAGTACACCAGGGGGCTGCGTACACAGCCTTGTGGGGCACCGGTGCTCAGAGTGATTGTAGAGGAGAGCTTGTCCCCTATTTTTACAGCCTGGGTCCTGAATGTGAGGAAGCTGAAGATCCAGTTGCAGATCTGAGTGCTAAGGCCCAGGTTCCGGAGCTTAGGAACCAGTTTATTTGGAATAGTGTTATTAAAGGCAGAGCTGCAGTCAATAAAAAGGAGTCTTACGTATGCATCTTTATTCTCCAGGTGTTCTAAGGAGGAATGTAGGGCCAGAGAGATGGCATCTGCTGTTGACCTGTTGCTCCAGTAGGCGAATTGCAAAGCATCGAGGTTGACCGGTAGGCTGTGGTTGATGTGTGTCATAACCAATCTCTCGAAGCACTTCATAGCACTTGATGTCAGAGCAACAGGTCGATAGTCATTCAGGTATGCCATCTTGCTCTTCTTCGGCACCGGGATTATCGTTGCCTTCTTAAAGCACGAGGGGATCTTAGACTGAAGCAAGGAGCAGTTGAAGATGTCAGCAAACACTCCAGCTAGTTCGCTTGCACAGGCCCTGAGAA
The DNA here is from genome assembly GCF_963921235.1 of Mobula hypostoma. Lineage (NCBI taxonomy): Eukaryota > Metazoa > Chordata > Chondrichthyes > Myliobatiformes > Myliobatidae > Mobula > Mobula hypostoma. The sequence continues at coordinate 129,955,727 of NC_086098.1, forward strand.
CCCATCCTGGGATACCATCTGGGCCCATCGCCTTCCTTGGATTTATCTTCAGGAAGGCCCTTCTAACGTCCTCCTCGGTGACAATGAATCTCGATGCCACCAGGTCCGGTTCAACTTGCGTAGAATACGTTAAATTCGTCAGGAAGAGAAGTGCCACTGTTATTGATATTCCCAGCCTTTTCTTTGCACCCAGTGATCTTATTTAGATCCTGCCATAGTCTACTGGCATCCCTCTGGTTAGCCTGGGCTTCCAACTTGGCTCGATATTGCCTCTTGGTGACCTTAATGGCTTTCCGGAGTTCACACCTGGATTCCGTGTAGCGACTGGTAGCCCTGGACCTAAAAGCCGCAGCTCTTGCCTTTAAAAGGGACTTGACCTCATAATTCAACCAAGGTTTCCAGTTAGGGAATACCCAGTTCGTCTTGCAAGACACACAGTCCTCCATGCATCTCCAAATAAAGTCCATGACAGCTGAGGCATACTCATTGAGGTTAGCTGCCGAGTCCTTGAATACTAACCAGTCCACCGATTCAAAGCAGTCACGGAGGATCTCATCTGTTTCCTCCGTCCAACGCGACACTACTTTTGACACCGTGACCTCCCGCTTCAGTTTCTGTTTGTAAGCCGGGAGGAGGAGTACGGCCTGATGGTCCGATTTTCCGAAGTGAGGTCGTGGGACAGAACGGTAGGCATCCTTGACTGCTGTGTAGCAGTGGTCAAGTATATTAAGGGACAGACATTATTTTTCTAGTCACCCACTAGTTAAAAAGGTCTCAGACTGTTACCTTTTAAGTCATAGAGATATGGTGAAATTAACAAGACTTAGGTTGTTCAAGAGGCTATCTGGCTTAAATTTATTTTGGTTTTCTATTAAATCTTTGTTTGGCCATCAAGAGAATCAACATCTGATTGAAGAGTTTATTTAAAAACGCAAACAACAGGAATTCTTTCTCTCACTCTCCTTTTTCTCCCTCTGTCCCTCTGAATATACCCCTTGCCCATCCTCTGTGTCCCCCCGCCTTGTCTTTCTTCCTGGACCTCCTGTTCCATGATCCTCTCATATCCCTTTTGCCTATCACCTGTCCAGCTCTTGGCTCCATCCCTCCCCCTCCTGTCTTCTCCTATCATTTTGGATCTCCCCCTCCCCCTCCGACTTTCAAATCCCTTATTCACTCTTCCTTCAGTTAGTCCTGACGAAGGGTCTCGGCCTGAAATGTCGACTGCACCTCTTCCTAGAGATGCTGTCTGGCCTGCTGCGTTCACCAGCAACTTTGATGTGTGTTGCTTGAAGAGTTTAGTATTCAGTTTATACGTGAGGCTAGGTTTTATTCAAGAATTTGAGTTCCTTGAAGTTCTATAATTAATTATACATTCTGCGGAGGGCTGTAATATGCCTAGATGCGTCTAAACAGCCGGAAATAGAAGAAGAAGAAGTAGTAGTCAAGGTGTTTCAATTGATTGTAGTAAAAATACACCTCTATCTGGAAGGTCCAATTGCTGGTGAGTCAGTATCTTGACAAAACCTATACAATGAAGACAAAAGAACACTCCAAACAACTCTTGGAAAAGATTATTGAAAAAAACAAGATAGGAGATAGATTCAGGAAAATTTCTAAGTCACTGAGTATCCCCTGGCATACAGCTAAATCAATCATCAACAAATGAAAAGAATATGGCCCTGTTGTAAATCTGCCTAGAGCAGGCCATCTTCTAAAACTGAGTGACCTTGCAAGAAGCGGACTAGCAAGGAAAGCCACCAAGAAACCTATGACAACTCTGGAGGAATTACTAGCTTCAGTAGTTGAGATGGGAGAGATTACGCATACAACAACTGTTGCCCAGGTGCTTCGCCAGTCGCTGCTTTACGGGAGAGTGGCAAAGAGAAAGCCACTGTTGGGGGAAAAAAAAACTCACATAAAATCTCAGCTAGAGTTTGCCAGAAGTTATGTGGGAGATGCGGAAGTCAGCTGGAGGAAGCTTCTATAGCCCGATGAAACCAAAATTGAATGTTTTCGGCATCAGACTAATCACTATTTTTGGCCAAACACCACACATCATCAAAGCACACCGTCCCTCCCGTGAAGCATGGTGGTGGCTGCATCATGTTGTGGGGGATGCTTCACTGCAGCAGACCCTGGAAGGCTTGTGAAGGTAGAGGATAAAATGAATGCAGCAAAATACAAGGAAATCCTGGAGGAAAACTTGACACAGTCCATGAGAGAACTGCAACTTGTGAGGAGATTTGTTTTCTGGCAAGACAATAACCCCAGCATAAAACCAAAACTACTCAGGTATGGCTTAAAAACAACAAAGTTAGTGGCCAAGTCGGAGACCAGACTTCAATTCAATTGAGAACTTGTGGCTGGACTTGTAAAGGGCTGTTCACTCACAATCCCCATACAATCTGACAGAGTTTGGGCAGTTTTGTAAAGAAGAATGGGGAAAAATTGAAGTGTCCAGTTATGCAAAGCATGTAGAGACCTATCCACACAGATTCAAGGCCGTAATTAGCGCCAAAGGTGCATCTACTAAAAACTGAGTTGAAGAGGGTGAGCAATTATGCAATCAATTAGTTTGTGTTTAATAACTGTAATAAATTTGGACCAATTTGTAGAAATTTGTTTTCACTTTGACATTTTCCCTCCATTCTCTGCACACTTAAGTGTCTCTTAAAGAGCATCTTAAACACCTCCAATGTATTTGCCTCCACCTCCACCCCTGGCAGCACATTATCTGTGCAAAAAACTTGCCACCCACAGCACTCTGTGTAGAAATGTTGCACTGCTCTTTTGAACTTAACCCCTCTCACTTTAAATGTATGCCCTCTTGTGTGATACATGTTGACCCTGGGTCATATAAGGATGCTGCACAGGAACAGGCCCTTCAGCCCAATAAATCCATGCTGTCTGTCAATCACCCATTTAACTAATCCTTTTGTTTTTGTCTTCCCCCATTCTTATAAATTCTCCCCAGATTCTGCCACTTCACTGCACAATATGGGCAATTTACAGGAGCATATTAACCTCTTAATTTGCATGTTTTCTGGTGCAAATAGGATCACCTGGAGGAAACTCACAGATGAAACCAGAGTCTCTGATACTCTGAGGCAGCAGTTCTACAAGATTCGCCACTGTGCTGCCCGAAGTATATCCACAGCACTTTGTTTCTGAGCTTTTACGACCATCCCTTAGAAACACAATCATGATTATTGAGACTGACTTTCCATTCCATATTAATCTGAATTTCAATTCCCCACCTACAATAGTGGGATTCAAGCTCATCTCTCTGGATCAATGGCCCAAGTCTCCCAACGTTAATCGGATAATGCAACCACTATCCAGTGGTCCTGAAAGCTATTCTATTTATTATTTAACTCAGCTGCTGCCGGCTAATTATTATCAAAGTAACTCACAATGAAGTCAGAAAAATTGAATATCTTGAAACTGCTGAACAGGTTAGCCAGAAAATGTAAAAAGACCAAGAGAGATGGGAGATCATTGATCTGAAATATTAATTCTATTTTCCTCTCCACAGGTGCCACCAATCCTGCTGTTCATTTACATCCAATTGTTTTTTACATAAAGGTGTTTGCTGTTCTGCATTCCCTATGCAGCTGGGATCCACATAAAGGGAAGTAAAAAAATATAAAGATAATTCAGGCACATTTTCTGTATGTACTAATTAATTATTTAAAGGAATAATTACTTAAAAGATTACCACATGTAAGGAGGCCTCTCCTGCTCATGTGACAAAGGAGAAAATCTGCAGATGCTGGAGATCTGAGCAACACACACAAGACGCTGGAGGAACTCAGCAGGCCAGGCAGCATCTGGGAAAAGAGTGAACAGTCGACGTTTCAGGCCGAAACCCTTCGGTTCATTCTCTGAGGCTACTGTGTGAGCATCCTTCAGGAGGTTGAACCCACGGAAAGCATTTGGCCCAGACAGAGTAACTGGCTGAGTACTGAAAGCCTGTGTTATTCAGCCAGATGGAATATTCTTTCATATCTTTAACTGTTCACTTCAGAAGTTTGAGGTACCCACCTGCTACAAGCAGGTATCTATTATACCAGTGCCTAAGAACATGGAAACCTGCCTCAGTGTCTATCATCCAGCAGCACTTACTTACACTGTGATGAAGTGTTTTGAGGGGTTGGTGATGGATCATATTAACTCCTGCCTGAGGAGTGACTTGGATCCGCTCCAATTTGCCTACCGTCACAACAGGTCAACAGCAAATTGTTCGTTGTTCTTCACTCAATCCTGGAACATCTGGACAGTGAAGATGGTGCAGAGTCATAAGAGTTGTACAGCATGGAAACAATAGCCCAAATCATCCAATCCCATCAGGGGACCTACCTGAGATTGTCCTATTCGCCTGCCTTTGGGCCAGTATTTGTCAGTTCCTTTCATATTTGCTGCTCTATTTTATTTCTTCAATTGTATTTACCCTTCAAGCTTTTATTTTGTTATCATACCGATAACCTTCTCTTTCCATGCCTAAATTATGTTCTCAATATTTATTGTTTATTTATTTATTATTATTCTTTCTTTTTTTTGTAATTGCACAGTTTGTTTTCTCTTGCATACCGTTTGAGTGCCCAAGGGATATGTTTCTCAGACTACATTATATACTGTGCAGAATATCAGGATAATGTAGGACAAGCTGGTTGGATCGAGGGGAATTATGCTGTCAGCAGTCGGAGCATGATTGGATCTGACTCTGAGGCAACTGGCCAAAATGCTATAACCAAAATGGGCTAGTGGCTGAAATCAGCCTTATTTTCATTTTGTGGTCCCTTGGGATTGAGCCTGACTTGCTTCCACCCTGGTTCTGTGGGTTCTAAGGTGGTTGATGGGGCCAAAATTGTCCGAGTAGACCCAGCCATAGATGGGGCAGGTAGTGCTGACTGGGATGCATAAGTGCTTGCTCTCTCTACAGTTCACACAGGGGCCTGACTCGCCCAGGCTGTCAAGGGTTTAATGCCAACCCGAATGTTCCTTCTTCAAGTTCAGTGGCTGTGGCCAAGAACTTTACAGAACTCAATAGGGATGTTGCAATTTCTTTTCAGGAAGTTTTGTCTTTAATCAGTTAGCAATCAGAGCCAATGTAGGTTAGTCTGCTTCCAGGCACTGTTGAAATCAGAATGTTTGTCCTTGACTGGGGAAGAAACAGTCACAGAGGCTCTCTGCTCATCTGAAGACATTGGTATGGGGATTCTATCCCTTCAATTAAGCTACACTGTCTTGGCCCAAGGAGGTTCAGCAGGTCACCAAATACTTGAGCATAGACGCACTGTAGAAAGTATCCAGACTGGCTAATTCACTGATGCCAGGTCCAGCCCACTTCGCACTGCTACTGTCATATTTTCCTATAATCATCAGGTTCTTGAACCAAAGGGGATAACTTCACTCAACTTCACTATGGACTCATTTTCAAGGACTCTTCATCTCATATTTTTGATATTTATTACTATTTTATTATGGTTGTCATTCTATTATGGATTTATTGAGTATGCCCACAAGAAAATGCAACTCAGGGTTGTATATGTTGACATATATCTACTTTGATGATAAATTATACTTTGAACTTCCACACACTGCCTAAAATGCAACAAGCTGAGGTTTGTTAAGGATTTGCATGAACTTCTTGAGTACAATAAATCATATTTAGTAACTCACTCAACATTAATTCCTTCTCACTCTCCACAGATGCCACCTGAGCTGCTGATCGTTTTCTCATAGTTCCTCCCTATGGCACTTATGGTCTTGACTGCCCCTCCACACTCAAGATCCCAAAATTCTGCAGGAGAGGTACAGGGGCGGCATTTCTTCTGAATGGTGTGTCAATTTTCGAAGGTCGAAAGTCAAGTTTATTGCCAATGCACAAATATATGAATGCACTAATACGATGAAAACTTACTTACAGCTGCGTCATGGACATATTGCTTCAGTAACACATTCTACTAATTAGATGACTGGCTGCCTCATGATCCGGTACTGTAATTTAAATGTAAGAGAGTGTTGTACTCTGCTAATATATCATGAGCATATCGTTCCTCACCATCCGTAGTATCTGCACAAGGCACTGCCTCAGGAAGGGACCGTCTATCAAAGTTTCTCACCATTTGGGCCATGCCATGCTTTCACCTGTAGCATCAGGCAGGAGTTACAGAAACCTGAAATTCCACACTGCTTGCTTCAAGAACCATTACTTTCCTTCAAGCAATCAGATTTGGAACTGTCAAAATCCTAGTGTTGACCAACACTATGTCCAATTTGAACACGTTGTGTTTAAGTGGATTTTTAAAAATTCCTGTTGTGGTTGTATCTAGAAATTATGTATAGCTTGTTTAATTTCTGTTTTCCTGAATGCTTTTATATGATTTTATGTGCCCGTGATGCTGTTGAAAGAACGTTTTTCTTTGCATCAGTGCGCACATTTACTTGTTCACATGACAATAAATCTGACTTTTGACAACATAAATTAAATTATGCAAATTAAAAACATAAATTAAGCATAAATTATACATAGTTTTTGCAAGAAAGAACACAATTAAAACAAAAAGGAAAAATGTTCATTGTGCTGAAAAGTGGTCAATGTGATCGTGTTCTTGAACTTGGTGGTGTGGGACTTAGGACTTCCATGCTTCCTGCCTGATATCCTGCAAGAAGGTGGCATGGCTCAGTTGGTAGGGGAGGGATGTGCCTGCGATGTATTGGACTGATTCCTCTACTCTCTGCAGCTAGATCGTGATGGAACAAGTTGGAATACTTTCAACAGTCCATCTGTAGAAGACCAGAACCAGGATCACAGTTTCAATGAGAAATGTTGACCATACAAGGCTGAAATTTCGCCACACAGAGGTAAATATTGGGAATTCTCTCTGAAAGTAGACCATAGATTGATAGGGTGTTAGAGTCAGAAAGTTGCGTTTATAAAGCTCTGAATTTATCTTTGGTCATCCCATTACAGGAAGGATGTGCAAATTTTAGAAAGGGTGCAGAAGAGATTTGCAATGATGTTACCTGGATTATAAGGCATGTGCTATAAAGAGAATTTGAACAAACGGGTTGTTTTCTCTGGACTGTCAGAGAGCAGAGGGAGGCCCTGATAGGAGTTTTCAAATTTATGAGAGGTATAAATAGAGTAAACAATGGTACCTTCTTCCAGGGTTGAAATGTCTAATACCAGAGGACATGCCTTTAAGGTGCAAGTTCAAAGATGTGCAGATGTGGTTTTTACACAGACAATGGTGGGTGCCTGGAATGCACTGCCAAAATTGGAAGTCGAGGCAAATATGACAATAGCATTTAAGAAGCTCTTAGTAGGCACAATAATTTGCAGAAAGATATGCACAAGTGTAAACAGAAGGGATTAGTTCAGTTACTCATTTAAACCATCATCATCATCAGGTGCCATGCCCATTTTGAGCTTTGACTGCCATGGCCCACACACTCCTGTTTCAGGTCAAGTGGATCAATTCATTGGTATTTATTTCCAGATCTCTGACTGCTGTCTCCATCATTGATAGTTTTTGTCTTCCTCTTGCTTTCTTCCTTTCAATCTTTCTCATAATTACCATGCATTCTAACTCCTCTTTCCTAATCACATGTCCAATGAAGTTACGTTGCCTTTTCATGATCTCATACATTATTTCTCTTTCTGTGTTTGTCCTGTTCATGACATCCTCGTTAGATATTCGTTTCATCCATGATATTCTTTGCATCCTCTTCAAAAACCACATCTCTGCTGCTACAATTCATTTCCTCATGTTACTAGATATTGTCCGACATTCTGAGCCATATATAATAACTGGATTAATGTAACATTTCAGTACTCTGAGGCGGGTTGTCATGCCTAGTTTAGTATTGGTCAGTATACTCTTCATTCTCGTAAAGGTGTCTTTTGTCATCCCTATTCTTCTTTTGATGTCCAAGTCACACCTGACTTCTGATGTCACCCAGCTTCCTAATTAGAAAAAGTTCTGTACTTGTTTTAGGTCTTATAATTGTTGAAGAAAGTGCAAAAATAGGTCTATTAATTGCAAAAAGACAGTATGTTTGGTGATATCCAAAAAGAAGGAGAATCCTATCTACAGGCTGAGAATAAACAGGGAAGACATAAAACAAGTCATTTAAATAGTAGTTTAATTTGTTCACAATATTATTGGCCAACAGGCCTGTTCCTGTGTTATATTGTTCAATTTTCTCTCTTGTCTTTAACAGAGATGTGGAGGCTTGATCATTGAATATATTCAAGACAAAGATGATATGTGTTTGGATATTAAGGTATGTTGGGCTGAGCAGGAAAACAGGATTGAGTAAACAGAAATCAGAGAAAATCTGCAGATGCTGGAAATCCAAGCAACACACACAAAATGCAGGACTAAGTAAACAGATCAGCCATGGTCTCATTGAATGGTGGATTTGTGTATTTAATATTTCAGTAATATTTGAGCGATCTTGTAAATAAGTTGTTGATTAAGCAATCTTTGTTTGTTCAAAATAATTCATTACAGGTTGTCTGCAAAAATAAGTGAATTGCATCTGTTATGACACTACCACATGATAAGTTTGCATGCCTCGCTTAAAATAAACGCGAACTAAGACTCGTATTCCCAGCTCTCTTGACTTCCTTGCAAGTAATTTAATGTTCTTGAGTTACAGCACATAACACAAGCAAGCGGATCTCTGGCCCATCTCCCACCTCTGCTGTTTCTGATGTGCTTCACTTCATACACACCTGCGCAGTCAGATCTATTTCTGTTCATCTCTCCAGTCATTTGGACAGCACAGTGGTGCAGATTGTACTTACAGAACATGCAGCTGATCTGTATACCATTTGGGCCGGGATACTGCAGGATCAAGCTTGCAGAGGGCAGTTTTCAGCATCTCTGCACCAGGTCTAACGATGAACATGGACTAGTCAATTTTCCTGATCTGACTAGCAGGAATTAGGGCTTTTATTTACCAAACAAGAAAAACAAATGGCACAGATTTCTAGTAATATGATTTGACATTCCCTCTGCTTTAACTGTACGTTGAGGGAAGTGAAATGGAGACTGGGTTACATGTTGTATGGCACTGCTCTTTTTCACACCTATAAACAGCCAGATTAGATGGGAGTTTAATGGATGCCTTTAATTTGGCTTTGACTATTAAATCAACAAAGACATCATCCATTATAGTTGTGCCCATCCCTCAATCTGCTGCTTCCCTGAGGCTTTGTCAATCCAGTACTGATGATTCCAGTAGTCAGGAAACTAATTGCCTATAATCTTCTTATCTTTGGTCAGAAATCCAACTGTTTCTACCTCAAATGGAAAGGAAAACAAAAAAAAAGAAAGACTCGCTTTTACCTTGTGCCTTCCATGCCCTTCACAAAATGTCCGAATGCTCTTCACGACCATTTGTGAAACCCGGAGCAGTCAACCAGTTTTGCTGAGAATTATTGAGAGATAAATATCAGGACGGGTACTGGGGGCAATACCACTGCTCTCTGGAATTGCATCATGGGATCCTTTACATCTACTTGATCATCCAAAACCTGCAATTCTGAGGTTCACTGCACAACCTACCTTTCCGAACTCACCCTTGCCCATGATGGCAGCTGCATATGCATGCAAGTAAAGAGAAGAAAACGTTATAATGGTATAGAGGAGCTGGGACTTCATGTTACAGCTTTATTTCATGTGCGTTGGGCCACAGCTGAAGTAGTGCCCAATGTTCTGGCTGCACACTATAGGAAGGGTGTGATCGTGCTGAAGCGAGTGCAGAGGAGAGGGGCCTGGGTTTGCCTGGATTGGCACCTTACTGTTATAAGGACAGACTATAGGCTGGGTTTGTTTTCCCCCCAAACACAGGAAGTTGAGGGATAAAACAGATACAATATACAAAATTATGAGGGAGTAGATCATATAAAGCACTTTGCTTTTCCATGGCAGTGCATCAAAAACAAAATGATCAGAAGATAAGATGAGAGGTCGAAGGTTTAATGTGGAAACATAGAAAAGCTACAGCCCTTTGGCCCACAAAGCTGTACCGAACATGTACTTACTTTAGAAATTACCTAGGGTTACCCATAGCCCTCTATTTTTCTAAGCTCCATGTACCTATCCAGGAATCTCTTAAAAGACCTTATCGTATCTACCTCCACCACTGCCGTTGCTGGCAGACTATTCCATGCATTCAACACTCTCTGCGTAAAAAAAAACCTTACCTCTGAGATCTCCTCTGTACCTTTAGAGGGGATCTGAGAGGGAGATTATTCAGACAATTTGGAATGTATTGCATGAAGGGGAGATGGAGACAGGTATTCATTCTCATGAGATTTAGGAAGCATCTAGACATCTGTTTGATTTTTCAAGGCATTGAAGGCTACAAACATAATTAGAGTAGATGGTTTTGTGGGCTGCATGGATATGATGGGCTGAATGGCATGATTCTGTAACTTATAGAAGAAAATAGGAGCAGAAATAGGACATTCAGCCCCACAAACCTGCCCCTCCCTTCGATATAATCTTGGCTGATCTACCCCAGGCCTCAATTAATCGTCTGTGCCCATTCCTCATAGTCCTCAATCCCCCAATCATTTAAACCTTCACTTACCTCCACTTTAAATGCTACCAATATTTTATTTCTCTGGGGCAGAGAATTCTAGAGGTTGTCACCATCTATGTGAAGAAGTTTCTCAGGCTTAAATGACCCTTTGAAACTCTGTCTCCTTATTTGGTATTTTAAGAATCTATGTCCCCACAAGAGAACCTAAGAATAAAGATCAAATTCTCAAAAATCTAAGCAATGCCGATGCACTGGGCAGCTACAGGGAACAAGAGACATCGAGAAAAAGCAATAGTTTCACTTTTATAAAGGCCTTTTCTTTGGCTTCTCCTCAGAATTAGCTCCATGTGGTTTGGCATGTGGAACCATCTGGCACTAACGATCCAGGAATGAAATCCTGGAAATTGCTTCATTCAGTAGTGCATCTTTATTGTCATTGTGCAGGGAAGGAAGACAACAGGAGGCGTGTTGAAGGGATTTTAGAGGGCTCCATAGGAAAGAAAAGACAGTTATGCCAATAGATTTTGCTGCCCAGCTATTTTATTAATATCAGAGCCAGCCATAAGGTTAATTCCCAGAGATAGCTTTATTCTACCAAGATTAGCACCTGGCAACAAGAAATCTGGTGGTCCAAGCCAAATGCAGATAGCCAGTAACTATGGAGAGCAGAGCAGTCAGGAACATGGGTGCAGTGGCTGAGTTATCACACATGATCTATCAGAGTAGAGGGATTATTCATTTGTTCATTCATTGAAAGCAGGAGCAACTTTTGAGGCTTTATGAGACACTGGTCAGACTGCAATGGAATATTATGAGCAATTTTGGGCACCATATCTAAGGAAGGGCATGCTGGGACTGGTGACGATCCCGAGTAAGTGCAGATGAATAATCCTGGAAATGAAAGATTTATTGTGTGAGGAACACTTGATGGCTCGAGGAGGGAATTCAGAAGATGAGGTGGAAATCTAATTGAAACCTACCGAATGTTAAAGGCCTGGTTAGAGTGAGCATGGAAAGGATGTTTTCATGTATAGGAGAGTCTAGAAGCTGAGGGCACAACCTCAGATAAAGAGACATCTCAACATGACTGAGATGCTGCAGACACAGGAGTCTGCAGATTCTGGAATCTGGAGCAATGCACAAAGTGCAGATGGAAATCAATGGGTTAAGCAGTTGTCCATTTCCATCCATAGGTGCTGCCTGACTCCAATGCTTTGCGTGTTGCTTGTGTCTACAAAAGAAGGGAAGTTATGGGTCATGAACATGCAGAAAATAGAGTGATATGGACATTGTATAGGCAGAAGAGACAAGTTTAGCTAGGCACTTATTTACTAGTTTATTTAGATTGGCCAAACGTTGTGGACCAAAGGCCTGTTTCTGTGCAGTACTGCTCTATGTTCTCTATCTATACTTAAGTCCCACGAAAAAAATTACTTGTAGCTGCACACTGGCCCTTTGCAAATCCTGTACTTGTACACCCAGATCCATTTCAATATTCAATAATCTCTCAGCATTTTTATTATATGATTTTTTTATGTTTACTGTCAAAATGGACCATTACTTGGTTTCCATTTGCCAAATGTTTGCCTGCTCACTTAACTTATTGATAGTCATTTGTCCCCTCTTTGCAAAGTACTTTCCTACAGTCTTCATGTCATCTGTAGATCTAACAACTAATGAAATGCCTCAGGTCAAGGATGACCTAACGTAGAGAAATCCAACATCATGTAAATTCTCCTACACATTTTAAAACACTTTTCAAGATCATAGTAATAATGAAGCAATTTGTGGTGTTCATTAATCATTGGATACAGTATATATTCCATTAGTTTAATTGTGGGTAGTGTTGAGTCAACATTCAACAAAGCAAAAGAATTGTACCGCATAGAGTGATATGATACTGGTAGTTATATAAACTGGCGTTTTGGACTAAAATAGGCTGACGGACAGTTCTCAGGAGTAGAATCCTTATAGAAACTTGGATCTGCCTGTATACCTATGGTGCCTCCATCCAAATCATTTATCTGAATAATAAAAATTGAGGGCCCAGTGTCAATCTCCAAGGGAAAGTTCTGTACATCTTGCCAGCGAGAAAATAAGAGCTATTTATCAATTCGTGGTGCGCAAGTGAAACAGGTCAAAAGCTTTAAGTTCCTCGGGGTCAATATCACAAATGACCTGACTTGGTCCAACCAAGCAGAGTCCACTGCCAAGAAGGCCCACCAGTGCCTTTATTTCCTGAGGAAGCTAAGGAAATTTGGCCTGTCCCCTAACACTCTCACTAATTTTTTATAGAAGCATCAGAGAAAGCATTCTTCTAGGGTGCATCACAACCTGGTATGGAAGTTGTCCTGTCCAAGGCCAGAAGAAGATGCAGAAGATCGTGAACACAGCCCAGCACATCACACAAACCAATCTTCCATCCTTGAACTCACTTTACACTGCACACTGTCAGAGCAGTGCTGCCAGGATAATCAAGGACACGACCCACCCAGCCAACACACTTTCAATCCCTCTTCCCTCCAGGAGAAGGCTCAGGAGCTTGAAGGCTCGTATGGCCAGATTTGGGAACTGCTTCTTTCCAACTGTGATAAGACTGCTGAACAGATCCTGACCCGGATCTCCACTCCCTCTGCACTAATCCTAACATTATTAAACCCGCCGATAAGGGGGGTGCTGTTGTAGTCTGGCGTACTGACCTCTACCTTGCCGAGGCACAGCGACAACTCGCGGATACCTCCTCTTATTTACCCCTCGATCGTGACCCCACTAAGAAGCACCAGGCCATTGTCTCCCACACCATCACCGATTTTATCCGCTCAGGGGATCTCCCATCCACTGCTACCAACCTTATAGTTCCCACACCTCGCACTTCCCGTTTCTACCTCCTACCCAAGATCCACAAACCTGCCTGTCCTGGCCGACCTATTGTCTCAGCTTGCTCCTGCCCCACCGAACTCGTTTCTGCATACCTCGACACTGTTTTATCACCCCTTGTTCAATCCCTTCCCACCTATGTTCGTGACACTTCTCACGCTCTTAAACTTTTCAATGATTTTAAGTTCCCTGGCCCCCACTGCTTTATTTTCACCATGGATGTCCAGTCCCTATATACTGCCATCCCCCATCAGGAAGGTCTCAAAGCTCTACACCTCTTTTTGGATTCCAGACCTAATCAGTTCCCCTCTACCACCACTCGGCTCTGACTAGCGGAACTAGTCCTTACTCTTAATAATTTCTCCTTTGGCTCCTCCCACTTCCTCCAAACTAAAGGTGTAGCTATGGGCACTCGTATGGGTCCTAGCTATGCCTGCCTTTTTGTTGGCTTTGTGGAACAATCTATGTTCTGTGCCTATTCTGGTATCTGTCCCCTAGTTTTCCTTCGCTACATCGACGACTGCATTGGCGCTGCTTCCCGCACGCATGCAGAACTCGTTGACTTTATTAACTTTGCCTCCAACTTTCACCCTGCCCTCAAGTTTACCTGGCCCATTTCCGACACTTCCCTCCCCTTTCTAGATCTTTCTGCTCTGTCTCTGGAGACAGCTTATCCACTGATGTCTACTAAAAGCCTACTGACTCTCACAGCTATCTGGACTATTCCTCTTCTCACCCTGTCTCTTGCAAAAACACCATCCCCTTCTCGCAATTCCTCTGTCTCTGCCGCATCTGCTCTCAGGATGAGGCTTTTCATTCTAGGACGAGGGAGATGTCTTCCTTTTTTAAAGAAAGGGGCTTCCCTTCCTCCACTATCAACTCTGCTCTTAAACGCATCTCCCCCATTTCACGTACATCTGCTCTCGCTCCATCCTCCCGCCACCCCACTAGGAATAGGGTTCCCCTGGTCCTCACCTACCACCCCACCAGCCTCCGGGTCCAACATATTATTCTCCGTAACTTCCGCCACCTCCAACGGGATCCCACCACTAAGCACATCTTTCCCTTCCCCCCCCCCGCATTCCGCAGGGATCGCTCCCTACGCAACTCCCTTGTCCATTCGTCCCCCCCATCCCTCCCCACTGATCTCCCTCCTGGCATTTATCCATGTAAGCGGAACAAGTGCTACACATGCCCTTACACTTCCTCCCTTACCACCATTCAGGGCCCCAAACAGTCCTTCCAGGTGAGGCAACACTTCACCTGTGAGTCGACTGGGGTGATATACTGCGTCCGGTGCTCCCGATGTGACCTTTTATATATTGGCGAGACCCGACGCAGACTGGGAGACCGCTTTGCTGAACGTCTACACTCTGTCCGCCAGAGAAAGCAGGATCTCCCAGTGGCCACACATTTTAATTCCACATCCCATTCCCATTCTGACATGTCTATCCACGGCCTCCTCTACTGTAAAGATGAAGCCACACTCAGGTTGGAGGAACAACACCTTATATTCCGTCTGGGTAGCCTCCAACCTGATGGCATGAACATCGACTTCTCTAACTTCCGTTAATGCCCCACCTCCCCCTCGTACCCCATCTGTTACTTATTTTTATACACACATTCTTTCTCTCACTCTCCTTTTTCTCCCTCTGTCCCTCTGAATATACCCCTTGCCCATCCTCTGGGTCCCCCCCCCCCGCTTGTCTTTCTTCCCGGACCTCCTGTCCCATGATCCTCTCGTATCCCTTTTGCCTATCACCTGTCCAGCTCTTGGCTCCATCCCTCCCCCTCCTGTCTTCTCCTATCATTTTGGATCTCCCCATCCCCCTCCAACTTTCAAATCTCTTACTCACTCTTCCTTCAGTTAGTCCTGACGAAGGGTTTCAGCCTGAAACGTCGACTGCACCTCTTCCTAGAGATGCTGCCTGGCCTGTTGCGTTCACCAGCAACTTTTATGTGTGTTGCTCAAGAGTGAGAATTTGTAGAATGTCGAAGGGATGGCTTTTTAGAACAGCTTGTTGTTGAGCCCACTAGGGGATCAGCTGTGCTGGATTGGGTGTTGTGCAATGATCCAGAGGTGATAAGAGTCCTTAAGGTTAAGGAATTGTTAGGGAACAGTGATCACAATATGATCGAGTTCACATTGAAATCTGAGAGAGAAAAAACAAAATCCAATGTGTCAGTATTTCAGTGGAATTAAGGAAACTACAATGGCATGAGAGGGGAACTGGCCGAAGTTGACTGGAAAGGGACATTTGCAGGAAGGACAACAGAGCAGCAATGGCTGGAGTTTCTGTGAAAAATGAGGGGAATGCAAGACAGATCTATTCCAAATAAGAATAAATTTTCAAAGGGAAGAAGGAAACTACTGTGGCTGACAAGTGAAGTTAGAGCCAAAGTAAAATTAAAAGCAAAAGAGGGCATACAAAGAAGCCAGAGCTAGTAGGAAGATAGAGGATTGGGAAGCTTTTAAAAACTTGCAGAATGAAACTAAGAAGGTCAAATGGAAGGAAAAGATGAATTATGAAAGGAAGCTGGCAACTAATATCAAAGAAGATACTAAAAGCTTTTTTAAGTATATAAGGGGTAAAAGAGAGTTGAGGGTAGATATAGGACCAATACAAAATGACGCTGGACATATTGTAATGAGAGTTGCAGAGATGGCAGAGGAACCAAATACGTATTTTGCATCAGTCTTCACAGTGGAAGACATCTGCAGTATACCAGACATTCAAGAGTGTCACGGAAGTGAAGTTTGTGCAGTGAAAATTACGACTGACAAGAAGCATAATGGTCTGAGGGTGGACCTGATGGAATGCACCCTTGGGTTCTGAAGGAAGTATTAGAGAGATTGTGGAGGCATTAATGATGATCTTTCAAGAATTGATAGATTCTGGCCTTGTACAGGATGACAGGAAAATTGCAAATGTTACTCCACTATTTAAGAAGGGTGGGAGGCAGCAGAAAGGAAGCGATAGACTTGTTAGCCTGACATCAGTGGTTGGGGAGTTGTTGGAATCGATTGTTAGGGATGAGATTATGGAGTACCTGGAGGTACATGACAAGATAAGCAAAAGCCAGCATGGTTTCCTGAACGGAAAGTCCCATGTAACAAACCTATTGCAATTCTTTGAAGAAATTACAAGCAGGGTAGACAAAGGAGATGTAGTAGACGTGGTGTTCTTTGATTTTCAGAAGGCCTTTGACAAGGTGCCGCACATGAGGCTACTTAGCAAGATAAGAGCCTGAGTATAGGAGTTGAAGTTCTATAAGTCTGTGGTCCCCAACCTCTGGGCTGTGGACCGATACCGGGCCGCGAAGAATGCAACGGCACAGCGGTAGCCAGAGCGCACCCAGCACATATTTAAGAAAAAAGCCGAAGTAAACAAGCTAATTAATTAGGTGCCGCCTGGAACGTAAATGTCGGCCCAGATTAGAGGTGACTCAATCGGCAATCGCCTATGATCTGGGCTGACATTAACATGCTGGGTGGCACCTAATTAGTTAGCTTGTTTATTTCGGCTTTTTTCTCAAAGATGTGCTTGGTGCATTCTAGCTACCGCTGCACAGCTGTATTCTTCGCGGCCCGGTATCGGTCCGCAGCCCAGAGGTTGGGGACCACGGATATAAGTTATCAGTGAGGCCGCACTTTGAGTAATGTGTACAGTTTTTGACATCCTGTTATAGGAAAGAGTTGGATAAACTAGAAAGAGCACAGAAAAGGTTTATAAGTATGTTGTCAGGACTGGATGTCCCGAGTTAAAGAGAAAAGTTGGTTAGGCATCCACCATATACAGCGGCCATCATCGGAGTGGACTGAGTCAGAGTCGGACGGCTTTGGCTCAACAGGCTTCAGCGAGAACAGGCAGAGGCCAGGGTAGGTTCCGGTAAGTTTTTGTTCAGATTGTTTAATGCAGTGAGAATGCCAGGCAGGATGTTGGAATGCTCCTCTTGCAGGATGTGGGAAGTCAGGGAGCCCTCCGGTGTCCCTGACAATGACACCTGCAGGAAGTGCATCCAGCTGCAGCTCCTGACAAACCGCGTTAGGGAACTGGAGCAGGAGCTGGATGACCTGCGGATCATTCGGGAGAATGAGGAGATTATAGATCGTAGCTACAGGGAGGTAGTTACGCCAAAGGAGCAGAGGACAGGACATTGGGTCACTGTCAGGCGAGGGAAGAGGAAAGGGCAGGCAGAGCAGGGTTCCCCTGTGGCCATTCCCCTCAACAAGTATACAGCATTGGATACTGTTGGGGGGGATGACTTACCTGGGACTAGCTGCAGTAGCTGGATCTCTGGCACTGAGTCTGGCTCTGCAGTGCAGAAGGGAGGGGGGAAAAGAGGAGAGCGGTGGTGATAGGGGACTCGATAGTTAGAGGTGCAGATAGGAGGTTCTGTGGTCGTGACAGAGAATCCAGGATGGTTTGTTGCCTCCCAGGTGCCAGGGTCAAGGATGTCTCTGATCGATTGCATGACATTCTGAAGTGGGAGGGTGACCAGCCAGATGTCGTGGTGCACATCGGTACCAATGACATAGCAAGGAAGAGTAAAGAGGTCCTGGACAGTGAGTATAGAGAGCTTGGTAGGAAGTTGAAAAGCAGGACCTCAAGGGTGGTAATCTCAGGATTGCTACCTGTGCTAGGTGCCAGTGAGGGTAGGAATAGGATGCTCTGGAGGAGGAACAAGTGGCTGAGGAACTGGTGTAGGGGGCAGGGTTTCAGATTTCAGGATCATTGGGACCTCTTCTGGGGCAGGTGGGACCTGTACAAGAGAGACGGGTTACACTTGAACCACAGGGGGACCAATATCCTTTCAGGGAGGTTTGTTAGTGCTATTGGGGAGGCTTTAAACTAGATTTGCAGGGGGATGGGAACCAGAGTGCCAGAGCTGACAGTGTGGCTGGGGTGAAAATAAATGATGTTGAAAGTTTAAGCAAATCCGCTGATAGAAAGGTTGTGAGTGGTGGTAAAAATCTTCTGAGGTGTATATATTTCAATGCTAGGAGTATTGCGGGGAAGGCGGATGAGTTGAGGCCGTGGATTGACACGTGGAATTATGACGTTATAGCAATTAGTGAAACTTGGCTACAGGAGGGGCAGGACTGGCAGCTTAATATTCCAGGGTTCCGATGTTTCATATGTGATCGAGGCAGAGGAATGAAAGGTGGGGGAGTAGCATTGCTTGTTAGGGAAAATATTACAGCAGTGCTCAGGCAGGACAGATTAGAGGGTTTGTCTACTGAGTCCTTATGGGTGGAGCTGAGAAACAGGAAAGGTATGACCACATTAGTGGGATTATATTACAGACCACCCAATAGTCAACGAGACTTGGAAGAGCAAATCTGCAGAGAGATAGCAGGCAACTGCAGGAAACATAAAGTTGTGGTGGTAGGGGATTTTAATTTTCCATACATTGATTGGGTCTCCCATACTGTTAGGGGTCTAGATGGTTTAGAGTTTGTAAAATGTGTTCAGGAAAGTTTTCTAAATCAATATATAGAGGGACCAACTAGAGGGAATGCAATATTGGATCTCCTGTTAGGAAACGAATTAGGGCAAGTGACAAGAGGGGAGCACTTTGGTTCCAGTGATCATAACACCATTAGTTTCAATTTGATCATGGACAAGGTCCTAGGGTTAAGGTTCTGAACTGGAAGAAGGCCAAATTTGAAGAAATGAGAAAGGATCTAAAAAGCGTGGATTGGGACAGGTTGTTCTCTGGCAAAGATGTGATTGGTACGTGGGAAGCCTTCAAAGGGGAAATTTTGAGAGTGCAGAGTTTGTATGTGGTGGATAGATCCCCGGGACCTGACAGGGTGTTCCCTCGGACCTTGAAGGAGACTAGTGTTGAAATTGCGGGGGCCCTGGCAGAGATATTTAAAATGTCGCTGTCTACGGGTGAAGTGCCGGAGGATTGGAGAGTGGCTCATGTTGTTCCGTTGTTTAAAAAAGGATCGAAAAGTAATCCGGGAAATTATAGGCCGGTGAGTTTAACGTCAGTAGTAGGTAAGTTATTGGAGGGAGTACTAAGAGACAGAATCTACAAGCATTTGGATAGACAGGGGCTTATTAGGGAGAGTCAACATGGCTTTGTGCGTGGTAGGTCATGTTTGACCAATCTGTTGGAGTTTTTCGAGGAGGTTACCAGGAAAGTGGATGAAGGGAAGGCAATAGATATTGTCTACATGGACTTCAGTAAGGCCTTTGACAAGGTCTCGCATGGGAGATTAGTTAGGAAAATTCAGTCGCTAGGTATACATGGAGAGGTGGTAAATTGGATTAGACATTGGCTCAATGGAAGAAGCCAGAGAGTGGTGGTAGAGAATTGCTTCTCTGAGTGGAGGCCTGTGACTAGTGGTGTGCTATAGGGATCAGTGCTGGGTCCATTGTTATTTGTCATCTATATCAATGATCTGGATGATAATGTGGTAAATTGGATCAGCAAGTTTGCCGATGATACAAAGATTGGAGGTGTAGTAGACAGTGAGGAAGGTTTTCAGAGCCTGCAGAGGGACTTGGACAAGCTGGAAAAATGGGCTGAAAAATGGCAGATGGAGTTTAATACTGACAAGTGTGAGGTATTGCACGTTGGAAGAACAAACCAACGTAGAACATACAAGGTTAATGGTAAGGCACTGAGGAGTGCAGTGGAACAGAGGGATCTGGGAATACAGATACAAAATTCCCTAAAAGTGTCGTCACAGGTAGATAGGGTCGTAAAGAGAGCTTTTGGTACATTGACCTTTATTAATCGAAGTATTGAGTATAAGAGCTGGAATGTTATGATGAGGTTGTATAAGGCATTGGTGAGGCCGAATCTGGAGTATTGTGTTCAGTTTTGGTCACCAAATTACAGGAAGGATATTGATAAGGTTGAAAGAGTGCAGAGAAGGTTTACAAGGATGTTGCCGGGACTTGAGAAACTCAGTTACAGAGAAAGGTTGAATAGGTTAGGACTTTATTCCCTGGAGCGTAGAAGAATGAGGGGAGATTTGATAGAGGTATATAAAATTATGATGGGTATAGATAGAGTGAATGCAAGCAGGCTTTTTCCACTGAGGCAAGGGGAGAAAAAAACCAGAGGACATGGGTTAAGGGTGAGGGGGGAAAAGTTTAAAGGGAACACTAGGGGGGGCTTCTTCACACAGAGAGTGCTGGGAGTATGGAATGAGCTGCCAGACGAGGTGGTAAATGCGGGTTCTTTTTCAACATTTAAGAATAAATTGGACGGATACATGGATGGGAGGTGTATGGAGGGATATGGTCTGTGTGCAGGTCAGTGGGACTAGGCAGAAAATGGTTCGGCACAGCCAAGAAGGGCCAAAGGGCCTGTTTCTGTGCTGTAGTTTCTATGGTTCAATGGTTCCATGGAATACTGGGGAATGAGAAGTGATCTTCAGAATCAGGTTCATTATGATTGATATATGCTGTGAAGCTTGTTGCATGTGTGTGTGCGCCCATGTGTCTCCAGACTGACAGAAATGTGGTTGATTTAGCTACCTACTCAGTTCAGGGGCAATTAGAAATGGACACTATTTGCTATGTTTTCAACAACAACAACATCCTGTGAATGAATAACTAATTACAACATTGTGATAATGTTGGGATAACCCATTGATTGGTATCTCAGTGGTGCTGCTTGAAAGAGCGGCATAAGAGACCTTAGGTGCTGGAACCTGGAGCTAAAAACAGACTGCTGGAAGAGCTTACTAGGTCAGCAGCATCTGTGGGAGAAGTCCGTCACTTGTGGCTATTGTGCCCCTGCTTATCACCCTCATTTCCCCTCATTCGGCTCCATCTGCCACTGTCTGCTTCCACCTATCACCCACCTGTGACTCCCAGCTGCACTCCTTCCCCTCTCTTCCTAGGCTCCTCCTTCACATCATCCTTCACTCATCCTCATGCCATCTATCGCCATCGGACCACTCCTCACTTCCACCCGCCACCCTCTTTAAACAAGCTATCTCCCCACTGCACTCTCAGTCCTGATGCAGTGTTGCAATCCAAAACATTAGCAATTCCTTTCCCTCTCCCCCTAGCAGATGCTGCTCAACCCACTGAGATCTCTTAGGAGTTTGTCTAGTGCTTGAAAGTTCAAAGTCCAAAGTGCATTTATAATCAAAGTATGTACACATTATACAATCTTGAGATTCATCTCCTTACAGGCGACTACAAAACAAAGAAACCACAAAAGAACCCATTTTAAAAAATAGACCATCAAGCACCCAATGCACAGAGAAGGGAAAAAATGTGCAAACAATAAAGGTAAGCAAATAGCATTCAGAACTGAAGTTCATGAAAAACACGAAGCAGACATCACTGCAGCTGGGGCAGGTGACAGCCTTAGTTCAGCGCAGAGCTGAGATTAGGGATAAGAATGATTTCACTCTCCTCTCTCTTCCCATCCACCCAGTAAAGATTCTTCAATCTAAACAATCTTTCACATCACTTTCCAAAAATGAGCCATCCTCTGTTCTGCCAATTTACACATCACCCACAATGTGCGTTTCATTCCACAGCGTTAATAAGAAGCAGCTCTGTAGTAAATGTTCATTCACCTGTATCTCTGAGCTAATGTAGAGTAACTTCTGACCATTTATTCTATTTAAACTACTTGAGCCAGTCCTCTTTGGAGGGTCAGAGGTGGAGAGGGTCAGTAACTTTAAATTCCTGGGTGTCACCATCTCAGAGCACCGGTCCTGGCCCCATCATAAAACCATAATTGCAAAGAAAGCGAATGACAGCATCTCTACTTCCTTAGAAGTCTGCAGAGATTCGGCATGACATTAAAAACTTCGTCAAATTTCGATAGATGTGTCATGGAAAATGTATTGACTGGCTGCATTATGGCCTTGTATAGGAACACCAATGCCTTTGAGTGGAACATTCTACAAAGGTAGTAGATTCGGCCCAGTACTTCACAGGTAAAGCCCCTCCAACCACTCCACTCTCACCCTGAACACCGGCTTGCCTCAAGGCTGTGTGCTGAGCCCTCTTCTGTACTCCCTTTTCACCTATGTCTGCGTTCCTGTACATGGTTCTAACTCCATAATCAAGTTCGCAGACGACACCACGGTGGTTGGCCTGATCAGAGGGGATGATGAGACGGCCTACAGGGATGAGGTCCAGCACCTGGCCCTTAACACCCAGAAGACCAAGGAGATTATTGTGGATTTCAGACATGCTAGGAGTCACACTCACGTCCCCATCTACATCAACGGAGCTGTAGTGGAGTGTGTATCAAGCTTCAAATTCCTCGGTGACCACATTTCCAAGGATCTTACCTGGTCCCTGAACTCCTCCATCCTGATCAAAAAAGGTGCAACAGCACCTTTACTTCCTGCGGAGCATGAAGAAAGCTCACCGCTGTCCCAGGATACTGACGGACTTTTACCGCTGTACCATTGAGAGCATACTCACCAACTGCATCTGAGTGTGGTATGGCAATTATCCCGTATCAGACCGCAAAGCACTCCAGTGTGTGGTGAAAACTGTCCAACAGATTATCGGCACCCAATAGCCCACCATTGAGAACATCTACCATAAACGCTGCCTGGGCAGGGCAAAAAGTATTATCAGGGATGTATCTCACCCTAACCATGGACTTTTAACTCTCCTCCCATCCAGTAGGCGCTACAGGAGCCTCCACTCCCACACCAGTAGGCACAGGAAGAACATCATCCCTGAGGCTGTGACCCTGCTGAACCTCACACCACAGCGTTAACCAGTATTGCACCCATATTGGACTGTCTCAGTTCTTTTATATTTGTATGCTGTAGCACTTACTTTTTATTCGCAGTTATTTTGTAAATAACACTATTCTTTGCATTTCTGGTCAGATGCTAATTGCATTTCATTGGCTTTGTATCTGTACTTGGCACAATGACAATAAAGTTGAATCTAATCTAATGAAACACTGTTGTAGGAAAGTAGCATCCATCATCAAAGATCCTCACTATGCAGGCCATGTTCTTCTCTCGCCGCTGCTAGAAGTGCCTCAGGACCCAACCACCATGTTCAAGAACAGTTACCACCCCTCAGCTATCAGGCTCTTGAACAAAAGAGGGTAACTACACTCATCTATTGAGATGTTCTCACAACAAATGATCTCATTTTAAGAACTCTTTATCTTGTTATTTCATGCTCTCATTATTTATTGCTATTTATTTATATTTGCATTTGCACAGTTTGTTCTCCTCTATCCCCTTGCTCTTTCACTGATCCTGTTTACAGTTACTATTCTATAGATTTGCTGAGTATGCCCGCAGGAAAAATAATCTCAGGGTTTTATGTGATGAATATATGTACTCAGATCATAAAATTAATTTTGAACTTTGACTTTGAAGCCACTGGATGATGCACTTTACACAGATTTGTTAAATGTTTGGATGACAGTGTTGCAAAATCTTACTTCACGGTCACTGTGTAGCTATAATGACCTTTCTTGAGAGTCAGGGACACTGGTGTGTGGTCATTAAAGCTCTTTGCATGGTAACTGTGGGATAATTATGACCTGAGCAAGTGTAATTTACGGCCATGCTTTAACTTTAATTTAACACTAGTGATTAAGTTACTGGAACACCATGAAGAATATTCCAAATAAATCTGATTAACAGGAAGAAATGAACCGTGTGACCTCTTGGTAATGGATTGGTCATTATCTTTACCAGTGTTAAAGACAGCCCTCTGAATAGACTATTTAATTAGTTCCATCTCCCGTGTTCCTGCCTTACAGATGTTCACCCCGCAACTCTTCACCCCATTCCATTTTGTATGTACTCTACACATTTGTTGATGAAATCTTGAATTTGCATCAAATTTGAATTTCTTCCAATATCCTACTTGTGTTGCCATTGAGTTTTACATGATAACCTTTCTGTTCTGGTTACTGGCTTTACTTGTTGCAAGCAGTTTTTTTCTTTGGCTTTTTCAAAGCTGTTGATAGTTTTAAGCACATGTGTCACAACTTTCCTGAGCTCCTACTGTGAGCAACTCAGCTTCTACATGCTCTCTGCATTACTGAATGGACACAACCACAAAGGCATAGAGTTGTGCAGCTGGCACTTTGGCCCAACTCATCCACGCTGACCAAGATACTCATCTACATAGTCTTATTTCCTTGCATTTGGCACAAATCCCTCTAAACCATTCGATCCATGTACCTGTCCAAATACTTCTTAAACTTTGTACCTGTACTAACCTTTACCATTTATTCTGACAGGTCATTCCATATATCTGACACTTCCCATGTGAAGAAACTGCTCCTCAAAACTGCTTTAAATATTTCCCTGCAACACACATCAAAGTTTCTGGTGAACGCAGCAGGCCAGGCAGCATCTCTAGGAAGAGGTGCAGTCGACGTTTCAGGCCGAGACCCTTCGTCAGGGCTAACTGAAGGAAGAGTGAGTAAGAGATTTGAAAGTTGGAGGGCGAAGGGGAGATCCAAAATGATAGGAGAAGACAGGAGGGGGAAGGATGGAGCCAAGAGCTGGACAGGTGATAGGCAAAAGGGATACGAGAGGATCATGGGACAGGAGGTCCGGGGAGAAAGACAAGGGGGGGGGAACAGAGGATGGGCAAGGGGTATATTCAGAGGGACAGAGGGAGTAAAAGGAGAGTGATAGAAAGAATGTGTGTATAAAAATAAGTGACAGATGGGGTACGAGAGGGAGGTGGGGCATTAGCGGAAGTTAGAGAAGTCGATGTTCATGCCATCAGGTTAGAGGCTACCCAGACGGAATATAAGGTGTTGTTCCTCCAACCTGAGTGTGGCTTCATCTTTACAGTAGAGGAGGCCGTGGATAGACATGTCAGAATGGGAATGGGATGTGGAATTAAAATGTGTGGCCACTGGGAGATCCTGCTTTCTCTGGCGGACAGAGCGCAGATGTTCAGCAAAGCGGTCTCCCAGTCTGCGTCGCGTCTCGCCAATATATAAAAGGTCACATCGGGAGCACCGGACGCAGTATATCACCCCAGTCGATTCACAGGTGAAGTGTTGCCTCACCTGGAAGGACTGTTTGGGGCCCTGAATGGTGGTAAGGGAGGAAGTGTAAGGGCATGTGTAGCACTTGTTCCGCTTACACGGATAAGTGTCAGGAGGGAGTTCAGTGGGGAGGGATGGGGGAGACGAATGGACAAGGGAGTTGTGTAGGGAGCGATCCCTGTGGAATGCAGAGAGAGGTGGGGAGGGAAAGATGTGCTTACTGATGGGATCCTGTTGGAGGTGGCGGAAGTTACGGAGAATAATATGTTGGACCCGGAGGCTGGTGGGGTGGTAGGTGAGGACCAGGGGAACCCTATTCCTAGTAGGGTGGCGGGAGGATGGAGTGAGAGCAGATGTACGTGAAATGGGGGAGATGCGTTTAAGAGCAGAGTTGATAGTGGAGGAAGGGAAGCCCCTTTCTTTAAAAAAGGAAGACATCTCCCTCATCCTAGAATGAAAAGCCTCATCCTGAGAACAGATGCGGCGGAGACGTTGGAATTGCGAGAAGGGGATGGCGTTTTTGCAAGAGACAGGGTGAGAAGAGGAATAGTCCAGATAGCTGTGAGAGTCAGTAGGCTTATAGTAGACATCAGTGGATAAGCTGTCTCCAGAGACAGAGACAGAAAGATCTAGAAAGGGGAGGGAAGTGTCGGAAATGGACCAGGTAAACTTGAGGGCAGGGTGAAAGTTGGAGGCAAAGTTAATAAAGTCAACGAGTTCTGCATGTGTGCAGGAAGCAGCACCAATGCAGTTGTCGATGTAGCGAAGGAAAAGTGGGGGACAGATACCAGAATAGGCACGGAACATAGATTGTTCCACAAAGCCAACAAAAAGGCAGGCATAGCTAGGACCCATACGGGTGCCCATAGCTACACCTTTAGTTTGGAGGAAGTGGGAGGAGCCAAAGGAGAAATTATTAAGAGTAAGGACTAATTCCGCTAGATGGAGCGGAGTGGTGGTAGAGGGGAATTGATTAGGTCTGGAATCCAAAAAGAAGCGTAGAGCTTTGAGACCTTCCTGATGGGGGATGGAAGTATGTAGGGACTGGACATCCATGGTGAAAATAAAGCGGTGGGGGCCAGGGAACTTAAAATCATCGAAAAGTTTAAGAGCGTGAGAAGTGTCACGAACATAGGTCGGAAGGGATTGAACAAGGGGGGATAAAACCGTGTCGACGTATGCAGAAACGAGTTCGGTGGGGCAGGAGCAAGCTGAGACAATAGGTCGGCCAGGACATGCAAGTTTGTGGATCTTGGGTAGGAGGTAGAAACGGGAAGTGCGAGGTGTGGGAACTATAAGGTTGGTAGCAGTGGATGGGAGATCCCCTGAGCGGATAAAGTCGGTGATGGTGTGGGAGACAATGGCCTGGTGCTCCTTAATGGGGTCACGATCGAGGGGTAAATAAGAGGAGGTATCCGCGAGTTGTCGCTGTGCCTCGGCAAGGTAGAGGTCAGTACGCCAGACTACAACAGCACCCCCCTTATCGGCGGGTTTAATAATGTTAGGATTAGTGCGGAGGGAGTGGAGAGCAGCAGTTCGGAAGGAGTGGGGTTGGAATGGGGACAAGGTGTGGTGAAGTCGAGACGATTGATGTCCCGTCGGCAGTTAGCGATAAAGAGATCCAGAGCAGGCAGAAGACCAGAGCGGGGTGTCCATGAAGAAGAGGAGGGTTGAAGACGGGAGAAGGGGTCATCGGTGGGGGTGGAAGAGTCCTTGCCGAAGAAGTAGGCTCGGAGCCGGAGACGGCGGAAGAAAAGTTCCGCATCATGGCGAACACGGAACTCGCTGAGGTGTGGGCGAAGGGGGACAAAGGTGAGGCCCTTACTGAGGACAGAGCGTTCTGCCTCCGACAGTTGAAGGTCGGAGGGGATGGTAAAGACCCGGCACGGATGAGAGATGGGATCAGAGGGTGGAGGGGGAAGGCTGGGGGTGTCAATGGAGAGGGGAGGGTTGGGGTGAGAGGAAGATGGAGCCTCTGAGGGCCCAGGAGCTGACGGTGGGATCTGAGGGAGACCGGATTGCAAAGTGGTGGTTGGGAAACGGGAGACGGGAGTCACAATAGCAGCACATAAAGACCCGGCCTGGAGTTCAAGGCTGGAATCTTGAGAGCTGGGATCAGAGGCGGGAGGGGGGAGGCTGGGGGTGTCAATGGAGAGGGGATGGTTGGGGGTGAGGGGAAGATGGAGCCTCTGAGGGCCCAGGAGTTGGCGGTGGGATCTGAGGGAGACGGGGTTGCAGAGTGGTGGTGGGGAAACAGGAGACGGGAGTCACAATAGCAGCACATAAAGACCCGGCCTGGAGTTCAAGGCTGGAGTACCCAGCCTGGAGTTCAAGGCTGTAGTACCCGGTCTGGAGTTCAAGGCTGGAGTATTTCCCTTGTCAGATTAAACTGATACACTCTGGCTTAGACTCCTCTGCTCCAGGAGAGAAGTAACTGTGACTCTCTAAGCCCCTCACAAATTTATAAACCTCAGTCCAGTCACTGCTCAGCCTTCTCACTCTTTCAGTCCAGTCTCTCCTTCTAACACAAGTCTTGAGTAATCCTTATCCAAGCCCTGACATTCTCCTTGATGTACTGTATATAAGATTCAGGATTCCCAAATGGATCCCAATAAATTGACAAGTGAAAGATTTAACAGAGTATCTTCACCTAGTTCTAGGTTGCTTTCTACTGAAGTCCATGACCCTATATGCTCCTGTGTGTTTCCTTTACTCCTGGGATAGACCTTGGTTTGTGTTCAATAGTAAGTAAAAAAGTAACTTAGTGCAAGATCACACAGACTGACACTTCTATTGAAAATAAATCTACACTTATATTTGAAAGGTGACTTCAGAGACTTTAGGAAAACAGAAAATACTTAGCAACATCTGTGGAAAAAGAAACAATTAATGTTTGGAGTTGAAGACCCTTTGCTAGAAAACATAGGACAAAACATGGAACATTGAACAGTACACTATAGGAACAGGCCCTTTGATCAATCATCGATACTGAACATGATCCCATATTAAACCAGTTCTTTGTGCCTATGGATGATTCATTTCTTCCCTTGCCCTTCATATTATCTGTCTAAAAGCTACTATTCTATCTGCTTCCACTACTACCCCTTGCAACCCTTTTTTAGGTAACTATAATTCTCAGGGTAAAACACTTACTCCATCTCTCCTTAAACTTTCCTCCTCTAACTTTAAAACAACATCCTCTAGTATTTGATGTATCCACACTGGGAAAAAGATTTTACCCTCTGTATGCCTATCATAATGCTCATACGACCATCCATCACCTTCTCCCATGGTTTCATGTGACCCTGATCAGGGGGCTAAGCAGACGCAACAGCTTGCCTAAGGGTGACCTGCAGGCCAGTGGAGGGGAGGAGCACCTTACATCTCCTTTGGTCGAGACAAATCTCTACCCCGTTACCCAGAATAAGATACTTTATACTTTATTGTCACTAAACAATTGATACTAGAGTGTACAATCATCACAGCGATATTTGATTTTGCTCTTCGTGCTCCCTGGAGTACAAAATCGATAGTAAATATTACAAATTTAAATTATAAATCATAAATAGAAAATAGAAAAGGGAAAGTAAGGTAGTGCAAAAAAACCGAGAGGCAGGTCCAGATATTTGGAGGGTACGGCCCAGATCCGGGTCAGGATCTGTTCAGTAGTCTTATCACAGCTAGAAAGAAGCTGTTCCCAAATCTGGCCGTACGAGTCTTCAAGCTCCTGAGCCTTCTCCCGGAGGGAAGAGGGATTGAAAGTGTGTTGGCTGGGTGGGTCGTGTCCTTGATTATCCTGGCAGCACTGCTCCGACAGTGTGCAGTGTAAAGTGAGTTCAAGGATGGAAGATTGGTTTGCGTGATGTGCTGGGCTGTGTTCACGATCTTCTGCATCTTCTTCTGGCCTTGGACAGGATAACTTCCATACCAGGTTGTGATGCACCCCAGAAGAATGCTTTCTACGGTGCTTCTATAAAAAATTAGTGAGAGTGTTAGGGGACAGGCCAAATTTCCTTAGCTTCCTCAGGAAATAAAGGCACTGGTGGGCCTTCTTGGCAGTGGATTCTGTTTGGTTGGACCAAGTCAGGTCATTTGTGATATTGACCCCGAGGAACTTAAAGCTTTTGACCTGTTTCACTTGCGCACCACGAATTGATAAATAGCTCTTTTTTTCTCGCTGGCAAGATGTACAGAACTTTCCCTTGGAGATTGACACTGGGCCCTCAATTTTTATTATTCAGATAAATGATTTGGATGGAGGCACCATAGGTATACAGGCAGATCCAAGTTTCTATAAGGATTCTACTCCTGAGAACTGTCCGTCAGCCTATTTTAGTCCAAAACGCCAGTTTATATAACTACCAGTATCATATCACTCTATGCAGTACAATTCTTTTGCTTTGTTGAATGTTGACTCAACACTACCCACAATTAAACTAATGGAATATATACTGTATCCAATGATTAATGAACACCACAAATTGCTTCATTATTACTATGATCTTGAAAAGTGTTTTAAAACGTGTAGGAGAATTTACATGATGTTGGATTTCTCTACGTTAGGTCATCCTTGACCTGAGGCATTTCATTAGTTGTTAGATCTACAGATGACATGAAGACTGTAGGAAAGTACTTTGCAAAGAGGGGACAAATGACTATCAATAAGTTAAGTGAGCAGGCAAACATTTGGCAAATGGAAACCAAGTAATGGTCCATTTTGACAGTAAACATAAAAAAATCATATAATAAAAATGCTGAGAGATTATTGAATATTGAAATGGATCTGGGTGTACAAGTACAGGATTTGCAAAGGGCCAGTGTGCAGCTACAAGTAATTTTTTTCATGGGAACTAAGTATAGACAGAGAACATAGAGCAGTACTGCACAGAAACAGGCCTTTGGTCCACAACGTTTGGCCAATCTAACTAAACTATTAATTAAGTGCCTAGCTAAACTTATCTCTTCTGCCTATACAATGTCCATATCACTCTATTTTCTGCATGTTCATGACCCATAACTTCCCTTCTTTTGTAGACACAAACAACACGCAAAGCATTGGAGTCAGGCAGCACCTATGGATGGAAATGGACAACTGCTTAACCCATTGATTTCCATCTGCACTTTGTGCATTGCTCCAGATTCCAGAATCTGCAGACTCCTGTGTCTGCAGCATCTCAGTCATGTTGAGATGTCTCTTTATTCTGAGGTTGTGCCCTCAGATTTTAGACTCTCCTATACATGAAAACATCCTTTCCATGCTCACTCTAACCAGGCCTTTAACATTCGGTAGGTTTCAATTAGATTTCCACCTCATCTTCTGAATTCCCTCCTCGAGCCATCAAGTGTTCCTCACACAATAAATCTTTCATTTCCAGGATTATTCATCTGCACTTACTCGGGATCGTCACCAGTCCCAGCATGCCCTTCCTTAGATATGGTGCCCAAAATTGCTCATAATATTCCATTGCAGTCTGACCAGTGTCTCATAAAGCCTCAAAAGTTGCTCCTGCTTTCAATGAATGAACAAATGAATAATCCCTCTACTCTGATAGATCATGTGTGATAACTCAGCCACTGCACCCATGTTCCTGACTGCTCTGCTCTCCATAGTTACTGGCTATCTGCATTTGGCTTGGACCACCAGATTTCTTGTTGCCAGGTGCTAATCTTGGTAGAATAAAGCTATCTCTGGGAATTAACCTTATGGCTGGCTCTGATATTAATAAAATAGCTGGGCAGCAAAATCTATTGGCATAACTGTCTTTTCTTTCCTATGGAGCCCTCTAAAATCCCTTCAACACGCCTCCTGTTGTCTTCCTTCCCTGCACAATGACAATAAAGATGCACTACTGAATGAAGCAATTTCCAGGATTTCATTCCTGGATCGTTAGTGCCAGATGGTTCCACATGCCAAACCACATGGAGCTAATTCTGAGGAGAAGCCAAAGAAAAGGCCTTTATAAAAGTGAAACTATTGCTTTTTCTCGATGTCTCTTGTTCCCTGTAGCTGCCCAGTGCATCGGCATTGCTTAGATTTTTGAGAATTTGATCTTTATTCTTAGGTTCTCTTGTGGGGACATAGATTCTTAAAATATCAAATAAGGAGACAGAGTTTCAAAGGGTCATTTAAGCCTGAGAAACTTCTTCACATAGATGGTGACAACCTCTAGAATTCTCTGCCCCAGAGAAATAAAATATTGGTAGCATTTAAAGTGGAGGTAAGTGAAGGTTTAAATGATTGGGGGATTGAGGACTATGAGGAATGGGCACAGACGATTAATTGAGGCCTGGGGTAGATCAGCCAAGATTATATCGAAGGGAGGGGCAGGTTTGTGGGGCTGAATGTCCTATTTCTGCTCCTATTTTCTTCTATAAGTTACAGAATCATGCCATTCAGCCCATCATATCCATGCAGCCCACAAAACCATCTACTCTAATTATGTTTGTAGCCTTCTATGCCTTGAAAAATCAAGCAGATGTCTAGATGCTTCCTAAATCTCATGAGAATGAATACCTGTCTCCATCTCCCCTTCATGCAATACATTCCAAATTGTCTGAATAATCTCCCTCTCAGATCCCCTCTAAAGGTACAGAGGAGATCTCAGAGGTAAGGTTTTTTTTTACGCAGAGAGTGTTGAATGCATGGAATAGTCTGCCAGCAACGGCAGTGGTGGAGGTAGATACGATAAGGTCTTTTAAGAGATTCCTGGATAGGTACATGGAGCTTAGAAAAATAGAGGGCTATGGGTAACCCTAGGTAATTTCTAAAGTAAGTACATGTTCGGTACAGCTTTGTGGGCCAAAGGGCTGTAGCTTTTCTATGTTTCCATATTAAACCTTCGACCTCTCATCTTATCTTCTGATCATTTTGTTTTTGATGCACTGCCATGGAAAAGCAAAGTGCTTTATATGATCTACTCCCTCATAATTTTGTATATTGTATCTGTTTTATCCCTCAACTTCCTGTGTTTGGGGGGAAAACAAACCCAGCCTATAGTCTGTCCTTATAACAGTAAGGTGCCAATCCAGGCAAACCCAGGCCCCTCTCCTCTGCACTCGCTTCAGCACGATCACACCCTTCCTATAGTGTGCAGCCAGAACATTGGGCACTACTTCAGCTGTGGCCCAACGCACATGAAATAAAGCTGTAACATGAAGTCCCAGCTCCTCTATACCATTATAACTTTTTCTTCTCTTTACTTGCATGCATATGCAGCTGCCATCATGGGCAAGGGTGAGTTTGGAAAGGTAGGTTGTGCAGTGAACCTCAGGATTGCAGGTTTTGGATGATCAAGTAGATGTAAAGGATCCCATGATGCAATTCCAGAGAGCAGTGGTATTGCCCCCAGTACCCGTCCTGATATTTATCTCTCAATAATTCTCAGCAAAACTGGTTGACTGCTCCGGGTTTCACAAATGGTCGTGAAGAGCATTCGAACATTTTGTGAAGGGCATGGAAGGCACAAGGTAAAAGCGAGTCTTTCTTTTTTTTTGTTTTCCTTTCCAGTTGAGGTAGAAACAGTTGGATTTCTGACCAAAGATAAGAAGATTATAGGCAATTAGATTCCTGACTACTGGAATCATCAGTACTGGATTGACAAAGCCTCAGGGAAGCAGCAGATTGAGGGATGGGCACATCTATAATGGATGATGTCTTTGTTGATTTAATAGTCAAAGCCAAATTAAAGGCATCCATTAAACTCCCATCTAATCTGGCTGTTTATAGGTGTGAAAAAGAGCAGTGCCATACAACATGTAACCCAGTCTCCATTTCACTTCCCTCAACGTACAGTTAAAGCAGAGGGAATGTCAAATCATATTACTAGAAATCTGTGCCATTTGTTTTTCTTGTTTGGTAAATAAAAGCCCTAATTCCTGCTAGTCAGATCAGGAAATTTGACTAGTCCATGTTCATCGTTAGACCTGGTGCAGAGATGCTGAAAACTGCCCTCTGCAAGCTTGATCCTGCAGTATCCCGGCCCAAATGGTATACGGATCAGCTGCATGTTCTGTAAGTACAATCTGCACCACTGTGCTGTCCAAATGACTGGAGAGATGAACAGAAATAGATCTGACTGCGCAGGTGTGTATGAAGTGAAGCACATCAGAAACAGCAGAGGTGGGAGATGGGCCAGAGATCCGCTTGCTTGTGTTATGTGCTGTAACTCAAGAACATTAAATTACTTGCAAGGAAGTCAAGACAGCTGGGAATACAAGACTTAGTTCGTGTTTATATTAAGCGAGGCATGCAAACTTATCATGTGGTAGTGTCATAACTGATGCAATTCACTTATTTTTGCAGACAACCTGTAATGAATTATTTTGAACAAACAAAGATTGCTTAATCAACAACTTATTTACAAGATCGCTCAAATATTACTGAAATATTAAATACACAAATCCACCATTCAATGAGACCATGGCTGATCTGTTTACTTAGTCCTGCATTTTGTGTGTGTCGCTTGGATTTCCAGCATCTGCAGATTTTCTCTGATTTCTGTTTACTCAATCCTGTTTTCCTGCTCAGCCCAACATACCTTAATATCCAAACACATATCATCTTTGTCTTGAATATATTCAATGATCAAGCCTCCACATCTCCGTTAAAGACAAGAGAGAAAATTGAACAATACAACACAGGAACAGGCCCGTTGGCCAATAATATTGTGAACAAATTAAACTACTATTTAAATGACTTGTTTTATTTCTTTAAACGCAAACAACAGGAATTCTGCAGATGCTGGAAATTCAAGCAACATACATCAAAGTTGCTGGTGAACGCAGCAGGCCAAGCAGCATCTATAGGAAGAGGCGCAGTCGACGTTTCAGGCCGAGACCCCCTATGTCTTCCCTGTTTATTCTCAGCCTGTAGATAGGATTCTCCTTCTTTTTGGATATCACCAAACATACTGTCTTTTTGCAATTGATAGACCTATTTTTGCACTTTCTTCAACACTTATAAGACATAAAACAAGTACAGAACTTTTTCTACTTAGGAAGCTGGGTGACATCAGAAGTCAGATGTGAGACAGACATCAAAAGAAGAATAGGGATGACAAAAGACACCTTTACGAGAATGAAGAGTATACTGACCAATACTAAACTAGGCATGACAACCCGCCTCAGAGTACTGAAATGTTACATTAATCCAGTTATTATATATGGCTCAGAATGTCGGACAATATCTAGTAACATGAGGAAATGAATTGTAGCAGCAGAGATGTGGTTTTTGAAGAGGATGCAAAGAATATCATGGATGAAACGAATATCTAACGAGGATGTTACGAACAGGGCAAACACAGAAAGAGAAATAATGTATGAGATCATGAAAAGGCAACGTAACTTCATTGGACATGTGATTAGGAAAGAGGAGTTAGAATGCATGGTAATTATGAGAAAGATTGAAGGGAAGAAAGCAAGAGGAAGACAAAAACAATCAATGATGGAGACAGCAGTCAGAGATCTGGAAATAAATACCAATGAATTGATCCACTTGACCTGAAACAGGAGTGTGTGGGCCATGGCAGTCAAAGCTCAAAATGGGCATGGCACCTGATGATGATGATGGTTTAAATGAGTAACTGAACTAATCCCTTCTGTTTACACTTGTGCATATCTCTCTGCAAATTATTGTGCCTACTAAGAGCTTCTTAAATGCTATTGTCATATTTGCCTCGACTTCCAATTTTGGCAGTGCATTCCAGGCACCCACCATTGTCTGTGTAAAAACCACATCTGCACATCTTTGAACTTGCACCTTAAAGGCATGTCCTCTGGTATTAGACATTTCAACCCTGGAAGAAGGTACCATTGTTTACTCTATCTATACCTCTCATAAACTTAAAAACTCCTATCAGGGCCTCCCTCTGCTCTCTGACAGTCCAGAGAAAACAACCCGTTTGTTCAAATTCTCTTTATAGCACATGCCTTATAATCCAGGTAACATCATTGCAAATCTCTTCTGCACCCTTTCTAAAATTTGCACATCCTTCCTGTAATGGGATGACCAAAGATAAATTCAGAGCTTTATAAACGTAACTTTCTGACTCTAACACCCTATCAATCTATGGTCTACTTTCAGAGAGAATTCCCAATATTTACCTCTGTGTGGCGAAATTTCAGCCTTGTATGGTCAACATTTCTCTTTGAAACTGTGATCCTGGTTCTGGTCTTCTACAGATGGACTGTTGAAAGTATTCCAACTTGTTCCATCACGATCTAGCTGCAGAGAGTAGAGGAATCAGTCCAATACATCGCAGGCACATCCCTCCCCTACCAACTGAGCCATGCCACCTTCTTGCAGGATATCAGGCAGGAAGCATGGAAGTCCTAAGTCCCACACCACCAAGTTCAAGAACATGATCACATTGACCACTTTTCAGCACAATGAACATTTTTCCTTTTTGTTTTAATTGTGTTCTTTCTTGCAAAAACTATGTATAATTTATGCTTAATTTATGTTTTTAATTTGCATAATTTAATTTATGTTGTCAAAAGTCAGATTTATTGTCATGTGAACAAGTAAATGTGCGCACTGATGCAAAGAAAAACGTTCTTTCAACAGCATCACGGGCACATAAAATCATATAAAAGCATTCAGGAAAACAGAAATTAAACAAGCTATACATAATTTCTAGATACAACCACAACAGGAATTTTTAAAAATCCACTTAAACACAACGTGTTCAAATTGGACATAGTGTTGGTCAACACTAGGATTTTGACAGTTCCAAATCTGATTGCTTGAAGGAAAGTAATGGTTCTTGAAGCAAGCAGTGTGGAATTTCAGGTTTCTGTAACTCCTGCCTGATGCTACAGGTGAAAGCATGGCATGGCCCAAATGGTGAGAAACTTTGATAGACGGTCCCTTCCTGAGGCAGTGCCTTGTGCAGATACTACTGATGGTGAGGAACGACATGCCCATGATATATTAGCAGAGTACAATACTCTCTTACATTTAAATTACAGTACCGGATCATGAGGCAGCCAGTCATCTAATTAGTAGAATGTGTTACTGAAGCAATATGTCCATGACGCAGCTGTAAGTAAGTTTTCATCGTATTAGTGCATTCATATATTTGTGCATTGGCAATAAACTTGACTTTCAACCTTCGAAAATTGACACACCATTCAGAAGAAATGCCGCCCCTGTACCTCTCCTGCAGAATTTTGGGATCTTGAGTGTGGAGGGGCAGTCAAGACCATAAGTGCCATAGGGAGGAACTATGAGAAAACGATCAGCAGCTCAGGTGGCATCTGTGGAGAGTGAGAAGGAATTAATGTTGAGTGAGTTACTAAATATGATTTATTGTACTCAAGAAGTTCATGCAAATCCTTAACAAACCTCAGCTTGTTGCATTTTAGGCAGTGTGTGGAAGTTCATAGCATAATTTATCATCAAAGTAGATATATGTCAACATATACAACCCTGAGTTGCATTTTCTTGTGGGCATACTCAATAAATCCATAATAGAATGACAACCATAATAAAATAGTAATAAATATCAAAAACATGAGATGAAGAGTCCTTGAAAATGAGTCCATAGTGAAGTTGAGTGAAGTTATCCCCTTTGGTTCAAGAACCTGATGATTATAGGAAAATATGACAGTAGCAGTGCGAAGTGGGCTGGACCTGGCATCAGTGAATTAGCCAGTCTGGATACTTTCTACAGTGCGTCTATGCTCAAGTATTTGGTGACCTGCTGAACCTCCTTGGGCCAAGACAGTGTAGCTTAATTGAAGGGATAGAATCCCCATACCAATGTCTTCAGATGAGCAGAGAGCCTCTGTGACTGTTTCTTCCCCAGTCAAGGACAAACATTCTGATTTCAACAGTGCCTGGAAGCAGACTAACCTACATTGGCTCTGATTGCTAACTGATTAAAGACAAAACTTCCTGAAAAGAAATTGCAATATTCCAATTGAGTTCTGTAAAGTTCTTGGCCACAGCCACTGAACTTGAAGAAGGAACATTCGGGTTGGCATTAAACCCTTGACAGCCTGGGCGAGTCAGGCCCCTGTGTGAACTGTAGAGAGAGCAAGCACTTATGCATCCCAGTCAGCACTACCTGCCCCATCTATGGCTGGGTCTACTCGGACCATTTTGGCCCCATCAACCACCTTAGAACCCACAGAACCAGGGTGGAAGCAAGTCAGGCTCAATCCCAAGGGACCACAAAATGAAAATAAGGCTGATTTCAGCCACTTGCCCATTTTGGTTATAGCATTTTGACCAGTTGCCTCAGAGTCAGATCCAATCATGCTCCGACTGCTGACAGCATAATTCCCCTCGATCCAACCAGCTTGTCCTACA
Organism: Mobula hypostoma; assembly: GCF_963921235.1. Lineage (NCBI taxonomy): Eukaryota > Metazoa > Chordata > Chondrichthyes > Myliobatiformes > Myliobatidae > Mobula > Mobula hypostoma. The sequence goes on from NC_086098.1 coordinate 129,993,468, forward strand.
TTATCCTGATATTCTGCACAGTATATAATGTAGTCTGAGAAACATATCCCTTGGGCACTCAAACGGTATGCAAGAAAAAATGAACTGTGCAATTACAAAAAAAAGAAAGAATAATAATAAATAAATAAACAATAAATATTGAGAACATAATTTAGGCATGGAAAGGGAAGGTTATCGGTATGATAACAAAATAAAAGCTTGAAGGGTAAATACAATTGAAGAAATAAAATAGAGCAGCAAATATGAAAGGAACTGACAAATACTGGCCCAAAGGCAGGTGAATAGGACAATCTCAGGTAGGTCCCCTGATGGGATTGGATGATTTGGGCTATTGTTTCCATGCTGTACAACTCTTATGACTCTGCACCATCTTCACTGTCCAGATGTTCCAGGATTGAGTGAAGAACAACGAACAATTTGCTGTTGACCTGTTGTGACGGTAGGCAAATTGGAGCGGATCCAAGTCACTCCTCAAGCAGGAGTTAATATGATCCATCACCAACCCCTCAAAACACTTCATCACAGTGTAAGTAAGTGCTGCTGGATGATAGACACTGAGGCAGGTTTCCATGTTCTTAGGCACCGGTATAATAGATACCTGCTTGTAGCAGGTGGGTACCTCAAACTTCTGAAGTGAAGAGTTCAAGATATCAAAGAACATTCCATCTGGCTGAATAACACGGGCTTTCAGTATTCAGCCAGTATATCACCCCAGCCGACTCACAGGTGAAGTGTTATTCTCCGTAACTTCCGCCACCTCCAACGGGATCCCACCACTAAGCACATCTTTCCCTCCCCCCCTTCTCTGCATTCCGCAGGGATCGCTCCCTACGCAACTCCCTTGTCCATTCATCCCCCCCATCCCTCCCCACTGATCTCCCTTCTGGCACTTATCCGTGTAAGCGGAACAAGTGCTACACATGCCCTTACACTTCCTCCCTTACCACCATTCAGGGCCCCAAACAGTCCTTCCAGGTGAGGCAACACTTCACCTGTGAGTCGGCTGGGGTGATATACTGCGTCCAGTGCTCCCAATGTGGCCTTTTATATATTGGCGAGACGCGACGCAGACTGGGAGACCGCTTTGCTGAACACCTATGCTCTGTCCGCCAGAGAAAGCAGGATCTCCCAGTGGCCACATATTTTAATTCCAAATCCCATTCCCATTCTGACATGTCTATCCACGGCCTCCTCTACTGTAAAGATGAAGCCACACTCAGGTTGGAGGATCAACACCTTATATTCCGTCTGGGTAGCCTCCAACCTGATGGCATGAACATCGATTTCTCTAACTTCCGCTAATGCCCCACCTCCCCCTCGTACCCCATCTGTTACTTATTTTTATACACACATTCTTTCTATCACTCTCCTTTTTCTCCCTCTGTCCCTCTGAATATACTCCTTGCCCATCCTCTGTTCCCCCCCCCCACTCCTTGTCTTTCTTCCCGGACCTCCTGTCCCATGATCCTCTCGTATCCTTTTGCCTATCACCTGTCCAGCTCTTGGCTCCATCCCTCCCCCTCCTGTCTTCTCCTATCATTTTGGATCTCCCCCTCCCCCTCCAACTTTCAAATCCGTTACTCACTCTTCCTTCAGTTAGTCCTGACGAAGGGTCTCGGCCTGAAACGTCGACTGCGCCTCTTCCTAGAGATGCTGCCTGGCCTGCTGCGTTCACCAGCAACTTTTATGTGTGTTGCTTGAGTTTCCAGCATCTGCAGAATTCCTGTTGTTTGCTTCTCTCTCTTGAGGTCCGGTACTGACCTGGTTTTCCCAATCCACATTTATGTTAAAACCCCCAACAATTATCATGTCATTGCCCTTCTGACACACCTTTTCTATCTCCTGCTGTAATTTGTAATCTACATCCCGGCTGCTGTTTGGAGGCCTGTCTACAGCTGCCATTAGGATCCTTTTACCCTTACCATTTCTTAACTCAACCCATAGAGACTCTACACCTTCCAATCCTACGTCATCTCTTTCCAATGATTTAATATATTATTTCTTATACAGAGAGCCACACCACCCCCTGTGCCTACTAACCTATCTTTCCAATACACCGTACATCCTTGGATGTTCAGCTCCCAATGGCAGCCATCCTTTAGCCAAGTTTCAGAGATGTCCACATCATATTTGCCAATCTTTAGCTGAATTTCAAGATCGTCCATTTTATTCCTTATGCTGTGTGCATTCAATATAGCACGTTCAGTCCAGTATTTGTTGCTTTCTGTTTTAACTGCACCATGCCTCTATTGCCCTGTAACTCATGCCACTGGCTGTGACTAACCCTCATCTCCTGCCTGTTCTTTTTATAATCTCTGTTGCACATTATCTTTGATTTATTTCTGTTTTCCTCTTCCTCAACTATGAGAAGGCCTTGGTGGGCAGGATTAAGAAAACCCCCAAAGGCAATCTACAAGTACGTGAAGAGCAAGAGGATTAGACTTGAAAGAATAGGAAAGTGTGACAGTTGGAAACTGTGTATGGAACCGGCGGAAATAGCAGAGGTTCTTAATGAATGCTTTACTTCAGTATTCACTATGGAAAAGGATCTTGGTGATTGTAGTGCTGACTTGCAGCGGACTGAAAAGAAGAGCATGTAGGCATTAAGGAAGAGGATGTGCAGGAGCTTTTGGAAAGCATCAAGTTGGATGAGTCACCGGGACTGGATAGATATACCCCAGGCTACTGTGGAAGGCAAGGGAGGAGATTGCTGAGCCTCTGATGATGATCTTTGCACCATCAATAGGGATGGGAGAGGATCCGGAGGATTGGAGGGTTGCGGATGTCGTTCCCTTATTCAAGAAAGGGAGTAGAGATAGCCCAGGAAATTATAGACCAGTGAGTCTTACTTCAGTGGTTGGTAAGTTGGTGGAGAGGATCCTGAGAGGCAGGATTTATGAACATTTGGAGAGGTATAATATGATTAGGAATAGTCAGCATGGCTTTGTCAAGAACACGTCGTGCCTTACGAGCCTGATGGAATTTTTTGATGATGTGACTAAACACATTGATGAAGGTAGAGCAGTGGATGTAGTGTGAATGGATTTCAGCAAGGTATTTGATAAAGTACCCCATGCAAAGCTTATTGAGAAAGTAAGGAGGCATGGGATCTAAGGGGACATTGCTTTGTGGATCCAGAACTGGCTTTCCACAGAAGGCAAAGAGGAGTTGTAGATGGGTCATATTCTGCATGGAGGTTGGTGACCAGTGGTGTGCCTCAGGGATCTGTTCTGGGACCCTTACTCTTTGTGATTTTTATAAATTACCTGGATGAGGAAGTGGAAGGATGGATTAATAAGTTTGCTGATGACACAAAGGTTGGGAGCATTGTGGACAGTGTGGAGGGCTGTTAGAGGTTACAGCGGGACATTGATAGGATGCAAAACTGGGCTGAGAAGTGGCAGATAGAGTTCAACCCAGGTAAGTGTGAAGTGATTCATTTTGGTAGGTCAGATATAGTATTAATGGTAAGACTCTTGGCAGTGTGGAGGATCAGAGGGATCTTGGGGTCCGAGTCCATGGGATGCTCAAAGCAACTGCGCAGGTTGACTCTGTGGTTAATAAGGCATATGGTGTATTGGCCTTCATCAATCACGGGCTAGGAGCTGAGAGGTAATGCTGCAGCTATATAGGACCCTGGTCAGACCCCACTTGGAGTGTGGTGCTCAGTTCTTGTCACCTCACTACAGGAAGGATGTAGAAACCATAGAAAGGGTGCAGAGGAGATTTACAAGGATGTTACCTGGATTAGGGAGCATGTCTTATGAAAACAGGTTGAGTGAACTCGGCCTTTTCTCCTTGGAGTGACAGAGGATGAGAGGTGACCTGATAGAGGTGTATAAGATGATGAGAGGCATTGATCATGTAGATAGTCAGAGGCTTTTTCCCAGGGCTGAAATGGCTGCTACAAGAGGGCACAGATTTAACATGTTTGGGAGTAGGTACAGAGGAGATGTCAGGGGTAAGTTTTTTACGCAGAGAGTGGTGAGTACATGGAATAGGCAGCCGGCAAAGGTGGTGGAGGTGGATACAATAGGGTCTTTTAAGAGACGTTTGGATAGGTACATAGAGCTTAGAAAAATAGAGAGCTATGGGTAACCCTAGTAATTTCTAAGGTAGCGACATGTTCAGCCCAACTTTGTGGGCCAGGGGGCCTGTATTGTGCTGTAGGGTTTCTATGTTTCATCCCTATCACTCCAGTTCCCATTACCCTGCCAAATTAATTTAGACCCTCCCTAACAGCTCTATTAAATGTGCCCACTAGGATATTGGACCCCCTTGGATTCAGGTGTAACCCGTCCTTTTGTACAGGTCGTACCTCCTCCAGAAGAGGCCCCAGTGATCCAGGAATCTGAACCCCTGCCCCCTACACCAGTCTCTCAGCCACACATTAATGCGCCTGATCATGCTAACCTCGCACATGATACAGGCAGCAATCCTGAGATTACTACCCTAGAGGTCCTGTTTTTCAGCTTCCTACCTAATCCCTGAATTCTCTCTTCAGGACATTCTCCCTTTTTCTACCTATGTCATTGGTACCAACGTGTACCAAGACTTCTGGCTGTTCACCTCTCCCTTCAGAATACTCTGCACCTGATCTGAGACATCCTCTACCCTAGCACCTGGGAGGCAACACATCAGGTGGGTATCTCTATCAGGCTGACAGTACCTCCTGTCTGTTCCCCTCACTATGGAACCCTCCATGACTACCGCATTCCTCATCGTCCTCTTTCCCTTCTGCACCACAGAACCAGGCTCAGTGCCAGAGACCCAATCGCCATGGTTGTCCTCTGTCGTCATCTCTCTCAACCGCATCCAAAACGAGATAACAATTACTGAGGGGGATGGCCACAGGGGTTCTCTCTAATATCTGAGATCTTCCTTCCGCTTCGCTGACCATCACCCACTCATCTAACTCCTGCAGCCTCAGGCTGACTAACTCCCTGTAGCTCCTCTCTATCTCCTGTTCATAAGCTGTAGGTCATCAAGCCGCAGCTCCTGATCCCTAACACTGTCTCTCAGGAGCTTTATCTCAGTGCAGCTGATGCAGAAGTGGCCATCTGGGAGACTGGAAGATTATCAGGATTCCCACATCTGACACCCAGAGCAAAATCCTAACCCTACCGACATGCTCTCTATTCCTCAAAAAAATTGCAAAGGAAATCCAAAAACAAAGTCTTCCTACCCACTTACCTCGCCGAAGCCTGCTTTTGCTGAAGCCTGAATGAGCCAAAGCCTGTCGCTTCTACTCTCGCCACTGGCCTACTCCCGACATTGGCCACTCTACTTATCCCTTCTGTACTATTTAGTTCATCGAGCTCTGTTGCCACTGCTGATAGGCCCCACACAATATAGAGTTATAGAGTTATACAGTGCTGAAATAAGTCCTTTAACCCATCAGATCCATGTTGACCGTTATAGAATCTATACTAATTCCATATGAATGCAATAGAACCTTGCCTTTAAGTGTCTGTCTGAACTCCTCTTAGATATAGTAATTATATCTAATTCAACCACCTCATCAATTTCTCTCTATAAAAATTCATTTCCTTCAGATCCCCTTTAAAACTCCTTCCTCTCACCTTAAGCGTACACCCCGTTGTCCTTTTGTTCCCTAATAACATTATCTCTGGGAATTTGTTCAAGATCTGTTCAGCTTAGTTTCCTTTGTAGAATTTGTGTGCAATTTAATTCCTGTGCAAGTACTGGCGTTCGCTGGAACTGTTAAAAGCAGAGGCCCACTGTGAACATCATGCAAAAGGAAGAGATATTTTTAATGTAGTAACCCTAAGAAGTTGGTGGAAGCAGGTGCAGTTTATAACTGGAAAAGCTATCGGATTGTCGGCTGTGGTAATTGATTAGTAATGCTTGCTCTGAGTCAGAAGGTTGGGGATTCAAGTATTGCTATAAATGTATGCTAATACTGCAGTGCAATACTAAAATACCAGAGGATTATAATACTGTAAGAGTGGCACAGTGACACATCCAGTAGGACCTTTGTCTCACCGAGCCAGAGACCCAGATTCAATCCTAGCCTTGGGTGTTGCCTATGTGTGAGATCACAGTTTCTCCCTGTGATGATGTGGGCTTCGTCCAGCTGCTCCAGTTTTCTCTCTCACCCTACAGGTGTGTGGGTTGGTAGGATAGCTGGCTACTATAAATGAGAAATAAAGTACCTACTTATGAGTGGAGTTTGTGGGAACCTGCTGGGCGGAGTTGATGGGATAATGGGTGCATCAAATGGATTAGAACAGGATTAGTGTAAAAATGAGTGTCTAATGGCAAGCAAGGGGTGTATGGGGTGTCCAGGGAGGGGTAGCACCTCTGGTGGGCGGGGGGCCTGCCGTGCCCTTTTCAGGGCAGCTCATCCATCTTTGGTCTCCACCTGGTGCTCAGCTCTCACCTGTGTCTCCAAGTAGCTGTAACACACACAGTGGCTACACCCCCAGTAAACCATCTCAGCAGATGGGCTAAACCAGGTGAGGGTAGCCGACGGGTCTTTGACCCTCGGTGAGGGAGGGGATCTGTCTATCCCAGCGTGTGAAGTCTGGCCCTGGCGGATTGAGCGGAGGAGACCGATTAATGGTCCAATGGTCAAGAAGGCAGGCCCAGCAGGCACTGTGGAGCGCTAAGAGCATGACAAGGCACTTCGACGTCCTGGTCATCCACTGCAGCAGGAGAGGTCTCCAGCCGTAACGGTTGTCCGTGCCACTGGATCAAGGTCTCTTCTGCCGGGAGAGTGGGATTGCACCTGTGCAACGGCTGTTCCACTTAAAACTCCATCACGCACAGGTTTCAGAGTGTCGTCTTCGAATCCGAAGGACTGCCACTAATGGCAAGCATGGAGAGTGAGCTGAAGAGACCGTTCCCAAACTGTACTACACTATGATTGTGCGTTTAATATTTCAATAATATTTGAATAACCTTGGACATATATTGGTTGATTAAGCATTCTGGTTCATTTAAATAATCAATTATGTTTTATGTGTAAAATACATTAATTGCATATATCATATATCACCACGCTATCATGCGATACGTGTGTGCCTTGCTTAAAGTAAAGATGAAGTAGCACCCGCACTTTTGGACCCTGCGTCTTCCTATGAATTTCTTTACTGTTTTGAAGTTACGCAACACAACAGCTATGTCTTTAAGGAAGAAGTCTGCTTTATTCACATTTGCAGGCTTGATGGAAATTCCCCTCCCTCTTCCAAAGAGAAAGTGCCCCTTTCGCTTTAGAGTATCTATGTAGGAGTAACAAGTAAACAGACTTTGTCAGAAAATACATGTACAGTAGTGGGACCAAAGCAGTATCTCACTGCAGAAAACAACATTGGGCAATAGCACTGCAAGAGGGAAAACACTGTGTCCAATAGCTGAAGCTGGAAAAGCAAATCAGGTTTGAAATTACTGCCACACTAAATACCTAAATATATCTTTAAACACCACGGTGAAAACAGGACATTTATCATTGCTGTTATCGATTTCAATGGTCAGCAATGCTCAGAGAATGAACAGGTGTGAATGGAAAAAAAGACCTGCAGGTACTGGGCATCTGAAATGCTGGAAACGTTCAGCGGGCCAGTCAGCATCTGTACAGAGAGAGGGAGAGCCAGAGCCTTTTGATGGCCTTTCACAATGATGACCTATCAGAAAAAAGGCCAATGACTCTAAGTGTTAACTCTGTTCCTTTTTTATAAATGCTGCCTGACTTGCTGAGTATCTTCAGCATTCTTTGGTACTATAGACGTTGAAATTCGAAATGATAGGACTTTTAAAGAGATTTCAATATTAGTTCCTGGAATAAACATCCCTCGAGGTTGCAGCGCAAAGGAAAAAATGAAACCGAATATGGTTGTGCTTTGTTTCCTGGAGCCTTCCAACTGATTATGAAACTTTACTGGGTTAACACTTAAAATGCTAAAACTCAACGGGCCAGGCAGCATTGGTAGTTGATGTTTTGGGTCAAGGCCCTTCATTAAAACTGGAAAGAAAGAGGGCATAAGCCAGAATAAAAGGGTTGGGGTGGGAGAGGAACACAATTGGGGGGCAGTAGGAGAATTCAAGTGAGAGGGGGAAGATCGGTGTGTGGGGGAGGGGGAGAATGGGAATGATGTAAGATGCTGGGAGATAATCAGTGGATGTGACAAAGGGATAAAGGAAGGGACAGTGGAGCATACAAGGGAGTGAGGATGGAAACCAATGAGGAATGTGAGGGTGATGGGAGGATGGATGGTGGAGGGGGTACACAGAAGGATTGAAGAGGCCAGTGGGATAAGGGAAGACAAAGGAAGAGCAACAAAGGGAATTGATTACTAGAAGTTTTAGAAGTCAATATTGATGCCATCAAGTTGAGAGATTATGAGGTGTTGTTCCTCTAGTCTGTGTCCAGCCACAGTTCAGTTGTATAGGAAGTGATGAGCAGACGTGTTGATTTGGGAACTGAAGTGGAATTAAGATGGGTTGCCAACAAGGGATTTTAGCTGCTTCATCAGCCAGAACAAAGGAGCTCGATGAAGTGGTCTGATCTACAGATGACCACACCAGGAGCACCAAATAAAATAAATAACACCAATGGATTCACATGTGAACTGCAGCCTCACCTGGAGGACTATTTTTGACCCTGAGTGGCAGTGAGGGAAGAGGTGTAGAGGCAGGTGTAACACTCAGCGTGGTTGCAGGGATACGTTCCAGGAGGAGGATCCGTGGGAAGGACCGTGAGGGCAAGAGAGAGGTATCCCTGTGGAAAATAAAGGTGGAGGGGAGAGAAAGATATGTCAGGTGGTGGATCCCATTGGAGATGTCAGATGTTACCGAGAATTATATGTCGGATGCAAAGACTCAAGGTGAAATCAAGGGGATCCCTATCCTTGTTATGTCTGGTCAAAGGATGAGGTGAGGGCAGGATTTTTTTGAAATCAAAGGACAGCTCAGATGTCCTGGAAAGGAAGACCTCATTGTGAGAACAGATGCAGTGGACAAGGAGTTGACTGAAAGAAGGGAATAGCACAGTTGCAAGTGGCAGTGAGGGAAGAGATGTAGTTTAGGTGACTTTTCTGGATGTCTCTGTATCAGTTCCCAATCATCTCCGATTAAGGCAAACAATAATGCCTACCACTCCATGGAAAACATCATTATTAGCATCAACTCCCTCATCAGCGTTCTGGGGTTTCATTTGTGAGGAGAACGTCCACGGTGGCCACAAAAGTGGATTAGAGGCTGCTTTCATTGGCGTGGTGAGATGCAGTCTTTCAGCGGTTCTTTAATGTTTCTTGTACTTACTGTGAACGCCAACAAGAAAATGAATCTCAGGGTTGTTTATAGTGACATATATGCACTTTGATATTAACTTTACTTCGAACTTTATGGATACCACCATCAGTATTATCTACATGAGGTGCTGCTTCAAGAAGGCAGCAGCTATAATCAAAGATCTCCTCCATCTGGACCATCTTCTCACAGCTAACATCAACCAGGAGGTACAGAAGCAAGTTTAGGTGCATTAACTTCCTTTCATTCATTCAGTTCTTGCGCCTGGCCACAGTGGCTACAAAACCAGATCAAAGGCTCCATATTTCATAAGATATAGGAGAAGAATTATTCCAACTGGTCATGCATTTGAAGTGAGAGGTGGTAAGTTCATACGAGGCAAGTCTGTATACAGGGAGTGGTGGCTGCTTGGAATTCACTGCCCAGGAGCCAGTGGAGGTAAATACAACAAAGGCATTTAAGACCATAAAGCAATAAGACATAGGAACAGAATTAGACCATTTACTCCATCAAATCTAATCTGCCATTCAATCATAGCTGATTTGTTTTCCCTGTCATCAAATTCTCCTAACTTCTCCCCATAATCTTTGACATCCTTACTAATCAAAAATATATCACATATATCACATAAAATACACCTGCTTTAATATAGACATTCGGTGATGAGTAACTCATCTTCTGAGACCTGAAGTCTTTTCCACAGTCCACAAGCTGGGGACATAATGGGTTACTCTTCACTTGGCTGGATAAATGCACCTCAGACAACAGTCATCTCAACATCAACATCAACAAGTTCAACATTATCTTCAGGCTCACCACCCGAAACGTCAACTGCCCTTTTCCCTCCACAGATGCGGCCAGACCTGCAAACTTTCTCCAGCGACTTGTTTTTTGCTCCAATTATAGTCTCTTATGTCTCAACATTGTCCAGGTTCTCTCCTGAGGAAAGGTCAGAAAGGCTGGGTGCGTACTGTTTAGAAGAGTGAAAGGTAACTTGATTGTAACATGGGAGAATGTGAAAGCCCCTAACAGGGTAGGTGTGGAGAGAATGCATCCTCTTGTGGGAGAATCTAGAAATAAGAAGAAACCCAGTTAAGACACGGATATAACAATCTCAGTTTTTTCAAACTTTTCCTATAAGAGAACGCACTCATACCAGATGTCAGTCTTTGAGCAACGCATACAGAATGCTGGAGGAACTCAGCAGGTCAGGCAGCATCTATTGAAAGAATATACAGTCAATGTTTTGGGCTGAGACCCTTCATCAATGTCCTGATGAAAGGTCTTAGCCTGGAATGTCATCTGCTTATTCCTCTCCATAGATGCTGCCTGACCTGTTGAGCTCCTCCAGCATTCTGCGTGTGTTGCTCTGAATATCCAAGATCTGCAGAATCTGTTGTGTTTATGTCTGTCTCTGAACAGATTTTAAAGCATTTTATCCTTTCTTAAATAAGAAGCTTCACTCCAAATGTTGACTCCCTGAATGTCAATATAATGAAACCTAAACTCCCTACTTTTGTACTTCAGTTCGTCTCGGGGTAACTCAGGAACAGGGACATCCCCCGCACCCCCCCCCAACATCTTCAAGATCCGTAGGTTCTGACTAGCAAGATAAAAAGATTTTCCAGCTACTACCACCTTTTCAGCAACATTCAGAAGTCTACGTTCTGAAATTCAATCAAACAAACCCATTGTGTCAGTCCTTGACAAAGCTCTGTTGGAGTTATTCATCAGGCTGGGCCTCTGCCAACTGTTCCTGCAGACGATTAACACATGCAGGTGCTCACATTATTTCTAAAAGCTCATGATAAAGCTGTCCAGTCAAGTTACAGGCCTTCAGAAGAAAATTTCCCAGAAAATTTCTGATCTGCTTCAGATTTCCCAAGTGGGGCTGTCTTTGTCTCGGCTGAGATTGCTGTGATGGGGCTGGCTGCCTCTGCTTAATTCTTCCACAGGAGCTCCAGACCCAGCTGCTGACATCTGCCACTTGAGCCCAGTTGAATTGGTACATCTCCAGAAACACCAAAATTGCCATTTCTGTTTACTTACTTGAGTTTGTGGGAACCTACCTCTCATGGTAGGGCAACTGCTCTGCCCAAGGCCGTACAAACTGCAGAGAGCTGTGAATCGTCCATCCATCACGTAAGCCCACCTTCCCCCCACTGATTCCGTCTACAGTTTCCTCCGCCTTGGGAAAACAGGCAACATGTTGAAGGGCCCCTCCCACAGTGTCATTCATTCTTCTCCCTTCTGCCATTAAGCAAAAGTACAATTTCTTGAGAGCACGGTGCAGTAATGTGTCTATACCATTGAACAGACCTCTTGAACAGTCGAGGAAAGCGGACCGGATCGAGACAACAGAGACTTATGGAGAAAAGGAGTTCGGTGGGTAATAAAATGGACGAGTTCACGGCACTAGCCAGGCGTCACAGAACATTTCGGGAGTGCAGTGTTATGTGTTTCACTGGAACGGGGCTGCATGAGGACATACCCGATCAAAACTTTTCCATGGAGGGTTTCCAGACCGTTTGGGCTGACCAGAAGTGCACTGAGAGCAGCAAGTGTATAGGAGTTGGGTGCTTACTGCTCTGGTTAACAACAGATGGTGCAATCCGGGTCATATTACGATCGAGGAACGTGTTTGTAGACCGGATATTGAACTTTTTACTGTTGGACTTCGGCCATATTCCACCGAGATACAACACTGGGTGTCACGGGAGGCCGTTCCTGCCTGTGGCCATTGAACTTGCAGCTCCTCCCGTGGAGGGTCAGACACCCTGAGCCAATGGACTGGTCCTGTACTTATTTTCCATCTGGCATAGTTTGCATTTTGTTGTTTGTTTGTTTGTGTTTTTTGTAATGCTATATTTATGCTCTATTCTTGGTTGGTGCAGCTGTAACGAAACCCAATTTCCCTCGGGATCAATTAAGTATATTTTATACACTAAAAAGTGAACTCTTATTCTCTCAATCTATCACACTGAGGCCCTTCCACTTGATTTGTCTCCATGCACTGCACTTTCTCTGATCACAAATTTTCGGGAATCTGTTTTGGTTTTGCTATTTTCATGCAATTATGTACGGAATAATCTGTCTCAACAGCACACAAAATTAGTTTTTTATTATATTTTGGCACATATAACAGTAATAAACCAAATTTCCGATAACATGTAGAAATTTCCCTACTTCCTCGAAGCAGCCATATATGATCGAACATTTAGCCCATTAAGTATATGCCTGCTCACAGAACAATCTCTTTCTCCCCGAGTTATCCCTTTAATCTATTTCTATCATCCGTGCCCCTGCCCTCAGATACTATCGCCTACTCGGGCTAAAAAAATTCAAGGAGATACCCCCAATCTGGAAGGTTTGATTTATAAGAAGAGACTGTTCCAGCTGGCATTCTTAAGTATGTTTACCCCAGCTGGTCCCAATAGACAATTCCTTCAAAGGGCGAGCTTAGACTTAAATTCCACAATCTCCATCGACAGCGGTACACCTCAAGGTTGTGTGTTTAGCCCCCTGTTCTACTCACTTTAGACTTATGACGATGAGGCTAAGCATATCACCAATGCCATGTTTCAGCTTGTTGATGACACCACTGTTGATGCCCCATTCAAAGGTGGTGACGAATCAGTATTTAGGAGGGAGATTGAAAATATAGCTGAATGGTGCCACAGCAACAACAATCTCTCAAGCTTGTCAACAAGAAGCAGGAGCTGATTATCAAGGAGCAGGAGGAGAAGATGGCGGCGCGACGGCAGCACGCACGGCCACTTCGGTGGTGATATCTGTTATCTGTCAAGTACGGGACCGTGCACAGTTCTGATTAAATGGAGACAGACGAGAGAGTACGGAGGAACATCTGGAAAACTTCTGAAATGAATGCTTCGCTGCCGCTGCTACTGTGTGGTAACCAGAATCTCCGGAGCAGAAGGCCCCAAAATCCTCGGCTTTGCATGTTTCTGCGGCTGGGGCGAGGTTGAAGACGCTCGGCAGAGGATAGCGCTCGGGAGGTTGTATCGGAGTGGCTGATCAGAAGCTCGAAGTTTTCGGACAGATGGACTCAGTGTCGGCTGTGGTTGGCTGCTTCCAGGGCATCGGCAAGTTGATGGTGCCTGGAGGTTTATGGCAGGGAGTTTCTCCCTTTTGCCGCCTGCTATCAGGGACTCGGGAGTCGATCGACTCGGGGACTTTTGAGACTTTATTTACTGTGCCCATGGTTTGTTCTTCGTCAAATTATGGTATTGCTTTGCACTGCTGTAACTATATGTTATAATTATATGGTTTTGTCAGTGTTAGTCATAGTCATAGTCATAGTCATACTTTATTGATCCCGGGAGAAATTGGAAATTAGTCTTTGGTTTGTCCTGTTTTCTGTGATATCACTCTGGAGAAACATTGTATCATTTCTTAATATATGTATGCATTTCTAAATGACAATAAAAGAGGACTGAGTGTCCTCATAATCTAAAAAAAAACTTCAGAAGGAGGAAACGAGGTCAATGAGCTAGTCCTCATCAAGGGATCAGAGGTGGGAAGGGTCAGTTATCATTTCAGAAGATCTGTCCTGGGTCTAAAACATAAATGCCATTATGAAAAAAGCACAGCAGCACCTCTATTTTGTTGGACATTGGAAGTATTCTGTATGTCATCTAAAACTTTAAAAGACACCTCTACATTTATACAAATATGGTGGAGAGTATATTGACTGGTTGCATCACAGCTTGGTATGGAAATACCAATGCCCTTGATTGGAAAATCCTACAAGTGTATCAGTTATGGCCTAGTCCATCACAAGTAAACCCCTCCCCACCACTGAGCTCACCTACCCAGAGCATTGTCACAGGAGAGCAGCATTCATCCTCAAGGACCTCCTTCATCCAGGCCATGCTCTCTTCTCACTGCTGCGATCAGGAAGAAGGTACAGGAGCCTCAGGAACTACACCACCAGGTTCAAGAACAGTTATTACCCCTCAACCATCAGTCTCCTGAACCAAAGTAGATAACTTCACTCACCCCATCACTGAACAGTTCCCACAACCTATGGACTCACTTTCAAGGACACTTTCAATTTTCTCAATATCTATTGCTTAATTATTATTATTAAAATTTTAAAACATTGTTTTCTCTCAGCTCAACCTGGTAAAACCTGAGTTGCAGGCATAGCTAAGCATGCTCTTAGCTCAATTGCTAGGAACTTTTGGACTTTTCTAGAGGTGATTAGTATTGTGGCTTTCTGATTTACATAGATTTTACTGTGTGGCCCTAATTGCTTAATGCTATTGTGTGTAGTGCCTTTGAGATGATACCAGTTGTAGATATTTCTATCTGGGCAATGTACAACGTACATATACCCTGTTCATGTTCCACAGTCTTCAATTTCCTCTTTTAATTCAGTATATTTCTGGTGTTTTTCACGTATTGATTTCTGTATGTTCTGTGTGTTTGGAATGGCTATATCTATTAAATAAGTTGTTCTTGCTGGTTTATCCCGTATTATTATATCCAGCTGTTTATTTTGGATTGTCATATCTGTAGTAATGGAGTGGTTGTAATATAATTTCTGGTACTCTGACCCTAAAACTGGATCAGACTCGTATCTATAGTAAGGTATGATTTCCTTTTATGAGTTTTTATTTTAAAACAATATTTTGATGAATGATGTTTGCCACTTGATTATGCCCGAGTACATAATCAGACTGAGTTAAAATGCAACAGGATCCTTTAATGTGTTGGATTGTTTCTGGTTTTTTTTGGCATTTTCTATGTTTGCCATCTTGAATTTGTTGGTCTTTTATGATGTATTTTTGATTTTTTTTGTGTTAACCACCTGTTCCTGTATTGCCACAAGGAAGCCTTCTGCTTCTGGGAAGAGGTCTCCAACTCCGAGACAGGCGTTCGATGCTCCCTTGTCAACATCTAGTCTGCTCAGATCGTGGGGATGTCTTCCATGTAGGGCCATGATCTTCCATTGATTAAATTTTTCTTCCATAGTGATAATTTCTTCATTTTCTGGGTTGTGCTCTCATTTACGTTTAGTAGTGTATGTGCTCGCGTGGGGTGCTGATTCTGTTTTTGTTGATGAAAATATATCCTTGGAAGTTCTATTGGACTTGTGTAGATTTTTAATGTCTGTTATTCCTCTTGCCGCTTTTGTCCTAGGTAGTGTTAAACTAAGTGCATTTGTGTGTACATAATGTTTTCTGAAATTTGACATTTCAGTTCTTATTTTTCTTAGTAACCTTTCCAGATCGGCTTTGGACAAAGATATTATGCCAAAAAATAGCAAACAGTATAGCAAAAGTGTTCATTGCCTTTGTTATGTTTTTACTGTTGAGCTCCGTTTAAAAGATTTTCTTAAACCTGGAAGTAAATTCTGTCAAAAGATTTTCCTTTATTGTACTATGGTTTATTTCCTGTTCTTTCTTTCAGTACTTGAACAGTTTGTTGTTTATAGCACATCATCTGTTCCCCCATCCTGTTGGTTGCAGTATTTCATTGATTCTATTGTGTTCCTTGTATTTACCGTGAATGCCCACAAAAAATAAATAAATCTCAGGCTTGGATATGGTGACATATATGTAATTTGGCAATAAAATTACTTGGAACTTTGTAATTTATGGATACCACCAACAGGATTATCTACATTGTCAAGAATGCAGCATCTATAATCAGAGGCTATGAGATATGGTCTGGACCATGACATATTCTCTCAGCTACATCGGCCAGGAAGTACAAAAGCCTGAAGTCCCATGGTCCCACTCCAGTGAGTTTAGGTACAGTTACTTCCTTTCATCCATTCGATTTTATCTTATCTGTAACCCCCATGGAGTGAAAATAATTTGAGATGTGGTGCCACCATGTTGCTTATCGAATAATTTACAGCAGAGAAATTGGCCAGTCAGCCCCTTGTGTCCATTTTAGCCAAAAATTGGATCAATTCTACCCATCAGCTCTTGCTCCAGTGCCCTGCAACTCTATGAATGCTTATCCAAGGGCCTTATAAACCTTTTGCCTCATCGCCCTTCCGAGCTGAGAGCTCTGCACTTCATTCATCATAGACAATATTTTATTTTTCTTCAGCTTTCCCTCACATCATTCTACTTCAATTCAATGCAATGTAACTAAATTAAGTTGTAAAGAAGCTGAATTGCAGGCTTGTCTTCAATGCCAGGAGCATATAGGATAAGAGTCAGGAAATCATGTTCTAGTTATGTAAGACTTTGGTTAGGCCACGTTTTTCTGTGAGTATTGCAGGAAGTTCTGTTCACCCCATTTCAGTAAAGATACAGAGGTTTTGGACAGAATGCAGAAGGGGATCATAAATTCAGAAAAGTCTTATCAGAATGCTACCTGTATTAGAGGGCATTCGCTTTATGGCAAATGCATTGTTTTCTGTGGAGGTCTGACACTGAGTGGAGATTTAATTAAGTTATGGGAGGCATGGATAGGAAAGACCGCTCTATGCAATTTTTGCTCATTTCTTTCTCAATTACTGCTAAAACATTGTTTACATTGATTACATTTACATTTACATCATTTATTTTTATATTGTAATTTGTCCTTTACTGTGCCTATCGTCTTGTTTATTAATTATTGTGTTGTCTTGCACTGTTTTGTACACTTTATGTAGTCCAGTGTAGGCCTGAAGTCTAATGTAGTTTTGTGTTGTTTCAAGTAGTCTGTGTTGTTTTAGGTAGTCTAGTGTAGTTTTGTGTTGTTTCATGTGGTACCATGGTCCTGGAGGAACGTTGTTTCGTTTTTACTGTGTACTGTACCAGCAGTTATGGTTGAAATGACAATAAAAGTGACTTGACTTGACATTTTTCCCAGGGTAGAAATGTTGAATACTCGAGGGCATTGTTTTAAGGTCAGAGAGGGAATGTTTAAAGGGATATGCAGAGCATGTATCTTACACAGACAGTGGCAGGTACCTGGAACATACTGCCATGGGCGGTGGTAGAAACAAATATGCTCGTTCCTTCCTAATGTGCCATATCATATGATGTAGGTGATCATGGTCTTTGCATGACCATGATTGTTCTTGGCAAATTTATCTACTGAAGCGGTGAAGTGGTTTGTATTGCCTTCTTCTGCGCAGTGTGTTTACAAGACGGGTGACCCCAGCCATTATCAATACTGTTCAGAGATTGCCTGGCACCAGTGGTCGCATGACCAGGACTTGTGATATGCACCAGCTGCTCACGCAACCATCCAGCACTTGCTCCCATGGCTTCACGTGACCCTTTTTGGGGGCTAAGCAGGTGCTACACCTTGGCCAAGGGTGACCTGCAGGCTAATGGAGGGAAGGAGCGCCTTCTACCTCCTTTGATAGAGACATATCTCCACCCCGCCACCATGGCAAATACAACAGTGTCATTAAAGAAGACTTGGATAGGCACATGAATATTGCAGAGAACAAACCAGACAGGGATCATGTGTAGGCAGAAGATATTAGTTAATCTACTATCATACTTGGTGCTGGCATTAAGGGCCAAAGAGCCTGTTCCTATGCTGTACTCTTTTATATTCTATGCAATGCCCCTTCATTTCTGACTTCTCTGCTGAAAGGAAATAGGCTCTTTCTCTTTGGCAGGTCTAGGATTCTTATCCCCATTTCTATTAAAGCTCACCTCTCCAAAGAAAACAAAATCATCTCAGTCAATGTTTGCTTGTAATAATAATGCACTAGACCTGGCAACATCTTGGAATATCTCCTTACTTCCCTACTGGTAATGCTGTGGTGTGGTAACCAGTACTTAAGTAATGACAGAAGCATGCTTGAGAGTGATTGAATGGCCTTTCTCCTGCTCCTTGTTATTCTGCACCTTTGGGGAAGACACAAGATGACCGATGAGAGTCTCTCACTTGACACACTGCAATGTCAGACCCCACCTCTGCTTGCCTTCCCCACTTTTTATCAGATGGAAGACCAACCAGAAGGAAAGTCGTGGACCCTCACTCGTCCAACTCCATTCAGGTGTGCACTGAAATTATACTGTGGGACACTCACCCCCGAGCTAGACTGTGGTTAGGAAAGCATGGTCCCATTGTCCGAACTGAAATACGGCCCATGAGTTCAGTTTAAATCTACAAACTGAAAACTGAATTTGCTACTTCTCAGTTTCACACAACTGCTTTAGAACTCACGTGCATACTATAGGCTGCAGATGGCAGCTCAATATCAGGAAACATTAATTTTTTCATTAATCAATAAGTTATCAGTTGAAAGCCAAAATTCCCTCTGAATGCCGCTAGCTGACATTTAATCACATGCTTTGAGTCAATAAATGACTTCTGGGGAACAAAGGAATTTTCTCGCACTATGTTAGACAAGCTAATGACTGTTTGATTTAAAGTTATGTTGAAAAATATACTTCAATGATGAAGCCACCTCAGGAGGAAAAATGACAAGAATCAAAGTCCTTTTATCAGCTGATACTGTGCTTGAACATATATTCAAACACCCTACTGGGCTAAAGGCCATTTTATTAATCTGTAACTTTGAAGTCCATCCCGCTGTACAACACAGAAGAAATGAAGTTAATTTGCTAGTGTTTCCGAGTGTGATTGAAAGAGAATTAGACTGGACGAGACTAGGAATGCTCAGATCTTCAGTTGCTGTCAAAAATAAGGCAGATTTGATGGATAGAATGTAAGAAAAATGAAATATCAATGATGGAAGCTGGTGTGAGAAGAGCAAGATGAGATGGGAGGGAAACAGGTAGCTCGGACGGGAAAGGGAGGATTGGAAACTGAGGCTTTGGGACAAATGACAATGGATAGTTGGAGAGAGGTTAGTCAGAAGATTGTGTTCTGGGGGCCAGGGCTTGAGAAGCGGTGTGTTCAGGAGGTCTGAGAATTGGGGACATGGGCTCCACTTATCCATCCACACATAGACATGAGTCTATGACCGCCCGCCACCCTCCCAGTAACAAAGAGAACTGATCCACTTCATCTGGGCCTCTCGTAGCTGTGTGCACTTCAATTTAATTCCCAACCAAAGACGTTCCAGAAATTATATTCAAGTAATTGAGTACATCTGGTATTAAAGCTGATTAATGATGACAATGAACTCGCTGTGAAGAATACTATCATCCTGACCAATATACTGACATACGAATGGTTTTTAATTCACAAAGATTCCGCACACAGCACCTTCTAAACCCGTGGCATCGGCCAACTAGAAGGACAGGGGAAGCAAAAGCACTGGAACACTATCTCATAGAAGTTTCCCTCCAAGCACACATCATCCTGAATTGGAAATGTACCACCATTCCTTCACCATCACTGGGTCAAAATCTGGAACTCCCTCCTTAATAGCATTGTGGATGAACCCACACCTTAAAGATTGCAGTGCTTCAAGAAGGCAGATCACCACCAACTTCTCATTGGCAGTTAGATGAAAAATAAATGCTAACTCAGCCAGCATCCGTTGAATTAATTCCTGTATTGATTATTACAGAAAACAGAGAAATGGTGCGAGAAACCCTTGCCACGAGGCACTGTCGGAAAGCGGAAGATTTATCCTTCAGTCTGCATAAAAGGCACATAGGATCAGAAGATGTGGAATACTTGTGGGTGGAATTAAGAAACTGCAAGGGTAAAAAGACCCTAATGAGAGTTACGTATATACAGGCCTCTGAACAGTGGAACAGTAGCCAGGATGAGGGATACAAATTACAACGGGAGATAGAAAAGGCATGTAAATAGGACAATGATACGATAGCTATGCTGTATTTCAATATGCAGGTAGTTTGGGAAAATTAGTTTGCTGCTGGATCCCAAGAGAGGGAATTTGTAGAATGCTTATGAGTTTGCTCTTTAGAGCAGATTTTTACGGAGACGGGGGCAGAGTTAAGATGGCGCTGAACGGCGATTCCGTCGCTTGCATCTTCAGAAATAGCTCTGCTTTCGTCTTTAATATCTTTATTTTTCCCTTTCAGGGTTCGTTTGAAGACCCTGACCTCGAGTTACATGCTGACTTCGGTTCTTTGCAGGAATGGAACCTGTTCTTGGGGTTTCAGGACTGACCATTGTCCGACATGCCAAGGGTTTGGCGTGAGAGCCCGGTTCGAATTTGGAAGCCTAAGATCTCAGGGCAGATCGAGGATCGGTGTCACAACCGGAGACCCGTATGTCGTCGGGGGAGTCAGGATATCTGCTGTGGGTCCAAAGACCCGGGATCTTTGCGATCTTTGGACACAGAGCTCAAAAAAAGCGATGTAACGGTCTTTTTAATATTGTAAACCAGCAAGTTGCTTGTTATGTCTCCCTGCTCACTGGGAAAACGGAGACACCTTTTTCTCCCTTATTAGGGAGAGAGAGAATCTACGATATGTCAAATGCTGGGTGTAACGGAAAATCTTTGGGGTAACAGTAAGTCTGTGTCTTTGCTATCGCTTTGCTCATGCTTGAGTGCTCGGTGATGGTGCTGATGCTTTTCCTTTGCTGGTGGAGGGAGAGGGGATTGTTGTTTGCTGCCGCTGCCATGCAGGAGGGGCAAACAGGGGGGCACTTTGGGGTTCTTACTTTTATCTGTCGTTTATCCTTTGGGGCACTTCTCTGTTTTCATGGATGTTTGAGAAGTAAAAGCAGTTCAGGATGTATATTGCACAAATTTCTCCAAAGTTAAATTGGACCTTTGAATCTTTTGAACCTTTGAGATTGTCATTGAGCCCACAAGTGGAAAGTCAATTCTCGATTTGGTGTTGTACAATGAACCAGATTTAATTAGGGAGCTTAAGGTAATGAAACCCTTAGAAGACAGTGATCATAATATGATAGAATACATCCTGCAGTTTGAGAAGGAGAAGCTAAAGTCAGATGTATCAGTATTATAGTGGAGTAAAGGAAATTATGGATGCCTGAGAGACAAACTGGCAAAATTTGTCTGGAAGGGAACACTAGTTGGATGATGGCAGAACAATTGCTAGAGTCTCTGTGACCAATCACGAAGATGATGGTTAGATATATCCCAAAGAAATATTCCAATGGGTGGATGAGGCCACAGTGGCTGACAAGGGAAGTCAAAGACAACATAAATGTCAAAGAAAGGCATATATAATATAGCAAAAAACAGTGGGAAGTCAGAGGATTGTGAAGCTTTGTAAAACTAACAGAAGGCAGAAACTAACTAAAAAGCCATAAGGAGAGAGAAGATGAAATGGGTAAGCTAGTCAAGAGGATACTAATTGTTGTTTCTTTTTCTCAGGTACAATATATTACAGTATATAAAGAGTGAAGATAGGTGACAGTGGATATCAGACGACTGGAAAATGACACTGGAGAGGATGTAATGGGAGACAAAAAATTGCAGATGAACTAATAAGTACTTTGTATCATTATTCACTCTGGAAGATACTAGCAGTCTTTCTTGAAATTTGAAAATTCTAGAAATTTGAGAGGCTCAGAGCAGAAGCGAGTGCACTTGCTATCGCTAGAGAGAAGGTGTTTGGGAAGCTGAAAAGTCTGAAGGTAGATAAGTCATCTGGACCAGATGGATGACAGCCCAGAGTTCTGAAAGAGGTAGATAAAGAGATTATGGAGGCATTGGTTATGATCTTTCAAGAATTACCAGATTCTGGAATGGGTCTGGTGGGCTGAAAGAATGCAAATGTCACTCCACTCTTAAGAAAGGGAGGGAGGCAGAAAAAAAAGAAATTACAGGCCAGTTAGCCTGACTCCAGTGGTTGGAAAGATGCTGGAGTCCATTACTAAGGGTGTGGGTTCGGGTACTTCGAGGCACATGATAAAATAGGCCAAAGTCAGTACGATTTCCTTAGGGGAAAATCTTGCCTGACTCAGCTCAGGAAATAACTAGTAGAGTAGACAAAGGAGAGTCAGTGGATGTTGTGTATTTGGATTATCAGAAGGCCTTTGACATGGTGCCACACATGAGGCTGCTTAACAAAACAAGAGCCTGGGTACTACTGGAAAGCCACCAGCATGGTTATAAGATTAGCTGACTGGCGGGAGGCAAAGAGTGGGAACAAAAAAGGGCCTTTTCTGGTTGGCTGCCAGTAATTAGTAAGGTTCAGCAAGGGTTGGTGTTGGGACCACTTCTTTTCATGTCACTTGGCTGATGAAATTGATAGTTTTGTAATCGAGTTTGTGGAAGATATGAAGATAAGTGGAAGGTGTCCACAGAAGGACTTAGGCAGATTGGGGGAATGGGCAAAGAAATGGCAGATGGAATACAGTGTGGAAAGTGTACAGTAATATACTTCTGTAGAAGGAATAATAGCTTAGACTATTTTCAAAATGAGGAGAAAACTCAAAAATCAGAGGTACAAAGGGAATTGGGAGTCTTCATGCAGGATTCCTTAAGGGTCAATTTGCAGGTTGAGTTGGTGGTAAGGAAGGCAAATATAATGTTGGCATTCATTTGGAGAGGACTAGAGTATAAAAGGGAGGATGTAATGCTAAAGCTTTATAAGGCTTTGGTCACTTGGAGTATTGTAAGTAGTCTGGGTCCCTTATCCAAGAAATGATTTGCTGGCGTTGGAGAAGGTCCAGAGAATGATTCCAGCAATGAAAGGATTAACACATGAGGAGTGTTTGATGTCTCAGTACTTTTATATTTGTGTGTTGTCGCACTTTTTTTATTCACAGTTATTTTGTAAATAACACTATTCTTTGCATTTCTGGTCAGATGCTAAGTGCATTTCATTGGCTTTCTATCTGTACTCGGCACAATGACAATAAAATTGAATCTAATCTAATCTAATCTAATCTAATAGGAGTCTAGAGCTCAGGGTCACAGTCTGAAAGATGGGAGGCAACCTATTTGGAACAGACATGAGGAGAATGTAACGACATTATTGTAGATGGGTTGATTAGTAAGTTTGGAGATGGCGCAAGAACTGGCAGATTTGTGGATAATGAGGAAGGTTGTCAAATAACACAGCAGGATATAGACCAATTCAAAATATAGTGGGAATTGGCAGAGAAGTTTAATACAGACAAATGTAAGTGGTTGGGATGACAAATGTAGGAGGAAGGTACTTAGTAAATCTGGAAGCAGTAGAAATACAAGTAGATAGAGTGATAAAGAAGGAGTATGGTATCCTCAGCTTCCTGGGTCAGTGCATTGAGTATAAAATTCAGGATGTCTTGTTGTAACATTTTGCTTGGGCCACATTTTAAGTATTGTGTTCAGATCTCATTACCACATTACATGAAGGCAATGGAAGCTTTGGAAAGAGTGCAAAGGTTTACTGAGATGTTACTTGGATTATTCTACTAGTCAAAAGGAAAGTTTGGACAAACTTGCTTTGTTTTCACTGAAATGTTGGAAGCTGACGGGCACCTGATGGAGTCACAAATAATCTACCGGAGGAATTCAGTGGGTTGAACAGCATCGGTGGGGCGGTGGTGGGGGGGGGGGGCACGCATAAAGTAGCTGTCAATATTTTGGGTCGAGTCCTGAGGTAAGGTCTTGATGCAGGGTTTCCTGATGCAGGGAATTCCTTCCTACCATAAATGCTGCTGAGTTCCCCCAACAGATTGTTGCATCAGAATCTCTTGCGTCTCCAAAGAGAGAGCAAGAACCTAGGTGGACCAACAGCAGTGGGAAAGGAACAACATGGATGTGGGTTATCTGAAAATGGAAGATTTATTATTTGTACCAATGGTTTGTAGGGTACCTATGTGGAACATTATGTTTTGTTCTAGATCGCAATTGGCCTGATCATGGCAGACATGAACACTAAGGACAGACAGCTCAGTGTGTGAGTGGGGAGGGGAAGGGGAACTGAAATGACGTAAAGCCAGAAGGTCAAAGATAATGATTGCAGACAGAACGTTCTCACAAGGCTCATACCACAGCTATCCAGGATTTGTAATGATCCTTTCAGGGAGACTGGGAGCCCAGTAAGTCTTGATGGGAAAGCAAGTACCATCAGCCGAATCTTCCCTCATTACATAACAGCTCAAAATTCAAACATGCTGAGTGCTCTGACCCACTGCAGTCTTGCTCCCAGGTAATCAATCACATTGATTCTGTTGAAGTGTTTTGCTTCAAAGGTTAACACCTTGGATCAATCATGCTCATAAATTCAAAATGGGAATAAAAGTGTGGATGACTGGGACTAAAAGATGGAGAAAGAAGTTAAGGCCAATAGCTCATGGTTCTGAGATTGATGCCCATTTAACAATATATTTTGTACACTATCAACAAAGCATTAGCTCTTTTATCGCCACTTCTCAGTTAGTAAAAGAGAGCACTGGGGCAGGGAAGGGGATAGTCTGGACGAACTGTGACCCAGAGGTATGTACTGCATAACCAATGCTGCCATTCAACAACTTTCTTTGGGCCCAGTGTTTCCTGGTCTGGACACAGTTTCTTGGATAGGTCATCTGCTAACTCATCCATGACTTCAGTGATATGGGCAGCCCCTGTCTGTCATTACCTTTGGATTGCTTCAGAAATGACAGCCTCATCCATCATTAATCTGAACAAGATTTGCACTTTACACCTCCGGCTGCAAAGTGGAAATTGCTTATTTTCTTCCTGAGCAGTTACATGGAAAAAGATCGCCACAGCAGCCCAAATAGAAAGCTTATGTAGTGAGAACTTGTTTCTTAGCTCAGGCACAGGGCTACAGGGCTGGTAGAGTCAACAAATCAGGATAGGACATGCTGTTCATGGTGAATGGTAGGGCAAAGGGATCTGGGAACACAGATCCATGATTCCTTGAGAGTGATGTCATAGGTAGATAGGGTCATAAAGAAGGCTTTAGGCACATTGACCTTCATAAGTCAGAGTACTGAATGCAGGAATTGGGGATGTTATGTCAAAGTCCTAAGAGATGTTTGTGAGGCTAAACATGGAGTTTTGTGTGCAACTCTGGTCGACTACCTCAAAGTTCAAAGTAAATCGATTATCAAAGTACCTATATGTCACCATATACAACCTGAGATTTGTTTCCTAACAGGAAAGATATCAGTAAGATTGAAAGAGTACAAAGAAAATTTGCAAGGATGTTGCCAGGACTTGAATACCTGAGTGAAAATGAAAGGTTAAATAGGTTAGAAGCTTACTCCCGGGAACACAGGAGAATACAAGGAGAATTGATAGAGGCATCAGCAATTATCAGTATAGATAAGGAAAATGGAAGCCAGCTTTTTCCACTGAAGTTCGGTGAGACTGAAACTAGGGATCATAAGCTAAGGGTGAAAGGTAACATATTTAAGTGGAATGTGGTGCGAGTGTGGAACATACTGCCAGCAGAAGTGATAAACTTGGATTTGATTGCAATATTTATGAGAAGTTTAGATAAGTACATGGATGGGAAGAGTATGGCAAGCTTTGGTCCAGGTGTAAGTTGATATGACTAGGCAGAATACAGTTCAGCACAATCTAGATGGGCCAAAGGGCTTGTTTCTGTCCTGTAGAGCTCTTGGCTCTATGCCTCTAAAGTTAATGTCATATGCAAAAGCACAGTGAGGTACAGGGACAAGGATAACTTGTTTGCAGCAACATCACAGGCAGATAGGCACAGACAACACACAAAATATAAATTATGCATTAATGATAAAAGAGAAATAAGAGAGAACAAAAGACTGCACAAGAGCAAGAACATGGTGCATAAAAGCACCAGCAAAGTGTGATCCGTAGTGTTCTATTACTGAGGTTGGGTTAGCGTTATAGAAACATAGAAAATAGGTGCAGGAGTAGGCCATTCGGCCCTTCGAGCCTGCAACGCCATTTATTATGATCATGGCTGATCATCCAACTCAGAACCCCGCCCCAACCTTCCCTCCATACCCCCTGACCCCCGTAGCCACAAGGGCCATATCTAACTCCCTCTTAAATATAGCCAATGAACTGGCCTCAACTGTTTCCTGTGGCAGAGAATTCCACAGATTCACCACTCTCTGTGTGAAGAAGTTTTTCCTAATCTCGGTCCTAAAAGGCTTCCCCCTATCCTCACAATGCAGGTCAGTTCAAGAACCTGATGACTGTAGGAACACGGTTAGAGGAATGATTAGATAACATACTTGAGGGAGCTATTTGCATCCAGGCACATGATATGGTGCTTGATTTTTAACTTCCCTATGAAATGACTAAACAAGCTGCACAGTTTAAGAGCAATTAAGGATTGTCAACCTTCAATTCCCTGGTTCAAACAGCCTGATTTTCACCATGGATATTCAGTCCCTATATATTTTTATCCCCCATCAGGAAGACTATAGATTAGATTAGATTATGAGGACACTCAGTCCTCGTTTATTGTCATTTAGAAATGCATGCTTTAAGAAATGATACAATGTTCCTCCAGAGTGATATCACAAAAAAAAGCACAGGACACACCAAAGACTAACACTGACAAGACCACATAATTATAACATATAGTTACATCAGTGAAAGCAATACTGTAATTTGATAAAGAGCAGACCATGGGCACGGTAAAAATAAAAGGCTCAAAGTTCCGATTGACTCCTGATTGTCCTGATAGCAGACAACAAAAGGGAGAAACTCTCCCTCCCATAAACCTCCAGGTACCGATAGCTGCCGATGCATTGGAAGCATCCGACCACAACCGACTTTGAGCCTGTCAGAGAACTTCGAGCCTCTGACCAGCCCCTCTGATACATCCTCCCGAGGACCATCCTCTGCTGAGTAACAAGCAAAGCCGAGGACTTGGGGCCTTCTCCTCCGGAGATTCTGGATCACACGGTAGCAGCGGCAGTGAAGAAGGCATTTCAGAAGTTTCTCCAGATGTTCCTCCATGCTCTCACGTCTGTCTCCATCAATTCAGGATTGTGCACGGCACCCTACTTGACAGATTACAGATATCATTCACCAGAGTGGCTGCTGCACAGTGCGTCATGCCGCCATCTTCTCCTCTTCCTCTTCTTTCTCGACAAAAGACTCATCTAGTTCCCCTCCACCAACACCCTCCTCCATTTGGCAGAACTGGTCCTCACCCTCAACAATCGACTTGTCGCTCTTTTTCCAAACTCAAGGGGTAGCCACAGGTAAACATGTGGGCTCCAGTTATGCCTGCCTTTTCATTTGCTCTATAGAACAGTGCATATTCCAAGCCTTTCTTGTAATGCTCCCCAACTTCCTGTGCTACATTGATGGCTGCACTGGTTCTGCTTCATGCACCCATGCTGAACTCGTTAACTTCATCAACTTTGCCTCCAACTTCCACTCTACCTTTAAATTCATTTGGTTTATTTCTGACACTTCTCTCCCCCTTTTTGATTTCTCTGGCTCCATCTCTGGAGACAAAAATGTCTGCTGACAATTTTTATAAACCTACAGATTCCCATGGTATCCTGACTATAACTCTTCTCACCCTGTCTCTTATAAAACTGCCATTCCCTTTCTCAGTTCCTTTGTCTACGCCACATCTGTTTCCAGGATTAGGCTATGCTTTCCAGGACATCAGTGATATCCATCTTCTTCAAAGAGCAGGATTTCTGTTCCCCTCATCCATCATTGATGCTGCACTCACCCGCACCTCCTCCATTTCCCAGATATCTGTGCTCATCCCATTTCCTACTGCTTTAACAGGGATCGAATTCTTCTTGTCCTCACCTACCATCCCATAAGGCTCGACATCCAGCACGTCATTCTTTGCGACTTTAGCAATCTTCTACAGGATCTTACCACTAAACACGTATATACCTTCCCCCACCTGCCACTGTTTTCTGCAGGGATTTCTCCGTCCATGATTCACCTGTCCATGTGTCCCTCCCCAATAATCTACCTTCTAGAACATAAACTTGCAAGCAAGAAAAATGCTACACCTGCCCATTCATCTCCTTCCTCAGTTCTATTCAGGGACCCAAACAGATCTTCCAGATTCACCTGCGAATCTGTTGTGGTAGTTTATTGTATTCAGTGCTCCTGATGAGGCCTACTCTACATTGGTGACACCCAGTGTAAATTGTGGAGCCACTTTGTCAAGCATGCCCACTCCATCTACCAAAACCGGAATTTCTCAGTGGCCAACCATTTTAATTCCTATCTCCTTACTCATTCCAAAATGTCACTTCATGGCCTTCCCTTTTTCTGCAATATGGCCACCTTCAGAGTGGAGGAGACAACACCTCATATTCTGTCTAGGTAGCCTCTAACCTGATAGTATGAACATCGATTTCTCCTTCCAGTATTTTTTTCCTTTCCCCCTTTCCTCTTCTTCTATTTCCACTCCAGCCTCTTATCTCTTCTCCTCAGCTATCTATCACTTCCCCCAGTACCTCTCCTTTTTCCCTTTGTCCAATGGTCCACTCTCCTCACCTATCAGATTCCTTCTTCTCCAGCCTTTTACCTCTTCCTCTTCCTGGTTTCACCTATCACCTTCTAGCTTGCACCCCCCCCCCAACCCTTCCTTTCACCCCTACCTTTTTATTCTGGCGTCTTTCCCCTTCTTTTCCAATCCTGAAGAAGAATCTTGGCCCAAAACATCAACTGGTCATTCATTTCCAAAGATACTGCCTAACCTATTGAGTTAAGAACATAAGAAATAGGAGCAGGAGTAGGCCAGTCAAACCTGCTCCACCATTCAATAAGATCATGGCTGATCTGGCTATGGACTCATCTCCACCTACCTGCCTTTTTCCCATAACCCTAGATTCTCCCTTCTTTTCCTCCAAGGGACTTACGTTCATTTTAGTCACCCTTTTCCACTTTATATAATCATAAAAACTTTTAGTATCCGTTTTTATATATTGTGTTAGTTCATTTTCATAATCTAGCTTGCCTTTCTTTATTGCTCACTTAGTGGTTCTTTGTTGCTTTTTAAAGTTTTCTCAATCTTTAGTTTCCCACTACTCTTGGCGACTTTGTATGCACAAACTTTTAGATTGATGCCTTCTTTTATTTCCTTAGTTATCCAAGGCTGGTTCTCCCCACTCTTACTGTCCTTGCTTTTAACTGATGATACTTTTGTTGAGCACCGTGAAAAATCTCTTTGAAAGTCTTCCACTGTTCATCAACCATCCCACCATTTAGCCTTTGATCCCAGTCTACACTAGCCAAACCCTCCCTCATCCCATTGTAGTCTCCATTGTTTAGGTATAATACACTGGTTTTGGGTTGTACTATTGCTCCCTCCATTTGTACGAAAAAACTCAATCATACTGTGATTACTCTCTCCGAGATTACTATAAGATTACTAATTTTACCCGTCTCATTGCTCACGATGAGATTTAAGATAGAAAGTTATTGCAAGAGTGTCTCCAGTATTTTTTGTGTATCGCTGTAGATTTCAAGCATCTGCAGAATCTCTTGAGTTTATTATCAATTCATGCTGGTACTTGCAATGGGGCCTGCACCAAACCCCTAACTAAATATTAAAGTATATTTCCCGGTACAAATCTCCAAGTGGTCAAATCACGAGTAGTGAACCGATCCAAATAACACAAATATTTCAAATAAACTCTTCTCAGCCTTCCAGCTGGGTACAGGTATCAATTTAACCAATGTTTTGATGACAAACTCTGCATCTTCATCAGGGATAATGCTTGGGCATGTCTAGTCCTGTGGTTTGCGTTGCCCGGAGAAATTGGCATTTGCAGAAGATAGCATTCACAATGGCCACAGCATTGACTTCAATGGCACAAAATTACTGTGCTGTGCCAATGGCTTTTGGGACTGCCTAGTGAAGGAAGCCATTGACATAAAACTAGAGGAAAAGAATTCTAACAAAAATGAAGGTCTCGCTCTAAGTAAGAGCTGGATTTCGATTGTAATCTAAATCTAAATCTAATCTAAATCTAAACATGGTGGGACAGTGGAAATCTGATTGGATGTAGATTAACCAATCGGGAGAGATAGATGAAGGGGGTATAAATACCACCAGTTAAAATTGATAACTTCACCTAGTTGGAAGCCCCAGAAAAGCTTATTCACTAGGAAAGCACTAGATCCTTTAACACAAATATTTATTTGGCTGTTTTTCTGAATCCCATACAGAACAGTCACTGCTCTCATTCTGTTTGGAGAAAAATTACATTCTGGCCTATCATGGTACAACCAAGATCATCACTGTCAAGAGGTGTACAAAGCTATTCAATTAGTCTTGTTTAGAGTCTTAGACAACATGCAGAAATGCCATTCAGCCCAAATGTGTCCACACAACTGAAATATATAGTTAAGCTAATCCTATTTTCCAGCACTTGGCCCATATCCTTCTAAACTCTTGTCATCCATATTCCTGCCCACATACTTCTTATGGAATCTGACATGCCTACCTCAACTCTCAAAATATGACTTCATCCAAAAGGAGGTAATTTCAGAGATAAAGCCATAGAGTAGTGGTCGCCAACCCGTCGATCGCAATCGACCGTTGATCCTTGAGACTTTCCCAGTAGATCCCGAAAAAAAAATCAAAAATAAATACACAGGTAGTGTTGTAATGTGAGCATCATAAAAATAAGTAATACTAATTAGGATAATGGTAATATAGCAATACTTTTGCTACTGAAAGCTGTTTGTGAAGAGAGGTTGTTTCCGGGTTGCGGGGTTTTAGTTCCGTTCTTTCTGCCCAGTGCGCATGTGTGTAGCTCCCCGCCATGCACCACATTTTCAGCGTAGGTTGTGCTGCATCAAAGTGACCAATTAGATTAGACAAGAGTACAGACTGTCGCAAAAATCAATATACAGCACTCGCTCGTGATATCCTGATAGCATGGCGGAGGCTGCACGAAAGAAGGAGAAAACGTACAAATTCCATCCAGAATGGAAAGAGGAATTTCTGTTTACCTTGGTGAAAGACAAGTGTGTATGTATGTTGTGCCACCAAACACAAGCACTGACTAAAAGAGGGAATCTGGAGCGGCACCACAACACCAGCCACCAGAATTTTAAAGACACCTACTCCCCAAAGAGCGCAATTCATGCCAGGGAAGTTGAGGAGCTGAAATCGGGGCTGAAGGCCCAGCAATCGTTTTTCACAAAACATGCTGCTCAAAATAAGGCTGCTATTGAAGCATCATTTCGTGTAAGTCACCTTTTGGCTAAACACAAGAAGCCTTTTGCAGATGGCGATTTATTCAAGGAAGCAATGTCCATTACCGCAGAGACTGTTTTTAATGACTTTAAAAACAAAAAGGACATCACAACCGCAATACATAATATACCGCTTGGCCCTGTAACAGTGACAATGAAGGTAGAGTCACTGTCAGAGGATGTGGATCTACAAGTGTTAAAGGACTTCTCACTCTGTGAATATTTTTCACTACAGTCCGATGAAACCCTGGATGTAATGCAAGCAGCTCAGCCTGTATTCGTCAGAATGGCTTTCCAGGATTTTACAACAAAGGAGGACTTCCTCACTCTTTTGCAATTAAAGGAAAGAACGAGAGGTGAGGATATTTACAATGAGTTTAAGAAATATGTCCGTGAAAATGACATCCCCATTCATAAACTGGTGACAATTACTACTGACAGGGCCCCAGCAATATGCAGTGTGCACATTGGTTTTACAGCACTACAAGTCAGTGCCTACTTCGGGTCAACTTATCTATGTGAAATTGCATTTTCACAGATGAAAATTATTAGATCTAAGTACAGCAGCTGTCTTACTGACAGACACCTCACCGACTGTCTCAGACTGGCTGTCTGTAATTATGTGCCAAATTACAGAGAACTAACAGAAAGTATTCAGCCCCAGTCATCACACTGAGTGCAACAGTCAATTTTTATTCATTTATTTTTCGTGTTGAAATAAAATTAAATGATGAAACTTAGAATTAAAGGAGTGAAGTATTGTAATATTCGTAAAGAAAGACAGCTATGGCCTGTTTGATATACTAGTTACAGTGTTTTCCTGTTTGAATTAATTTGAAAGTTTGACAAAAGTATTTTGTGTAATTCAAATACAATTAGCCCAAATAAAATGCCTCTAATTGGAAGTACAATCTGAGTTGTTTTTCTCTAAACGATTTAGTAGGTAGATCTTGCCTTTCACTAAGGTCGAGCTAGAGGATCTTGGGCTTAAAAAGGTTGGTGACCACTACCATAGAGGGTGAAGCCAATGTTCTAAGGTATTCTAAAGGCAGGATGATACAACCATGACTAACAAGAGAAGTGAAAGCCAACATTAAAGCCAAAGATTGGGCATATAATAGAGCAAAAATTAGTGGGAAATTAGAGGATTGGGAAGCTTTTGAAAGCAAACAGAAGGCAACTAAAAAGTCATAAAGAAGGAAAAGATGAAATATGAAGACAGCTAGCCAATAAAATTAAAGAGAAAACCAAAAGTTTCTTCAGATATATAATGTGTAAAAGAGAGGTGAGAATAGATATTGGGCCACTGGAAAATGATACTGGAGAGGTAGAAATGGGAGACAAGGAAAGGCGGGACAAACTGAATTAAGTATTTTGCGTCACTTTTCAGCGTGGAAGACACTAGCAGTATGCTGGAAGTTTGAGAATGTCAGGAACCAGAAGAGAGTGAAGTAGTCATTACTACAGAGATGGTGCTTAGGAAACTGAAACGTCTGAAGGTATACAAGTCACTTGGACCAGATAGACTGCATGCCAGGATTCCGAAAGTGCTGGATGAAGAGTTTGTGGTGGCATTCGTAATGATCTTTCAAGAATCACTGTACTCTGGCGTGGTTCCAGAGCACAGGAAAACTGCAAGTGCTGCTCTGCTCTTCAAGAAGGGGGAGAGGCAGAAGAAAGAAAATTACAGGCTAGTTCGTCTGATCTCTGTGACTGGAGCCAATTGTTAAGGATCTAGTTTTGGAGTACTTGGAGGCACATGATAAAATAGGCCGAAGTCAGCACAGTTTCCTGCCAGATTGATCTGTTGGAATTCTTTGAAAAAGTAACAAGCAGGATAGACAAAAGAGAATCAGTGAATATTATGGCCTGGGATTTTCAGAAGGCCTTTGGCAAGGTGCCACACATAAGGCTGCTTAACAAGTTAAGAGCCCATGATATTACAGGAAAGATACTAGCACAGATAGAGCATTGGCTGATTGGCAGGAAACGAAGAGTGGTAATAAAATCAGTCTTTTCTGGTTGGCTGCCAGTGACTACTGGTGTTCCACGGCGGGGGGCGGGGGCGGGTGGTCTGTGTTGGGACAATTTGTTTTACGTTATATGTCAATGATTTGGATGACAGAATTGATGGCTTTGTGACCAAGTTTGTGGATGATACAAAGATAGGTGGTGAGGTAGGTAGTTTTGAGGAGGCAGAGAGGTTACAGAAGGACTTAGATTGATTAGGAGAATGGGGAAAGAAATGGCTGTGTCGGGAAGTGTACGGTCATGCACTTTGGCAGAAGAAATTAAAACATAGACTATCTTCTAAATGGAGAGAAAATTCAAAAATCTGAAGCAAATGGACTTGGGAGTACTCATGCGTGATTTCTTAAAGGTTAATTTTCAGGCTGAGCTGGTGGTGAGGAAGGCATAGAAACATAGAAACATAGAAAATAGGTGCAGGAGTAGGCCATTCGGCCCTTCGAGCCTGCAACGCCATTTATTATGATCATGGCTGATCATCCAACTCAGAACCCTGCCCCAGCCTTCCCTCCATACCCCCTGATCCCCGTAGCCACAAGGGCCATATCTAACTCCCTCTTAAATATAGCCAATGAACTGGCATCAACTGTTTCCTGTGGCAGAGAATTCCACAGATTCACCATTCTCTGTGTGAAGAAGTTTTTCCTAATCTCGGTCCTAAAAGGCTTCCCCTTTATCCTCAAACTGTGACCCCTCGTTCTGGACTTTCCCAACATCGGGAACAATCTTCCTGCATCTAGCCTGTCCAATCCCTTTAGGATTTTATACGTTTCAATCAGATCCCCCCTCAATCTTCTAAATTCCAACGAGTACAAGCCCAGTTCATCCAGTCCTTCTTCATATGAAAGTCCTGCCATCCCAGGAATCAATCTGGTGAACCTTCTTTGTACTCCCTCTATGGCAAGGATGTCTTTCCTCAGATTAGGGGACTAAAACTGCACACAATACTCCAGGTGTGGTCTCACCAAGGCCTTGTACAACTGCAGTAGTACCTCCCTGCTCCTGTACTCAAATCCTCTTGCTATAAATGCCAGCATACCATTCGCCTTTTTCAACGCCTGCTGTACCTGCATGCCCACTTTCAATGACTGGTGTATAATGACACCCAGGTCTCGTTGCACCTCCCCTTTTCCTAATCGGCCACCATTCAGATAATAATCTGTTTTCCTATTTTTGCCACCAAAGTGGATAACTTCACATTTATCCACATTAAATTGTATCTGCCATGAATTTGCCCACTCACCCAACCTATCCAAGTCACTCTGCATCCTCTTAGCATCCTCTTCACAGCTAACACTGCCACCCAGCTTCGTGTCATCCGCAAACTTGGAGATGCTGCATTTAATTCCCTCATCCAAGTCATTAATATATATTGTAAACAACTGGGGTCCCAGCACTGAGCCTTGCGGTACCCCACTAATCACCGCCTGCCATTCTGAAAAGGTCCCGTTTATCCCCACTCTTTGCTTCCTGTCTGCTAACCAATTCTCTATCCACATCAGTACCTTACCCACAATACCGTGCACTTTAAGTTTGCACACTAATCTCCTGTGTGGGACCTTGTCAAAAGCCTTTTGAAAATCCAAATATACCACATCCACTGGTTCTCCCCTATCCACTCTACTAGTTACATCCTGAAAAAATTCTATGAGATTCGTCAGACATGATTTTCCTTTCACAAATCCATGCTGACTTTGTCCGATCATTTCACCGCTTTCCAAATGTGCTGTTATCACATCTTTGATAACTGACTCCAGCAGTTTCCCCACCACCGACGTTAGGCTAACCGGTCTATAATTCCCCGGTTTCTCTCTCCCTCCTTTTTTAAAAAGTGGGGTTACATTAGCCACCCTCCAATCCTCAGGAACTAGTCCAGAATCTAACGAGTTTTGAAAAATTATCACTAATGCATCCACTATTTCTTGGGCTACTTCCTTAAGCACTCTGGGATGCAGACCATCTGGCCCTGGGGATTTATCTGCCTTTAATCCCTTCAATTTACCTAACACCACTTCCCTACTAACATGTATTTCGCTCAGTTCCTCCATCTCACTGGACCCTCTGTCCCCTACTATTTCTGGAAGATTATTTATGTCCTCCTTAGTGAAGACAGAACCAAAGTAATTATTCAATTGGTCTGCCATGTCCTTGCTCCCCATAATCAATTCACCTGTTTCTGTCTGTAGAGGACCTACATTTGTCTTTACCAGTCTTTTCCTTTTTACATATCTATAAAAGCTTTTACAGTCAGTTTTTATGTTCCCTGCCAGTTTTCTCTCATAATCCTTTTTCCCCTTCCTAATTAAGCCCTTTGTCCTCTTCTGCTGAACTCTGAATTTCTCCCAGTCCTCAGGTGAGCCACTTTTTCTGGCTAATTTGTATGCTTCTTCTTTGGAATTGATACTATCCCTAATTTCTTTTGTCAGCCACGGGTGCACTATCTTCCTTGATCTATTCTTTTGCCAAACTGGGATGAACAATTGTGTCATCCATGCAATCTTTAAATGCTTGCCATTGCATATCCACCATCAATTCTTTAAGTGTCATTTGCCAGTCTATCTTAGCTAATTCACGTCTCATACCTTCAAAGTTACCCCTCTTTAAGTTCAGAACCTTTGTTTCTGAATTAACTATGTCACTCTCCATCTTAATGAAGAATTCCACCATATTATGGTCACTCTTACCCAAGGGGCCTCTCACAACAAGATTGTTAATTAACCCTTCCTCGTTGCTCAAAACCCAGTCCAGAATAGCCTGCTCTCTAGTTGGTTCCTTGACATGTTGGTTCAAAAAACCATCCCGCATACATTCCAAGAAATCCTCTTCCTCAGCACCGTTACCAATTTGGTTCACCCAATCTACATGTAGATTGAAGTCACCCATTATAACTGCTGTTCCTTTATTGCACACATTTCTAATTTCCTGTTTAATACCTTCTCCGACCTCACTACTACTGTTAGGTGGCCTGTACCACAACTCCCACCAGCGTTTTCTGCCCCTTAGTGTTACGCAGCTCTACCCATATCGATTCCACATCTTCCCGGTTTATGTCCTTCCTTTCTATTGCGTTAATCTCCTCTGTAACCAGCAACGCCACCCCACCTCCTTTTCTTTCATGTCTATCCCTCCTGAATATTGAATATCCCTGAACGTTGAGCTCCCATCCTTGGTCACCCTGGAGCCATGTCTCTGTGATCCCAACTATATCATAATCATTAATAACAATCTGCACTTTCAATTCATCCAAGTTATTACGAATGCTCCTCGCATTGACACACAAAGCCTTCAGGCTCTCTTTTACAATTCCCTTAGCCCTTATACAATTATGTTGAAAAGTGGCCCTTTTTGATGCTTGCCCTGGATTTGTCGGCCTGCCACTTTTACTTTTCTCCTTAGTTCTTTTTGCTTCTACCCTCACTTTAAACCCTTCTGTCTCTCTGAACTCGTTCCCATCTCCCTGTGTGAACTAACCTCCTCTCGCCTAGCCTCTTTAATTTGATTCCCACCCCCCAACCATTCTAGTTTAAAGTCACCTCAGTAGCCCTCGCTAATCTCCCTGCCAGGATATTGGTCCCCCTAGGATTGAAGTGTAACCCGTCCTTTTTGTACAGGTCACGCCTGCGCCAAAAGAGGTCCCAATGATCCAAAAACTTGAATCCCTGCCCGCTGCTCCAATCCCTCAGCCACGCATTTATCCTCCACCTCATCGCATTCCTACTCTCACTGTCGCGTGGCACAGGCAGTAATCCCGAGATTACTACCTTTGCGGTCCTTTTTCTCAACTCCCTTCCTAGCTCCCTATATTCTCCTTTTAGGACGTCATCCCTTTTCCTACCTATGTCGTTGGTACCTATATGTACCACGACCTCTGGCTCCTCACCCTCCCACTTCAGGATATCTTGAACACGATCAGAAATATCCCGGACCCTGGCACCAGGGAGGCAAACTACCATCCGGGTCTCTGGACTGCGTCCACAGAATCGCCTATCTGACCCCCTTACTATCGAGTCCCCTATCACAACTGCCCTCCTCTTCCTTTCCCTACCCTTCTGAGCTACAGGGCCAGACTCTGTGCCGGAAGCACGGCCACTGTCGCTTCCCCTGGGTAAGCTGTCCCCCACCAACAGTACTCAAACACCCCTCCATATGCAATGTTAGCATTCATTTCAAGAATATAAAAGCAAGGGTATAATGCTGAAGCTTTATAAAGCACAGATGAGGCCTCACTTGAAGCATTGCGAACAGTTTTGATCCCCTTATCTAACACAGGATATGCTGACATTGGAGAGGATTCAAAAGAGGTTCACGCAAATGATTCTGGGACTGAAAGGCTTATCATATGGGGAACATAAACACAAAATACTCTGCAGATGCTGGGGTCAAAGCAACACTCACAACATGCTGGAGGAACTCAGCAGGTCGGGCAGCATCCGTGGAAAAGATCGGCCGATGTTTCAGGCTGGAACCCTTCGTCAGGACTGTAGAGGGAAGGGGCAGAGGCCCTATAAAGAAGGTGGGGGGAGAGTGGGAAGGAGGAGGCTGGTAGGTTCCAGGTGAAAAATCAGTGAAGGGAAAGATAAAGGGGTGGGGGAGGGGAAGCAGGGAGGTGATAAGCAGGAAAGGTGAAGAAGGAATAGGGGAAAACACAATGGGTGGTAGAAGGAGGCGGAACCATGAGGGAGATGATAGGCAGCTGGGGGAAGGGGCAGAGTGACATAGGGATAGGGGAAGGGAGGGGGAGGGAATTACCAGAAGTTGGAGAATTCTATGTTCATACCAAGGGGCTGGAGACTACCTAGACGGTATATGAGGTGTTGCTCCTCCAACCTGAGTTGAACCTTGCCGCAAGTGCTACACCTGTCCCTACACCTCCTCTCTTGCCACCATTCAGGGCCCCAAACAGTACTTCCAAGTGAGGCAACACTTCACTTGTGAGTCTGTTGGGGTCATCTATTGCATCCGGTGCTCCTGGTGCGGCCTCCTCTGCATCGGTGAAACCCGATACAGATTGGGGGACCGCCTCGTCAAGCACCTCCACTCTGCCCGCCACAACAGACAGGATCTCCCAGTAGCCGCCCACTCTGCGTCCCACTCCCATTCAGATGTGTCCATACATGGCCTCCTCTATTGCCATGATGAGGCTAAACTCAGGTTGGAGGAGCAACACCTCATATACCGTCTAGGTAGTCTCCAGCCCCTTGGTATGAACATTAAATTCTCCAACTTCCGGTAATTCCCTCCCCCTCCCTTCCTCTATCCCTATGTCACTCTGCCCCTCCCCCAGCTGCCTATCGCCTCCCTCATGGTTCCGCCTCCTTCTACTACCCATTGTGTTTTCCCCTATTCTTTCCTCACCTTTCCCGCCTATCACCTCCCTGCTTCCCCTCCCCCCCTTTATCTTTCCCTTTACTGGTTTTTCACCTGGGACCTACCAGCCTCCTCCTTCCCACCCTCCCTCCACCTTCTTTATAGAGCCTCTTCCCCTTCCCTCTACAGTCCTGACGAAGGGTTCCGGCCCGAAACGTCAACTGATCTTTTCCACGGATGCTGCCCGACCTGCTGAGTTCCTCCAGCATGTTGTGAGTGTTCGTATGAGGAGCGTTTGATGCCTCTGGTCCTGTACTCACTGGAACTCAGAAGATTGAGGAGAGCTCATTGAAACCTATTGAATATTGAAAGGCCTAGTTTGAGTGGAAATGGAGAGGATATTTCCTATAGTGGTGGAGTCTAAGACCAGAGGGCGCAGCCTCAGAATATAAGGATGTACCTTTAGAACAGAGATGAGAGGAATTTATTGAGCCAGAGGATGCAGCTATCAGTATATAAGAGTGAGAATGAAAATCTGGCTGACTGGCGGACGTTGAAAAGCTCGAGAGAATGGATATGGAGAGGATGTTTCTTATGGTGGGTGAGCCCAAGACCAGTGGGCACAGCCTCAGAATAGAGGGACATCCATTTAGAATGGAGGTGAGGAGCAATTTTAACCGGAGAGTGGTGAATCTGTGGAATTCATTATCACAAGCAGCTGTGGAGGCCAAGTCATTGGGTACAGCAATGATACAGCAATAAATACAGTACTTCCAACATTTCCTGATTTTATTCCAAAATTCCAGCACCTACAACTTTTTGGATTGAGTTCACAGTTATACATATTGTACTTTAAATGTCTGGCCAGCTCATTGATGTAGCCAATTTTACCTGAAGTTACCTGAAACTGTACCTCACTGTGATAGTACAGAAGGCTAAAGACTGAACGGTCAGAGTGAGAGTAAGATGAGGAATTAAAGCAGATGAAAACTGAAAGCATTGGAACATCCCTGCAGACTGAAGATAGGTGTTCCACAAAGCAGTCGCCCAAACTGGAGGAGTGTCACTTCATTTTATACCTGAGCACGTTGCAGCATTCTGGACTCAACATTGAATCCCGCAGCTTCAGGTAACTTGATTTGTCAGTCCATAGCAATCAGCCATCTGTAATATTAGCTCAGCTTGTTTGTTTTCTCTGGGAGTGCTGTATTTTGCAACTTGCACATTCTTTTGGCCTGTTTACTTTTTCCTGTGTTCTCAATCTAAATTGCTCCTATTCGCTCAGTGACTAGCTAACCTCGTTGATAGTTTATACCCATTATCACCCACTGTTGTAGCGTGGATGAAATTACCGGATAGACAGAGTCACTGGTAGATACAAAGCAGCTTCTTTATTCGACACAACAAGGTACAGCAGGCATCTTAACGGATGGAGACGCTTTCCCCAGAAAAGGTCTGCTAGCTAAAATGTGGGCTCGATATTTATATGCTAAACACAAAGGCAATTGCTACTTAAAAAAGTTACAGACAATGCCTGCTTTCGAAGTTACATACAAACATCGCACCTTCGGATTTCATCCTTTCCTTCTGACGCCAACATGTCTGTGTTGGTATCCACAGCCTTTAGTTCAATCCACAATACATTTATTTGGCACTTTACGTGCTAACATAGAAGACAATTAATATTTATAATGTATACATAAGACTGTCTTCGAAACTGCAGCATCTGGCATTTACACCTTTTAGGAAGCCCATTGTGGTGGACTCAATCCACTGTCCTTTGTCAAACAGTTAAAATAGAAATCTGGTGGCCAAAGTCACTTAAGTGTTAACAAATCATCTACCCAAAAAGAAATCCACTCTAACACCCTCCTTTGTTTTCCCTTTCAGAGACACACCCTCCCATGGTTTACAAACTTCTTTCATCTCCTTCCCAGTTCTGGTAAAGGTTTTCTTACTCTGAAGTATTAACTGTGGCTACATCCACACTAGACCGGATAAATCCATAACTGAAGCAACACACATCAAAGTTGCTGGTGAACGCAGCAGGCCAGGCAGCATCTCTAGGAGGAGGTACAGTTGACGTTTCAGGCCGAGACTCTTCGTCAGGACCCTTGAATTTCCAGCATCTGCAGAATTCCTGTTGTTTGTGTTTTTAAAATCCATAACTAAAGCTTTTTCTCTTCGTTTTGACTCTCCATCCACACTGAAACGGTGTTTTCCTCCCCTGAAAACGGAGCTTTTCTAAAACGCTCTCAGAGTGTTTAAACCTGAAAACACTGGTTGTGCATTGTAGTGTGTACGGAGTACCAGGAGGTTTAAAAATACCTGTCGTCCCTTTCATCGGTGAAGAGACTATGGCTGTAGGAAATGTCTCCAGGATGACCCCTCTGTGGGAGTGGGGAAGATGTTGGTGGGGCCAACCGGGGGTCTGTGTGTCCATATGTGTAGCTATTGTAGTGGCTGTGAGGCTGGTATCGTGTCAGTTTTTCAATATTCATCGTCAGCCGCGTCATACTGTCCACGAACTCCCTGTCGGTTGCCTCCATACGCTCCAGTATTTGTTTTTTCACTTTTACATCCTCCTGCGCGAGAGCCAACAGTGTCCGTCATTTGGCAATTTCCTTTTAAGTTTTTCTAGTCTGTAACTGGACGAACGAGCACCAAGTATACCTTTTCCTCTTCACTTGTTTTCTGTAGATGTGTCCTGCGCATGCCCAGTAGGAGGAGATTCACCCAAAATCCCATTTTAATGTGGACAGAACTGTTTTCAAAAATGCCTGGTGTGGACGCCTATTGTTTTTATGCGAAACCGGCATTTTCAAAATTATCCGGTCTGGTGTGGACGTAGCCTGTGTTTCACCTCAGATGCACTGGGCCTACTGACTACTTCCAGCATTTTCTATTTTGATTTAGGATTGTTGTGGAGTTGGCTGGTGAGATGGCCGTGGTTTCCACCAGCAGTGGTGATTCCTCATGATACGTCTTGGGGCAAAGGGCCTGTGCAGTGTTTTAATGTTCTATGATCTATGTTCTATCTTAAGACAGCTTTTTCTTCCCCAATCTGAAATATTATCTCTTTTCCTCTTCCCGCAGATGAGGCTTGACCTGCTAAGTATTTTCTAACATTTTCTTATCTTTTGTTTGAGACACTCAGCATCTGCAATTTTTTTAAATCATTCTAAGCCAAACTTTTTCTTTGTTTTACTGACAAAATACAACCCGTGGATTGTGTCAGGGAGGCTCTCCAGCATCAATGAATTTGACTGGATTGAGGTTCCCTTTTGTATAATCTGCACTTACGAACATCAACAATATAGTTCCATTCACACAATTTATTTTAGTAATTGTTGTACAAAGGAGTCCAAAACTAGTGTCGTTTTCTCTGCAATGGGAGAGAGATGTCAGAAGTTTATAAAATGAGGAGAGAGGGCACAGCTTTAAGGTGCTTGGAAGTAGGTCCAGAGGAGATGTCAGGGGTAAGTTTTTCATGCAGAGAGTGGTGAGTGCGTGGAATGGGCTGCCGGCGATAGTGGTGGAGGCAGATACAATAAGGTATTTTAAGAGACTCCTGGACAGGTACATGGAGCTCAGAAAAGTAGAGAGTTACAGGTAACCCTAGGTAATTTCTAAAGTAAGTACATGTTCAGCACAGCATTGTGGGCCGAAAGTCCTGTATTGTGCTGTAGTTTTTCTATGTTTCTATGTCTACGTTGTAGATCGACGGTCAGTATGTTTCTCCCAGAGCTGAAATGATGAATTCTAGAAAGTTTGCATTTACCATAAGAGGGGGTAAGTTCAGAGAAGTGTGGGACATAGATATAATACATACATTTAAGAGGCTCTTAGTTACGCATATAAACATGTAGAGATCTGGTTTAATATAGGCAGAAGGGATCAGTGCTGTTAGGTGTACAATTCCTAGTTTAATTAGTTTGCACAACATCATGAGCCAAAGGTGCAGTCCCTGCGCTATTCCAGTCATTATCAAAATTCATCATTTCAACAGAGTGCTCTTTGTCCCCCATTGTGCTCTGAGCTCTAATGCCCTACCTGAAGACCCAGTCACCACCAATTCACCTGTGCACTAGGTCGAGCATTCAGGCATCTCACCAACCACACCCAGAGACCATAAGACATAAGAGTACAACTAGTCGATTCAGCCCATCAAGTCTTCTCCACCGTTCCACCATTGCTGATTTATTATCCGACTCAACCCCTTCTTCCCGTAGCATTTGACATCCTTACTACTGAGAAACCTATCAATCTCTGCTGTAAGTATACTGAATGTCCTGGCCTCCACAGCCATCTGTGGCAATGAATTCCACAGTTTAAGATGTCACTGGTGAAGCTCAGTGACTACTTGCTGGTGGCAAGTAAAACAAAGGGAACAACTAAATACTTCATTAATTACACTTTTTCTGCTAAACAATCACGGCAAACAATAGACTGTAACTCCCCTGTCCAAGTTGAGCTTTTGGACCGCCTATCTGACCTGACATTATTGCGGTGGGAAATGGAGCCTCAAAGATGCAAGACGGCTGCAGTCGGAATCAAGGTGGTGAGGTCTGGACTGGACAGATGGGAATAAGCCAATGTTTGGCCATTCCCAGAGTGAGTTTGGAGGCAATTCAATTCACCGTACCTGAGGTGGGAAGAACAGAAACAATGCAGAGTTGAGGCGGCAGGGCCTGAGAGTGTGGAAAGACCTGAAGTTTGATCGGTTTAAGCACCAAACCGAATTGGAAAAGTTGTTCACGGGCCGAGACCGGGTCAAAGCGGCAGGGCCCAGTTCTGAGAGCAAGGTCTGGAAGATTTATGCACTGGGACAGATTGAAAATGACAGGGTGTCGAGACCAGAGGCATGACACAGGCTGATTCAGATTGGGGCTCGACAAGGTTTACTGCTGTGGCCTGTACCTATCATGGTGTGGA
The DNA here is from genome assembly GCF_963921235.1 of Mobula hypostoma. Classification (NCBI taxonomy): domain Eukaryota; kingdom Metazoa; phylum Chordata; class Chondrichthyes; order Myliobatiformes; family Myliobatidae; genus Mobula; species Mobula hypostoma. Next base: position 130,036,981 of record NC_086098.1, read on the forward strand.
CTCACTTTTGTGAACTTCAGTTGTGAATGCTTTTTGCTTACTTTTATTGTTTGTATGTGTTTTTTTTCTATTTTTTCCCTGCACAGTGGGTGCTTGACAGATGTCTTTGGTTTTAATGGATTCTATTGGGTTTCTTTGTTTCGTAGCAGCCTGTAAGAAGATGAATCTCAAGGTTGTATAAAGTATACATACTTTGATAAATGTACTTTGACTTTGACTTTGATTCACCAAAAGTTTAAATTTCAAGTAAATTTGTTGCCAAAGTACATGTATGTCTCTGTATACAACCCTAAGATAATTTTTCTTGCGGGCATACACAGTAAATCCAAGAAACGTTATATAATCAATGAAAGACAGCAGCCAACAGAACAAATGAACAACATGCAGAAGATAACAAACTGTGCAAATACAATAATATTAATAATAATTTTAATTAACAAATTATATTGAGAACATGAGACGAAGAGTCAGTGAAAGTGAGTCCGTAGGTTGTGGGAACAGTTCATTGAGAGGACAAGTGAAGTTATCTCCTTTGGTTCAAGAGCCTGATGGTTGAGGTGTAATAACTGTTCCTGAACTTGGTGGTGTGAGTTCTGAGGCTCCTGTACCTCCTTCCTGATGGAAGCAGCAAGAACAGAGCACGGCCTGGCTGGTGGAAGTCCTTGAATGCTGCTTTCTTGAGACTGTGTAGATATGCTCAATGCTGGAAGGTGATGCACATGATAGACTGGGTTATATCCATTGCTTTTTGAATAATTTTCCATTCAAGTACATTGGTGTTTTCATAACAGGCCTTTGGTGCAAACCATTAATACACTCTCCACCTCACACCTATAAAAGTTTGTCAAAGATTTAGATGTCATGCTGAATGTTTGCAAACTTCTAAGGAAGTTTGCACTGGTGTGCTTTCTTCATAATGACACTTATGTGCTGAGCCTGGGACAAATACTCTGAAATGATAATACCAAGGAATTTAAAGTTTCTGACCCTCTCCACCTCTGATCCTCTGATGAGGACTGATTCATGAATCTCTGGTTTTCTCCTCCTGACATCAATAATCAGCCCCTTGGGTCTTGCTGACATTGAGAGAGAGGTTATTGTTGTGGCCCCACTCAGTCAGTCTTTCAATCCCCCTCCTCTTTTGACAGACCATCCTCTGTCTAAAGAAATTCCTCCTCATCTCTGTTCTAAAGGTACATCCTTGCATTCTTTGACTGTGTCCTCTGGTTTTAGACTCAACCACTATAGGAAACATCCACTCCATTTCCACTCTGTCTAGGGCTTTCAATATTCAATAGGTTTCAGTGAGATCCCCCACCCCTCATTCTTCTAAACAGCAAAGAGTACAGGCCCAGAACCATCAAACTCTCCTCATACATAAACCCTTTCATCGACAGATTTTCATTCACATCACAATCACTCTCACGAACCTCCACTGGACCCTCTCCAATGCCAGCACATCTTTTCTTAGATAGGGCCGAAAACTACTCACAGAACTCCAAGTGCGGTTCGACCAAAACCTTATAAAGACTCAGCATTACATCCTTCAAAGTGCACGTTCTGATTAAGTATATTCCCTGGGAAGGGATTAGGCTTCTTTGTGCCACATCTCAAGGAATGTTTTACTTTAAGAAAGCTACAGAGTGCAAGTTGTCTTTACAGACAGCAAGAAAAAGTCTGGCAAGTTTTACATGCCCTTGGATTAGCAGCTAATTCGCAGGGCAATAGCATGTCCTGTGCTGGTAAATCCCTGTTGAATTTTCAGTATCTACTGCCAGCGTCTCCTTTAGCTCACCAATGTAATTAACAACAGCTAAATTGGTGTCAGAGGCTGCAATGGTTTTGGATCCAAGGCACATGAGCTGCTCTGTGTCTGCAGCAGTTATTTGATAGAACCGTCTCGAGCAAGTCCAAATAGGATCTTCAATTTCAATCACAAAAAGTAATATCTGTGCAGGCACCAAGGCTATCTGGACTATTTAGACAAGCTCCCATTCCAGTTACCCTCCGGGGAGATGCCAAATAATTCAATCTTCCACCTGCAGCACGGAGTTAGACTCTCTCTGAAGACAGTTTGCAATTGCCTTCAGAATCAACCATACCTGATAACCCTAGCTATTTTCTCTTGGGATACACCCCCACTGAATGTGAATCTAAAGATTAGTCCTTAGCTGATGTAATCCTTTTGTTGGGTTTAGGAATTTGCTTCGCAGTGTTGTAATTTCTTTCTCTGAAGGAAGAATAGCAGTGGTAAAATAAATCAGTATATTTGAACTACAGAATTAAAAGCCTATAGCCCTGTCTTCCACGCAAGGAATGAGCAAGCAATGCTGGAGGCTTTTTGCAATGGGAAAAATTAAGGATGGCTACAAATAACTTACCTCATGGCCTTTTGATGTGTGTTACATTTCCTTTTCAACTTCCGTAAATCTAGGAATCAGTCCCTTCCCTTCTCTGCCATTATCTAAATATAACCAGCTTCCTGCTTCTTCCCACTAAACAAATGGCTTGATTGCAACTCAATTGGCAGCAAGGTTTAGCAAAAGTTTATGGGTTGAAATTGTTCTACCCAGTAGCTACAAGTTGACTTTCAGTAATTTATACATAAGAATTCTAAGACTCTCTGAGATTTCACATGCATATTCAGCAAGCAAAAAAGAAGTTCCAAGCACTCTCTTTGCCTTGGTCGAAAGACAACAAAATCATCTTTATCTTAATTTGCTTCATAATTAGAAATAGCTAATGATCTTAACTACTATCTGGGTCGAGAACAGAACCAATCTTAATGGAGAAGACCAGTGTCAATGGATGCTCTCTCATCGCCCCAATACATTTTCAACACAATGTGGTACCTCAACTCCAAAAGACTTCCTGCAGAAGTGGAGCTAATCTTTAGAATTAATGGGAAACTATTTAAATGCATTCCAAAATCAAAATCACACCAAAGTCAGTAATCTGAGAATGCAGACATTTATCGCATGCGGGCATACTCAGAGGGTGAGCACCAATCTTTTGTTAACTCAACTTCTGAACCTCCTGAGATAATTGGCCCTATATTTAACATTAATAAGGTAATGGTCTTCTGCCTACCTACCCATGGGGATCAACATTATCATCCCACAACAATATTTTACATAGAGAACCTGAATCCCAAGAACTTTATTGTGAGACTCCACTCAGCAAAGACAAATAACGAAATGGACCATCAGCTTCAATATGCAACCATAATCTTTGAAAATATAGCTTAGAAAAGTACATCACCGGAACAGGCCCTTTGGCCCTTGATGTCACTGCTGAATATGATACAAATTAAACTACTGTAATCCCTTTTGCCTGTATATCCATATCCTTCAACTCCCTATAACATTCTTGTGTCTACTAATAGCCTCTTAAATTCCACTATTGTGTCTACTCCCTCACTATCCCCAGCAGCCCGTTTCAGACACCTGTCACTCTGTGTAAAAATACTTAGCCGTCACTTCTCCTTTGAACTGCCCCATCTCACCTTAAGTGCATAACCTCTAGTACAGTACTTGAGTTTTCTACCCTGGAAGAACGTTTCTGGCTGCCTATCCTAACTATGCCTTCCATTGTTTTATAATAATGTGGTCTCCACTCAGCCCCAATGCTCTAGAGAAAATAATCCAAGTTTGTCCAACCTCGCCTGATGTTAGTTACATTTGGCTGATTCTGTTGTTTAGATGACCAGCACCAGATTCCAAAATGAAATACTCTTTGCTGAGTTCTATCACAAACGGCAGATGACCCGATGAATGAGAGAAAGATACCGGATGTATTCAAAGCCTCCATGAAAAATTACAACATCTCTTTGCTCATGTTGGGCTGAAGGGCATGTTTTCATGCTGTGTGCCTCTGTGACTCCTGAAAATCTCTGACCTGTGACTTACTGAAGTCAAATTGGAGCATTGTGTGGAATTGTAAACCTTGAGATCACACGTTAGTGCTCTTAGTAAACAACAGAAGGAGCGCACCAGCTCATCAGTATCGCTGGACCCACCAGTGGAAGGGCCTGGTGATCAAGCACATCATAATCCATAAAACCAGAGAGAAGGCAGTTTATTCTTCATCCTGAGAAAGAAAAGGACTCCAAAGTGTTATGGCTCTATTACCGCTCTAGGTTCATACTTGCACTTTTAAAACCACTGTTCAAAAGATGAACTGTTCAGTCAGGGCTTGCTGTACTTCTAAAGGCAAACAACAAACTGCTTGAGGATAGGTAGATAGATAGACAGATGTACTTTATTAATCCCGAGGGAAATTTGGTTTCGTTACAGCCGCACCAACCAAGAATAGAGTGTAAATATAGCAATACAAAAAACCCCAACAATCAAACAACAAAATGCAAACTATGCCAGATGGAAAATAAGTCCAGGACCAGTCTATTGGCTCAAGGTGTCTGACCCTCCATGGGAGGAGCTGCACGTTCGATGGCCACAGGCAGGAACGACCTCCCATGCCGCCCAGTGTTGTATCACGGTGGAATATGGCCGAAGTCCAAAAGTAAAAAGTTCAATATCCCATCTGCAAACACGTTCCTCGATCATAATATACCCCGGATTGCACCATCCGTTGTTAACCAGATCAGTAAGCACCTAACTCCTTTATGCTTACCGCTCTCAGTGCACTTCCGGTCAGCCGGAACGATATTACCCACCGAACTCCTATTCTCCAAAAGTCTCTGTGTCTCGACCCGGTCCTCTTTCCTCGGCTTTGTGATCCCCCTCTGCTGTGTGTTTTCCTCTGGATTTCAGCAGGGGTGTCTGCCACTCTGTTCACTAAGCCGGCCGGTATTTGCTGGTCCGTGGAATACACAATGCGACCTTGCTTCTGTCCCACGTGTCGGGATGTAACCATTTCCAGCGCTAAAGAAAACCCAAATAAAACTCTCTCTACCAGCATGTTAGAGAGGGTGCAGCTTCGACGTGTTACCGTGAGAAAAAAAATACAAAAAAATAACGTAAATTGAAAAGTAAGAAGAAGGAACTCCATAAGAATCTGTGGAGGAAGATGGATAATTGAGATTTCAGGTCAATATCTTTCATCAGAAAATGTCAGCTATTCATTTCCCTCCACGGATGCTGCTTGACCTGTTGAGTTCCTCCGGCAAGCCATTTTATTACTATATTCCAACATTTGCAGTCTCTTACATCTATAATGTCTATGTTAAGATGGAGTCTTGACCTCACAATCTACCTCATTAAGACCTTGCAGCTTACTATCTGCCCACACTGCACCTGACCTATTTTATTCTGTATTCTCTTACTGCTTTCCTCAGTGCATTGGTGCAGAGAAATGATCTGTACAGTTTTTCACTGTACTTCCATTAATAATCTTAGGTATAGTTTAACAATTGACCCCCTGTAGTTAGAAAGGGGAGGGATTATCTCTCAGTAGTTTTGGTTCTCATTTATTTACAAGCAGCAGCTTAATAGAATAGCTGACTTTAACAACTTAATGTTGTGGAAGCTTGCTATGCAGAATGTGGCTGCCATCTCTCACACAATACAATAGTGATTACAGTTATCGTCAATATTAAACCAGCTCACGGTGCGCAAAAGGTTGGGGGCCCCTGGTCTATATGTCCCCCCATTCTCATGCCTGCTCACTAAATGCCTCAAATGAATTCGGTAAGGCGTCACTGCTTATGAAGATTTTGGATGACTTGAGGATCGAAGAGATAATATAAAATGTGTTTTTTCCTTCCATGGTTATTGATGGTGTATAGAAAGAAAACCCATGTTGCATCTATCTTTAGGTGGAACATATCAATTTTTCTCTCTCAAGTATCACTTTCAATTTTAGTTGCTTAATGCGCTGCTTCAGTTTGCCTCTGTTGGAGGGAAAAGGATAATACATCAACATCAGTGCCAACCAGACTTGTGCTCGACATGATTGCCTTCCTCCGGCATCACTCCATAAAATTTCATGCCTGACTTTGATTAAGAGCACCTCTGAAAGGGGCAAAAGGTATTGCACATGTTTGAGCATCTGTTCCCTGAACGGCTGGGTCTTTTATTAAAAAAAGGTTTATCCAAACAACATTGATGGTACAGTGCTGGAGCCTGTTAGCATTCAGGTAGTAATTGATTGGAAATCAATCTTTTTTTTTATTACCATAATAAATAACCAACCAACCAACATTACCTCGTTTGTCACCAACATGCCTGCAGGTGACCTTAGAGTATTTCTTTGACTCTGAAGCAAAATTGCTACAAGTAGGAAAAGGATATTTTGTCTCAAATGCTACTTTTTACTTGTTTCTTTTTTGTTGGGATACTTTAATTGTTGCCAATCCTGACTTATTGCTCACCCTTTACAGGCCATGGGCTGGTAAAGATGAGTCACCCTTCTGAACTGCTGCAGTCCTTCGGGTGAAAGTGCTCTCACGGCTGGGGACGGAAATCCAGAATTTAGGCAAAGATTCAAAAAGAGGAACAGCAATATGCATCCAATTTGGGGTGATGTACAAGTTGAAGAGGTCTCTTCAAGCGGTGGTGTTCCTATGAGTCTACTGCCTTTGCCCTTCTCCATGGTAGAAACCAAAGTTTTGGGTGGTGCTACCAAACTAACTGCAGTGTATTTTGTAGATGGTGCACCCTACAGCCACTGGTATGTATCTATACAACCATCTACATAGCAAGTAGATCAAGTGATTCATCTCACCTCTCACTGTTTTTGTTAGTAGATAAACATACTAGATTTGTGGTTAATATTAGAGAGGTTAGATGGCCTAAACATTCCCAGAGATATGTGAGGAAAAAGGAAGGTGGGTTGGAGATGTGAGTGAAGGCAAGTTTCAGGAAAATAAATGCCATAATGAGATTACGTGTTGGTATAGACTCAGTTGGATGAATTTAAATGTCAGGAACCATATAAACTATTGAATTGCAAGTGTACAAGTTGATAGTAAAATAACACCGAAATATTAAGCTGACAGTTGACTTGAGGGGGAAGGACTCCAAGCATGCCCCAATCTACATTGGGGAAATGGCGATGGAGAGAGTCAGCAACTTTAAATTGCTGGGTGTTTACATATCAGAATACCTGTCCTGGGTCGAGTACATGGATGCAATCTCAAGGAAGGTGCAACGGCATCTTAAACATTTAATTTTATTTAGAGATGCAGCACAATTACAGACCTTTCCAGCCCAACAAGCCAGCACAGTCCAATTACATGGATGTGACAAATCAACCTACCAATATATGTCTTTGGAATGTGGGAGGAAACCAGAGCACCCGGAGGAAAACCACGCAGTCAAAGGGAGAACGTACAATCTCCTTACAGACAGCAGCAGGAACTGAATAATGGTTACTGGTGCTGTAATACTCTAACCACTACAATACCATGGCAAAAAAACTGTGTACAGTTTGAGTTGCGATCTTACAGGAGAGATGTTATTAAACTGCATTTAGTGCAAAGAAGGCTTGCAAGAATGTTGATGGTGTTCTATATTTAACATTTTCACTAATATTTGAGTAGTCTTGTATATGTACACACACAATGGTAAAGCATTCTTGTTTGTTTAAATAATTAATAATGGGTTATATGTAAAAACACGTTAATTGCTTACATCGTCACGCTACCATGTGATACATGCGCACCTTGATTAAAGTAAAGATGAAGCCAGACCCGCATTGATAGACTCCCGTGTTTCCTTTGAATTAATTTAATGTTTTGATGTTACAAAACATAACAGCTGCGACTTGGGAGCCTGAATTAGTGGCAGGCTAGAACTTGATTCCCTGGAGCAGAGGAGAATGAAGGGTGACTGCATAGGAGCATATAAAATCATGAGGGGCATAGATATGGTGACTGCCTATAGTCTTTTTCCCATGGAAAGGGAACCAAAAACTAGAGGGGACAGGTTTAAAGTGAAGAGAGAAATATTTAAAATGGAACTGAAGGTGGTGCATCTACAGTATGGAATGCAGTTGAGGCAGGTGCAGTAATAATATTTAAAAGGCTTTTGGATATGTGCATGAATAGGAAAGCCTTACAGGGATATTAACTAAATGTGATCAAATGTACAAGCACAGTTGTGTATTTTGGTCAAGAAAGACAGAAGAGCTGGTTTCCATGTTGAATTCCTCAATAATTCTACATCTCCCTGTGGCTCTAACTCATTTTCAACCAAACTGCTCACCCCTTCTAATTTTCTAATTTGTGACTTCTTGTTCATATCTTTGCTCCTTTCAGCTATTTCAGTTCTATTGCCATCTAAAGCACTTGAGTATCTGTCAAATGTTTAAGGGATAACTTAAGGGAAGCAGTTGTTATTGTAAGCATCCTGTTGCCATCGCAACATTATGCAGATGTTGTCTGACAGCTGAGATTAATGCAGCTGTGAAAATCCCCCATATGTGATAAATTAAACTAGTCTTCTAATATAAGCTCACAAAGCACTGTAAAGGTGAGCTAACTCATCAGAGATTTTTTTGAGTTGCCTTTTTTTTTGCTATCCACTAATGTATTCAGTTTCATTATCTTTTCCCACACAAGTCCCACACTCTTTGTATTCCGCTTTTTATTACAAGCTTGACATTTATCACAAGCCTTCGTTTTCCACTCCATTTTAATTGCAGTGTCTTTGGTTATCTAGAGAGCTCTAAACATAGTCATCCCTACTGTGTCTAACTTGCACCTGAAGGTCTCCTGTCAATCGCTTCCTCTTTCCCATCGGAGACTCAAGAGGTGAAAGCCGCTGGAATCTGAAGCGAGAAAACAAACTCGGCATGTCAGGAGGCAACCGTAGAGGGAAATCAATAGTTACACAGACAAAATGCTAGAGGAACGCAGCAGATCAGGTAGCATCTATGGAAATGAATAAATAGACGACGTTTCAGGCCGAGACTCTTCTTCAGCACTGAGAATAAAGGGGGAAGGTGCCAGAATAAAAAAAAAGTTGGGGGAGGGGAAGGAGGAGGATGATAGGTGAAGCCAGGTGTGTGGTAAAAGTCAAGGGCTGTAGAGAAAGGTGTCATGTTCTGGTCCATGAAGTCCACATTCCGGTTCACGGTCTGGTCTATCGATCTGTATTCCAGGTTTTCCGGTTTTCCCTTGTCCTGTTGTGTGCCTTAATTGAGGCACATGATTCTAATTTTGGTCTGGCTACATAAATAGCTCCTGGGTTCAGCTTCATTTTCTGGACTGTTCCCTTCCCCTTCCTTCTGAACCCTTGCCTACAACCTCGCCTATATCGTTGTCAAGTTCTACCACCGGAGCAAGACCAGAGCCTTGCTGTGTCTAGATAAGGAACTCTCTATCATTGTTTGGAACTGTCTCTGTGTCCATGCCTTCGCTAGGTAGGTCTGGCCATTTGCTGCTACCTTGTGTTGGGAACCGTCTCTGTGTCCACGTCTTCGCTAGGTAGGTCTGGCCGTTTGCCGCTACCTTGTGTTAGGAAACACTCTCATCGTGTTCAGCATTCTGTGTATGAGTCCCGGCCCTACATCCTGTTCCCAAGGAGGGGTCCTGGTTCTGTGTTCCATGTTCCTGTCTCTCAAGTCCAAGGCTCTGTGTTGCCATGCTCTAGACCTAGGCTCCGAGTGTCCAGTCCTCCTCCAAATCTCTGAGCTCCTGTTTTGCCAAGACCAAATCTCTGAGTTCCTGTTCTGCCAAGACCAAGTCAAGGCTTCGTGTTCTCGCCCAGCCCAAGAGTACCTTGTCCTGCCCAGGAAAGCCTCGAAGAATCCAAGCCTCGTCCAGTCCTGTAGCCACGTCTTGTCCTTGCCTTGTTCCAGGGTCTGAGCCCGAGTTAAGGTCCAGGTTCTGGGTCCTTGTCCAGTCTTTGGCTTGGAGTCCAAGCCCAGGCTCCTAGTTCCCAGTTCCTTGTCCTGGTCCCACTTTCCCAGTCTAGTCCTAGCCAAGGTCCTGTATCCTAGTCTCATCCAGGGCCTGTGTCATGTCCAGCATCCTTTCTTCCCCACTTCCCTTGCTTTCTTGACACACCTACTCCTGTTTCTAGTACTTCAGTGTCTGCGTCTTGCAGTTGGGTCTGCCACCAATGCGCCCCTTATGACAAAAGAATCTGATAGGAGAGGAGAGCAGACCATAGAAGTAGGAGGGGACCTAGGACGAAGTAAATGGCAGGTAAGAAGAAGTAAAAGCTCAGAGTGGGAAATAGAGCAAGTGGGAGGAGGGGGATGGAAAATTTGTTTACCAGAAGGAGAAATCGATATTCATGCCATCATGTTGGAGGGTACCCAGAGAAAATATAAGGTGTTGCTCCTCCTCCCTGAGGGTGGCTTCATCACGGTACAGGAGGACGCTATGGACTGGCATGTTGGAATGGGACTGTGAGTTGGAATTAAAGTGTTTGGCTACTGGGAAGTCCCGCTTGTGGCCGATGGCGCGGAGGTGCTCAATGAAGCAGTCCCCCAATTTACAACAGGTCTCGTTAATGTAGAAGAGGCTGCATCGGGAGCACCGAGCACAACAGATGATCCCAGCAGATTCGTAGATGATGTGTTGACTCACCTGGAAGGACTGTTTGGGGCCCTGAATGGAGGTGAGGGAGGAGGTGTATGGGTAGATGTAGCACTTAGGCCATCTGCTCACCCCTTCCTGGAGAGTGATTAGTGGGGAGAGACAAATGGACAAGGAAATTGTGGAGGAAGTGATCACTGCAAAAAGTGGAGAGGGAGTGAGAGGTAAAGATGTGTTTAGTGGTAGTCAACAGTTGACATTCTGGATCATGACCCTTCCCTTGGATTGAAAATGTAGAGGCAAAATAGCCATTTGGTGGGGCTAGTAAGAAGCAAAATGATCCATGTTGACATTATGAACATAGAGTTCTCCATTTTTTTTTACCTCATCTCTCTCTGTCCTCTTGATATACCCAGTTCCTTCAACATGTATGCAAACCACCGCCATTTCCCTATCACCTAATTTCTCTCCCTTCCTCTGGGACACTCCATCTGCCAGTCAGGTACCTGCTCCTCCCACTGGATCCCAACCAACAACCACACCTCCCTTACTTGATCCATGCCCCACCTTCATTTCTTATCAGATTCCATCATCTGCAGCCCTTTTTGCCTTCAAATTTCTCCTCCATGCTATTGTCACCATTTCCAATCATCGGCTTATGCTCCCTCGACCTCACCTGGATCCACCTATAGCTTGCCCCATCCCCTCCCTTCACCTCTGCATCCTAGCTATATTGCCTCTACTCCTTCAGTTCAGACGAAGGATCTGAAACCATAATGTTGGCTGTCCAATTCCCTTTAGAGATGCTGTGTGTCTGTTGAGTTCCCCCAGCAGTTTGCTTTCTGCTCCATGTTCTTTGCCTTTTACTATTTAAACCATTAAATCTAGCTGAGACAGTTTGGTTTTCAACTGAATGAAGTTGTTTTTCCTCTTTAAACTTTAAGCTTTTGCTCTTGTTCTCTTGCTCAACAGCTCTAATCCCAGTGATAGGTGACTGCTGTTCCTCACCTGTTGCAGAAACACACCAGCAAGGGTCAAGTTGTAGAAACGGATTCCACAAAATGGAGAACTGTTCACTTGAATGAGGCTGATTCAACCAGTGGGAATCAAAAGGATAGATGAATAGAAACTAATTCTACTGGTTGAGGAAGTGGGGGAGGCATTATAACCAAAGGAATGAGTGTTGGCCATTTCAGGAACAAAATAGGAAGTGCCTCTCAGTCCCAGAGTGGAACAAATTTGGCACATAAATAGCAGATGGTGTGATAAGTATGAGATGGATAGATATTTCCTGAAGCATTCAACAGCATCTCTACTTCCTCAGAAGGCCAAGGAAATCGAAATCAGAATCAGATTTATCACGGCCATCTGCATGAAGTCTGTTGTTTTGCGGCAGCAGTACAGTGAAAAAACATAAAAAGTTATAAGTTAGTAAAATAACTAAGGGGTGCAACAAAAGGTAATAGCAAAGTAGTGTTCATGGGTTCATAGACTGCTCTGGAATCTGAAGGTGAAGGGGAAGAAGCTGTTCCTAAATCACTGTTCCTCCTCTCCAATTGTAGGAATGAGAGGAGGCCACACCCCAGATGGTGAGGGCTCCTCCCAGCAGGCAGAAGGGATAAAATTCTGAGAGCATGTACCATCATACTCAAGGACAGCTTCTATCTCACTGTTATCAGACTCTTGAACAGACTTTTCATATGCTAAAATCAGAACTCCTGAACTCTTGATTTCCCAGTCTGCTGCATTGTAGCCCTTTATTTGGCACCTGTACTGAATTTTCTCTGTACTGTAGCTCTATATACTACATCCCATGTTTGTTTCACTGCCTTGGTGTAAATACGATTGGCATGATCTGTCTGGATGTCACTTATAACACAAGCTTTTCACTGTACCTCAATACATGTGACAATAATAATACACCAATACTAATACCGATATTAAGAAAGGATCTGGAGAAAAGGCAAGTGTTTTGAATTAGCTCAGATTATCTCATAGATCATCCATGATCACATTGAATAACAGAGTCATCTTGAGAGTCTAAACATTCTTCACCTGCTCAGGAGTTTCTGCACATCCACCTTTTACAGTAGGGAGAAGCTGAGACACAGTTGGATGACACACAGTGCAAGTGATTGTCTTGAATGCTTTTATTGTAATTGCAAGTCCCTGTTGGATATCGGTAAGGTAGAACACTGCAAGTCCAGTTCACTGGTTTGTTGGCGAGTCAGATGGTAGGAGAGTTGCATTGCCTCGTGCTGTGGCAAGGACTAGACTAGACGCAGGGTTGCCTGTTGCAGCTGGTCTGGAGAGGGGACACAGAGGAACTGTGGGAGAGCCTCTATGGGGCATATTGGAATCTGTTCTGGGTTGAGGAGGCTCGACATTCCATCACTATTGCTCTCCAGTGTTTGCTCGGTGCTGCTCTTCCATGTTCACTTGATGGAAGAACAAGCTGGATACGCAAGGACTTGGGCTGTATTCTTTTAGTTTATGACTGTATGTTTTTCTGTAATCGTAATCATATGTGCTATTTTTGTTATGTGCTAACTGCAATGTGCTGTGTGCTGTTGGTAATGAGTTTTGCACCTTGGCCTCAGTGGTGCGCTGTTTCATTTGGCTATGTTCTTGTATGGTTGAATGATAATTAAACTTGAACTTGACCTTGAACTTGAACATCCGATATTGCGAGAAAAATAAGTGCTCAGGTATAAAATGGGTACATTCTTTATCTGGTAGGCCAGTGAGGTCTGTTCACTTGCCTTGTCATTTAATAGTAGAATGCATTGTGCCTATTAGATCGTCTGGTTATTTAGATATTCCAGGCATTCATCACAAACCGGAAGTAGCTGCCATTCAATGGCTGGAAGCCTCTTCAATAGCCTGATGTGGGATTAATCAGAGCTTCTAACTAGTGTTGTTAGCTATTTTTTATTAATGGATGAATGCATAACTTTTTGTGGAGACAAGAGGAGAGAAGAAGCTTGCCATGCTCACCTTTCACAATGCAGTTGTTCTTCCACCCAATCTCCATTGACTATAGAAAATCCCCACACCCACAGCATGAACAGAATCATATCAGAGATTGAAATATGGCTACTTCCCTTCTTGAACCAACCCTAATTACTACCTCAGTGTAGTAACACTCTGACCACTTAAATCACTCTACACAACAATGGACTTTGTTTTATTGCTATAATTCTCTTTCTTCTTGTATAACTTTATGTTTAATTTACGCTTTTCTTGTTTCTATAATGCCACGTGCCTGTGATGCTGCTACGTTTGCACCTGTGCATGCATGTATTTGTATCCACAAAAAGAAACTCAACTAGAGTCACACAAACATCAACCTCTTGTATCAATTCTACATTAATCTGATGTTCTTCTCCTCATACACCCAATAACCTTCCCCAGATTCTAACAGTGACCTACACCCTAGGGCCAGTTTGCAGTGACAAATAACCCACTCATGTAAGAAGAAGCAAAGGGGAGAACATGGAAACCCCACACAAACAGTGCCCGAGGTCAGGATCAAACCCATATTGCTGGGAGCTCCAAGGCAGCGGTTTAACAAGCTGCACCATTGAATCACCCAACCTCCATCTCCTGGAAATGAGCCTTAGGGCTCAAACCAATTAAGAGGGGAGGTCATGGGATTAATTTTCTTTGTGAGCCCATCAGTAAGGGGAGGAGTGACAAGAAGCCCACAGAGAAGTTCCGGGGAGTCACTTTAGAAGCCTGAATAGAATTACTCCAGGACCAGAGTCTACACTGACCCTGCAGAAGCTATAAACTGACCCACCCCATCACATTCCACCTTGCTGCCCAGCAAATGAACCATAAAAAAATCACAGTTGTAGTCAGATCTATTTGAAAATACGAGTAAGGGTTGGCTATTCAATGTTCCTGTTCAATATGATCAAGGCCAATGAACCTCAGTATCTTAATCTTTCAAATATTTGAATACCCCTACCTTAAATATGTCTTGTAGTCTGCCTTCCATCACCTTCAGAAAGCAGATAATTGCAGATTTGTTACCCTCTGAGAGAAGAAATTTTCATGCACGTCAGTTTAAGATGACTGACGTTTTATTTTCTGACTATGTTCCCATATTCATGACTCTCATAATAAAAACCCTTAGCAATCTGCTGGATGAACCTACTGGGTCAAACATCATCTGTAAGGGTTGGAGGAAGCTATTGGGCGGAGTCTTGATGCAGGGTTTCAACTCCAAAATGTCAATGGTTTCCTCCCACAGGTGCTGCACAGCTCGAAGCTTCCTCCAGGAGATTGATGTTCCAGATTCCAGTATCTAGTCCCTTGTGTCTCCATCTCATTATCTGCCCTGTTGAACCGCCTAAGGGTACGTGATTGAATAAGGTCACCGCAAGAGCCTCCTGGTTATAGTGCTGAGATGACTAGATGTGTGGTAATGACTTTACTGCCACCCACTGTGTCGCAGGGCTTGTTCACTTGCATCCTCTTTAAATCTGCCAGCTCAAAACTCTTTAAAAGCTAATAGATCATTATCATTTTACATTATCCTTGCAGAAAATTCTGGAACAATGGAATAAGGCATTCAAGAATTATTTTCTCTCCATTGTGACTAGTTCTTCTTGCAAAGCTGCAGTCTTTGATAATAGACCAGGATGTTTAATAATCACTTAATTAGCAGGCTCCATGGCTGATTCCTGTGTGCAAGTAATGAAAAGTTTCTTACTAATAGCTCAGTACAATGAATAAGCTGTAGCTTTCCTAATTTATCTTGTTATTGCCTCATGATGTGTTACAGAGTTGTGAGATGTAAAGCAGCCTCTGATATTACAAATAGACTTGTGCCCCTGCTTTTAAGGAACCAAGCAATATCTGTCTGCTATCGGCCACCTTCCCTGTGTTTTCTTTTGGGTATTAAGACTCTAATATTTTCATTTCAACCCAGAATGTACACTATAAAGAGCAGGAAAAAGCTATAAAGTAATTCCTCAGATGGGATCATTCCCAAGTCTTTACTGACACAATATTAAACTCCTCTGCCCTCCTATTATCCCTAAGGCAAGGAGATCTGCCATCTTTGCCTCATCTGACTAGATATTACTCTTAATTGGCTCAGTTCAAGGACAAATGAGATTGAACAATAAATGCCAATCACTTAATAACGTGAACAAAAAAAAAATAATTGACTCAAAGAACCATAGATGTAGAATCACCTGACAGAGAAGTCGGCCATTCAGCCAGTCATGTCATTCTGACTCTTTGAAGGTATTCCCCAATCAGCCCCACTCCTTTTGTGATTTCCCCACATTCCTCTATGTCCTTTTCAGACTCATGGAGCTCAAGGCTTATGGAACGAGCTGCCAGAAGAAGAGGTTGAGGCAGCATTCAGATGGATGATCTGGATAGTTTTAATGTTTTTGAAATAATGTGTCATTGTGATGGTCTTAATAGCTTTGATCAGATTTATGGTTTTGGTGATAAAGATATTGATTATACTGCATTTTCTGTGGTGATTGAGATCATTCGGATTTATAGGCTCTTGGCAAGGGCCAATAAAAAGGTTTAAGCAGAGCAATCATTGTGAGAGCACTGATTGTTGGAGGGGACAGGGTTAGAGTGGTAAACAGAGGCTGTGGCTCAAGAGGCTTCAGTGACGAAGGGCAGGGGCTAAGTTGAAGTTTCTGTCAGGTTTCCCTTTCTTTGTCTATTTGTGCTCATCTAGAGTCACGAGGTCAGTGGTATGCTCCTCATGCAAGATTTCGGAGCTGTGAGAGATCTCTGGGCTACACACACGAAACACTGGAGGAACTCAGCAGGCCAGGCAGCATCTAAGAAAAGACGAAGGGTTTTGGCCCAAAACGTCGACTGTACTCTTTTCCTAGATGCTGCCTGGCCTGCTGAGTTCCTCCAGCATTATGTGTGTGTTGCTCGGATTTCCAGCATCTGCTGATTTTCCCTCGTTTGAGATCTCTGGGCTCCCTAATTGCTCCATTTGTGAGAAGTAAATTTGGGTTTGGCTCCTTACAGACCATGTTAGGGGAGTGAAACGTGAGCTGAGTGCCCATTGAATCACTCCAAGAGAATGAGGAAGTGATAGATCAGGGCTACAGGGTGGTAGTCATACCTATGTTTCAGGAGGCAGGTGGTTGGACTGTCAAGAGAAAAAAAGGGAAAAGGCAGATGGTCCAGTGTATCCCTGTGGCCAGTCCCCTCAAGAATACTTTGGATATAGTTGGGGGAGAATGGCCTTCCCAGGAAACTGAGACAAGGTCACTGTGGCTCAGGAGGGCAAGGAGGTGAAGTGGAGAGCAGTGGTAAGAGGGGATTCAATAGTTAGGGGAACATTCAGGAGATCTTGTGGATGTAAAGGAGACCTCCAGGCTGTATGTTGCCTCCCAGCTACCATGGTTAGGGATATCTCAGATTAGGTCAACAGCAACATGTTGAGAGACTGTGAGGAAGGATAGGCAGGTAAAAATACAGTCAGTTAGATAGGTTGAAGCCTGTCTACTTGAATGTGTAAGCTATCCAGAACAAGGGCTATGAACTTAGAGCATGAGTTAGTACTTGGAACTATGACGTTATGGTCATTACAGAGATTTGGTTGCCACAAGGGCAGGATCGGCTGCTGGATGTTCAGGAGTTTAGATTTTTCAAAAGGGACAGAGAAAGTGATAAGATACTGGAGGGGGAGGGGGGTGAGACATAGCTAATCGAGGATAGTATCATAGCTGCAGAAAGGGAGGATGTCGTGGAGGGATTGTCTACTGAGTCAGTGTAGGTAGAAGTCAGAAACGGAGGGAGAAATCATATTATTGGGATGATTGCATAGGCACCCCAATAGCAATAGAAACATTGTGGAACAGATTGGGAGGCAGATTTTGGAAAGATGCAAAAACAATAGGGTTGTCATCATGGGTGACTTCAATTTCCCTAACATTGACCAGCACCGTCTCAGTGCAAAAGGTTTAGATGAGCTCTGTTTGTTAGGTATGTCTTAGAAGGTGTTTATATTGTGATTTCTAGCCCAGGTGATACATAAAATGAAACTGAATCTGAATCTGACAAATGATGTAGACAGGCCAACTAGAGGACAGGTCATAGTGGGTCTGGTACTGGGCAATGTACCTGGTCAGATCTCTCAGTGGGTGAACATTTCAGAGACAGTGACCACAACTCCCCGACCTTTGCCTTAACCTAGAGAGGGATAAAAGTAGATAGGAAAGTATTTAATTGGAGGAGGGAAAATTATGAAACTATTAGGCAGGAACGTGGGAGTGTAAATTGAGAATAAATGTACTTAGGGAAATGCACAACAGAAATGCGGAAACACGAGGAAATCTGCAGATGCTGGAATTTCAAGCAACACACATAAAAGTTGCTGGTGAACACAGCAGGCTAGGCAGCATCTCTAGGAAGAGGTACAGTCGACGTTTTGGGCCGAGACCCTTCGTGAGCACTAGCTGAAAGAAGAGCTAGTAAGAGATTTGAAAGTGGGAGGGGGAGGGGGAGATCCAAAATGATAGGAGAAGACAGGAGGGGGAGGGATGGAGCCAAGAGCTGGACAGTTGATTGGCAAAAGGGATATGAGAGGATCATGGGACAGGAGGCCTAGGGAGAAAGAAATGGAGGAGCGGAGTGAAAAGCACAGAGGATGGGCAAGGGGTATAGTGAGAGGGACAGAGGGAGAAAAAGGAGAGAGAGAAAAAGAGTGTGTGAATATAAATAAATAACAGATGGGTTACGAGGGGGAGGTGGGGTATTAGCGGAAGTTTGAGAAGTCAATGCTCATGCCATCAGGTTGGAGGCTACCCAGACGGAATATAAGGTGTTGTTCCTCCAACCTGAATGTGGCTTCATCTTTACAGTAGAGGAGGCCGTGGATAGACATATCAGAATGAGAATGGGACGTGGAATTAAAATGTGTGGCCACAGGGAGATCCTGCTTCCTCTGGCGCTCTGTCCTGGTTTACAGTTCTGGTCACCTCATTATAGGAAGGATTTGGAAGATTTAGAGAGGGTGCACAGGAAATTTACCAGGATGCTGCCTGAATTAGAGAGCATGTCTTACGAGGAAAGGTTGAGTGAGCTCGGGCTTTTCACTTCAGAGCGACGAAGAATGAAAGGTGACTTGATAGAGATGTACAAGATGATAGGAGGTAAAAATAGCTAACATGAGGGGGTTTGGGAAGCAATCAGAAACAGATTTATTATCAGCAGCATATGTTGTGAAATTTGTTTAGTTACAGTACTACGCATAAAAAAACACAATAAATTACAATAATATATATATAATTAAATTAAGTAAGTAGTGCAAAAGAAGAGGAGAAAAATTAATGAGGTAGTGTACATGGGCTCAGTATCCATTCAGAAGTCCAACAGCAAAGGGGAAGGAGCTGATCCTAAAATGCTGAATGTTTGTCTTCAGTCTCCTCGATGGTAGCAATCAGGAAGAGGTCGTATCATGGGTGATGGAGATTCTTCATGATAGATGCCACCTTTTTGAGACATCGCCTTTTGAAGATGTCCTCAGTGCTGTGGAAACTAGTGGCTGTGATGGAGCTGGCTGAGTTTGCAACTTTCTGCGGCCTTTTCTGAACCTGTGCAGTGGCCCCTCCATAGCAGACAGTGATGTAACCAGTCAGTATGCTCTCTATGGCACATCCATAGAAATTTATGAGTATTTGGTGACATAACAAATCTCCTCAAACTCCTAATAAAATATAGCTGCTGCCACGCCTTTTCATAATTGTATCGCTATGTTGGGCCCAGGATAGATTTTCGCAGAACTTGACACCCAGGATGTCAGAGGTAGGTTTTTAACATGGAGTGGTGGGTGCTTAGAATCTCCTACTGTGCGTGGTGGTAGAGGCAAGTACATTAGGGATATTTAAGAGACTATTAGATTGGCACATGAATGAAAGATAAATGGAAGGCTGTGTGGGAGCGAAAGGATAGCTGATCTTAGAGTAGTTCAAAAGGTTGGCACTCATCTCAGGCCGAAGGGCATGTGCTGTGCTGGTTTGTCCTCTGTGTTTGATGTTTTAATGTTACTAATGGTATAGGTGAGAGTTTAACTAGTAGTAATGATGAGATGGTAGCTTTGAGATATTTGAGTGTGGGGGTTAATTCAGGAACAGGTAATGATATTATCATACTTCCAAGAAAGAATTTAAATTGTGTTTTATATGATATGGGCATCAATACTTTCAATGCTTTTAAAAAAACATTCTGCTAGGTTCCACAAAGAAAGTATTTTCGGGTGCATTGTGGCAAGATCAGTAAATTGGGTGATGAACACCAATCGCGCGCCATTGTTCTAAGGGTGCTGGCTTGCGTAGTTTAGCAGACCATCTGTTTCCTCTGGGTGCTCCAGTTTCCTCCCACACTCCAAAGTGCGGGCAGGTGAGTTGAATGACCACCATCAATTGTGCCAGCTTTGTAGAGAGGAATCACAAGGGAGGAACTGAAGAGTATAATAGGATTAACATGGCATTAATATAAATGTGTGGTTGCTGGTCAGGGGCTAAAGAGCTTGGCTCTTTGCTGAATGACCAAGAGAAACAAAGCAGAAATGGGGAGAGTTTTTGTGGAGTTGTTTTATATAGCAAGTAGGCATGCCACTGCCCAAATTAACTCCAGATTTAAGAAATAAGAATATACATCTGTGGGGAAAGAGCAAGAAGTGAGACTCGCACTGCACCTCTTTCAGATCTCCGGAACAGGCTCAAAGAGCCTCGTTCCCTGTTTGAGGATTGGCCTTATTTTTTTTGCTTTTCAATTTCCACACCAATCTGATAATTGTGCTCTTTTGTTAAAAGCTTCTTTCAGCCAAAAAGCAGACACTGAAGAATTAGTGCACTATTACTTTGAAAGGTATTGAATAATTTTCTGGAATTATAGACTTTCTTCGCTTGTTTAAGTCAATTTCTTTTATGCACGTCCATAACAATAAGAGCTCACATGTGCATCTATTAAAATATGTATGTGTGTGCACAAATATCCCCATAAGACCATAAGGTATAGGAGCAGAATTATGCCATTTGGCCAATTGTAAGGGTTCTGCCGTTCAATTACAGCTGTTTTTTTTTTCTCAACTACAGTCTCCCATCTTTTCCCTGTAATCTCTTATCGATCAATCAGAGACCTATCAGTCTCTGCTGGACCCAGAATTTAAAATTACTGACTTTCTCCACCTCTAATCTCCTAATGAGGACTAACTCATGGATCCCAGATTTCTTCCTACTGTAGTCAACAATCAGCTCTTTGGTCTTGCTGACATTGAGTGAGGCATTATTGTGGCACCATTCAACTATATTTTCAATCTTCCTCCTATTTGCTGATTTGTCAACACCTTTGATTCAGCCAGCAAAAGTGGTGTCATCAGCAGTCTTAACTATGGTGTTGGAGTTGTGCTTAGCCTCACAGTTATAAATACAAAGCAGAGGGCTAAGTATGCAGCTCTGAGGTGCAATGTGCTGATGGTGATTGTGGAGGAAATATCGTTGCCAAGAGATACTGAATGGGGCCGGCATGTGAGGAAATCAAAGAACCAGTTGTACAATGAGGTATTGAGGTCTATGCCTTGGAGCTTGTTGATTTGTTTCGAGGGGATGACAGTGTTGAGCTGCAGTCAACAGAGAGCATCCTGATGTACGAGTCTTCACTGTCCAGATGTTCCAGGGCGGAGGAAAGGTCCGCCAAATAACATCTGCTGTTGACCTGTTGCATGAGTAGGCAAATTAGAGCCGATCCAAGTTGCTCCTCAGGCAGGAGTTCAAAATAAATGTATTAACAAAGTACATATATGTCACCATATACTACTCCAAGATTCATTTTCTTGCAGGCGTTCAAAATAAAGTCAAAGAATTACCATAGAATCAATAAATAAATCCACACAATGAAGGCTGACAAAAAACAACAAACTATGCAAATACAAAAAAGAAAAGAAAACAATAAATATAAATAACATGAGTTAAGGAGTCCTTGGAAGTGAATCCATAGGTTGTGGAATCAGTAGAGTCATGGGGTGGAGTGAAGCTGAGTGAAGTTATCCACTCTGGATCAAGGTTGAGGGGCAATAACTCATTATGTGATGATGGAAAAGAGATACTCAGGCTAAATATTCTTCCTTACACAGAATGGAAGGCGGCGTGGTAGCGTAGTAGTTAGCACAACGTTTTACAACACCAGTGACCAGGGTTCAATCCCCACCTCTGGAGTTTTACATTCTCCCCGTTACCGCTTGGGTTTCCTCCCACAGTCCAAAGACGTAGGTGTTGGTAGGTTAATTGGTCAGTGTAAAATGTGCAGTAATTAGGCTAGCATTAAATCAACAGTTGCTGAATGATGCGACTCGAAGGGCTGGGATGGCCCACCCCACGATAGATCTCAATAAACAGATAAATAACTGTTCCTGAACCTGGTGGTGTAGGTACTTGCCACTCCTGTAACTCCTTCCAGATAGCCTAAATGCTGGGGGTCCTTCATGATGGATGCTGATTTCCTGCGGCGGCACTCCTTTTAGATGTGCTCAGTGGTGGGGAGAGCTTTACCAGGAAGGGAGTGGGCTACATCCCCTACTTCTTGTAGGCTTTTCCATTCAAGGGCAATTCAAGCAGTCAATATGCTCTCCACTGCACTTCTACAGAAGTTTATCAAAGTTTTAGATGATATGTCGAATCTTCACAAACTTCTGAGAAAGTGGAGGTGCTGCTGTCCTTTCTTTGTAATGGCTCGTGCTTCACCCAGAACAGATCCATTAAAACAATAACACCAGAGAATTTAAAATTGCTGACCCTCTCCGACTCTGATTCCCAATGAGGACTGACTCATGGACATCCAGTTTCCTCCTCCTGTAATCAATAATAGCTCATTCGTTTTGATGACATTGGGTAACAGGTTGTTGTTGTGGCACCATTCAGCAAGATTCCCAATCTTCCTCCCACATGCTGATCCGTTTCCACCTTTGATTCAGCCAACAACTCTGGTGTTGTCAACAAACTTAAATATGGCATTACAAACAAGAGAAAATCTGGAGATGCTGGAAATCAAACTAATGCACACAAAATGCTGGAGGAACTCAGCAGGCCAGGTAGCACCTAAGGAAAATAGTAAATTGTCAATGTTTCAGACTGAGACTCTTTATCAGGAGTGGAAAGAAAGAGATGAGAAGTCAGAATCAGAAGGTGGGGGAAGAGGAAGAAGTACAAGGTAGTAGGTGATCAGTGGAACCAGGAGAGGGGGAGGGGTGAAGTTAAGAGCCTGGAAGTCGATTGGTGAAGGAGGTAAAAGGCTAGAGAAGCGGGAATGTGATAGGAGAGGACAGGAGACGATGGGATAAAGGGAAGGAGGTGGAACTCCAGAGGGAGGTGATGGGCAGGTAAGGAGATAAGGTGAGAAAGGGAAATGGGAATGGAGAATGGTGAAGGAGAGGTAGGGGGAGGAAATTACCGGCAGTTTGAGAAATCAATGTTTATTCCATCGAGTTGGAGGCTACTCAGATGGAATATAAGGTTTTGCTCCTTCATCCTGAGTGTGGACTCATCATGGTGGTAGAGGAGGCATGAACTGACATTTCAGAATGGGAATGGGAAGTAGAATTGAAATGGATGACTAATGGGAGGTCCCACTTTTTCTGGTAGATGTAGATGCTCGGCAAAGCGGTCTCCCAATCTACATCAAGTTTCACTGATATACAGGTCGTCACACTGGGAGCACTAGATACAGTAGATGACCACAACAGACTCACAGATGAAATGTTGCCTCACTTGGAAGGACTGTTTAGGGCCCTGAATGGTAGTGAGGGAGGAGGTATAGGGGCAGGCGTGGCACTTGTTCCGCTTGCAAGGTTGAGTACCAGGAGGGAGATCAGTGGGGACAAATGGACTAGGAAGTCACATCGGGAGTGATCCCTGTGGAAAGTAGGGGGGAGGGGAAAAAGTGTTTGGAAGTGAGATCCCGTTGGAGATGGCGGAAGTTACAGAGAATTATGTGCTGGATGCAAGGGTGGTGGGGAGGTAAATGAGGACAAGAGGAACCCTATCACTGGAGGGGTAGCATGTGGCTGGGTTGAGGGCTGATGTGCATGAAATGGAAGAGATGTGGGTGAGGGCAGCATTGATGGTGGAGAAAGCCCCTTTCTTTAAAGAAGGAGGACATCTCATTAGTTCTGGAATGAAAAGCCTCATCCTGAGAGCAGGTGCAACGAAGACAGAGGAAATGAGATAAGGGGATGGCATATTTACAAGTGACAGGGTGGGAAAAGGTATTGTCCAGTAAACTGTGAGAATCAGTGAGTTTATATAAGATATCGGTAGATAAACTGTCTCTGGGAATTGAAACAGAGAGATCGAGAAAGGGGAGGGAGGTGTCAGAAATGGATCAGGTAAATTTGAGGGCAGGTTGGAAGTTGGAGGCAAAGTTGATGAAGTCAACGAGCTCTGCTTGGGTGCAGGAAGCAGTACCAATGCAGTTGTCAATGTAGTGTAATAAAAGTTAGGGAGTGATATCAGCACATGCTTAGAACATAAACTGTCCCACATAGCCAAATAAAAGGCAGGCATAGCTGGGACCCATGTGAGTGCCATGGCTACATCTTTGGAGATATTATTGAGAGTGAGGACCAGTTCCACCAGACGGAGGAGAGTGGAGGTGAAGGAGGATTGGTTGGGTCGGGTGTCCAGAGAGAAGCGGAGAGCTTTGAGGCCTTCCTGATGGAGGATGGAGGTGTACAGGTACTTGACCTCTATAGTGAAAATAAGACGATCAGGGCCAGGGAAGTTGAAGTCATTGAACAGATCAAGAGCATGTGAAGTGTCACAGACGTAAGTAGGAAGGGACTGAATCAGGGGAGATGAAACAGAGTCAATGTACGCAGATATAAGTTGAGTGGGGTAGGAACAAGTGGAAACAATGGGTCTACCTAGACAGGCAGATTTGTGGATCTTGGGTAGGAGGTAGAAATGGGAGGTGCAGGTTAAGGGAACTATGAGATTGGTGGCAGTGGCTGGGAGAATCTAAGAGTTAATAAGGCCAGTGATGCTGTGGGTGACAATGGCCTTGTGCTCCGTAGTGGGATCCTTTTTTAGGGGTAAGTAAGAGGAGGTGTCTGAGAGTTGTCGTCTGGCCTCAGCGAGATAGAGGTTAGTCTGCCAGGCTACTACAGCACCCCCCTTACCTACAGGTTTGATGGTGAGGTTAGGACTTGTGCAGAGAGAGTAGAGAGCTGAGCGTTTGGGTGGAGTGAGGTTAGAATTGGAGAAAGGAGTAGTAAAGTTGAGGAGGTTGATGTCTCATTGGCATTTAGCAATGAAAAGATCCAGAGCAGGCTGAAGACCAGAGCGGGATGTCCAGGAAGGCAAGGAGGGCTGAAGATGGGAGAAGGAGTCATCAGTGCGGGCTGGAGAGTCCTTGCCAAAGAAGTAGGCATGGAGACAGGCGGTAGAAGAAGAACTCAGCATCATGGCAGGCACAGAACTCACTGAGGTGTGGGCGAAGGGGAACAAAGGTGAGGCCCTTACTGAGGCCAGACCATTCTGCCTCAGAGAAGGGAAGGTCAGAGCGGATTGTGAAGCGGTGGGAACAGAGAGGGGAAGAGAGTTAGTAGTGTCTGAGGAGAGGGGAGCACTGGGGTTTTTGGGAATTTTGTAAATATGGCGTTGAAGCTGTACTTTGAATCACAGTCAGAAGTATAAAGTGAGTAGGGCAAGGGGCTAAGCACACAGCCTTGTGGTTCATGAACAACCTCTCAAAGCATTTCATCGCAGTGGACGTAAATTCAACTGGACTATAGTTATTTGAGGCTGGTTACTACATTTTTCTTGGGCATCGGTATGATTGAAGCCGGCTTGAAGCAGGTGGGGTACCTCAGACTGCCAAGGTGAAAGGTTAAAGATGATTAGCACAGGTCTTCAGTACTCAGCCATGTACACCACCTGGGCCTGATGCTTTCCGTGCTTTCACCATCTTAAAGGATGCTCTAACATCAGACTTAGAGACTGAGATCCCAGGATTATCAGGAGCTATGGTAGTTCAAGAAGATGCCTCCATGTTTTGTCATTCAAAAAGAGTATAAAAGGCATTGAGCTCACGTGGGAGCTAAGTCTTTTTGTCACGTATGTCACCTGGTTTCTCTTCGCAGGAGGTGATAGCATTCAAGTCCTGCCACAACTTGTTAAGCACCCTTCCGTGCTTCAGAGTTAGTCTGGAGTTGCCACTTTGCATGTGAGATGGCTTTCTGAAGGCCATACCTGCGCCTCTTGTAGTTTACTTGGTTCCAGACCTGAACAATATGGATCTTTTGGTTCATCTGGGGCTTCTGGTTGTGGAAGACTCTGAATCATTTTGAGCAATTCCATTCTCCCACTAAATTTTTCCCTTTATCCTATTCCCCCCACATTTCCAGTGCAGTGATTCACAGGGAGACAAACCAACTGTGGCAGGGAAGAATGATTGGATAACTCTTCTTTCACATAAACATGATGGAATGAATTTCACACTATATGCTGTAGTTTTCTGTGATCTTATGACAAAGGAAAATAGAGCATAATGGGGTTAAGAGAGTGCAGGCATTTCATCAAAATTAAGCATTGGTGGGGAGAAAGGAAGGGAAAGGACTTTTGATGAGTCAGCCCAAATACAATAGGATGAATGCTTTCTATTGTAACAGCTTGACAAGGTAGATATGGGGAAGATGTTTCCATGGCTATGTCCACTTTTATCTCATTGCATTACAAAGGACATTTTTTGTCTTAATTGTGCTTTTTTCTAAAAATGGTGCAAAGTTAATGTTTAATTTATGTTTTTCTTATGAATGTTGCATATCTGATGCTATGTGCCTGTGATACTGCTGTGAGAAAGTTTCTCACTGCACCTGTGCATACATGTGCAAATAACGGCAAACTCAACCTTGATTTTTTTGCCCATGGAATTCTCTGCTCCAGAGATCTGTGGATTCTCTGTTACTGAGTTCATTCAAAACAGAAATTGGTGAATTTCTGCATATTGAATCAATATGTCGTTAAAGCATGAAAATTGTGCTGAGGTATATCAGGCATAATTTTGTGAATGCCTCAATAGATTAAATAGACTGCTCCCGCTTCTTGTGTTCTTTATTAATTTATTTAGGTACAGCACAGAATAGGTCCTTCTGGCCCTTCAAGTCGCACCACCCAGTAATCCTCAATTTAACCCTAGCCTAACTTACAATGACCGATTAAACTACCATCTAGTACATCTTTTGGACTGTGAGAAGAAACCAGAGCACTCAGAGGAAACCCATGTGGTCATGAGGAGAACGTACAAACTCCTTACAGACAGCGGAGCGTCTTGCAGTCTATGTCATTCCACGTTGTTCAACAGATCAACAGATAATGAGTTCAAAGAAGCAACATGATAACTACCAAACAAAATTCCAAAAGGATAAATATCAAAGGTAGATTAGGTCTTGTACTCCTCTGCTCAGACACCTACTTGAAAAATTCAAGCTGAAAAATTATTCGTATTTCTAGATGTTCTTTAAAAGTGACAAAAATGTTGTTGCTTGCCTCTTCTATGGTTATTTCAAAGTAAATTTTATTATCAAAGTTCATATATATCACCATACACAACCTCAAGATTCATTTCTTGTGGGCATACTCAATAAATCTATAGAATAATAATCATAATAGAATCGATGAAAGACCGCCCAACTAGGGGATTCAACCAGATTACAGAAGACAACAAACTGAAAAATAAATAATAATAATAATAATTAAATAAAGAATAAATGTTGAGAACATGAGATAAAGAGTCCTTGGTTGTGCAAACATTTCAATGATGAGGCATGTGAAGTTGAGTGAAGTTATCCTCTTTGGTTTCAAGCGTCTGATGGTTGAGAGGTAGTAACTATCCCTGGACCTGGCAGTGTGAGTCCTGAGGTTCCTGTACCTCCTTCCTAATGGCAACAGTGAGAAGAGAGCATGTCCTGGGTGGTGGGACACCCTGAGGTTGGATACTGCTTTCCTGTGGCTGTGTTTCACGTTAATGTGCTCAATGGTTGGGAGGACTTTACCAGTGATGGACTGGGCCATATCCACTACTTTGTGTAGGATTTTCCATTCAAGGGCATTGGTGCTTCCATACCAGGCTGTGATGCAGCCAGTCAATATACTCTCCACTACACATCTAAAGAAGTTTGTCAAGAGGGATGTCCAACACTACAGAGTTAGCAGGGGTGAATAAAGGGATCCTGCTTCTATTTGTGACTCAAAGGTGATTTCAGGTCAAAGGGATAGTGGACTCATGATGGATCTCAGGGAACAGAACATGGTTCGGATCTGAATCTCATTTGTGTTCACTAGTGATGTGATCCCATTAATGGGAAGCATTGTTACAGCTTTACTGGGTGTTGGTGGGGCCAAGCTGGAGTATTGTGCATTTGCCGGTCACAATATTTAGAAAGGCAAATCACAAGGCTAATTCCTGTGCTGTCCCATCATGAAAGCTTTAGATGTATATTCCTAACAACATACATAAAAGTTGCTGGTGAATGCAGCAGGCCAGGCAGCATCTCGAGGAAGAGGTACAGTCGATGTTTCGGGCCGAGACCCTTCGTCAGGACTAACTGAAAGAAGAGCTAGTAAGAGAGTAAATCTCTTCCTCGAGATGCTGTCTGGCCTGCTGCATTCACCAGCAACTTTTATGTGTGTTGCTTGAAATTCCAGCATCTGCAGATTTCCTCGTGTTTGTGGAGATGTATATTCCTTGAAGTTTAGAAGAATAAGGGGTGATTTGACTGAATTGTATAAGATCATGAGGAATAGTAATGATGCTTAATGTTCCATGGTTTTGATATTTCAGTAAAGATAGAGGAGGAGGTAAAAGAGAGCAAAAGGGAATTGAAATATAATCGGGGACAGTACTACAGCTGCACTCAGAAGGAACATTAAGCAGGGTCCATCCATTGAGTCTGTATGAGTAGAACTCAAAAATAAACAAGGTTGGACAGCCTCCCAGTAGTCACCAGGACATCGAGGAACAGAAACATAGGCAGAGGGTCCCATTCATTTTTGGTTGCCCCATTGCAGGAAGGATGTGGAGGACTTGGATAGATTGTTATTGTTATTGATTGTTATTGTGGCTGTTTTTCTGCTATGGGCAAGGGGGGTTTGGAGGGGTCTGAGTTTTGTTTCTGTTCTTTTTCGTGCCTGTTGGGGAGAAGTTGATGCCTTTTCTTTCATCAACACCCATGGTCGTTCTGCATTTAACGGCTATCTGGAATAGACAAATATCAAAATTGTATTATATATGCGTACTTTGACAATAAAATGAACCTTTAACCTTTGATTCAGGTGGATAGCTCCCCAGATCCTGAGGGGATATACCCTAGGCTATTGAGAAAGACAAGAGATGAATTTTGTCCAGTCCTCTGGAACCTTGCCTGGCAAGTAGCTAATGTTGTTCCATTATTAGGGATAATCCTAGAATCTATAGATCAGTGAGTTTCACGTCAGTGGTAGAGCTATTACTGGAGAAGATTCCTAGGGACTGGATTTATAAACATTTGGAAAACCATGATCTAATTAGGGACATTCTGCATGGCTTTGTGTGGGGCAAATCATGTCTTACTAACTTGATTGAGCTTTTGAGGAAGTGATGAAGGTGATTGATGAATGCAGAGATATAAATGCAGTCCACGTATGGAGATTTTAGTAAGACATTTGGCATGGTACCTCATGGGGGGGGGCACATTTGAAAGACGAATATGCATGGGAATTGACCGTTTGCATTCCGAACTGGCTTGACCATAGAAAGAAGTTTGTGGTAAATGGGACTTTTTCTGGTTGGACATCTGTGACTAACGGTGTTCCAAATGTAAAGGGATAATACATTGTAAATGGCATGACCCTTAATAGTGCTGATGTGCAGAGGGATTTTGGGATCCAAGTCCATAGCTTTCTGAAAGTGGCTACACAGTTTGATAGGGTTGTCAAAAAGGCATATGGTATGCTTGCCTTTCTAGCAAGGGACTAAGTTCGAGATTTGTGAAGTTATGATGCAGCCTAATTGGAGTTTTGTAAAGCTGTAACACAACTTGTTCCATTAGTGTCCCATACATTTTTGGTTGCCCCATTACAGGAAGGATGAGGAAGATTTGGATAGAGTGCTTAAGAGATTTATTGGAATGCTGCTTGGATTAGGGGGCTGTAGGGACAGATTGGTGGATCTCATTGAAAACTATTGAGTATTGAAAGACCTGGATAGAGTGGGCATGGAGAGGACGTTTCCTATAGTGGTGCAGTTTAGGACCAGAGGAAGCATCCCCAGAATAGAAATATGTCCCTTAGAATAGCGATAAGGAGGAATTTCTTCAGCCAGAGAATAGTGGATCTGTGGGATTCATTGCCACAGGCAGCTGTGGAGGCCAAGTTATTGGTGTGTTTAAAGTGGAGGCTGATAGGTTGTTGGTTAGTAAGGGCAACAGGGAGACAGCAGCAGAATGGGATTGAGCTGGACAGTAAGTCAGCCTTGATGGAATGGTGGACTGAACTCAATCGGTTGAATGTTTTAATTCTGCTCCTATATCTTACAGTCTTACGGACAAACTTGAGTTGTCTTCTTTAGAGTGGCAGAGGCTGAGGGGAGAGCTGATAGATGTTTATAGCATTATGAGGGGCATAGAGTGGATAGCCAGTAGCTTTTTCTCCCCACGACTGAAATGTCTAATACCAGAGGGCATGCCTTTAAGGTAAAAGAAGGGGAAGTTCAAAGGAGATGTGTAAGGTAAGTTTTTTTTAGACAGAGAGTGGTGGCTGCCTAGAATGTGCTGCCAGATGCGACGGTGGAGGCAAGAATGAGAAATGCTCTTTGATAGGCTTATGATGTGCAATTGGAAGAATACGGACATTGTGTAGGTAGAGGGGATCAGTTTACTTGTGCATTTTATTACTAACTTAATTAGTTTTGGCACAACTTAATGGGCCAAAGTTCTGTTCCAGTACTGTACTGTTATATATCCTATGACTCAATTATGAGGCATGATAAAATATCTGCTTAGATGTTTCTACTGGTAGGAGAAGGGGCATGGTTAGAGTCATGGAGTCATACAGCATGGTATGCTGTGGGTCCTTCAGTCTAACTGGTTCATGCTGACCAAGGTGTCCATCTAAGCTAGTCCCATTTACTCATATTTGGCCCATATCCGTCCAAACCAGAGGTTCCCAACCTGTGGTCTACAGTTCCTTTGTTTAATGATATTGGTCCATGGCATAAAAAAAAAGGTTGAGAAACCCTGCTCTAGGCCTTTCCTATTTATGTACCTGTCCAAATGTCTTTTAAATGTTATTAAAGTTCCTGTCTTGTCCACCAGCAGATCATTCCACATAAGGACCACCCTCTGGGAGAAAAGTTTGACCTTGAGGTCCTGAGTAAATCTCTGCCCTCAAGTTCTTGATTTCCCTGATACTGAGCTCAAGACCTTGTGCACGGCTGCAAGATGAGAGGCAGTCATTTAACAATAAGGTGCTCAGGAATGTCTTCTTGAATGCCTGGATTCTGTACCAAAGAGGATTGTATAGGTTGGATCGCTGGGAGTATTTAAAGAGGAGGTAGATATGGTATTGAAAAATTGGTGACATGAGAGTTATGTGGAGCTGGTAGAGAAGAGGTAGATTAGCAATGATCGTATTGAATGGACAACATATCGACGACATTTGAAGACACTTGAAAAGTTCCATCAATGCTGTCTTCGAAACATCTTAAATATCAGCTGGGAAGATAGAAGAACCAACGTCAATGTGCTAAACAAAGCAAAAACAGCAAGCATTGAAGCCTATGTCATCAAGAACCAACTAAGATGGAGTGGTCATGTTGTTCAGATGAAAGACGAACGTCTGCCAAAACAAATCTTCTACTCCCAGCTTAAAGAAGGCAAATGTAAAAGAAGTGGACAACAGAAGAGATTCAAAGATGTCTTAAAAGCCAAAATTGAAGAAATGTAGCATCGACATCAACAACTGGGAAACCAATGCTAAGGACAGGACACCCTGGCAAGCCATCATCCGAGAAGGAACAGCAACTTTTGAAGCCAACAGATGTGTAGAATTAGAAGAAAAGAGAAGAAAATGGAAAAAGAGGCAGCAACAACCAAAGCCCAATCTACCATTTGGAACTACCTGTCCTGAATGTGGAAGAACTTTCAAAGCCAAGATTGGACTCATAAGCCACTTGAGAGGCCAAAAGTAGATCAACAGAACGAAGACCCTCATCCTCGACCTCGAGGGATAGCCATGGCGACGATTGAATGGCAGGGCAGATTTGATGGGCCAAGTGGCCTATATCTGCTATCATTTTCTTGTGTTGCCATTGCCTGCAGGAGTAGTTGACACCACTCAGTTCACTGAAGATTTGGACTGATGGTGAATACCAGCATCTATCCACATCCCCATATATGAGTGGAAACTAAAACTGGTGGCCATGTTTCCAGCATTCAGCAGGCACTCCATTGGTTACATCCCTAGGGTTGTGATGGGCATTGTGAAATAGCATATCTTGCATCCTCTCTTAAAAATTGTGCTGCCTGCAAACCGTTTCCAGAGAAACAAATGGGACCGCACTCCTAATTGTGATTCCACAGAATCACAGCAAAGCTCAAAGGAAGCATTTATGTGCTACTAATGAAGTCTCTCGGAGGACTGTGAAAGTTGATAAGCATTGCAGAAGGGAGTGATGTATTATTGATGCTGAGCAGGAAAATATTGTGTGTATGCACATATTATATCAAAGACAGAAGGTTTCTGGATGAGAGGTCCATGACAGTTTAGTACTTATGACTTATTTATGGCTGTAAACTTGTTATGAGGTATACCTCTTCCAATAACTAATGTTATATCTTTACCATTTTTTGAGATTAGCAAGGAGTCAATATGATACTTTTATGCATCTTTTCAAATATATCCGGAGTTCAAATGTTAAAAATTGCCTTTGTCATAAATATTTTCTATGTTTTAAAAGGGAGTATAAAAAAAACATTACCCTATCTCTGCAGCCTTGCGTCGACAAGGGAAAGGGAGGACTCTCTTTGTATTGTCAGCTCCTTTCAGTCACTTGCAAAAGAGAAGTTGGCAGCCGAACTGGAAGGCTTTTCATCTCTATTAGTGGGTCCCTGTTGCCAACAGTAAACAGTCCACTTACAGAGTGGCATTGATCACAGTGTGTCATGTTACCTTTACTGTAAGTGGTTCCAAATGCATAGGATAAGACATCCCCTATCACTGATTGTGAAGGGATCACTATTACTTAGTGATCTTCCTGTTTGGTCCTAAGTCAAGTCTATGAACTTGAGTGCTATCATCAACATATCTGTGAAGTGTGTTGAGGGATTCTGTCTCATTACTACTCAATGGGTGAAAGAATGTTCATCGACATCTAGCACCAGGAACATGTACTACCACTGCTCATTGACAACTTTGCAGAGAAAAATGGCTCCTTCTGACTCTCCCCCTCCAATCCTCTCTTGCTTTTATACAACTGGACTGAATCTCCTTTGTTTCCTTACTGCTGAGAAAATAACTCTGGCCATGTGGTTAGTGAGGATGCTTGACTAGGACTGAATACAACAGAAAAGTTGTGTGGAACATTAACAGATGGAATTTAATGCTTAAAAGAGCATGGTAATTTGTTTTGGGAAGTCAAATAAAGGTAGTACATATTAAGACATGAGGATGACACAATAGTGTAGTGGTTAACAAAATGCTTTACAGTACCAACGATCTGGGTTTAATTCCTATGGCAGACTGCAAGAAGTTTTTATGCTCTTCCTATGACCATGTGGGTTTCCTCCAGATACTTTGGTTTCCTCCTAAAGCCCAAATACATATGAGTTGGCATGTTAATTAGTCACTGTAAGTTGTCCTGTGATTAAGTTAGGGTTAAATCTGGAGTTGCTGAGCTCGAAGCATTGGAAGAGCCTACTCCATTATGCATCTCAATAACTTAATAGGTAGAAACTGATTGGGTTCAAAGGATGGACAAAGGACATCGGGGTCCAAATCCATAGTTCCCCAAAAGCAAAAACACTAGGGTGATGATGAATGCAAACCTTTTTCCCCATCCACACCAACCACATTTTCCCATTGTAGGTTTGTTGTTTCGATGCCACACCTATACAAGTGCTTGTCTACATTTCTCTTAAATTTAGGATTGTACCAGATACTGCCACCTCCTCTAGCAGTGGTTGCAGATATCAATTGCATTCTGTGGTTCAAAAAAAACTTTTACCTCAAATCCTCTTCAGAACTCCTTCCTCACACCTTAAATGTATGCCCTCTTGTTTTTGATAACCCTACCATGGGAAAAAAAAGATTCTCCTTGTAATTTTATGTAACCCTGACTGGTCACTCCTCAGCTTCCTTTACGACAGGGAAAACAAGCCCAGCTTGTCCAATTAGAATCAAGTTTTTATCACCGGCATGTGATGTGAAATTTGTTAACTTAGCAACAGCAGTTCAATGCGATACATAACATAGAAGAGAAAAAATAATAATAATAATAAACAAGTAAATCAATTACAGTATATGTACAGTATATTGAATAGACTAAAAATGTGCAAAAAAACATACTGTATATTTTTTAAAAAGTGAGGTGGTGTTCAATGTCCATTTAGGAATTGGATGGCAGAGGGGAAGAAGCTGTTCCTGAATCGCTGAGTGTGCGCCTTCAGGCTTCTGTACCTCCTGCCTGGTGTTAGCAGTGAGAAAAGGCATGCCCTGGGTGCTGGAGGTCCTTCATAATGGATTTGCTTTTCTGAGACACCATTCCTTGAAGATGTCCTAGATACTTTGTAGGCTAGTACCCAAGATGGAGCTGACTAGAATTAGATTTCCAACTCTGAAGCTTCTTTCGGTCCCGTGCAGTAGCCCCCCTCCCAAATACCAGACAGTGATGCAGCCTGTCAGAATGCTCTCCAGGGTACATCTATAGAAGTTTAAGAGTGTATTTGTTGACCTGCCAAATCGCTTCAAACTGATGAAGTATAGCCGCTGTCTTGCTCCTTTATCTCTCCCTTTAATTGAAGTTTTCCAATCCAGGCTGGGCAACTTGTAAATTGGTGAACACAGGATATTCTGTGGGTTCTGGAAATGTTGAGCAATGCACACAGAATGCTGGAGGAACTTAGCAAATCAGGCAGTAAGTCCGTGGAGGGGAATAAACAGTCGATGTTTCAGGCCAAGATCCTTTACCAGGACCTGATGAATGCTAGGATAACTCTTCATGACGAGTCTCAGTATAAAACCAACATTGTTTATTCTCCTGCATAGATGCTGCTTGACTTGGTGAGTTCCTCCAGCATTTTGTGTGTGCTGTTGCTAAATTGGGAATTGGTTTATTATTGTCATATCTACTGAGGTACAGTGAAAAAGCTGTCTTACATACAAATATTACAAATCAATATATTAGAACAGTGCATTGAGGTAGTACAAAGTTTAAAAATAAATAACAGAGTACAGGGTAGGACCCTGATCAGACCCCACTTAGAGTACTGTGCTCCGCTCTGGTCACCTCACTACAGGAAGGACGTGGAAACCATAGAAAGGCTGCGGAGGAGATATACAAGGATGTTGCCTGGATTGGGGAGCATGCATCACGAGAATAGGTTGAGTGAACTCGGCCTTTTTTCCTTGGAGCGACAGAGGATGAGAGGTGACCTGATAGATGATGAGAGGCACTGATTGTGTGGATAGTCAGAGGCTTTTTCCCAGAGCTGAGATGGCTAGCACAAGAGGACACAGTTTTAAGGCACTTGGAAGTAGGTACAGAGTCAGGGGTAAGTTTTTTTTATGCAGAGAGTGGTGAGTGCGTGGAATGGGCTGCCGGCAATGGTGGTGAAGGCAGATACAACAGGGTCTTTTAAGAGACTCCTGGATAGGTACATGGAGCTTAGAAAAATAGAAGACTATGGGTAACCCTAGGTAATTTCTAAGGAAAGGACATGGGTAACCCTAGGTAATTTCTAAGGAAAGGACATGGGTAACCCTAAGTAATTTCTAAGGAAAGGACATGGGTAACCCTAGGTAATTTCTAAGGAAAGGACATGGGTAACCCTAGGTAATTTCTAAGGAAAGGACACGGGTAACCCTAGGTAATTTCTAAGGAAAGGACGCGGGTAACCCTAGGTAATTTCTAAGGAAAGGACACGTTCGGCATAGCTTTGTAGGCCGACGGGCCTGTGTTGTGCTGTAGGTTTTCTATGTTTCTAGAATAAAATGTTACAGTTATGGAGTGAATCTCCTTTGCAGCCTCTTCAGTGCAATCACATCTTTCCTTTAGTGGAATGAACAAAACCACAAACTATGTGCAATCTAACTAGAGTTTGGCAAGTTTCAACATGCTCCCACTTTTATAAATCTGTGCCCCAGTCTTTGAAGGTGGTGGGCTAAAGGGCTGTTTCTGTCTTTATGTCCCAACTAGTCATTGTAAGTCACACTGTGCCAAGGGAGAACTAATAATAGAACTTACTCTACATAGGGAATCATTCTCAAGCTAAACAATCCCCTACTCAGAGTTACTAGTCTAATCTCAACTTCTAAATCATGACTTGTAGCCTTGCAGATCATAGCTCATCAGATAATTCAGGTACTTTTTAAACACAATTCCTTTATCATCCTTTCATGCAGTGAGTTTAAGATCTCTCTAGCATGAACCTCTTTTCTCTTCACTAATCTACTCTTTCTTATTAAATTATTAACTACTTTGCCTGGTACAGGAATATATTAGGGTCATTACACATGATAAGCTCAGCTCCTGGCACTCACCTATACCTACACTACAATAAGTAACAGCCTTCATCTTTGAAACATGATTGAAGAATCCTCTACAACTCCTTTAATGTAAACTTAAGAAGCAATTGAATGAGCACCTGAATTGCTCAGGCATAGCTGACCCAGCCATTGTGGGCTGAAGGGCTTGTTTCTGTGTTGCACTGTTCTATATTCTAGGATCTCTGCTTTGGTACTCAGCCTCCATAGGCCATCTAGATAGTGAATTTCCAAGATGTCCTCCTCTCTGTTCCAAGGGGCTCTGAGCAGGCAATTGCTGCAACCCAGAGTGCTTGATATTGCAGTGGAAGCCTTAAAGGAATGGTCGTTCTGGGTAGCTAACACTGAAAACGGACACAGTGGGCAAAAGGGCCTGTTCCTGTGTTGCACTAAAGGGAGGAGGATCTAATGGAAGTGTATATCATAATGAAAGGCCATGAACAGAAAGGACTATTTCCTCATTGGACAAAGGACAACAGTTCAGCAAAGTGGACTTAGCTGAGGCCTATCTACAGATGGAGATAGAAGAGGAGTCCAAAAAGTTTTTCACCATGAACACTTATAAGAGCTTTATCGCTATAATGGGCTTATTTTTGGAGTAGCATCTGCATCTGCATTCTGGCAGAAAGCTATGGACCAGGTGATACAAGGAGGCCCAGGCACCCAGTGTTACCTGGATGACATCATTGTTATTGACAAGGAACTTTTCCAAAATCTCAACACAGTGCTAAAAAGATTATATTCTGGGCTCAGGGCATGACACAAGAAATGTGAATTCTTTAAACCAAGCATCACTTAACTGTGGTCTCACTATTGATGCACAAGGATTACACAAGTGTGCTGAAAATATTTGAGCAGTGGTGGATGTCACAAGGCCAAAGGGTGTATCACAGTTGTGGTCCTTTTTACGATTTGTTAATTACTACGACAGGTTCCTGTCAAACCCAGCTAATATGCTCCACCTCCTGAACTAATTACTGCAGGTCAGGAAGAACTGGCAATGAACAAAGCAGTGAGAGGTGACTTTCCAAAAGGCAAAGGAAATGATGACATTGTTCACTGTACTCACACATTATGATCCATATCTTCCATTGAAGCTTGTCTGTGATGCCTCACCTTATGGTATAGGTGCAGTCATGGCACATATTATGAGTGATGGAAGTGAACACCCCGTAGGCTTTGCAGCATGTTCCCCTATGGTTACAGAGAAAAATTACGCACAGATTGACAGAAGGGCCTTGAGTCTGGTGTGGGTAATAAAATGTTTCAACCAGTACATGTATGGAAGAGAGTTTACCTCATTACTGATCATCAACCACTAGTGTTCACTTTCAGTCCACAGAAGGGTGCTCCACTAACAGCAGCAGCACAAATGTAGAGATGGGCTCTGTTTCTTGGTAGACACAGCTAGAAGATCAAATTCAAGAGGACAACTAATGAAGGAAATGCTGATTGATTGTCCTGTTTTCAGAAAGTACCTGAAAAATCCACAAAATTGGACCCACTTGACATACTCTCCCTAATGCAAATCAAGTCGTCCTACTATGGCAAAGATGATCCAAAGGGAAACCAGAAAAGACCCCACACTATCTCAAGTCAACGTGGCAACACAAAATGGCTGGAAGGTGCGGGGAAAATTCCATTTCCCCCGTTTTTACTCACACCAGGATGAACTTGGCCTTGACAGTGGTTGTCTTCTGTGGGGATTGAGAGTTGTAACATCCAGGCTGAGATCCA
The DNA here is from genome assembly GCF_963921235.1 of Mobula hypostoma. Lineage (NCBI taxonomy): Eukaryota > Metazoa > Chordata > Chondrichthyes > Myliobatiformes > Myliobatidae > Mobula > Mobula hypostoma. The sequence goes on from NC_086098.1 coordinate 130,074,955, forward strand.
AATTGCTGGAGGAGCTACGTGCCAGTCATCTAGTGATGGTCAAAGTGAAAGTGTTGGCTCGAAGATTCGTCTGGTGGCTTGGGATAGATCAGCAGATTGAGCAACTTGCCATGCATTGTTCAGGATGCCAGCACATCCAGAAGCTGCCAAAAATAATCTCTCTCCATCTCCGAGAGTGGCCTGCACTGCCCTGACAGTGGATGCATGTAGATTTTGCCAGACCAATCATGGGCAAAGATTTCTTGGGAGCAATGGATGCAGCCACAAAGTGGCCAAGAGTGTTCTTGTAAGTTTCACAAATAAAACTAAATGAGGTGTTTATGTTTAAAAAGAAATCTGCAACACCTTTTATAGAACTCCAAAATCTAAACACAGAAGTATGCTAAAAAAAAATCTTATGTAACAATGTCATCAAGTCAGACCATCCTCTTAAGGTGAAACCCCAGCTCATTGTCGGTGGTTGTGAATTATGTACATTTCTCCCAATTACGTTACCCTACACAGGCATCCCACCCCCAGAATTCACTAAAAGTGACATTGCGAGCCAGTCTGGAGCTTGGGTGAGCTGCCTGGCTCAGGGGTAGAGGAACCATAGGTGCGTCTGGCTCGTCTAGAGGTGAGTTGACATGCTCATGCTCTTGGTCATGGTGTGATGCCAGGGGCATGACAGAGGAATACTCCAAATCTTGGTGGGCCAATTTAAGGTGATCTACTGAAATACATTCAGGTTTACCCCTCTTTCCTTCCCGTTCCAAAATGCGGAATGAGCCATCATTAGGGGGCCTAAGGGGATGTTGGTGTGCACAATGGCGGACAAGAACAAACGAGGTGGAATGTAGGTCATCGGGAACACAAGAGTGCTCTATGCTTTGAAGGCAGGGGAAAAGGAATTGAATTTGCTGAGGAGGGTGGAATGCACTTGAGAGGCCGTGCCGATCCGGCGATTGTGGCGACAGGAATGAAATCACCTGGCACTCGTAACGTCTGACAAGAAACTAACAGCCATGGTCGACTGCAGGTCCACCTTTGGAGCATTTGAGCCCCAGGAGGACACAGGGGAGATGATCATGCCAATACTCAGTGGTCAGAGAAGCTTTCAGAGCAGCCTTTAAGGAGCGGTGAAACTGCAGGCATACGCCGCGGTGTAATGTAGCCTAACGCCAAGGTTCTGGGCTGCTGCTGCCCAGAGTCTGAAATGAATTGGAGACTGCAGTCAGGGAAAGTATCAGCTGAAGTCTCAAATTGAGCAACCCAAGTGCTGAAGAATGCCCGAGCCTCGTCTGCGGTCGTCATTGAAGCTAGAAGGAGAACCTCTAGCCACCTGGTGGCACGGTCCACCATGGTAAGAAGGTGCATGAAACCTCGGGCAGTCGGGGGGAGGTGGGGTGGGGGTGGAAGAGGACCAACAAGGTCCACAGTGGACATGGTCAAACCTTCGCTCAGGGATCTCAAACTGAGACAATGGTGCCTGAGCGTGGTGGTTAATTTTTGCCTGCTGCAGTCCAATCGCACATATCCTTTCTGAGGCCGTGCCAAAAAAACTTTAGTGCAAGCAGTTTCTGTGAGGCTTTCTGGCTCGGATGTGAGGGGCCATATAGAGTCGAAAACAGTCTGTCTGCAGTTTGTGAGCGTGATGGGATGAGGGCAACCAGTTTAGACATCGCACAGGGGAGAAAATTCAGCTTCCCCGAACTTAATGTCAGCCAACCACAGGCCCGTGACTGCTGTTCAGTAAGTCTCAACCTCTAGGTCAGTAGCTTGGTCGGATACCATGACAGCATAGTCAACCCCTACGTGTACGGCCTCAACAGCTGCCCATGAGAGACAATTGGCCACGGCATTATTTTTCCCCTTGATATGTTTATATCTATTGTGAACTCCGATATGTAGGCCTGGTGGCATTGCTGCCATGCAGACAAAGGGTCTGATATTTTGGCCATCACATGTACAAGGGGTTTGTGGTCAACAAACTCTGTGAAATGGCGTCCGTCTACAAGAAAATGAAAATGGCAGACAGCCAGATAGAGACCGGGAAGCTCACGGCCAAGCATGCTGTACTTTCCATTCAGGGGGACAGAACTGCAAACTGAAAGTGGTGAGTGGCTGCCACACATACCCGACCAGTTGCTTGTGCACAGAACCCACAGCACTGTCTGAGGCATCAGTAATAATGGCAATGGGGAGTGGATGAGCCAGTAGGTTCATGTTAGAAAGAACTTGTTTGGTATCATTAAATGCCCTGATCATGTCCACTGACCAGTCAAGCACTTGATTAGGGGTATTGCCTTTAGGCAGGGAAAGCACAGGTTCAGCAACCCTTGGAATGAAGCGGTGATAGAAATTTACCATACCTAAAAATTCCTGCAGTTTTTTTTATAGTGCGGGGCAGTGGGAAATCCACAATAGTGGCTGCTTTTGATGGGAGTGGTTTTGCACCTCCTGCGAGGATGCAATAGCCAAGAAAGTCAATGACTAAATGTTCTGGAACACCAGTCCTTGAGAAGAGGTTTCTCAATAGATCAACAGCAAGGCTGTAGTGGAGGCTAGGCTGACTTTGGAAAGTTGTGGAACAGTTTCTGTTATTCCTAAAAATGGATGGAATAAGAGATACTACATCTGCACCATACCACCAAGCTGCAAATGGCTCGGCAGAAAGGTTTCTCCAGAGTCTAAAGAACACACTGTGACCCAATGTCAGCAGAACACATGACACAAACACTGAATCAGAAGCTCACCAATTTCCTCCTTGCATATCACAATGCAGCACACTCCACAGCCAACAAGTCACCATCTATGCTGTTCCTGGGTCATCCTTGTGCTCACACTTGGATCTCCTCAAAACCCAATCTCAGAACAAGTGTGCAGGGCAGACAATTGAGACAACCTGAGGGCTCCTCAAACAAGGAGATTGGATACTTCACTCCTGGACAAGCAGTCCTGGCGAGGAACTACAGAGCTGATCATAAATAGATACTTGGAAAGATTAAGGACAGAACTGGACAACTCTCCTACACAGTGGAAACTGTGTGTGCTGTCACCTGGAGACGACACATCGATCATTTGAGGAGAGTAGAGTCATTGTTGGAGAAGAAAGGTGTCCAGAGCTGTCAGAACCATGTCCTGCAGTCCCAGAGTCAATACCCATAACCACCATGGAGGAGGCTATGGAACTTGAAATTGTTCACAGCCACATGTCTCTCCTGCCAAGCAGAGTGGCTACCACCCCCAAGAAAGGAAAGACGTTATCCCAAAAGAGTAAGAAATCCTCCACAGCGATTAAATCTTTCGGCCTCAATAGGACAATTTAAAAGTTGAGCTGTATTCTATATTGAGGGGGAGTTTATACCTTAGTAGGAGGGGGCATTGTCTATTTAATATTTGAGTAATATTGTAAATATATTCCTTAAGCATTTTTTGTTTAAATAATTCATTAAGGGTTATATGTAAAAGTATGTGAATGGCACATGATATTATGTCACCACATCATATCTGAGAGCCTTATTAAAGTAAAACTAAACATATACATGTTATCGCAGGCTCCTATGTTTTTCTTTCAATTAGTTTTTTCTTATGTTTTTGAGTTACAAAACATAACAGTTATTGATTCTTATGGGGGCTATTTGGCAAATGTTGCCTGACTTACTGATGTTTTCCAGCACATTTTGTTTCAGATGTTCAGCATCTTTTCATTAAGAGCTTGTCTTTATTTAAAGTTATTTGATGATTCACTTCAAAGACGTTTAAGGATCTAGCACGACATGACATTCGATTGTTATTGTCGCACGCAGTGAAAGCAAGTGAATTGACAAAGGAAGGAAGCAAATTACTGTGTGTAAAGTGTCGTGGCACTTACCTGCCTATCAACTGGTGCTGAACCTGCTTCATTCAGTGTTTAGATGTTCCTGAGGACTGGAACTCCATGGTGTAACCATATGTCTTTATTCATGCAGAAAATGAACTTTGTTTGGAAGTTGCATGATCCCAGAATCAACAGTGAAAGGGCTCCATTAAACATATAGGATTATACACCTGGAAATTTGGTTCCTCCCTTCCAGCGACCCCTTTTAATCCTTCATCAGCCACATCTTCAACCAGCGTAAATGATAATCTGCGACGTCCATGCAAATTTTTGAAGACCAGTAAGACAGAAACCACAGCATATAATTATTAGGAAACAACAGCGAGGAGCTAATATCTTTAATAACATGCATATGTCTGACAAATGATTATGCAGGATGATGTTTCAGGGAGACTACAAAGGCAAGAAAAGGCTGTCATAATAAACGACTCCCAGTAGTATATATAGTAATTATTTAGCAATTGGAAAACAAAATCATAGGCCTGCTGAGACTATAGACTGTACTTCAAACCTCTTGTAAATATCTTTGCCTGCTTGGATATAATATATAACACAATACATAATTGTACATATGGGTGAAAATAATCTACTTCTTTGTTTTTAAATTATAGCGTTACACGTCTCGTTTCCACCTCTACCCCTCCCAACATCCCACCTATTCAGATTTCACAGTGAGCTAGCTAAGACTTGCCAGCTCCTAGAGTTGATTGACTAAAAAGTGTAATATCATATTTTGGGGGTCAAAACAAAAGCAGGGGAAGGAGAGTGGTGCAAGTATTGCAGCCTCACAGGTACAGAAAGCCAGGTTCAATACTGGTCTCTAGCAGTTTGTGTGTTCTCTCCATTTCACCTGGATGTTCCAGTTTCATCCCACATCCCAAGTACATACAGACTGTTATATTGTCCTAAATGTGCAGGTGTTCAGGGAAATTGAGGGAAAATAAACTAGGATTAATATGGGACCATTTCAAATGGGCATGTGGGGACTCAGAGGACAAAAGGGTATGGTTTCTGTGATTATTCCTCTATAAACCTCAGCATATCTTCAAAAGCCAGTGCCTCAGGAAGACAGTGTCCATCATTATGGGCGCTCATCATCCAGGACATGCCCTCTTCTCCTTATTACTAATGTATGGAGCCTGAAGACCCATGCTCAGCAGGTTTGGAACACCTCAACTGGAATTGTTTTATTGCTCTTAAAATAGTCTTCTGTAGGTCACAGCTGGACTTGTTGGATAGTTCTGGATCACCAGTCTTGAACGATTCAGATCCTGCCCTCAGCAGACTACAAATCTCCTAGTTCATCCAAGGCTTTTACTTTGAGTATGTCTGATCTGTTCTTAAAGGCACACACACATCCACACAGGTCTTGATGAAGCCGGTGACAACTGTGGTGTATTCATTCAGATTCAAAGATGAATCCCTGAATCTTGTTCAGTCCACCAATCAAAGCTCTCCTGTAAGTGCCCCTCCACCTCCCTTCTCCATACCTACTTGGTCCTCACCACTGGTGCTGCAGTCTTTAGTCTCTGCCGATAAGCTGGGAGTAGAAGCACAGCCAGGTGGTTGGACTTTCCAAACTGTGGGTGTGGGATGGTACAGTAAGCATCCTTGTTGGTGGTATAACAGCGATTAATTGTGGTGGCTTCTCTGGTTCCACAGGTCATATGTTGGTGGTAGTTGTTCAGAGATTTCTTTAAACTGGCCTGTTTGAAATCCCCCACGTTGAGAGGGAAGGCATCAGGGTGTGCTGTTTCATGCCTGCTGATTATGGAGCTCGGCTCCTCCAGAACCAGCCTGACGTTGGCTTGAGGTGAAATATACACCACCACCAGGTTGATGGTAGAAAATTCCCTCGGCAGATAATGAAAGGGTGACTAACGGTAAGTGAGGACAGGGGGAAATAGAGAAACTGATCACCATAGTTAGGGGCGAGGCTCAGAAAAGGAAAATTAAGAGAAGGTCAGAGGAAGGCCAGAGATGGGAAATCAGTAGAGGATCCCAGTAAATGAAGATATAGGTGGTATCTATAGTGTGTGTTAGTGTAAAAATGATGTATTCAAAGTTCAAAGTAAATTTATTATCAAAGTACAAAAATGTCATCATATAGAACCCTGAGATTCATTTTCTTATGGGCATAAACAGTAAATCCAATAACCATAATAATCCTGCATCCAACAAGACAGATCATGTACAAAAGACAACAAATTGTGCAAGTACACAAGATAAAGAGAAATAATAATAATAAATAAATAAGCAATAAATATCAAGAACATGAGATGAAGAGTCCTTGAAAATGATGGGGTGAGTGAAGTTATCCCCAGTGGTGCAAGACCCTGATGGTTGAGGGGTAATAATTGTTCCTAAACCTGGTGGTTGGGGTCCTGTGACTCCTGTACCTTCTTTCTTATTGCAGCAGTGAGAAAAGAGCATGGCCCATGTGGTGAGGGTCTTTGATGGATGCTGCTTTCCTACGATATGATCCATGCTCAGTGGTGGGGAGGGCTTTACCTATAATGGACTGGGCCGTTTCCATTATTTTTTAGTAATTTTTTTTTCTCTTTTGGGATCTCCAATAATGTTTGGAAATGGTCAGTTAGTGAGGTTGTCATGGTCGGTCTGTAAAGTCCGCATTCAGGTTCACGGACTGGTCCATCGATCCTTATTCCAGGTTTTCCAGTTTTCCCTTCTTCTGTTGGTGCCTTAATTGATGTACATGATTCTCATTTTGGGCTCGCTACATAAACAGCTCCTGGGCTCATCTTGAGTTTCTGGACTGTTTCCTTCCCTTCACCTTCCTCCTGAAGTCTTGCCTGAAGCCTTTGCCTGGAGACTTGCCTGCAACCTCACCTGCATCCTCGCCTGTATCGCTGTCAAGTTCTACCACCAGAGCAAGACCGGAGCCTTGCTATGTCTAGAGAAGGAACTGTCTTTCATTGTTTGGACCTGCCTCTTTGTGACCTCGTCTTCGCTAGGTAGGTCCGGCCGTTTGCCGCTACCTTGAGTTGGGAACTGTCTCTGTGTCCACGCCTTCGCTCAGTAGGTCCAGCCGTTTGCTGCTACCTTGAGTTGGGAACTGTCTCTTGTGCCCTCACCTCCACTGGGTAGGTCCAGCTGTTTGCCACTACCTTGAGTGGAGAACTGTCTCTCAGTGTTCTGTGTCTGAGTCCCAGCCCTACATCCTGCTCCCTAGGAGGGCTTCTGACTCTGTGTAGGGCCCCAGCCCCAAGTCCTGTTCCAAAGGACGGGTCCCGGCTCTGTGTTCCATGTTCCTGTTCTGCCAAAACGAAGTCAAGGCTTGTGGTTCTCGTCCTGTCCATGAGCCTCGTCCTGTGCAGGAGTTCCACATCCAGTCCTGTAGCCACGTCATGTCCTCAGCTGGATCCGGAGTCTGAGCTCGAGTCAAAACCCAGGTTCTGGATCCCTGTCCAACCTCTGGCTCGGAGTCCTTGTCCAGGTTCCAAGTTCCTAGTTCCTCATCCAGGTCCTGCATTTCCTAGTCTAGTCCTCGCCCAGGCCCTGTATCCTAGTCTCATTCAGGGCCTGTGTCTTGTCCAGCGTCATTTCTTCCCCACTTCCCTTATTTTCTTGACAAACCTAGTCCTGTTCCTTGTACTTCAGTGTCTGTGTCTTGCATTTGGGTCCACTCCCAGCACCCCAGTTATGACAGAGGTGGTACTCCAATTACAGTGTGTAAGAATCCATTCAGATGGCAGTGAATAAGTGCACCCTAATACTGGTTAATGGCCATTGAGTGACGGTCTCCTCTAACCCTGTTTGATGGTCAGTGAGAGATGATGTCCTGTGATCAGTCCTCTAAGAAGGTTAAAGGGTGAAAATCTTGTCTAACTCTATGACAGTGAGGATAGGAATAGAATGAGGGGGCAGATAAATGTGTGGCTGAAGAATTGGAACAGGGAGCATGGATTCAGATTTCTGGATCATTGAGACCTCTTCTGGGGCAGGGGTAACCTGTACGAAAGGGATAGGTTGGACTCGAATCCTAGAAGAACCAATACCCTTGTGGTCAGGTTTACTAGAACTGTTGGGAGTGGTTTACACTAACATGGCAGGTGGAGTATGATAGAGCTGAGCATGAGCCAGCAGGTGTAATATGAATGAAAGGAAGCACAAGCCAATGAATGGGGACAAGTGCAGATAGTTCAAAGAGTTAAATTGTACTGCAGAAGCAAAATTCAAAAGGGTGAAGAATGCAGGGGCGGAGGTGCTGTATTTAAATGCACGTAGTATTCTGAATAAGGTTGAGGAACACGTGGCGCAATTAGTGATTGGTCGGTATGACGTTGTGGGCATCACTGAGTCGTGGCTGAAAGAAGGCCATGGTTGGGCCCTTAACATCTAAGGATATACTTGTATCAAAAGGACAGGCCAGAAGGCAAGGCAATCGTGTGGCTCTGTTGGTAAGAGATAGAATTACATCTTTAGAAAGAGATGGCATAGGGTCAGAGGGTGCTGAAAATTTGTTGGTGGAGTCCAGAAACTGCAAGGGTGAAAAAACCAACATGGGACTTCAAGTAGTAGTCAAGATGTGGGACTGAGATTGCAAAGGGAGCTGGAAAGGGCATGTAATAAGGGTAATGTCACAATTGTAATGGGGGACATCAGTCTGCAAGGGGATTGGGAAAATCAGGTTGGTGTCAGATCGCAAGAGAGGGAATTTGTTGAATGCCTATGAGATGGCTTTTTAGAGCAGCTTGTGCTTGAGCCTACTTGGAGAAAGGCTGTCTTAGATTAGGTGTTGTGTAATAATCCAGATTTTATGAGGAAGCTTAAGGTAAAGGAACCCTGAGGAGGCAGTGATCATAATATGATCAAATTCATATTGCGATTTGAGAGGGAGAAGCACAAGTCACATGTATCAGTATCACAATTCAATAAAAGGAAGTACAGAGGCATAAGAGAAGCTTGCTGAAATGGATTGGAGAGGGATACTGGTGGGGATGACGGCAGAGCAGAGGAGGCTGAAGTTTCTGGGAATAGTTCACAAGGCACAGAATAGATATGTCCCACAGAAGTAGTTCTCAAATGGCAGGGCTAGACAGCGTGGCTGACGAGGGAAGTTAAGGACTGCATAAAAGCCAAGGAAAAAGCATAAAAGGTAGCAAATGTTAGTGGGAAGTTGGATGATTGTGAAGTTCTTAAAATACAATAAAAGGCAACTAAAAGAGCAATAAGAAGGAAAAGATGAAATATGAGAGCAAACTAGCCAATAATATAAAGATACTAAATGTTTTTTTTCAGTTATATAAAGAGTAAAAGGGAGGTGAGAGTTGATATTGGACCGCTTGAAAATTATGCTGGTGAGGTAGTAATGGGGGACAGAGAAATGGTGGATGAACTTAATAAGAATTTCGCATCATTCTTCACTGTGGAAGACACTAGCAGTGTGCCAGATGTCCATGAGGGTCAGGGAGCAGGACTGAGTGCCATTGCTATTACAAAGGAAAAAGTGCCAGGCAAGCTGAAAGGTCTTAAGATGGATAAGTCACCTGGGCCAGATAGACTGCATCCCAAAGTCTTGAAAGAGGTTGCTGAAGAGATAACAGATGCATTGGTCTTGATCTTTCAAGAATCACTTGATCCTGGCATGGTTCCAGAGGAGTGAAAAATAGAAAATGTCACTCCACTCTTTAAGGAAGGAAGGCAAAAGAAAGGAAATTATAGGCCAGTTAGTGGTTGGGAAAGCATTGGAGTCTATTATTAAGGATGGGGTTTTGGGGTAGTTGAAGACTAATGACAAAATAATTCAAAGTTAACATGGTGTCTGTGAAGGGAAATCTTGCCTGACAAATCTGTTAGAGTTCTTCGAGGAAGTAACAAGTAGGGTGGTGAAAGGAGAGGCAGTGGATGTTACTTACTTGGATTTTCAGAAAGCATTTGATAAGGTGCCACACACGAGGGTGCTTAACAAGATAAAATCCACGGCATTACAGGAAAGATAGCGGAATTGATGGCAGGCAGGAGGCAGCAAGTGGGAATAAAGGGGGCCTTTTCTGGTTGTCTGCCAGTGATTAGTGGTGCTCCTCAGGGGTCAATATTGGGACCGCTACTTTTCACATTGTTTGTCAGTGATTTAGATAATGGAACTGATGGCTTTGTGACAAAGTTTGCAGATGATACGAAGAATGGTGGAGGGGTAAGTAGTGCTGAGGAAGCAATGCGGTTACGGAAGGATTTAGACAAATTGGAAGAATGGGCAAAAAATAAGGGCCATTCAGATGGAACACGGTGTTGGGAAATGTATGATGATGCATTTTGGTAAACTGAACTGTAGTGTGGAGTATTATCTAAATGGGGAGAAAATCCAAACATCAGAGGTGCAGAGGGACTTAGAAGTCCTCATGAAAGATTCCCAGAAGGTTAATTTACAGGTTGAGTCTGTGGTAAGGAAGGCAAATGCAATGTTGGCATTTATTTCAAGGGGAATAGAATATATAAAAGAAGGAGATAACGCTGACCTTTATAAGACACTAGTCAGGCCGCACTTAGCAGCTTGACTGTTGACAGTATGTCAACAATTTTTGGCCCTGTATCTCAGAAAGAATGTATTACCATTGGAGAGAATTCAGAGGAGGTTCAGGAGGAATGAAGGGATTAACATATGATGTGGGTTTGGCAGCTTTGGGCCTGTACTCACTGGTATTTAGAAGAATGTAGTGGGATCTCATTGAAACCTACCGAATGTGGAAAGGACTAGATAAGGTGGATGTGGAGAGGATGTTTCCCCTGGTGGGGGTGTCCAGAACTAGACAGCACAGCATCAAAATTGAAGGGCAATCCTGTAGAACAGAGTTAAGGAAGAATTTTTTTTAGCCAGAGAGTGTTAAGTCTGTGGAACGCTCTGCAACAGACAACTGTGGAGGCTAAGACCATTGATAGGTTTAAAGTGAATATTGATAGTTTCTTGATTGGTCGGGGTATCAAAGGTTATGGCAAGAAGGCAGGTGTAGGGGGGGTTGATTGGGATCAGGGATCAGCCATGATGGAATGGAGAAGCAGACTTGACGGGCTGAAAGGCCTTATTCTGCTCCTATGTCTTATGATCTTATGACACTATCAGTGAGTGGGTATTCTTCTTTAAGTTCTGCCTATGAGAATGTCAGTGAGTGAAGTTCTTACTCAAATGCCACCATGAGACAGTCACCGAGTGGGATTCTTAGATCTATGGCGTTAGAGAGAAATTGGTCCCTTGGTTCTGCTTGTCAATACTGACCAATATGCCGATCTACAGAAGTCCCATTTATCTACTTTTAGCTCCTGCACTTCTGAATCTTTCCATAAGACATAGGAGCAGAATAAGCCATTCAGCCCATCAGATCTGCTTCACCATTCCATCATGCTGATTTATAATCCCTCTCAAAGCAAATTGCCTGCCTTCCTCCCAGAACCTTTGACACCCTTGCAAATCAAGAACATACCCACCTCCGCTTTAAATATACCCAAAGACTTGACCATTGACAATGAGGATTCACCACCCTCTGGCTAAAGAACTTCCTACTCATCTCTGTTCTAAAGGGACATCCTTATATTCTGAGGCTCTGCCCTCTGGTCTTATACTCCCCTACTATAGGAAACATCCTGTCCATATGCACTCTATCTAGGCCTTTCAATATGTTTCAATGAGATCCCCGTTCATTCTTCTAAACTCCTGCGAGTACAGTCCGAGAGCCATCAAACACTTTTCATGCATTAATTCCTTCACTCCAAGAATTATTCTCATGAACCTCCTGTGGATCCGCTCACATCCTTTCTTAGATAAGGGGCCCTAAACTGCTTATAATACTCCGTGAGATCTGATCAATGCCATATGAAGATTCATCCATATATCTGTCTAAATATCCTCTGCTCCATAGAGAAACAGTTGGTGAACAAGGGTCATCTCCCATCAGCCCTTTTGAAACAGTCAGTGAGTGAATGTCCTCACTAACCCTGTGAGACCATCGGTAAATGACAATTTCCTCTCACACTCTGAGAGTGAAGGTGTCCTTTGACCTTTTGTGAGACTGGCGATGAATGGGCACAATTTATTCCTTCTCTGCATCGTTTATCTGTCTCAGTCATAATTACTTCAGAGCTTCCTTCTCATGGAGAATAAACATACAGTATATTAACGGAATTCTTCAATGATTAAAACAAACTAATTAGTACAGGAATAGTTTGACTAAAATGTTGATCTTTACTGTTTTCCTCATTTTGTTCAACACAGTGGAAGTTAGATTTCTCACCTCCTCTGCTGATCGTTCTGAAGTTTCTCTTACATCTTCTGCTAATGTGAATCTGTTCTGTTCTCTACACCCATTGAGAGTCATTAACTGGCATTGTATTGCAACATCACTGAGATTTTACTATTTGTAAACAATGCATTTCTTTTTCTAAAATTGCTGACACTGATTACATTATGTGAGAGTAGAATTATAGAAACATGCAGCAATATATCATTGCTAGCTTTACAGTCGGTAACTTTTTGGAGTTCTGGATCATAACTTAATCTCAGAGGACAAAACTAGAAACAAGAGATTATATATACACAATTGCTCAAATACTGGAAATTGGAATTGTAATTAAGAGGGTGGTAACAGGGTAGTGGAGAGTGTAGATTAGCAAAATAAGTAGATATGTGGCAGACAAAGTAAACACAGCAAAGCAAGCTATGCACTTTAGTAGGAAGTACCTTTCATCACAATAGGTCTACAGTAGATGCAATCTCCGTGGCTCTCATTTAGCGTTGGGTCACCTAGACAACAGCCATGCCTATGTAAAGGTGCTATTTATTGACTACAGCTCACCATTCAACACCTCAGTTCTAATCAACAAGCTCCAAAACCTGGGCCTCCGTACCTCCCTCTGCAACTGGATCCTTGACTTCTTCACTGGGGACCACAGTCTGTGTGGATCAAAAATAACATCTCTTCCTCGCTGGCAATCAACACTGGCACACCTCAAGAACGTGTGCTTAGCACTCTGCTCTACTCTCTCTACACCCATGACCGTATGGCCAGGGCAGTTCAAATGGTGTCGGTAAGTTTATCAATAGCAGAATTTCAGAGGGTGACAATGAAGCATACAGGAGCGAGATAGATCAGCTTGTTTGGTGGTATCACAACAACACCAGCACTCAACAGCAGTAAGGCCAAAGAACTGATTGTACAGCCATGAAGGGGAATTCAAGGGAACACACACCTGTCCTCATCGAGGGATCAGCAGTGGAAAGAGTGAGCAATTTCAAGTTCCTGGGTGTCACCATCTCTGAAGGTCTCTCCTGCATCCAACATAATGATGCAATTACACAGAAAGCACAGCAGTGACTATAGTTCATTGGGAGTTTGAGGAGATTTGGTATGTCACCAAAGACTCTTGCAAATTTCTACAGATGTACCATGGAGAGAATTCTAACTGTCTGCATCACTGTCTGGTGTTGGCAGATGGTAGAAAAAGGATCAGCAAATTATAAACACAGCCAGCTCCATTGTGAGCATTAGACTTCTCAGTATCAAGGACACCTTCAAAAAGGTACAGGAGACACACGATCAACATTTCAGGAACAGCTACTTCGCCTCTGCTATCAGATTTCTAAATGGAAAACGAACCCATGAACACTACCTCACTACTTTTTCTGCCTTTTTGCACTACTTAATGAAGTTGATTTTTTAATGTATACTTTTATGTATGCACTTCATTGGCTTTGTATCTACACTCTGCACAATGACAATAAAGTTGGATCTAAGCTAATCTATTTATTGTAATTTGTAATTTTTAAATGATATATTACAATATATTGCTACTGCAAAGCAAAAAGATTCCTGATGTATGCCAGTGATGTAAACCTGATTCTGATTCTAATTCTGAAAATTTGAAACCTGCAGACATTGTAAGTCCAAAATAGAAACAGAATATAGGAAGCACTCATCATACCAGGCAGCAGCTATTGAAGAGAAACCATTATTAGTTATTGGAAAGGGAAAGTAAGTTCATTTAGATGACAGAGGAGAGGGAGTTGGGGGGGAGTGTTAGAGATAGAGTGAGACCAAGGGTTAATGTGACAGTTAGAAGCAGTTAAGGTCTATGTTAGATGAACTCTTGATTGCCCTGTCTATCTTCTTGTTGTCCTGCACTATACTTTTTCTGTAAGTGCACCACTATATTCTGCATTCTTTTTTCTCTTTACTACCTCAATATAATTATGTATGGCGTGATCAGAATGGATGGCATGGAAAACAAAAGCTTTTTACTTTATCTCAATATGTGACAACAATAAACCAATACCAATTTGACCACTATTTAGGTTCAGAATTTTTAGTACATACTCACCTGTTGGGCATATCCTACACTCTTATCATTTGCAATACAGTACTCAGATAATAGTTATTCCGACCTGAACTTAATTTCTCAATTACTTGCCAATTTCTTGGATGAGGTCAACTCCAGCAATCCTCAAGTAACTCAGCACTATCGAGGGAAGGAGAATCGGGATTGGTGATGTGACAGGAATAGCCAATGGCAGCAGTCCAGATGAAGGATACCAACCCAAGTGTTGACTATCCATTTCCCTCCACAGTTGCTGAGTTCCTCCAGTCGTTCATGTGCTGCTCCAGTCACCAGCATCTGCAGTTTCTTTGTGCTTTCAGGCATAAGTTGAGCCAAAGTCATCAAGATACAGAGGACAGGAGAGTATCAAGACAATGAAGATGCTAGAATCTGGAATAACAATCTACTGGTGGAACTTAATGAGTCAAGCAGCTGTGGGAGGAAAGCAATTGTCAATATTTTGAGTGAAACCCTGCACCAGTGCTTGTTGCATTGAGGGCAAGGAATCTAAGCAACTCAGAATCGACACTGCTCATTCTCAGTGAAAGCCAGACTCATTCTGCAGAGAAGAGCTTGCAGTCAGTTCAAGATAGAATCAGAAACGTCCCTAAAAAAAGGTATACATCGAGCAGCACACACAAAAAATGCTGGTGAATACAGCAGGCCAGGCAACATCTCTAGGAAGAGGTACAGTCGACGTTTTGGGCCGAGACCCTTTGTCAGGACTAACTGAAAGAAGAGCTAGTAAGAGATTTGAAAGTGGGAGGGGGAGGGGGAGATCCAGAATGATAGGAGAAGACAGGAGGGGGAGGGATGGAGCCAAGAGCTGGACAGGTGATTGGCAAAAGGGATACCAGGCTGGAGAAGGGAAAGGATCATGGAATGGGAGGCCTAGGGAGAAAGAAAGGGGCAGGGGGGAAAACCCAGAGGATGGGCAAGGAGTTATAGTGAGAGGGACAGAGGGAGAAAAAAGAAAGAAAAAAAGGGGAAAGAAAATAATAAATAAATAAATAAATAAATAAATAAATAGATAGATAAATAAATAAATAAATAGATGGATAGATGAATGAATGAATGAATGAATGAATGAATAAATAAATGAATGAATGAATGAATGAATGAATGAATGAATGAATGAATGAATGGATGGATGAATGAATGAATGAATGGATGGATGAATGAATGAATAAATGAATGAGGGATGGGGTACAAAGGGTAGGTGGAGCATTAACAAAAGTTAATTCATGCCATCAGGTTGGAGGCTACCCAGATGGAATATAAGTTGTTGTTCCTCCAACCTGAATGTGGCTTCATCTTGACGGTATAGGAGGCCATGGATAGACATATCAGAGTGGGAATGGGACGTGGAATTAAAATGTGTGGCCACTGGGAGATCCTGTTTTCTCTAGCGGAGACAGCGTAGGTGTTCAGCGAAATTGTCTCCCAGCCAGCGTCCGGTCTCGAGAGCACCGGACGCAGTATATCACCCCAGCCGACTCACAGGTGAAGTGTTGCCTCACCTGGAAGGACTGTCTGGGGCCCTGAATGGTGGTGAGGGAGGAAGTGTAAGGGCATGTGTAGCACTTGTTCCGCTTACAAGGATAAGTGCCAGGAGGGAGATCAGTGGGGAGGGATGGGGGCGATGAATGGACAAGGGAGTCGTGTAGGGAGCGATCCCTGCGGAAAGCGGGGGGGAGGGGAAGGGAAAGATGTGTTTAGTGGTGGGATCCCGTTGGAGGCGGCGGAAGTTACGGAGAATTATATGTTGGACCCAGAGGCTGGTGGGGTGGTAGCTAAGGACAAGGGGAACCCTATTCCTAGTGGGGTGGAGGGAGGATGGAGTGAGAGCAGACGTGCGTGAAATGGGAGAGATGCGTTTGAGAGCAGAGTTGTTGGTGGAGGAAGGGAAACCCCTTTCTTTAAAAAAGGAGGACATCTCCTTCGTCCTGGAATGAAAAGCCTTATCCTGAGAGCAGATGCGGTGGAGACGGAGGTATTGCAAGAAGGGGATGGCATTTTTGCAAGAGACAAGGTGGGAAGAGGAATAGTCCAGGTAGCCGTGAGAGTCCGTAGGCTTATAGCATAATACATTGAGCAGGGTCACTCTCCCACTATCAGTGGCGGCTCATGGCTGTTGCTCTTGTTTATCACTGAAAGAGTTCAGCTCCAGCACAAAGAAATCAAAACACATCAGAGATTCCTTAAGTGGAAGCTGCAGCCAAGAACAAAATCCACCAAATTAACTTGATTGGCCCCTTCAGCACAAACCATAAGGTTGGATTTCATTACGGATGAGAGAAATGGCTGAGGAGAAGATTCAATAGCCCAGTGCTGCATTGATTAATCCTTAGAATTAAAATGGAACAAAGTTATTAGAAGACAAACTCAAGTTGATTTTTTTTTTAAATTAACAGACTTTCATTTATATTGTGCTATTTAAATTGTGTTATTCACATCTTGAAGTGCACAACAAGTTCCCACAGACTATACTATCAACAACCTCCTTGAAAATCTCCACATGCCAGCCTGTTCAATTCCACCTGCCATTCCCACACCAACTTGTCTATCCAATGCCTCCTCCACTTACACCTGATTGTCTACTCGCACTGTATTTTCTCTGCAAAAGTAACACTTTATCCTGTACTCTGTTACTGTTTTTAACCTCAATGCACTGTTGAAATGAATTGATCCATATCAGCACGTTTTTTTTCCATGCATGTCAGCACATTTGACAATAATAAACGAATTTACCTATTTACACAAAATATATTTGTTTAATTTCTCAGCCATTTCCTTATTCTAAAATAAACTTAATTTGTCTCTGTTTGTAAGAGAGACACTAACTTCTAATCTTTTCCCATTTACATGTTTATAGCGTCTAGAGCAGACAGATCCCGGCCAAATGAAAATTAGAGGACCAATACCCAATATTCTGCCCAAGCAACCTGGTGGAATGAACATCAAATTCTCAGACTTCGAGTAACAGTACCCCTCTGTCCCGTTTCCCTTATTATACTTTTTTCTCATCCTGATCCAACAGACTACAAACTGAGAACCACTCCATAAACTGAGAACCACTCCACAAACCGATTACTACTGCTGTCAACACCTTGAACAAAGAATTGTGGAATCTTTTACCAAGACCAGTTGGAGCAAATCTGTGTAGGTTAGCAGCATTTTGCAAGGGATTTTTGGACCCATTACACAAGGCAAGGAATCCACATCATGACCTAAATTGGAAGTAGAGTATTAATCAAGGGAGTGGAGTGCATTTAGCATGCCATCTTTGCAGTAAAACTAGGGGGTATTTCATTCAGCAGACTGTGCTACAATGTTGTACAGTAGCCATGCATGTGTCATGAAGTGATGCTTGAAGGGCTTAGGAAACAGTAACATGACTGGTTTTTGAGTGGTGGGGTAGAGATATGTCACTACCAAAGGAGATGTAGGCCACTACTTCCCTCCACTAGCCTGCAGGTGACATTTGGGCAAGGGGTAGCACTTACTTAGGGTGAAGTAAAGCCATGGGAGCAGGTGGTGGATGATCTTAGGAGCAAATGGTGCCTATCACAAGTCCTGGTTTTGTGACTACTGACACCAGGCAGACAATCACTAAGGAGTAGTGATCATGGCTGGGGTCACCAGTCTTTTAAAGGCACTGCCCAAAAGAAGGCAACGGCAAATCAATTCTGTAAAAAAAAATTGCCAAGACTACATCATACAACACGGCACGTAATGATGATGAGTAGAAGAAGAAAGCCCTTAACTCTGAGTGGATCTGTCTGGCACCGTCATGATGGCGTTTTTTTTAGCAGGCTTTCTTATTTTTACGAGGCCGAGTTGCTAGCTCGACGCTCAACCCAGCACGGATGGAAAGCGTGCACGGGAGTCAGCTGGATCTGAAAGTCCGGTGCTGATGCCACTACGCCACCAGCCGGCCAAATGATGATGAGTGATTTCATTCAAAGAACTACATGATTGTGTGCACTAGAATGTTACCTAAAGCATAGGAGAAAGTACCACAGAGCTGACATGGTTATCACAGCACAAAAGCATATGGCAAGACAGATATGTAGTTCTGCTTCACCAAACCAAATACTGATTGGTAGCTTTTTCTTGTAGGCATGGCTGGAGACAAGACACAATAAACCCACTGTAGTGTTCTTTTGGAGACAGCTGGTCTCCAATCTTAAATGTCCACAACATTCTTTAGAGGTAAAGTATTGGGAGATAATGAAGCCATCTCCAGGATTGCTTCCACAATAACAGGGATAAACTCCATATTTGGCTCCAGAGTATCAAGGCACCTGGATTCGCAGAAAGAATAAGTGACAAGACTTGGAAAGAGAGTTAAAACAAATTGTTCATGCAGAAGGAATGATGTCATTCATATGAATAGTGTTATAGGGTGGACTCTTAACAAACAGTTCTGTATGGTTAGATATGGCCCTTGTGGCTACGGGGGTCAGGGGGTATGGAGGGAAGGCTGGGGCGGGATTCTGAGTTGGATGATCAGCCATGATCATAATAAATGGCGGTGCAGGCTCGAAGGGCCGAATGGCCTACTCCTGCACCTATTTTCTATGTTTCTATGTACACCAATTAATGGCACCTACACAGGTACACAGTCTACTGCATAACATCCCCTTGTGTTACTAGACGGGCAGTAACGATTTTGGTTGGTTGGTGCAGTGATGATGACTGAACTGTTACTTATTATTGAATCATTATTGGACCCTCTCAAGGTGTTTATAAAAATCGATATTCAGGGAATGTGTTATGACCACACTTCTCAGGTAAATGGATTCTCTCTCCTGCTGCTAATGAAGGATCAACCAGATCAGCACTTTGCTCTTTGGCCTTGGCACAGGATTGGACCAATACTCCAGTGGAAATATTGGATGATGATAAATCCACATATTCTCCCACTTTTGGATATGAAAGAAATGATTTTCAGACATGTAGAAAATTGGAGAGGCCTATTTAGTGTGTATTAGTGATACATCACAATGATCCACAGCACAAGTAACAGAAGTGGGCTTCATACAGTGGGTCATAGGGTGGCCTTTTATACTACTATTTACAGGAGTTTTGTCATAGAGTGGACAGAGTAGCATGCCGTGATGTGTGGATTTTATAAGTAACGTCTTCACCTATCACCTGCCAGCTCTGCACTTTCTTCCACCCTTCCCTGCACCACTTCACTCCATCTGCCAATCACCTCTTCTCCACCTGGTCCCACCCAATTTCAACCAACTCCTCCAATGTATAAAGGAATGGTAAGCTACATTTTATTTCATGTGGCATTGTACTGGAGGGTGGTGTGTTGTTCAGGAAGGTGTGAGTATCATACAATGAAGAATGATATGGTGTGTTATATAGTCATACAAGAGGGTGTCATATATAAAAAACATGAGATTGTTGTCATTACTGCATAGTACACCAAGTGCTGGAAATATTCAGCAGCTCAAGCAGCATCTTTGGAGAGAGAAAAATCGTTAACATTTCAGGTCAATGATTATGTCGTAGGATAGCAGGGTGTTATACACAAGACAGTATGCTAGTGTGTCATACAGTACAGTTAGTTTACACAATATAATCAATAATTCTTGGATGTTGGACAAGGAAACTATAGGCCCTACAACGTATTACTGCCAGTCTTATTAAGCATCCCAGCAGAATATCAAGTACTTGTTTGCATCCTGGTTTCATTCAAGACACAAGAAAGTGTTGGGTGTTGGTGACAATTGGTGCTCCCAAGAGATTGATTTTGGGTCCACCACTTTTCATGTTACATGTTAATATTGATGATAGAACTGATGGGTTTGTGGCCAAGTTTGCAGTTGATACATAGATAGGTGAAGAGGCAACTAGTGATGAGGAAGTTTGTAGAATGTCTTGGACAGGTTAGGAGAACAGGGAAAGTGGAAGTTGGAATATAGTGTAGAGAAATGTTTGGTCATGCACTTTGGCAGAATGAATAATCGTGCTGACTATTTTCTAAATGAGGAGAGAACTAAAAAAATCAGAGGTGCAAAGGGACTTGGTAATCCTAGAACAAGATTCCCTAAAGAATAACTTGAGGGTTGAATCAGTAACAAGGAAAACAAAAGCATGCATTTATAGTCCAATCATTTAAAAATGGAAGTACCTAATACAGAAGCTTTGTAAGGCATTGGTCAGACCTCATTTGGGGTATTGTGAACAGTTTTGAGACCCTAATATGCTGGTGTTGGAGATGATCTAAAAAAGGTTCAGAGAGAATAATCCCAGGGCAGAAAACTATGTAGAGCTTTTAAACGCACTGAGCCCATATTTACTGGAGATTAGGAGGGTTCTCGTGTGAACCAACCAAATATTGAAAGTCCTACATAAAGTGGACGTGGAGAGGATCTTTCCAATAGTAGGAGAATCTAGGACTAGGGGGCACAGATTCAGCATTAAAGCGCATCCCTTTAGAACAGAGATAAGGAAGAATTTCTTTAGCCAGAGGGTGGCGAATATGTGGAATTCATTGCCACATTCAGCAGTGGAAATCAAGTCCTTAGGTACAGTTAAAAAAGAGGTTGATTGTTTCCTGAATAGTAAGAGTGTCAGAGGTTATGGGGAAAAGGGGGGAGAATGGGATGGAGAGGAAATAATAAGTCAGTCATGATTGAATGTGGAGCAGACTCAATGGGCTGAATGGCCTAGTTTTACTCCTATTTCTTATAATAAAATAGAACTCTTCATTATCTACCAGCCCTCACTGGCTTTCTCCATTACTCTTCAATCAAACATTTCCACTGCAAAAGCAAAATGTTCTACTATGAAATCAGAAAGACATTAGTGAGAATGAAAGAATTAGCTCACAAGATCCTCTCTAGTTTTCCCCAAGCCTGAAAACCTTTACTCATATCCAACAGTAGGAGGTTACGTGGATTTGTCAGTACATCAATAAAGGGGAAATACATTTTTTCTGATGTTGTCTTATCTGGCTTACAAATACACTAATCCTGTAATCAGAATGACAGTGTTAATTCCTCAACTCTGATGCGGATTCTGTCTAACTAT
Source organism: Mobula hypostoma (assembly GCF_963921235.1). Classification (NCBI taxonomy): domain Eukaryota; kingdom Metazoa; phylum Chordata; class Chondrichthyes; order Myliobatiformes; family Myliobatidae; genus Mobula; species Mobula hypostoma. The sequence continues at coordinate 130,096,193 of NC_086098.1, forward strand.
ATGGCTCTATGATAAAACGAGATGCTGGAGAGGCTAGAATCTGGAACAAAAAAATAGGAAACAAATTGCTGGAGGAACACAGTGTGTCAGACAGCTTCTATAGAATCAAAAGGACTGTTGATGCTTTGGGTTGAAAGTGTAACAGGGAGATAGCCAGTACAAAGGGGTGAGAGGGAAGCATAAGGCAAGAGAATGATGAGGGATGGAGATAGATGAGGAGGAATGAGTGGCAGATCGAGACAGGTGGAGGAGGGAAGGTTGGGGCTAGTGACAGAGGCTAGAAGGTGATGTGTAAAGGAGTTGCTTGTAAAGATACTTCCCTCCATTACAACTCCAAGGACATGTTATCAGGTGCAACAATTAAGTGGGAATCCATTTGTTTCACTTCTCAGGAAGAGCTTCAGTATTGAGGGTAATTGGCTTTGATTTATAGACACTATGCATATAGGACAGAAGGTGTCCGATATGTTGGGTATGTGCATAGTTTTGAGGTAGTTACTTACACAGGGCCTCAGTGTTCCTGGTGCATGGCCAAGGATGCCAATGTCAGCCTGAATATTCCTCCTTCACATTCAGCAATATTGGGCCAGAGATGTTGCATTTCTTCAAGGGGCTTTGAGCACATCCAAGGACCTTTTCAATGAGGGCAGGCCATTGTTTGGTGGGGGTTGGGAGATTTACACCAGGCAGGAAAATCTCATGTCTCTTCCCAGTTTGGCAATCTGGTCTTTAGCTATACTGCAACACACATAAAAGTAGCTGGTGAACGCAGCAGGCCAGGCAGCATCTCTAGGAAGAGGTGCAGTCGACGTTTCAGGCCGAGACCCTTCGTCAGGACTACCTGAAGGACGAGTGAGTAAGGGATTTGAAAGTTGGAGGGGGAGGGGGAGATCCAAAATGATAGGAGAAGACAGGAGGGGGAGGGATAGAGCCAAGAGCTGGACAGGTGATAGGCAAAAGGAGATACGAGAGGATCATGGGACAGGAGGTCCGGGAAGAAAGACAAGTTGGGGGGGGAACCCAGAGGATGGGCAAGGGGTATATTCAGAGGGACAGAGGGAGAAAAAGGAGAGTGAGAGAAAGAATGTGTGTATAAAAATAACTAACAGATGGGGTACGAGGGGGAAGTGGGGCATTAGCGGAAGTTAGAGAAATCGATGTTCATGCCATCAGGTTGGAGGCTACCCAGACAGAATATAAGGTGTTGTTCCTCCAACCTGAGTGTGGCTTCATCTTTACAGTAGAGGAGGCCGTGGATAGACATGTCAGAATGTAAATGGGATGTGGAATTAAAATGTATAAAATGTGTTAGCTATACTGCAGTGGGGTGGGATCTCCAAGCTTTGGTTCACTGCATTAGCTTTACTTCTCAGTGGGAGCTAAAATGGTCAAACTTTGGCTCATGATTTCAACTGCAACATGCCATAGTACTGTTCTTACCTGCTTTCCCCAACTCCAATGGATCTGACTGGATCTGACTGGATCTGACTGGATCTGACTGGATACTGGCACTAACAAAGTGCACTAAACGTAGATTACATCCAATTTCTAAACAAAGGCTCCTTGGCATACTCTCTGCTCTCTAGGAATTAGATTTCAGTCTCCTGTTGCAGCAAGGGCGTGTAGTGGGGAAATATACCGTAGATGGGCAAGTAAACAGAATTTGTTACCATGGAGGAATTGGGCCAAATAGCCTGATTTTCACGTTGTTTAGATCTGTGACTAGAGACCAAGTGTAGATCTCATTGATTGATCTCACTAAGAGGATGAGAATAGATATGGATTCTCACAGGATTCATGTGGAGTTATCCTAAGATGTGTCTAGCAGCAGGGATAACAGACTCAAAATAATGGATCAGACACTTAGGAGAGAACGTGGTTTGAGAAAAATGGTTCCTCAGAGTGCAATGGATCTTGGAATTCTCTATTCAGGAGAGCTGAATGGCCCAATTCTGCTCCTAAATTTTATATGGTCTTTAATGTAGTATTTATCTCCAGATATTATTTCTCCAGAATGGCGGAGGCTGAGGGAAGATCTGATAGAAGTTTATAAGATTATGAGAAGCATAGACAGAATAGACAGCCAGTATCCATTTATCTGCCAAGGTCAAAATGTATAATTATTTAAGAGAGCATAAAAAGGGACGAGAGGGGTTAAGTTCGAATGATATGCACAGAGCAGGTGTAGTTGTTTTTTTTTAAATCTACACAGAGTGGTGGGTGCCTGGATGTACTGCCAGTGGTAGAGGTGAAAGCAGACACATTCGAAGAGACTCTTACATAGGCTTGTGGATAGGCAGAGAATGGAGAAGTAATGGAGGAATGTGAACCTTGTGGAGGGAGAAAGGATTAGTTCATTTAGCCATTTAATTACTTGCTTAATTTACTTGTTTAATTAATTCAGCACAACATCATTGACTGCTCCTGTGAGGTAGTGTTCTACGTCCCATCCGATTTCACCACCTACTCTGAACTACTTGTTAAATTAGAGTTTAAAATTCTTATTTGTCTCATAGTTTAATGTTCCCTGTGCTTCCTTATAATGCATTTTGTCGTCACCTACAAGCGTGTAATTGTGACATATTTTTAGTGAATTTTCAGTAATGTTCAGAGTAGATGATTCTGTAATTTTCTATAAGTTTCACTGCACTGTGTCATGCCACTGAACCTAACTTTTTTATAGGTTAATTCTTGTTACTGAATGTGCTTTATCTGTCTAGCTTATACAAGAATACAGTCACTTCTTTGTTCTTGCTTCTTTTTTCTTGACTTTTCTTCATTATTTGTTCTTACAACTGTCGTGGTCCCAACAAAACAGCAGCAAGCATCCATGTTTTGGTGCTCCAGGTCCCCCGAGTTTGGTTAGCTGCCACTGTCCCATTAAGACTCAGACTGTCTGTCACATTCCTTCATAGAAAGACTGTACTTAAAGGCCTTGTTCTGAGCATTCAGTGCTCAATTGTAGGAGTTCCATTTCTAGTACTACTGTTTGTGACTTTGCCTTTGGATTTTGTTTGTGCTGTCTTGCTTGAGTCTAAGTCTGATTTAATTCTAGATCTAACTCTGCCTTTGGTTCACCACTATCTACAGCTCTCTTGCTACAATAACAGCAATAAAAGAGTAGTAATTACTAAGTTTATGCCTTATTTCTGACTTCCAAAGAACCTGTGGATCATAACATCTCCAGACGCAACAACTTGGCATAGTGTGCAGGACGGTTACAAAGATCTAAGGACGTGTACTAATTCTAGATGAAGCCGAAGGTTTTAGTGCACACATTTAATTTTTATGTAAGATCCTCCTCCTCCTCACCTTCCTGAGAGTGAGAAAAGAACCTATTTCTTACTCCATACTCTATTTAAAGGAAATCTAAGGGTGAAGGGAATACTCTGGTCCATTTTACTTTGTTCTGCTTTGGTGAAGTTAGATGTGCACTGAGATTGGTTTATTGTACAAGTCAACTTGTAAAATTCAATTATGCAAAGTCTATCAATTTAATCAACTGTGTACCATTGGTGTGGAGCTTGCTCTCACAGATTTAGTAATATAGGATTGAATTTCAATTACAATCTAGTGATACAAGCAAGTGCAAACAAACTAGGGCTCGCTAGGAAATTTAAAGGGGATTTGATGACATAGCTAAAGTAGAGAATACTTCTGCAGAAAAAGGAGGAAACTGCCAGTTGTTACATGTGAACAGATGAAGGATTTAGGTTCTTATTTAAATAAGGTATTCCAACTGCTAAGATTAATGAAGAAATCAGAATGAAATATACCATCAATGTTGAGTCTAATGAAATTTTGCTGTGAAGTGATATTAAAAAGGCTTAGGGTAAGATCCAGATGCTAACAATCTTGTCAGTTAAAAAAGGAGGGACGTGTTCATTTAGAAGGCCAGTATGATGAAAAATGTGTTATCTGAACAAGTGAAAACTGAAAAGGAAAACTGACAAATTACAAAATCAGTATGAAACTGTAAAAAGTCTAAAAAGCTTTGGGAGCAGGTGGTAGTTGGTCATATGTGCAGCTGGTGTATATCATAAGTCCTGGTTATGTGTCCACTGATACCAGGCAGATAACCATGAAGAGAATTGATAATGGCTGGGGTCACCCATCTTGTAAAGACACTGCCCAGGAGAAGGCGATGGCAAACCACTTCTGTAGAAAAAAATAGTCAAGAATAAATACGGTCATGGAAAGACCATGATCGCCTATGTCACATGACATGGCACATAATGACAACAATACAGCCTGTACCTATATAGTGGCATTCAACTTCTGACTACCATGTTGTCTCCTCAGCAAATCAAACAGTTGACTTGTAGTGATGACAGTGACACAGGAGATAATTAGCACAATCTGCAATGTGGTTGGAAAAGCAGATCCCAAAACAGACTGACTGGAGAAAGTTGACAAGCAAAAGAGTTCTGAAGACATTTATGAATATGAGGGATGCTACAGAACAGAGTACTTGAGATTCTCAGGAGATCCAGTGGTAAATGAAGATAATAGAGGAATCTGACTATGATCCACTTTCTGGGATGGCCTGAAACCAGACTTTGCCAAAATTGATTAACAAATCTGGTTGACGAAACCACATTGGAGTGGTTTTTACACCATGGAAGATTGTTTTCCTATTGTCAACCAACTAGAGAAACAAAAGATTCTCATTAAAACTCACAGTCTGTCTAGCAGTCCCATCTGGCCTGTTGCAAAAACAAATGGCATCTGGGCACTAACAGTGGATTACAGGCTTATTAATCAATGTATTGACAGCTAACCCCCTGTAGTGGCTGACTCATCAATTATTTTTAATGCACTGAAGCCATCACACAAGTGATTTACAATATTGACATGGGCTAATCATTCTTGGTTTTTATAACAACTAATAAAATAGCAGCAATTACCAAGTTTATACCTTATTCTTAACTTCTAATGATCCTCTGGATCATAATAAATCTAGATCCAACACACTTTCTAAATTTTCTACACCACTGTATCCCCCTGGTGCTCTCAAATCATGTAAACTGACCCTGAATATGGACTGCGCTCAGAGGTAGAGAATGCCAGGGTTTCTCATACTCCTGGGTGCAAAAATTCCTTTCCCCTCTTACTCCTTCTACTTATACTATATGGTAAGACTCTTGGCAGTGTGGAGGATCAGAGGGACCTTGTGGTCTGAGCCCATAGGATGCTCAAAGCTGCTGTGGAGGTTAACTCTGTGGTTAAGAAGGCATATGGTGTATTGGCCTTCAACAATCGTGGAATTGAACTTAGAAGCCAAGCAGCTGTTTAGGACCTTGGTCAGACACCACTTGGAGTGCTGTGCTCAGTTCTGGTCACCTCACTACAGGAAGGATGTGGAAAGAATAAAAGGGGTGCAGAGGAGATTTACAAGGATATTGCCTGGATCAGGGAGCATGCCTTATGAGAAGAGGTTGAGTGAACTCAGCCTTTTCTCCCTGGAGCAACAGAGGATGAGAGGTGACCTGATAGAGGTGTATAAGATGATGAGAGGCATTGATCTTGTGGATAGTCAGAGGCTTTTTCCCAGGGCTGAAATGGTTGCCACAAGAGGACACAGGTTTAAGGTGCTGGGGAGTAGGTACAGAGGAGATGTCAGGGGTAAGTTTTTTTTTACGTAGAGAGTGGTGAGTGCTTGGAATGGGCTGCCAGCAACGATGGTGGAGGCAGGTACAATAGGGTCTTTTAAGAGACTTTTGGATAGGTACATAGAGCTTAGAAAAATAGAGGGCTATCGGTAAGCCTAGTAATTTCTAAGGTAGGGACATGTTCAGCACAACTTTGTGGGCTGAAGGGCCTGTATTGTGATGTAGGGTTTCTATGTTTCTATTTTTATACCAGGTGAATGAGTATCCACTCTCTGTCCAACATTCCCTGTATCTCAATGAAGTTCAACAGTGACCAGCTCAGTCTATCATGTCTTTGCAGTATTTGTTAGTGTTGAGGCAAGGACCAGCTCCAATCACCCCTTGGACATCCATACTGTCACTGACTGCCTTTCAACAAACACAGGCAGAACACTTGGTACACCAGGTGCTAGGTGGAATTGTGCTGCTTGGTACCAGCGACAAGGAGCCTCTTTGTAAAAATTATGTATGATATGATTAATTTCTATTATACATTGGAAGTAGCACTACTTCGCCAAGAGCCCAGCTATGGGTAAATAGCCCCACTGTCTTGTGGGCAGCGTCAGGAGAGACAAAAGCTACAGGAGTAAATCCAGACAGAAAATCTGGAGTGGAGAACCAAGGGCAGCTTGACATCACTGAATGTCCTCCCAGCACCTCCTGCAGTGAAGCTGGTGCCAAATATATTGCTTCCCTTTCCCTTGGACTACACCACTGAGACAGAGAGGGGGACCTTGATGACTGGGCATACGGGATCGCCATACCCTCTACCCAGGCTTGTGCCACTGTTTGCAGTAACAGGACCAACACGGGAGGCTCAGTACTTTCACAGCCTGGCACAACATTCGCTTGGTAAAACTGCCCCAAGACCTGCCGCTCCAAAATTGAACTGTACAGCTATAGCAGGCAGGCAGCTCTACAACAGACAGACCCATAGCACACATTCATTGCCCCTTGAGACAAACGGATGCCATCGTATAGTTAATTTGTTTTTTTTTTTCTCTTCTTGTGACTGCTGCTCCTATGATGCCAAGCACCTGCAATGCTGCTGCAAGTTTTCAAAAAGATTCAAACTACATTTCTTACCAAAGAATGTATTAATTATACAACCTTGAGATTTGTCTGCTTACAGGCAGCTACAAAACAAGAAACTGGAAAGAACTCAATAAAAAAAAGAAAGACCAACACCCAATGTGAAGAGAAAAGAAAAAAAAACACAAATCATGCAAACAATAGAAGCAAGCACTTCTACTTTTCATTTCACTTGTATACCTAACAATGAACTCAACTTCGCATAAGCAGTGTCAAATTTCTCCCATGCAATAAAATTGTGGATTTACTGGGTGACAGATACTCAGACCGTTCACTGGATATTCATACACCTCTTTTTAACTTACAGTGTGGTAAAGTCAGCGCATAAGATACTTGCCTTCGTGAGTCAAAGTATAAAAGTCAGAAAGTTATGCTGCAGTTAAACAGGCCTCATTTGGAGTAGTGTGCTCACCACATTACAAAATGGATATAGAAGATTTGGAGAAAGTGCAGAAGACTTTTACCTGGTTTAGAGCATTAGCTATAAGCGGAGAGTGGACACACTTGGGTTGTTTTCAATGGACCATACGCTGATTTATATACACTTATGAAAGGCATAGATAGGATAGGTAGTATATTTCACAGGATAGAAATCCCAAGTGCTGTTGGGTATATATTCTAAGGCAAGTGGACAGGGGAAGATAGAGTTTAAAGGAGAGTTAAAAGTTTTTTAAAAAATTCTTAGAGTATTAGCTGCCCTAAATGTAATGCCAGGTGAGTAATAGACATGATAGCAATATTTAAGAAGATAAGTGAACACAAAGATATAGAATATATGCAAGCAGATAGAACTAATTTAAATTGGTATCATGGCCAGCACAGACATGATGGGCCAAATGGCCCATTGCTGTACTGTACTGCACTGTTCTGTCAACAAGCAGCCCCCAGAGGGTACAGTGTAGAACCACAGTCCAACCATTTCACAACCTCAACCAGACAACTAATCGAAAGACCAGGAACTTTTGCTAAACATCAGTTTATCAGTCTGTAGGAGAAAGTTGTTTTATTGATGAATTGGTCCCCAGGAGAAAATAGTTTGCTGCATGAAAGTAACCACAACTCCACAGCCTGACAGTGAGTAGTGGCCTCTGGTGATAGCAAAAACAACAGTCATTAATAGACCTTAACATCACATAAGACTACAACTCAAGAAGGAAACCCACACAATTAACTTAAGTAAAAAAAAAAGTTCTCAAGCAAAATAGTTTTCTTACATTCCTCCTACTCTTCTGGCAAAAGCACATGTACCATCATGTTCTCTACAGCCACAGGTACTGCTCATAAAACCAATCCAAAGGTGACGTCCATCATCATTTGAGGTCTCTTTATTTAAATCCTGTCATGTGATAAGTCCATTCTGTCACATGACCAGTTACCATAGCACACAAGCTTTAAGCTTCTTACCGTTACCTATTACCACACCAACGTTTTCACAATACTGCACTAATCAGACACTAAGTTCAATGTTTGATATCACTATTCCATCTTGATTACAAAGTTTTTGCTACCTTTGTGTCATACTACAGAGACCCCATTCTATAAAATGAGGAAGGTAAAATTTATAAATTGTTTCATCCCACAAAATGGAACATCCTAGTGTCTGAACATCTTAATTGCATTTCCCATTCCCATTCTGACGTGTCGATCCATGGCCTCCTCTTGTGCCATGGTGAGGCCACCGTCAGGGTGGAGGAGCAATACCTGATATTCCATTTCGGTATCCTCCAACCTGATGGTATAATTATTGATTTCTTCTTCCAATATAATAATTTTTTCCTCCCCTATCCTTCTTCTTCTATTTCCTACTCTAGCCTCTTATCTCTTCTCACCTCCCCCTGTCTCTGTCATCTTTCCTTTTCTCTAATGGTCCTCTCTCCTCTCCTATCAGGTTCCTTCCTTTCCAGCCCTTTACTTTTCCCACTCACCTGGCTTCACCAATCACCTTCTCCTCCCTGTAGCTTTTTATTCTGCTGTGTTCCCCACTTCCTTTCCATTCCTGATGAAGGGTCTCAACCCAAAATGTCAACTGTTTGTTCATTTCCATGAAAGCGGCCTGACCTGCTGTGCTCCCCCAGCTTTTTTGTGTGTGTTGCTCTGAATTCCCAACATATTTCTTGTATTTATTTCTCTCTCACATGTCTGTCAAACCTTGCCCTCTCCAACTACTCCAACTACTGAGGGTCATTTACAGTGGTTAATTAACAGCAACCCACACGTCTCTGGAAAGCTGCAGAAAATTGGAGCACCTGGTGGAAACACACATAGTCACAAGGAGAACGTACAAACTCCACACAGGCAGTACCAGAGATCAGAACTGAGCTCAATTTTAAGACAGAAGCTTACTTGTTGTACCATCGTGCTGCCCTCAGAGAGCCAGCTTCTGCTCAGGGTCATCTGGCCATTAACCCGGGAACAAAATAGAAAATGCAACACGGAGCAGTACAGCACAGGTACAGGCCCTTCAACTCACTAAGCCTGTGCTAATCATGATGTCAAATCAAATTAAGTCACTTCTGCCTGCATGTGATCCATATCCCTCCATTCTCTGCATATTCGTGTGCCTACACGACTGTGCAAAAGTCTTAGGCACGTATATGTAGCTCGCATGCCTAAGACTTTTACACGTTATTGTATTTGTCATTGTGGAGTGGAGAGCAGGTTTGCAAACCTGGCAGGAGCAAAGGATGTTGGGGATGGCGAGGCTGGCGCATTGCAGGAGGGGTGTGGAACAGATGGCAGGGAAGGAGTGCCAGGGGAGGGGGTGGTGCGGGTACAGACACACCCAGCCCTGAGACACCAGGCAAGCTCATTTGATTCCAAACAATTGGTTTATTGATCATTACAGAATCTCTCTCTGATGCCTCCTGCTCCCTCCCCTCTCCTTTCCCCTTTTCTCAACCATGATTCCCCTCTCCCTGCCCCCTTCCCACTCTCGGTCCAGAATAAAGACCCATATCAAAATCAGGTTTATCATCACTCACATATATCATGAAATTTGTTTTCTTTTGGTGACAGTAGTACAGTGCAACACATACAATTATTACCGTGCTGTGCCTAAGACTTTTGCACAGTACTGTATTTAAAAGCATCTTGAGTACCTCGATCGTTTCTGCTTTCACCACCACTGCCACCCCAGGCAGCAAGATCCCCCACCCTAAAGCCATGCCCTCCTAGTATTCAAAATTTTTCCCCTGTGGGAAAATGATTCCAGCTGTCAACCCTATCTAAGCCTCTCATTTTATAAGCTTCTATCGGGTCTCCCCCTCAACTTTTGCCACTCCAGAGAAAACAGCCAAAATTTGTCAAATCTTTTCAGGAAGCTAATACTCTCAAATCCAGGCAGCACCCGGGTAGATCTCTTCTACATCCTCTCCAAATCCTTCCTTGGTACTAGCAGAAGTGCAAACAATACTCCAGGTATGGCCTCATCAAAGTTTTACAGAACTGTAACAAGGCTCCTGACTCTTATACTCTATGCCACAAGTGATAAAGGCATCTTCACCATTCTACCCACCTGTGTTGCCATTTTCTGGGACCTATGGACTTGGACCCCTCGATCCCTCAGTGTCAGTGGTTTTAATGCTGAATGCCCACCCGTCACTCCCACCACCTCTTTGACGTTCCACAGTCAGCCTACATGCCCTGCTCCCCTCACACTCAGTCAGAATGCAAAGCTGCTACCTTATTCTGCTGGCTTTAGTTGTCAACTACACCAGAACCAATGCAGTACCTGTGATAAATGAGTCTGTCACACGCTGTAACAATCTGACCCAAACCACCTGGAGCCGACTGAGTTTTGCTTAATCATTTGATAAAAGCATAGAAAGGCGACCAGGGCACGAGTGATTAACTACCAAGTTGACACGGAATCCACGTAACCAGAGAGAGCAAGGCCTGACTTGTGTGGCGTGCTGTAAATCCTGGCATAAATTCAACACAGCTGTCAGTGTAAAGTAAAAGCCGACGATAAGATTTATGATCAAGGATTGGAGTTTCACCACACAAAGATATCAATGTAGATTCAAGTTTCAAACACCAGGTACTGAATCACCACTCTGTGGCTGTGGCTGGGTGGGATGTGACAGAAATTAGAAAGGCTAGCTCTGATCAGCTCATTATAGGAAGGATATGGAGGTTTTGCAGACGGTGCAGCAGAGCTTTACTAGGGATCTGTCTGGATCAGATGGTTTGTGCTACACTGAGAGGTTGGACAAATTTGGATTGTTTTCTGTGAGGGGAGGCATGACAGATAATGATAAAATTATGAGAGACATGGATAGAGTGGAGAGCTGGTATCCACTTCCCAGAGTTGAAGTGTCTAATACTAGACAGCATGCATTTAAGATGAGGCGATGGTGGGGGTGTAAGTTGAAAGGAGGAGTTCTGGCCAGAGAGTGGTAGGTTTCTGGAAATCACATCCAGGGTTGATGGTGGAGGCAGATATGATACCCCTTCCATCCAGTGTCTATCCAAATTTCTCTTAAATGTTGGAGTCGAAGCCGCATCCACCACTTGCATTGACAACTCATTCCACACACTCCTCACCTTCTGAGTGAAGACGTTTCCTCCTCATGTTCCCCTTAAACATTTCACCTTTCAATCTTATCTCATATCCTCTGATTGTAATCTCACCCAGCCTCAGCAGGAAAAGCCTGCTTGCACTGAAGCTGGCAACACCCCCCCCAAAATTTTATTTTATATACAGTACTTCCATCAAATCTAGGAAACCAGAAGAAACCAGAGGTTCATGAGCCAGTTCTCATCGGAGGATCAGAGGTGGAGAGGGTCAATTTTAAAATCCTTGGTGTTATTATTTCAGAGGACTTGTTCTGGGCCCAGCACGTAACTGCCATTACAAATAAGGAACACACATCAAAGTTGCTGGTGAATGCAGCAGGCCAGGCAGCATCTCTAGGAAGAGGTACAGTCGACGTTTCGGGCCGAGACCCATCGTCAGGACTAACTGAAGGAAGAGCTAGTAAGAGATTTGAAAGTGGGAGGAGGAGGGGGAAATCGAAAATGATAGAAGAGGAAGGGGGAGGAATTGAGCCAAGAGCTGGACAGGTGATTGGCAAAAGGGATATGAGAGGATCAAGGGACAGGAAGCCCAGGGAGAAGGAAAAGGGGGGGGGACCCAGAGGATGGGCAAGGGGTATAGTCAGAGGGACAGAGGGAGAAAAAGGAGAGAGAAAAAGAATGTGTGTATATAAATAAATAACGGATGGGATACGAGGTGGAGGTGGGGCATTAACGGAAGTTTGAGAAGTCAATGTTCATGCCATCAGGTTGGAGGCTACCCAAACTGAATATAAGGTGTCGTTCCTCCATCCTGAGTGTGGCTTCATCTTTACAGTAGAGGAGGCCATGGATAGACAATTCAGAATGGGAATGGGACGTGGAATTAAAATGTATGGCCCCTGGGAGATTCTGCTTTCTCTGGCAAACAGAGCGTAGGTGTTCAGTGAAATGATCTCCCAGTCTGCGTCGGGTCTCACCAATATATAGAAGGCCACATCGGGAGCACCGGACGCAGTATATCACCCCAGCCAACACACAGGTGAAGTGTTGCCTCACCTGGAAGGACTGTCTGGGGCCCTGAATGGTGGTAAGGGAGGAAGTGTAAGGGTATGTTTAGCACTTGTTCCGCTTACAAGGATAAGTGCCAGGAGGGAGATCGGTGGAGGAGGTGCCCCACCTCCCCCTCGTACCCCATCCATTATTTATTTATACACACACATTCTTTTTTTTCTCTCTCCCTTTTCTCCCTCTGTCCCTCTCACTATACCCCTTGCCCACCCTCTGGGTTTCCCCCCCTCCCCCTTTTCTTTCTCCCTGGGCCTCCTGTCCCATGATCCTCTCATATCCCTTTTGCTAATCAACTGTGCAGCTCTTGGCTCCATCTCTCCCCCTCCTGTCTTCTCTTATCATTTTGGATCTCTCCCTCCCCCTCCCACTTTCAAATCTCTTACTAGCTCTTCTTTCAGTTAGTCCTGACGAAGGGTCTCGGCCCGAATCGTCGACTGTGCCTCTTCCTAGAGATGCTGCGTTCACCAGCAACTTTGATGTGTGTTGCTTGAATTTCCAGCATCTGCAGATTTCCTCGTGATTACAAATAAGGCATTGCCGCACATCTACTTTCCCTCATAGTTTTTAATACCTCTATCAAATCTCCCCTCAATTTTTTACGTTCTAGGGAATAAAGTTCTAATCTTTTCAGCCTTTCCCTATAACTCAGGTCCTCAAGTCCTGGCAAAATTTTTGTAAATTTTCTCCGCACTCTTTCAATCTTATTTACATCTTTCCTGTAGGTTGGTGACCAAAACTGCATACAATACTCCAAATTAGGCTTCACCACATCTTACACAATTTCGACATAACATCCCAGCTCCTGTACTCAATACATTGCTTTATGAAGGCTAATGTGCCAAAAGCTTTCTTCATGACCCTATCTACCTGGGATGCCACTTTTAAGGAACTGTGGATCAGTATTCCCAGGCCCCTCTGTTCTACTGCACCCTTCAGTTCTCTCTGCTCACAGAGTAAGGCCAATCATGGTTGGTCCTCCCAAAGTGCAACACCATGCACTTGTCTGCATTAAGTTCCATCTGCCATTTTTCTACTCATATTTTACAACTGGTTCTGATCCCACTACAAGCTTTGATAGTCTTCCTCAATGTCCACCATACCCCCAAGCTTGGTGTCATCCCCAAATTTGCTGATCCAGTTTACCACATTTTCATTCAGATCATTCATATAAATGGCAAACAACAATAGACCCAGCACCAATCCCTGCAGCACTTCACTCGTCACAGACCTCCAGTCAGAGAGGCAAGCATCTCCACTCCACCCAATCAACTACAACATATAGACAACATCCACTAGTTTGCCTTCATCAACTTTCCTGGTAACTTCCTCAAAAAAATCTATAATATTTGTAAAACACGACCTATCACGCACAAAACCATGTTGACTTTCCCTAATCAGTCCTTGCCAAATACTTACATATAGTCCATTAGACTACCTTCTCATAACTTTCCCAATACTGACGTCAGGCTCACTGGACTATAATTTACTGGCTTATTCTTAGAGACTTTCTTAATCAATTAGCTATCCACCAGTCCTCCAACATTTCATCCGTGACAATTAAATATCTCTGCCAGGACCCTGTAATTTCTGCATTAGTCTCACACATAGTTCAAGGGAATACCTTGTCTGACCCGAGGGATATATCCATCCTTATTTGACTCAAGACAGCATACTCCTCCCCTTCCTCCATAGTCTGTTTAGGGTCCATGACCTCACTGCTGCTTTGCCTCACTTCTATGGACTCTATGTCCACCTCCTAAGTAAATACAGATGCAAGAAAATACATTTAAGATCTCCCTATCTCTTTTGACTTCACACATAGCCTACCACTCTGATCTTCCAGAGGATCAGCTTGTTCCTTGCTATCCTTTTACTCTTAATATATCTGTAGAAGCATGTAAGATTCTCCTTCACCTTGTCTGCTAGAGCAACCTCATGCCTTCTCTTTGCCCCCCCACCCCAATTTCTTTCTTCAGTGTTCTCTTGCATTTCTTATACTCCATAAATACCTCATTTGTTTTACCTTTCTATACCTTTTATGCAAGTCCTTCTTTTCCAGGGCCTCAACATCTTTCAAAAATCAAGGTTCACTAATCCTTTTATCCTTGCCTTTTATTCTGACAGGAACATACAAACTCTCTACTCTCAACGTCTCACTTTTGAAGGTCTCCTATATACCAAGTACACCTTTGCCAGAAAACAAATTGTCCCAATTAACAATTGCTAGATCCTTTCTAATACCATTAAAATTGGCCTTTCTCTAATTTAGAATCTCACCCCAAGGACCAGACCTATCTCTTTCCACAATTGTCTTAAAACTAATGGCATTATGATCACTAGAAAAAAGTGTTCCTCTACACAAACTTCTGTCACTTGCCCTGTCTCATTCCCTAATAGGAGATCCAGATTCACACTCTCCCTAGATGGGACCTTTATGTACTGATTAAGGAAACTCTCCTGAATACATTTGACAAATTCTTTCCTATCCAGCCTTTTTACAGGTTTGGGAGACCCAGCCAATACGTAGAAAGTTAAAATCACCAACTATTACAACCTACACACATCAAAGTTGCTGGTGAACGCAGCAGGCCAGGCAGCATCTCTAGGAAGAGGTGCAGTCGACGTTTCGGGCCGAGACCCTTCGTCAGGACTAACTGAAGGAAGAGTGAGTAAGAGTAAGAGAACTATTACAACCTTATGTTTCTTGTGACAGTCTGTGATCTCTCTACAAATTTGCTTCTCTAAACCCTGTGGACTGTTGAGTGATCTATAATATAATCCCATTAACACTGTCATCCATTTCTTATTCCTCAATTCTACACATAAAGCCTCACTAGATGAGCTTTCCAGTCTGTCCTGTCTGATCACTGCTGTGACATTTTCCCAGACTAATAATGCCACCCTTCCCCCTTTAATTCCTCCTGCTCTATCACTTCTAAAATAACAGAATCCTAGAACATTGAGCTGCCAGTCCAGCCCCTCCTGCAACTAAGTCTCACTAATAATTAAAATGTCATGATTCCATGTGCTGATCCATGCCCTAAGCTCATCCATGTTTCCTACAATTCTCCTTGCATATGCAGCTCAGAATATTAGTCCTACCATGCTCAATGTTTTGAATCGTGGCTTTGTATGTAGCCTTAACAACATCTTTCTACTTCGCCACCAACTACACCACTATCCGCACTATGGTTCCTATCCCCCTGTAACTCTAGTTTAAACTCAAGTTGGATAAGTCACCGGGACCAGACTGGATGTACCCCAGGCTATGTGGGAAGTGAGGGAGGAGATTGTTGAGCCTCTGGCAATGATATTTGTATCATCAATGAGGGTGGGAGAGGTTCTGAAGGATTGGAGGGTTGCAGATGCTCTTCTCTTATTCAAGAAAAGGAGTAGGGTTAGCCCAGGAAATTATAGGCCAGTGAGTCTTACTTCAGTGGTGGTAAGTTGATGGAGAAGATCCTGAGAGGCAGGATTTATGAAGATTTGGAGAGGCATAATATGATTAGGAATAGTCAGCATGGCTTTGTCAAAGGCAGGTCGTGCCTTACGAGCCTGATTGAATTTTTTGAGGATGTGACTAAACACATTGATGAAGGGAGAGCCGTAGATGTAGTGTATATGGATTTCAGCAAGGCATTTGACAAGGTACCCCATGCCAGGCTTATTGAGAAAGTAAAGAGGCATGGGATCCAAGGGGACATTGCTTTGTAGATCCAAAGCTTCTAGAACTGGCTTGCCCACAGAAGGTAAAGAGTGGTTGTAGGCGGGTCATATTCTGCATGAAGGCCAGTGACCAGTGATATGCTTCAGGGATCTGTTCTGGGACCCCTATTCTTGTGATTTTTATAAATGACCTGGATGAGGAACTGGAGGGATAGGTTAGTAAATTTGCTGATGACACAGAGGTTGGGGGTATTGTGGATA
This sequence comes from Mobula hypostoma, assembly GCF_963921235.1. Classification (NCBI taxonomy): domain Eukaryota; kingdom Metazoa; phylum Chordata; class Chondrichthyes; order Myliobatiformes; family Myliobatidae; genus Mobula; species Mobula hypostoma. The sequence continues at coordinate 130,112,449 of NC_086098.1, forward strand.
GTGCGGAGGGCTGTCAGAAGTTACAACGGACATTGATAGGATGCAAAACTGGCCTGAGAAGTGGCAGATGGAGTTCAACCCAAATAAGTGTGAGGTTATTCATTTTGATAGGTCAAATATGATGGCAGAATATAGCATTAATGGCAGTGTGGAGGATCAGAGGGATCTTGGGGTCTGAGTCCATAGGACACTAAAAGCTGCTACACAGGTTGACTCTGTGGTTAAGAAGGCATACGGTGCATTGGCCTTCATCAATTGTGGGATTGAGTTTAAGAGCCAAGAGGTAAAGTTGCAACTATACAGGACCCTGGTCAGACCCCACTTGGAGTACTGTGCTCAGTTCTGGTAGCCTCACTACAGGAAGGACGTGGAATCCGTAGAAAGGGTGCAGAGGAGACTTACAAGGACATTGCCTGGATTGGAGAGCATGCCCTGAGAATAGGTTGAGTGAACTCGGCCTTTTGTCCTTGGAGCGACGGAGGATGAGAGGTGACCTGATAGAGGTGTACAAGATAATGAGAGGCATTGATCGTGTGGATAGTCGGAGGCTTTTCCCCAGGGCTGAAATGGCTAGCACAAGAGGGCACAGTTTTAATGTGCTTGGAAGCAGGTACAGAGGAGACGTGAGGGGTAAGATTTTTACGCACAGAGTGGTGAGTACGTGGAATGGGCTGTCAGCAGCAGTGGTGGAGGTGGAAAGGATAGGATCTTTTAAGAGACTCCTGGATGGCTACATGGAGCTTAGAAAAATAGAGGGCTATGGGTAAAGCCTAGGTAGTTCTAAGGTAGGGACATGTTCGGCACAGCTTTGTGGGCCGAAGGGCCTGTCTTGTGCTGTATGTTTTCTATGTTTCTATGAAAATCACCCACCCCATGCAGCATTCACACAGCTTCCCTCTAGGTTAGTAGTTCCCCTCCAGTTCAGGTACGAACCATCCCTACTGAATAGGTCTACCTTCCCTGGAAGAGAGCTCAGTGATCCAAAAATCTGAAACTCTCCCTCCTGAACCAACTCCTTAGCCACATGTTAAACTGTATGATCTTCTTATTTCTGACCTCACTAGCACATGGCATGGGTAGCAATCCTGAGGTCATCCTGGAGGTCCTGGAGAACCCTAGAGGCCTTGTCCTATAATTTAACATTTTACTGTCCTATGTTCAAAAAGAGGACCGGAAGAAGGCTCATATTGGCCAGTAAAATGAGGCAACAGATCAGTTGTATTGGAAACGTTCACCAGATCAGGTGATAAATTCATGTCTGGGATTAAGGAAGAGATTTGGAGGAGATCAAGATGATGACAAAGGGAATAGTTGTGGTAAGATGAGACCAAGTAAATTTGATTAAGGGAGCAGTCAGAGTGTTTCTTGAGTGTTTTATACATTGTTAATTCCAGGGCTGTGGGACATATCAAGGCTGTACTTATGAAGAGAGAAACCTGAGCCAAAATCACAGATGGATGATTTACAGAGAAATGGCCAGTTGTGATACAGACGGAGGAATGGAGTACCTATTCCAAAGACTCAGCTTCAATCCTGACCTCTGGAAATGACTATGCAAAGTTTACACATTCTGCCTGAGACTGCATGAATTTCACCAGGGCGCTACAATTTCCTCCCACATCCAAAAATGTACAGGTTAGAATCATTGGGATGAGTGTGGTGTTATCACTTAATGGTTACCCTTAATGGTTAATGTTATATCTAGAGTCAGAGAATCTGACATTGAGTACAGAAGGCAGTAACGTACTGAGCCATAATACAAGTTGTGTTCTGAGCTTGCACTGAGCTTTGTTGATTCTCACCAAATTTTATTGATACACCATAGAAAGCATCCTATCCGGATGCATCATGTCTTGTTACCCAACTGTTCTGCCCGAGACCACATGAGGTTGCAAAGAGCCGTGGACACAGCTTAACCTGTCACAGAAACCAAACTATCCCCCTACCCCATGTACTCTGCCTACACTTCTCACTACCTTGGTAAATCAGCCAACATAATCAAAGATTCCACCCACCTCGAACACTCTCTGTTCAGCAGGAGATGCAAAAGCCTTTTTAACACGATCTGTATGGATGGCATACAAAACAAAGTTTTACTCTGTACATTGGGACATGCGACAAACTGCTTTACCAACTTACAATTTCTTGTTACAGTACAGGGAGCCACAGACAGGAAGGTTGGAGTGGAAGTGGGATATAGAATAAAAGTGTTAGCTCAGCCTCTCAGAATCACAGGATCACCCTTGTGGAATGAGATCCACAAAGTGATCACCCAGTCTGTGCTTGGCTTCCCAGTGTAGAGGAGACCACATTGTGATCGCCAAATTGTGTGCACAGGTTAGAGGAAGTGCAAGTTCATCTGTGTTGTATGGAGAGACTATGTTCCTGGAGAAGTGGGGAGGGAAAGGGATGAGAAGATGAGATAGGGTGGGAAGGGGATAGAGGGGAGAGGAATGAAAGGGGAGGGAAGGGAAGGGGATGAGACAAAGGGGGAAGGGGAAAAAAGGAGGGGAAGGGTAGAAGCAGGAAGGGAAGGGAGGAAAAGGAAGGGGAGGGGGAGGGAGAGGGGAGAGGAAGGAAAGAAAGGGGAGTGAAGGGAGGAAAGGGAAGGAGAGGGAAGGGAAAGGGAGGAGAGAGGAGGGAAGGGAAGGGAAGGAAGGAAAGAGAAGGTAGTGGAAGGGAGAATATCACGTTGTAAATTCAGACAATCTGCAGTGTAGGTAGACAGATAAAGTGCAAGGCCAACAACAGGACAGAGAGATGAATGCTTCCCACTGTCATTTTAAAAAAGTGATATCTGCTTGGAGGTTATCTTTCAGTCCCTAATTCCAATATTTCACAGCTAATATAGAGAAACCAAATTTTAAAAATAGAGGCATTTTGAATGTTCCTATAAATTTTCTTCAGGCTCACTTTCAGTGACGTAGGGATTAACATTCAAATTCCAGGTCAAATCCAGACTCAAAGGCATCTATTAGTCTTGCGAGACCATGGATCTGCGCCTGGAAAGTCTTCACTCTCCAGGGCGCAGGCCTGGGCAAGGTTGTATGGAAGACCAGCAGTTGCCCATGCTGCAAGTCTCCCCTCTCCACGACACCAATGATGTCCAAGGGAAGGGCATTAGGACCCATACAGCTTGGCACCAGTGTCGTCGCAGGGCAATGTGTAATTAAGTGCCTTGCTCAAGGACACAACACGTTGCCTCGGCTGGGGCTCGAACTCACGACCTTCAGGTCGCTAGTCCAATGCCTTAACCACTTGGCCACATGCCCACACCCAAATCCAGACTATTGGTGACCTAACTGAATAAATATAAAGAACTCAACAGCAAGCCGCTTCACAACGCACTCAATATGACCCTCTGCAAATACTGACATGCCCACAGTGCCCCTCACCCTGACTTTGATGATGGCTATAAAGTAATATTGACCAGGTCTGTGGGACAACATACTCAAAGAGTTCCTCGGGAGCTCTCACACTGATGGGAGAAAGGCAAGAGTGGTGTTGAGTTGCAAGGTGCAAGAAATCCTTTACATTGCATTCAAAGTTCAAAGTAAATTTTTTATCAAAGTACATAAATGTCAGCAAATACTACCTTGAGATTCGGTTTCTTACAAGCATTCACAGTGGAACAAAGAGAGCACAACAGAGTTAATCTGCGTACAAAGACTGACAAGCAACAGAAGCAAAAGAAGAGAAACTGTACGAATACAAAAAAGAAACAAATCTTAATGAATTAATAAATAAATAACACTGAAAAAATGAACTCTAGCACAGATGATCCCAAGCTCCCCTGCGAAAGGAGGAAGGTTGGACATGGGGCTAGCAACCCCATCCCATTAAAAACCCGAAACTACAGAAATGCCAACAGAAGCTGCAAAGACCTTATCCCTGGGACAGGAAGGATTTTCACAAGGAGGTGTAAGATGGGCTGAATGTCTTCTACACCTGGTTTAATGCACAGAACAAAATGCTGGCAAGGAAGGCACCCCTGCCCCCAGGGGAGCAGACACTACATTTGGCTGAAGCTGAGGTGAGGAAGACCCTGGCCAGAGTCAACCCACGCAAAGCTGCAGGACCCAATAACATACCAGGTCGGGTTCTGAAAGACTGTTTAGCCCAGCTGATGGATATATTCAACACCTCTCCAGAACAATCCATTGTCCCCTTGGTTTTCAAGGCAGCAACCATCACTCAGTGCAAAAAAAGGCAACAGAAACCTGTGTAAGTAACTATCATGCGGTGACATTAACATCAACCATTATGAAGTGCTTTGGCAGGCTGGTCATGGAGCACATTAAAGCCTTTCTCCCAGCTATTCTGGACCCCTTCCAGTTCGCTTATCACTCAAATCGATCCACTGATGTTACAATAGTATCCGCCCTCCGCTCTGTCCTGTACCACCTGGAAAATGGGGTCTCATATGTCAGACTGCTGTTTATAGACTCCAATTCGGCATTCAGCACCATACCCCAGAAACTGGTGGGCAAACTGTCCTTGCTAGGTCTCAATACCTCCCTCTGCAATTGGACACTGGAGTTGTTAACAGTAAGACCAGAGTCAGCCAACCCTTCGTCCCATTATGCTAAGCACTGGCACTCCTCAGGACGTGTGCTCAGCCCCCCTGCTGCTCACACTGCTGACACGACTGTGACGCACGGTTCAGCTCAAACCATCTCATCAAGTTAGCGGATGACACAGCAGTGGCTGGCCTTATCAAGAATGATGACGAGACGGAGTATAGAGAAGAAGTGGAGTGGCTGGTGGATTGGGGCGAGAAAAACAACCTAAGCCTGAACGTGGAGAAGACAAAGGAAATCATTGTGGACTTCAGGAAGGTGCAGATGAACCATCCCGCTCTGAGAGTGTTAAGTGCTCCAAGTTCCTGGGAGATCACATCATGGATAACATCACCTGGTCCCTTATTTTCACCTCCCTGAACAAGAAGGCACAGCAGTGCCTCCACTTCCTAAGAAGGTTGAGGCAAGCAAGGCTCCCACCTCCCCCATCTTAACTGCATTTTACAGGAGCACCATGACAGCGTCCTGACAAGCTGCACCTCCATCTGGTATGGGAGCAGCCGAGCATCGGACCAGAAATCCCGACAACAGGGGTCTCCCTACAATCCATCGGGATCATTTATCAGGAGTGCTACGTACACAGGGCCCTTAGTATTATTAAGGATCACGCCCATCCATCCAGCATCCTCTTTGACTTTCTACCATCAGGCAGGAGACTACAATGCATAAACACAAGAACAGTCAGGATGACAAACAGCTTCTTCCCCCAGGCCATTAGACTTCTGAACTCCCGGCTGCATCGTATTCAAAGTGTCACTAGTTAATCTGTTCCATATCTTACAATATTTATTATCAGTGCACTTTAGGTTGTTATTTATGTGTGATTTATTCACAGATTTTATCCTTACCTTCAAAAGTTATTGTGTGTTATGTGTACTACTGTACTTCATACCTTGGTTCAAAGAAACATTGTCTCATTTTTGTGAACATTATATGGTTATATACGTTATATACATGTATATAGTTAAATGACGATAAACTTGACTTGACCTAATCTCCTGGGGTTTTCATGCACAACAGTCCATAGAGATTATAGAAAATGGTGTGAAAACAAAAACCATTCACCGAGTGACAGTTCTGTGGATAAAAATGCCTTGTCAATGGGAGAGGTCAGAAGTGAAAAGCCAGATTGTTCAAGCTGACAGGAAGCCAATAACTGAAACAACCATCCATTACAACAGTAGTGTGCAGAACAGTATCTCTAAATGCACAACATGTTAAGCCTTCAAGTGGATAGGCTACAGCAGCAAAATACCATGAACATGCACTCAGTGGCTACTATATTAGGGAAAGGAGGTACTTAATAAAGTGGCCACTGACAGTTGTAACGCTGTACTTGCAAAGAAAGTGCAGGTAGACAAATAAAGTGCAAGGACCATGATGAGGTATATTAGGTTATAAAGGGTTCATCTCTTAGCATATGGGAGGTCCATTCAATAGTCTAATAGCAGTGAGATAGAAGCTTCTCTCAAATCCAGTTATATGTGTTCCCAGGCCTTGCCATCTTCTATTGCCCATCACTAATGGCCTTTCAGTTAAGTGGCATGCTGGGCTATGTCAGTAGGCACAACCACAAAGGGTGGATGAGCCTAGAGTGATGTGCAGAGCTAAGCAGATCAGCAGGCAGACTTCCTCTTCTTCTGAAGTTCATCAGTGCATGAGTTGGGTTTTCACAGCAATGCAGTAAAGTTTTGCAATCATTGGTCTCATGTTTGTTTCCACATTTGAACTCAGATCTGTGCAGTAATGTAACAAATTGCATCAACACGCCCACAAAGAAACCTAAATTTCAAAATTTGATAGTTCAGAAATGGTTTGTAGCAAAAGCTCCATCTGATTTACTAATATACCTGACAAAGTGTGGCCAATATGTGACTCCAGACCCACCAAAACCATTGGCTCTCAAAAGGACCATTCAACCATTCAGATCAGAGAAATGGGCAACAGACAGAGTCATAGAATCAAACAGCATGGAAGCTGGCACTTGGAACCAATTGGTCTATGTCGGCTATGATGACCGGCTAAACTAGTCACATTTGACAACATTTGGTCCATTTCCCTCTAAGTTCTTCCTATCCTTGTATCTATCCAAGTATTTTTTAATTGTTGTTAATACACCTGCCCCATTCACTTCCTCTAACAACTCATTCCACTTACTGATCATCGTCAGGGTGAATAAATTGCACCTCAGATTCCTGTTGAGTTTCTCATTTCTGACCTTAAATTTATCCCCTCTAGTTCTTGATTCTTCAAACTGGGAAAAGAATGTGTGCATTGACCCCATCTGTGTCCCTCATGATTTTATACACCTCAATTAGATCACCTCTCACTTTCCTACACTCCAGTAAAGACAATCCCAACCTGTTCAACCTCTCTCCATTACTTAGTCTTGAGTCTCTACAAAACCTTCATATGTCTCCTCTGCACTCTCTCCACGTTAATGACATCTTTCTTATAGCAGGGTGACCACAACTGAACATAACATTGCATGTTGGATGCAGCAGTGTTGTATGACTTGAAAGAAAATATTTCAGAAATGGTCATAACAAAACAATGAGAATCTGCAGCAAGGAGCCATGTGAATATAATAAAAAGCTTCATTTATATTTACAAATATTAGAACCATTACCTCTGGGGTGGCATGGTAGCGTAGTGGTTAGTAAAATACTCCACAGCAATGGTCCCCAACCACCAGGCCGTGGACCGGTACCGGACCGCAAAGCATGTGCTACCGGGCCACGAGGAAACGATACGAGTCAGCTGCACCTTTCCTCATTCCCTGTCACGCACTGTTGAACTTGAACATAGGGTTGCCAACTGTCCCGTATTTGCCGGGACATCCTGTTTATTGGGCTAAATTGGTTTGTCCCATACAGGACCGCACATGTCCCGTATTTCCCCTGCTAAGGTAGAGCGTCCTTATGAAACCTTTTGTGCCGAAATGGCATAAAGCACAGAAGAAATTACCACTAATGTATATGGGAAAAATTTTTGAGAGTTCCCAGACCCAAAAATTAACTGACCAAATCATATCAAATAACACATGAAACCTAAAATAACACTAACATGTAGTAAAAGCAGGAATGATATGATAAATGCATAGCCTACGTGAAGTATAAATAATGTATGTACAGTGTAGTCGGGAAGATTAAACCAAAACCAATTTGTGGGGGAAAAAATTGACACGCATGTGCACACAGGTGTCTGCGCAAGGGTTCATGGTCACGGTAGTCTTTCATGGGGTAAACACAAGCGTCCCGTATTTGTCCCTTATTTGGGAGTGAGAAAGTTGGCAACCCTAACTGTAAAAGACATGTTGAGGTGAGTTTAACCCTACTTGAACAACAACCCCCCCACCTCCGGGTCGGCTGGTCCGCAAGAATATTGTCAATATTAAACCGGTCCGCGGAGCAGAAAAGGTTGGGGACCCCTGCTTTACAGTACAGGTGACCTGGGTTCAATTCCTGCCACTGTCTGTAAGGAGCTTTATGTTCTCCGCATGACCGTAAGGGTTTCCTCTGGGTGCCGTAGTTTCCTCCCACACTCCAAAGATGTTGGTAGGTTATTTGGTTATTGTAAATTGTCCTGTAATTAGGTTAATGTTAAATGGAGGGGGGGGGGGGGTTGCTGGGTAGTGTGGCTCGAAGGACCAGAAAGGGCCTATGCTGCTCTGTAAATAAAGTACGAAGGGTGATTGATAAGTTCATGGCCTAAGGTAGAAGGAGTCAATTTTAGAAAACCTAGAACATTTATTTTTCAACATAGTCCCCCCTACATTTACACACATAGTTCCCCCCTACATTTACACACATAGTCCAGCGGTCGTGGAGCATACGGATCTTGGACCTCCAGAAAGTGCCCACAGCAGGGGTGATTGATAAGTTTGTGGCCTCAGGTGGAAAGAGATGAGTTATACAGCTGTCGTTACATGCACATGCAATTTCAACTCTTTGAGTGATTATGCAGAAAGTTTGAAGTTAATAACTTATCTCTTTCTACCTTAGGCTATGAACTTATCAATCAGCCCTACCGTGGACACTTTCTGGAGGTCCAAGATCCGTATGCTCCACGACCGCTGGACTAAGTGCGTAAATGTAGGACAGGACTATGTTGAAAAATAAACATGCTAGGTTTTCTGAAATTGACTCCTTCCACCTTAGGCCACGAACTTATCAATCACCCTTCGTAATTAAATACTATCCTGAAGGAAGGTTTCTGCTCAGGAAACTCTACACTCCTATAATTGAAACAAATTTCTAATTTACATGTCCCTAGTAGCTTCCAGGGAAGCTCTGATCATCACCACTTTACCCTAGCATTGGAAATTTGTCCGCCATGTCGGGTCATCTAATTGGAGATCATAATGTGAATGACTGCGAAAGGACCCTGGTGAGCACACTGCTATCAAGGACTAAAACTGATGTGATGCTTCTTTGTTTGTTATGACATTCTGGAGAAATAAGCTTGGGGAAGTTATTGTGGTTTTGGTGATGAATGGCTGTCGCAGTTCTATCTATGGGTTATTGCCATATGCATAGATCAGGACATAATATTATTCATTCTTGCTACTTGACAAGTTAGAACTTGAATTTATTGCTCCAACCATCTTGACCTGTAAGGATGATGTTAAGTCTTCTTTTCAAGGTGCTTTGAGAGAATCTCCTTGCTACAGGACTGGAGTCTCATATTGATCAAACCTATCAATCAAATCAGTAATAACTTCCCTAAAGATGACAACACAGATTGACAGAGTGGTGAGTAAAGCATATGGTATTCTTGTCTCTGTAGGTCAAGGGCGTCAAATACAGAAATTAGTATTAGTATTGTCATTGGTTTATTTTTTGTCACGTACTGACATACAGTGAAAAATAATGTCTTGCAAATAATTTATACAAATCAAATCATTACACAGTGCATTGAGCTAAAATAAGGTAACAATGTAGAATAAATTGTAAAATCTACAAAAAGGGTGCAGGTAAACGATAAAGTGCAAGATCATAACAAGATAGCTTGTGAGGCAAACAGTCCATCATATTTTAAAAGAGATTCATTCAAGAGTCTGATAACAGTCGGGTAGAAGCTGTCCTTGAGCCTGGTGATAGTGCTTTCAGGCTTTTGAATGTTCCACCCGATGGGAGAGGTAAGAAGAGAGAATGTCCGGGGTGGGTGAGATCTTTGATTATGCTGACTGCTTTACTGAGGCAGTATCGACAAAATCCATGGAGAGAAGTTTCCTGTAATGTGTTGAGCTGTGTCCACAACTTTCTGCAGTTTCTTGTAGTCACGTGGAGAGCATATGCCAGACAGAATGATCTCTATGGTGCTTTAATAAAAATTCATGTGAGTCAAAGGGACCTGCCAAATTTCATTAGCCTCCTGAGGAAGGAGAAACATCGGCAAGTTTTCTTGGCTGTGACATCAATGTAGTTGTACCAGGACGGACAATTGTCTATGTGATGTTCACGCCTCAGAACTAGAAGCTCTCAACTTCAACACCCTTGATGTAGGCAGGAGCATGTGCACTGTCCTTTCTGAAGTTGGGACCAACAAACAAAACACTGGTGGAACTCTGTGGGTCAGGCGTACTTGTGGAGTTTCATCTGTATTTGACGTTGTGTAATGCAGGTCAGAGCTTTGCTGAAAATCAGAACCAAATGCAAAATGCCTCTAGTGCCAACAGGTTGAATTTTAAAGCCTGAAATATTGCTTTCCTAGTAAAGAATGCAGGACAGCCACGAGTCATGGATTCTTACAAACCTGAAGCTGCAGAAGTAGCCTATTGGATACATCTGCACTTTTTCCATTTTACTGGCACCTTTCCTATAGCAGGGTGACATAAGCTGAACAGAATATTCAAAATGCAGTCTTACCAATGTGAAATTATTCTTCTTCTTCTTGGGCACTTCGCTCCCAGTGGACCTCCTGATGACCTCCTGTCTCCATCGTCCAAAGTCGATGGTATGGTTGGAGTTCATCAATGTTTCTGTAATCCATTGTATCCACTATACAGGGGATTGGCCTTCACAGCTCCACCGGAGCCCTGTTGGCCGGCCTTACCCGTTTCCACCTCTCACGACGGGGACTTAAGGTTGGACTTTAAGAGGCAATGTAAATTTAGGTTTAGTGACATGTTTCTGCCTCCATCAACAATTCAAACAGGAAGTCCCAGACCTTGAGTAAGTGAAATAATTCCATCAGTTTAACAGGTTTGATGGTTGAAGAGAGATGATTTCCTTTCCTATCAAAGATCAATGATCCAGATAGCTATTTACAATAACTTGATAGATAAACATTCATTTTTATTATTTTTATTGGAAACAATTTTCCAGATTATTAGGTGAAATCTAAATTTCTCAGCATTTCAATTCACTCAGGTAATTCCCTGGATTATTATTATATTAAACTATGATATTACTTGCCTTGCAACAGAATGTTGTTCTTATTGCAACAATGATTTACTTTTAAAGGAAATTTGCTGGCTGCAAAACAGTCTAGCTCACAAGTGGTACCACGTAAATGCACGTTCCACTAGTTTGCTCTAACTTTGCTGTATATTTGCCCAGGTACTGCACTCATTCATGTTCACCCTATTGCGTTCATCCATAGTCTACCTTTCTGAATCATTAATCATATTTTTCTAGCTTACTTGATCTCATTTTTTATGATTCATATAAAAATTAATGACATGCAGGGAATTCATGCATTACTCTTTTTATATTCCCACTTGTGTGAATGATCTTATTGGGTTATTCTCAATTGCAGAAATATAAACACTCTATAATTTCCCTCTAGTCTGACTTTTCGGCTCTGATATGAGAGAAACATTTTGAGTCAGGCAGACAAATCCAAGTGACTAATCAAGAATCTATCAACCTTTGCCTTAAACATGCCCAATGATTTGGCTTCCAAAGCCACCTGTGGCAACGAATTCCACAGATTCACAAATCTCTGGCTAAAGAGCTTCTTTATAAATGCTGGAAAAGTCAGTAGATCAGGCAACAAAAAATGGGGTGTATATAAGGTCATCAAACATTAATCAGGAAGGTTTTGTTAAAAGGTCATTGGCCTAAAATAGTAGCTCTGTTTCTCTTTCCACAGATATTCTCTGTCTTACTGTGTGTTTTAAGCATTTTCTGTATATAAATTCAAATTTCCAGCATCTACTTTTTTTTTAAATATATTTTTATTTCCTTCATCTTGAATGCCTGAATGAATTCCATGGGCAATTAAGTACCTTCATCCCTGGAACAGCTGCTCAGAATTAACAAAGTGTCTTCAACCTGAAATGTCAGCTCTGCTTCTCCTTCCATAAAATGCTGCTGACTTACCTAATATTTCTCATACTTTATTTATATTTTAGATTTTCAATATCTGCAGTTTTTCTTCAGGTAAATAAATACATTGTAACTTGTGCTGGCAGTGGTGGGGTGGCTCTGTTGATAAAAATGAAACCAAATCCTTAAAAAAAGTTGACATAGGATTGGAAGATGTGGAATCTTTGTAGGTAGAGTTAAGAAACTGCAAGGGTAAAAAGAACCTGATGGGAGTTATATCCAGGACTATGAAAAGTAGCCAGGATGGGGTCTACAAATTACGATGGAGGTAGAAGAGACATATCAAAAGGGAAATGTTACAATGGTCGTGGGACGGGGTTGGGGCGGGGAGTAAGACTTCAATATGCAGGTAGATTGGAAAAATCAAGTTGATGCTGGATCCCAAGAGAAGAACTTTGTAGAATGCTTATGAGGTGTCTTTTTAGACCAGCTTATGGTTGAATCAGATTTGATTAGGGAGCTTAAGGTAAAAGAAATCTTAAGAGGCAGTGATGAGAATCTGATAGGATTCACCGTGCAGTTTGAGGGGGAGAATAAAAGTCAGATGCATCAGTATTACAGCGGTGTAAAGAGAATTACAGAGGCATGTGAAATGAGCTGACCAAAGTTTATTGAAAGAAGACATCAGCAGGGATGACAGCAGAACAACAACGGCTGGAGTTTCTGGGAGCAATTTGGAAGAAGTAGGATAGCTTCATCCCAAAGATTATAAAGAGAGGATGAGGAAACCATGGCTGAAAAATGAGGACAAAGACAGCATAAAAACAAAAATGAGGGTGTATAGTATAGTATAACAAAAATTAATGAAATCCAGAGGATTGAGAAGCTTTTAAAATCCAACAGATGGCAACTAAAAAACCAGAAAGAAGAGACAAGATGAAATATAATGGTAAGCTAGCCATTCCTTTCAAAGAGATACCATTTTTTTTCCAAATATATAAGAGTGAAGCAGATTTGAGAGTGGATATCAGACCACTAAAAAATTATACTGGAAAGGTACTACTGGGGAACAAAGAAATTGCAGACAAACTCAGTAAGTACTTTGGATCAGTCTTTGCTGTGGAAGACACTGGCAATATGCCAGAAATTCAAGAGTGTTGGGGGTAGAAGTGAATGTAGGTGCTCTTACAATAGAGAAGGAGCTTGGGAAATTGAAAGGTCTGAGGTTAGATAACCTGGACCAGATGGACTACATGGTTCTGAAAGCAGTAGCTGAAGAGATTATGGAGGCATCAATAATTGTCTTTCAAGAATCACTAGATTCTGGAAACATTCCAGAGTACTAGAAATTTGCTATTGTTACTCCACTCCTTAAGGAAGGAGGGAGATAAAAGACAAGAAATTACAGGCCAGTTAGCCTGACTTCATTGCTAGGCTATTAGAGGTGTAAGGTGTTAGAGTCTATCATTAATGGTGAGGTTTCTGGGTCATTGAAGGCACGTGATAACATTTCTTCTGAAAGAAACAATACTAATGTTAGCATGCTTTCCTTCAGGGGAAATCATGCCTGAGAAATCTTTGAGGAAATAACAGGCAGGATAGACAAAGGAGAGTTAGTGGAAGTTATTTATTTGGATTTCTAGATGGCCTTTGACAAGTTGCTGGACATGAGGCTGCTAAACAAAAGCCCATGGTATTATAGAAAAGATACTAGCATGAACAGAAAATTGGTTGACTGGCAGGAGGATAAGAGTGGGAATAAATGGGGCCTTTTCTTGCTGGCTGCCGATAGCTAGTGGTGTTCTGCAGGGATCAATATTGGGATTGCTACTTTTCGTATTATACACCAGTGGCATATTGCTTTCTTCCCTTAAGGAAACTAAGCAGAGTTCAGTCTACTTTTTAAAAAATTATTTGTAAAGCACATTTAAAAACAACGCATGTTGACCAAAGTGCTGTACAAACCATTACAGGTAGCTAAAATCACAAATACAAGAAACACAGATATAAACAACAGCTTATAGGCACAAAATAAACAACACGTGAGCCTAGGCACAAGCCAAAAATCAGCCACATCAGGAAGATTCAAACACTAGTGAATAAAGGTAAGTTTTGAACCTGGACTTAAAAGAGTCAATGGAGGAGTCAGATCTGATAGGGAGGGGAGTGCTGTTTCATAGTCTTGGGGCTACAATAGCAAAGGCGCGGTCACCCCTGAACTTAAATTTAGATCGCGGGACCGCCAGGAACCCCAAGTCAGCCGACCTGAGGGACCTGGAAGTCCCTCATGCTTTATCATGCTCCTACAAGTACCCCAAAACCTCATCCTTAGTTATGGACTTCAACATCATTCCAATCACTGAAGTCAGGCTAACTGGCCTATAACAAACAAGATAAAATCTGCAGATACTGGTTTGCAGAGGGATTTCAGCCCGAAACATCAACTGTACTCTTTTCCTAGATGCTGCCTGGCCTGCTGAGTTCTGCCAGCATTTTGTGTGTGCTAACTCCCCTATAATTTATTTTCTATTTCTGTCATGAGCAGCAGGCAGGAGAATGGTGTTGAGAGGGATAATAAATCAGCCAGGATGAAATGGTGGGGCAGACTTGATTGACCAAATAGCCTAATTTTGCTCCATTGTCTTCTGGTCTTATGGCCTTATGTACCAAGGTACAGTGAATATATCCGCTTTACATGCCATCCATACAAATTATTCCATCATATCAGTACCTCAAGGTAGTACAAGTGAAAATAATAACAAAATGCAGAATAAAGTGTTGCAGTTAAAGTGCAGTGTAGGCTGACAATAAGGTGCAAGGCCATAACCGGGAAGACTGCGATGTTTAGATTCTATGTAATCATGCTAGGGGACCTTTCAACAGACATAATGGCAGGATAGAATATGTGGAAGAAATGTTACTTTTAAATGGACAGCACTCCCCTTTGGAATGGAGTAGCAGGGTTATACACGGAACTATCTAGAGATTCATCCCACTGACTTCTGCAGCAATGCATAGCAGCAGTGCCGCTGCTACATTGTAGTTGGACGACCAACCGAAGGCAGGTTACTAGGCAACTTAGCTCATGAGGTAGGCCAGTAACTATCTTCCACATACCCTGATTCTATCAGAGTGATGGAGAGTTCATTAACGTGTAGAACATTAATTTCCAGTTGCACAATTGCAGGAAATGCTAATCAAGTCAGGCAGCAAAGGTGGGTAGAGAAACTGTGATCAGATCAATGACCTTCCTTCAGATTATTTTTGGTGAAAGGTCTTCTCATGTAACTCTATAGTGGCTCCAACAGCTTTTGTCAACACCCTTCATCAGAAATTCTCAGTTTGTTTTTATCCTCTCTGACTAAATGTTAAACTGAAGAATGTGTGCTGTTTTTGGTCCCGAAAGATCCCGTGACTAAGCAATGGAGAGCAAGTCGTTCCGGACAAACCACCCCTTTCAGTCACCACCATCAGAATTTGGACCACACATTGTGTTTCTGTCTGTGGAATTTATTGTCATAGAGTCTTAGAGGCACATAGAATAGAAACAGGTCACTCAGCCCACACGAATAACCAAACATTCATTTACACTAATCCCATATTTTTATTCACCCCACATTCCTCTCAACTCCCCTCACACTAGGGGAAAATTACAATGGCCAATTTGGGTGCAGACCCACATGTCTTTGGGATGTAGAGGGAAAGCAGGGTAGCAGGGGGAAAACAGGGAGAAGATACAAATTCCACACAGACAGCACCAGAGATCATGATTGAACCCAGGTTGTGGGAGCTGTGAACAGTGGCTCTACTATCAGCACCACCCTGTGCTGGGTCAGTGCTAATTTCAAAAAGCAGAACACCCATTGCATTTCAATCCAATTAATTCTCTGTGAAATGCTTTGAGCCTTTTTCATGACCTGAAATGTTACTTTATAAATGGACATTTTTCTTTCTTTATATGCCCTCGTTCTTCGATCCCTAATGCCTTCCTTAATGAGAGAATCATCAGTGCTTACAATGAGTAATTGGCTCATTGGTAACTGCTTTCCTAGGCTATCAAATCCCCATATGATTTATCTCACGATGACAGGAAACAAAAAAAAATCCTTCTAATGTTCATCGAATCCAGTGTAACTCTAAGTTAGATCTTTGTCGTGTTTAGACTAATCTTCTTTCAGCCTGTAACTCCACAGATTTCTTTGAAGGATGCTGTATTTCTTTCATTTCTCAAAACGACACTGCCACCTCAGGCAGCAGAGGTGGAGAGAAGCAACCTTTGCGCTTATTATACTTCCTGTGCTGCTCCTAATGGATAGAAAGGCATAAAATAAAAGGGAATGCTGCCTCGAAAAGAGAGACTGTGCGCTGCTATATTTATTGCAGTCGTGAAGATGACTCTTGTGATTCATTGTGAAGAAGTAATCATCCTCAGTTGACATACAGTGAAGGAGGATTTATCAACAGATTGGGTGTTGGACCTTCTGCAGATGAACTTGTCTGAGACTGAGACAGCATTTCCCTTCACACTTCACCACTCTGGTGTTTACTGAGTTTCGTCAATCTTGCCAGCTCTGCTGTCTGAGGACAGGGGCTCAGTTCAGGCTGCACAAATCCACAGCCATGCACAATTACAGGACGTTCAAGGAGATGGAGAGACCAGCAGATTGCAGCAACTGTGAGGGAGATTGTGACTAGAGAGAAACAGTCAAATTTTTCCCCTTCGGCATTACAATCCCCAAGAATCCTCATCAACAACATCCCAAGGATCACCATTGAGCAGAATCTCTAAGGATCAGCCAGATAACTACTATGGCTATAGGAGCAGCTCAGAGCCTGGATACTCTGCAGCGAAACCCTCCCTCGTCCCGACACCCCGAGCCTTTCCACCATCTAGAAGGCATAAGACAGAGTATGGCGAAAGCATACAATAGACCCTGGAAGGGATTCAGAGGAGGTTTATAAGAATGATCTCAACAATTAACGCCTAAAAGTATGAAAAGCGCTTGACGTCTCTGATCGTATACTTGATGGAATTCCTAAGGGTGAGGGCAAACTCATAGAATCCTATCAGAAGCTGAAAGGTCTGGAATGAGAGAACATTGAGAAAATGCTTCCATTAGTAGGAAACTGTAGAATATGAGGGCACAGCCTCAAAATAAGAGATGTCCCTTTGTAACTGAGATGAGAAGAAATTTCTTCAGCCATAGTGTGATTCAAATCTAGAACTTCTTGCCATAGAGGGCAATGAAGGCCATGTCTTTGGAGGTATATGATGACGGGATTAACAAGTCCTTGATTGGTGATGGGCTTAAGGGTTATGGGAAGAAAATTGGAGGATGGGGTTGAAAATATATCAACCATGATTGAACAGCAGAGCATACTTGATGGGCTGAATGGTCTCACTATGTCCCTATATCTTTTGGTCTTACATTTGGGTAGCAAGGTGTGGATATGTCTTTACCAAAGAAGGCGTAAGGTGCTCTTTCCCTCCACTAGCCTGAAGGTCAGCCATGAGCAAGGTGAAGGTGTAGCACCTGCTTAACCTCAGCCAACCCCCCCACCCCCAAACACAATCAGCGTCACGTGAAGCCATGAGAGCAGGAGATGGATGATCGTATAAGCAGGTTGTGCACATCACAAGTCTTGCTTATGTGACCACTGATGATGCCAAGTCGACACAATCTATGAAGAATATTGAAAATGGCTGAGGTCACCTGCATTGTAAAGACATTGTCCAGAAGGAGGCAAATGGCAAACCACTTTCTGAAGAATTTTCCAAGAACAATAATGGTTAAAGACCATGATCGCTCAAGTCATCCACATACACATAATGATAATGATGGTCTTATATAATACTCTCCACTTCCCTGGATGACTGAAGCTCCAACAACTCACCAGAAGCTCTATTAATATAGATGTCATACTTGACTCCTTGTCAAGTTTAAAAGTGTTAATTCTCAGGACCAGAAGGGATTTATTCCAGGCTGCTGTGGAGAGCGAGAAAGAGATTGCTGGCACTCTGAGATTTTTAAATCTTCACTGGACACAACTGAGGTGACAGATCACAGGACAGAACACTTTTCAAAGGCAGCAAGTAAAAGCCTGATAATTATAAGCTCATGAACCTCACATCATTAATAGGGAAGATACTGGGAAACATTGTGAGGGAAATTAATGATCACTTGTAAAGACAGGGATTAATCAGAGACAATCAACATGGCCTTGACAAATTCAGATCCCATCCAACCAATTTTGATCGAATTCTTTGAAGAGTTAACAATGTGTAGTTTAATTGTGCATTGTGTTCAGTGCAGACATCATGGGCTCTAGTGTCTGTCCCTCTGCTATGCTGTTCTGTTCTATTTATCAATGAGAGCACGAGAATCGGACATGGACTTTAGTAAAGCATTTTGACATGATCCTATATTGGAGGCTGGTTCAAAAGATTAAAGCCTATGCAATCCAAAGCAAGTTATCAAACTGTATCCAAGACTGGCTTGGCAATAGGCACAAAGGGTTGTCTTGGGGATTGGAAGCCTGTGGCATTGTATCTCATGTGGAATGGTGTTGGGACCATTGTTGTCTAGAATACAAAAGAGTGACTCAGCTGTGGATGTGGGAGGAAGATGAGTAAGTTCACTGTTGATACAAAGATTGGTGAAGTTGTTGATAATGTGGAAGTTAGTTTTAGGCTACAGAGAGATGATGATGATTTGTTGAAGTAGGTTGGTAAATAGCAGATGGAGCTTATTCCAGGCAAATGTGAGATGATGTGCTTTGAGAACACGATCAAGACTCTCAGTGCAAGTCCACAGATCGGTGAAGGTGGCAATGCAGGTAGGCAGTGTGAGTAGGAAGGCATACAGGATACAGGTCTTCATTAGTCAGGTGATTGAACACTGAAGTAGGGAGGTTACGTCCCAACTTTATGAAATCTTGGCCAGACCACAGCTAGGTTACTGTGCACAGTTTTGGTCACAAAAGTATAAGAAGGATGTGATAATGCTGGAGAGGTGATTCACCAGGATGTTGCCTAGGATGGAGGAGAGACTGGGGAGGTTGGGTCTGTTCTACCTGCAGGAGGTTTAAAGGGTATACAACATTATGAGCCTTCAAAGACCTTCTTCAGCCGGGAGGTAATAAGTACCCGACAAACACTGCTTGAGATGGTGGTGGAAGCTGTGTCCCTGACAGCAGTTAAGAAGTATATGAAAAGCACTTGAGCTGCTTAGACATAGAGGACCATGACTCAAATGCTTGGAATAGAGTTAATACAGAAGGCTGCCACTGGCCTGTGTGAATGAGATGGGCCAGATGGCCTGTTTCTGTTGTCCAATGATTCTAAGCACAATACCATCCAGGAAGCTATCTACAGATGTTTATGGGGAAGACTTTGCAAGGGCAGCTTATATCCTTACTAATTGATGTTCAAATGTACAGATACATTTGAGGGCTGATAAAACTAAAAGCACTGAGAGCCCATCCCACTGATTCCCCATCTAATAACTCCCATCTCGATAATACCACATCTCTACGATACCCTCAGACTACAGGTACTTCGGATTCTGGTAGTACCTCACATCACTATCCGTCAGCATTGATAGCACTACCTATTGATATCCATACCACATTGATCCCAGGCAATAGCCCTCCCCCAGCACTGCCTTTCCATAATAATCCTACTCCACTAAGAGCTCATTGGCACTGATATTCCCAGTCTTTGTTGATATCCAACCCTATTAACATTCATGCCTCTCCTGTAAATACTCCTCAGTGATACCCCATTCACAACCAATACCTTAATGTACCTTCCCCATGGTGATAACCCTCCCCACTAATATCTTGCCCAGCTGATACCCACTCTACTACTGATATGCTCACACCACTGACTATAGCTCTTTTTCACATACAACTCACCACTGATATCTCAACCTCACATACTGCATACCCATCTCTTTGCTAAATCTCCACCGAATACCCTCAACGTACTGAAAATCTTGACTTAAACTCTCTTCATTTAAAATCCTCCTGATACACCTCTCCATTAAAGCCCTCTCCTCCTGACACAGCCACCTCAATGACAACCTCTCCCCCACTGATATTTCTCTCCCACCAATACCCCCCCACTCC
The DNA here is from genome assembly GCF_963921235.1 of Mobula hypostoma. Taxonomy (NCBI): domain Eukaryota; kingdom Metazoa; phylum Chordata; class Chondrichthyes; order Myliobatiformes; family Myliobatidae; genus Mobula; species Mobula hypostoma. Next base: position 130,132,433 of record NC_086098.1, read on the forward strand.
ACTGATTTGCCTCTCAACTGCTTCCTGGTCCCAACACACTACCAGAAGGCACCTGCTCATCTCATGACCATAAGTTGCTGCAGAGAGTTGTGGATACAGTACCACATATCATGGAAACCAGCCTCCCCTCTAAGGACTCTGTTTATATATCTCACGGCCTCAGAAAACTTCCAAGTAATCAAAGACCCCACTCACTCTCTCTTTTCCCCCCTCCATTGTGCAGAAGGTACAAAAACCTGAAAGCACACACCACCAGGCTTGAGGATAACTCCTATCCTCCTGTTATAAGACTACGGCCAGACATTGTGCATTACAAAGGACTTTTGGCCTCGCAATCTATCTAGTCACGGACTTGCATGTTATCCGCTTTATTGGACTTGCACTTTATTTCTCCACAGCTTCCACAATCTCCAAAGAGATCCTACCACCAAACACATCTTTAATTCCCCCACCTCTCTCTGCTTTCTACAAGAATTGTTCCCTCCCTTGTCCATTCATCCCTCCCCACTAATCTCCTGCCCAGCACATCCCTGCAAGTGACCAAAGTGCTACACCCACCCATTCACCTCCTCCCTCAGCTCCATTCAGAGCCCCAAACAGTCCTTCCAGGTGAGGCAACACTTCACCTGCAAATTTGCTGGGATCGCCTATTCTGCTCAGTGCTCCTGATGCGGCCTCCTCTATGTTGGTGAGACCCACCGTAAATTGGGGGACCACTTCATCAAACACTTCTGCTCCATCTGCCAAAAGCAGTGGCCAAAAATTTTAATTCCAATTCCCATTTAATTCCTGTTCCAACATGTCGTTCCATGGTGCCTTCTTGTGCCACAACGAGACCGCCATCAGGGTGGAAGAACAACACCTATATTCTGCTTGGGTAGCATCCAACCTGAGGGGATGAACATTGATTTCTCCGTCCAGTAAAAAATTTTACCTCCCCCACCCCTCTTCTTCTATTCCCCACACTGGTGTTTTACCCCTTTTCATCTGCCTATCACCTACCCCTGGGTCCCCTCCTCCTTCCCTTTCTCCTATAGCCTACTCTCCTCCCTTATCAGATTCCTTCCTCTCCAGCCCTCTACCTTTCCTAATTACTTAGCTTCACCTATCATCTTCTATCTATCCTCCTTCCCCACCCCCCACCTTTTTATTCTGGCGTCTTCCCCCTTCCTTTCCAGTCCTGAAGAAGGATCTTAGCCCGAAACATTGACCGTTTATTAACTTCCATAGATGCTGCTTGACCTGCTGAGTTCCTCAACATTTTGTGTGTGTCAATTTCTGAGCTGCCTGCTCTGCACTTTTTCTGTAACTGTAACACTTTATTGTGCATTCTGTTACTGCTTTTCCCTTGTACTAGCCCTGTGTACCAATGTGCTGTAAAGATACATTGGCATGAAGAAGTTTTTCACTGTACCTCGATACATGTGATAATAATAAACCAATATATGTATTTACCAGTTTTTAAGTCTCTTTACATAGTACACCCGACAAACAGAAAATCTCCATTTAGTTTCCAAAAGCATCAACAAGCCATGAGAATTTTCATGACAAGAGGCTGGAAGAGTTGAGTCACGGTCTGTCACAAAAGCTTTCTAGTTTTTCCACAAACGCCTTTCTGTGTCCAAGCCCAAATTATCCAGTTGTTCCACAAATGAATCTCTGCACTGTAGAGTTAGATCAAGAATGTGAAATGAGTTTAAGTTATGGAGTCGTGGCCCACTGAGTCCACAGCAACCATCAACCACCTTATTACATTAATCCTACATTAACCATTCATTATTCACTGGTCTGTTGGTTTATTAGTGCCACATATACTGAGATACAGAGAAAAACTTTTGTTTGCATGCCATTCAGGTAGATTATACAAGAGAATCAAGGCAAAATCTGCAGATGCTGGAAATCAAAGTAACACACACAAAATGCTGAAGGGATTCAGCAAGCCAAGCAGCATCTATGGACTAGAGTAAATTGTCGAGGTTTCAGGCTGAGACCCTTCATAGGGATTGGAAAGGAAGGTAAGAAGTCAAAGGAAGAAGGAGGGGGGAGTGGAGGAAGAAGTACAAGATAGTAGGTGATTTGGTGAAACCGGGAGAGGGAGAAGGGTGAAGTAAAGAGCTGGGAAGTTGACTGATGAAAGAGATAAAGGGCTGGAGAAGGGAGAATCTGTTAGGAGAGGTTAGAGGCCATGGAAGGAAGGGAAGGGAAGGGGGAGGAGAACCAGAGGGAAGTGATGAACAAGTAAGAAGATGAGGTGAGAGAGGGAAATGGGAATAGGGAATGGTGAAGGGGGAGGGGCAATTACTGGAAGTTTGAGAAATCATTGTTCGTGCCATCAGGTTGGAGGCTACCAAGAATATAAGATGTTACTGCTCCAACCTGAGTGTGGCCTCATCACAGCAGTAGAGGAGGCCATGGACTGACATGTAGGAATAGGAATGGGAAGTAGAATTGAAATGGAAGGCCACCTGGAGATCCGGCTTTTCTGGCGGATGGAGCATAGGTGCTCGGCAAAGCATTCTCCCAATTTATCTCAGGCCTCACCAATATACAGGAGGCCACAAAGGGACCACCAGATACAGTATATGACTCCAACAGATTCCCAGTGAAGTGTCCCCTCACCTGAAGGACTGTTTAGGACCCTGATTGGGAGTGAAGGAGGAGGTTTAGTAGCAAGTGTGGCACTTTTTCCACTTGCAAGGATAAGAACCTGGAGGGAGATCAATGGGAAGGGATAAATAGACAAGGGAGTCTCGTAGGGAGCAATCCCTGCATAAAGTGAAAAGTGGTGGGGGGGAGGAAGAAGGGATTCCATTGAAGTTGGCAGAAGTTACGGAGAATTATGTGCTGGACGCAGAGGCTGGTGGAGTGGCAGGTGAGGACTAGAGGAACCCAAACCCTGGTGGGGTGGTGGGTGGATGGGGTGAGGGTAGACGTGCGTGAATTGGATTTATGGAAATGCATGAACAGTCGACTCTGTGGCCCAAGATCCTTCTTCCAATCCTGAAGAAGGGTCTCGGCCCAAAACATCAACTGTTTATTAATTTCCATAGATGCTGCCTGACCTGCTGAGTTCCTCCAGCATTCTGTGTGTGTTGCTTTGTAATAACAGTATTCGCAGACTTTCTTGATTTACATATCCATGACCAAAACTGGTTTGGTAGTCCCATCACTGACCAAGTTGGCTGAGTCCTGAATGGATATGAATACCTGTCAGAGAAATTTATTTATTACGTGATCACAAGAGTGAACACAAGCAAGGTCTTTTTTATCTTAAAATACATGCAGTCCAGCAGTTTTCAGGGCTCAAGCGTTTCTGCTTAGACCTGGATGCTTCCATACCTTACACAAAATTAGAAAAAAGGTCCGCACATACACGATCAGTTCCCCATTAATTAAAAGAAACCAAGCCATTAGACCTGTAGCCTTGAAGGCCAAAGGAATCTCCCCATTATAATCAGTTCCACATTAATTAGAAGGAACTAAGACAAGGGGATTGCATTTTTACAAGTTCGGGGTGGGAAGATGTGTAGTCCAGGTAGCTGTGAGAACCAACGGGATTATAAAATAAATCAGTGTATAAACTGTCTCCAGTAATAGAGACAGAAAGATCGAGAAAGGGGAGGGAGCTGTCAGAAATGGACCGGGTAAATTTGAGGGCAGGTTGGAATTTGGAGGCAAAGTTGAAGAAGTCAACAAGCTCAGCATGGGTGCAGGAAGCAGCACCATTGCAGTCATCGATGTAACATAGGGAAAGTTTGGGGCTGAGGGAGCTGTAGGCTTGGAACATAGACTGTTCCATGTATCCAACAAAATGGCAGACATAGCTAGGACCCATGCAAGTGACCATGGCTACACCACTTGTTTGGAGGAAGTGAGAGGAGCCAAAGGAGAAATTATTGACAGTGAGGTCTAGTTGCATCAGATGCAGGAGAAAGGTAGCGGAGGGGAACTGGTTGGGTCTGGTTTCTAGAAAGAAGTGGAGAGCTTTGAGGCCTTCCTGATGGGGGATGGAGGTGTATAGTGACTGGACATCCATTTTGAAAATGAGATGATCAGGGCCAGGGAACCTGAATAATTCAAAAGATCAAGAGCATACAAACTGTCACAGATGTAGGTAGGAAGGGACTGAACCAGGGAGGATAAAACTGAGTTGAGGTATGCAGATATAAGTTTTGCAGGGCAAGAACAATGAGTCTACCTGGACAGGCAGGTTTATGAATCTTGGCTGGGAGGTAAAAACAGGAGGTGTGAGGTAAGGGAACTATGAGGTTGGTGGCAGTGGAAATGGTGCGGCTGATAATGGCCTGCTGCTCCTCAGTGGGGTACTGTTCAAGAGGTAGGCACGAGTAAGTATCTGAGAGTTGCTGCCTGGCTTCAGCAAAGTAGAGGTCATTCTGCCAGACTACTACAGCACCCCCACCCCTGGGGACTTGATGGTGCAGAGAGAGTGGAGGGCAGTGTGTTCAGAAGGAATGAGATTTGAATTGGAGAGAGGAGTAGTAAAATTGAGACCATAAGATCACAAGACATAGGAGCAGAATTAGGCCACTTGGCCCATCGAGTCTGCTCCACCATTCAATCATGGCTGATTCTTTTTTCCCTTCCTCAGCCCCACTCCTCAACCTTCTCCCTATAATCTTTGATGCTGTGTCCAATCAAGAACCTATCAATCTCCACCTTAAATACACCCAACAACCTGGCCTCCACAGCCACTTGTGGAAACAAATTCACCACCCTTTGGCTAAAGAAATTCCTCTGCATCTCTGTTTTAAACAGACATCCTTCTCTCCTGAGGCTGCGCTTCTTGTTCTAGACTCTCCCACCACGGGAAACATCCTTTCTACATCTGATCTGTCTAGGCCTTTCAACATTCGAAAGGTTAAAATGAGATCCCCCATCATCCTTCTAAATTCCAACAAGTATGGACCCAGAGCCATAAAAAGTTCCTCATATGATAACCCAAACAAGAGAAAATCTACAGATGCTGGAAATCCAAGCAACACACACACACACACACACGCACACACGCAGTGCCGAAGACACTCAAGAGGCCAGGCAACATCAATGAAAAGAGTACAGTCAACCCAAAACTTTGACTATACTTTTTCCTGCATCCAGGACATCTTCAATAAGCGATGCGGAAGAAAGGCGACTACCATCATTAAGATCCCCCTCACGCAGGACATGCTGTCTTCTCATTGCTGCCATCAGGGAGGTGGTACGGGAAATTGAAGGCACACACTGCATGATTCAGGGACAGCTTCTTCCCCTCTGCCTTCAGTTTTGTGAATAGATATTTAATCCATGAACACTAGCTCACTACTTTCTTTTCCTCTTGTTGCACTATTTACTTAATTTATCTCATATCTACTTCTTACTGTAATTTACAGTTTTAATTCTAATATATTGCCATGTACTGCTGCTGTGTAACAACAAATTTCACAACATTAGCCAGTGATGTTAAGCCTGATTCTGATTTTGATTCTGTTTCTGATATAGGCTGATGTCAAGTCATAAGGACAGAAAAAATAGAAACATTTGCCCCTCATTGCTGTTTCCTAATTAAAATTCATCATGGCTCGTCTTTTACCTTAGTGCCACATCCCTTCAGTAATGCCATTCTCGTGATATGGAATTAGTGCAGAATCTATTGATTTACCCATCAGCTCCTGTCTCAGGCTCTGTAGCCCTCCTATGTAGGGAATTCTAAATTCTCACCACACTTCAGGTGAAGAATTATTTTTTTCTAATCTCACTTATGAATGGCCGAATCCTTATTCTGAGACTGTGGCCCTTGGTTCTAGACAGCTCAGCCAGGGGATACACACCCTGCTCACCGAAGTCAGTGAGATCACTTCTCATTCTTTGAAAGTGTATAGATTAATCTCTTATGAAAGGACAACTCATTCCACATCTAGCCCTCACCCTAGAAATTAATCTGTATAAACCCACTGCTTTCTATCACAGGTATACAGGTCCATATCTGTAGGTGATAATTCCAGCTGTAGTCTCTCTAGCTCCTGTGTATGAGGATAAACTACATCCAGCTGTGGAGCATTTGCTTTAGGTAATGAGGTTACCATTAACCACAGCTTCCTCCAGGTCACCCTTAGGCAAGGTGTAGCACCTGTTAGCCTCCCTACTTGGGTTACAGTGAAGTCACGGAATGCAGGTGGTGGATGAAGCAGAAGGCAAGTTGTGAGTAACGCAGTTGATGGTTCCTGCTTCTCAGACGCTAAGCAGTAGATCCTTTTACTAGGACAATGGTCAGGGTCACCCGTCTTGTAAAGACACTGCATCAGAAGCAAGCAAGGGGAAGCTATTTCTTGTATTTTATCCCTAGTACAACCATGGTTAATACATACACAAAACGTAAATTCAAATGGTTGAAGCTGCGAAAGAAATCATCCCACGAAAAGAACAGAAAAGTAAGAAGAAATGGATAACTGAAGATTTAATAGAATTCATGCACAAAAACAGACCATCAAACCAAGAGACAGCGAAGAATACAAACAACTTGATAAGTCAATAAAAGAAAATGCAGAGAAGCTAAGGACAGATGGCTAAATTAGAAATGCTCAGAGATAGAAATGCTACAAACCCATAACACTGGAACAAAGTTGATGCACAGTAAGATTAAAGAACTAACGAGGAAATTTACCTTGCTCAGCAAGTGGATGCATCAAGGCGAAAGACAGCAGCTTAGTTATGAGCAAAGAGGAAATCCTAAACAGATGGACAGAATATATAAAAGAACATTTTGAAGACCAAAGAGGAGAAAAACTGAACATAAAGAAGAATCTTGAAGGACCTAGCATTCTAAAATCAGAAATTCGAGCAGCCATAAATAAAACAAAACATAACAGAGCAACTGGTCCAGACAACATTGCTGTTGAAATGATACTGGCCTTAGAAGATTTTGGAATAGAAAAAATAACAGAAATAGCAAATGAAATCTATGATCATGGGGAGATACCTGATGATTTAAGTAAATCAGTGTTCATCACACTTCCAAAGAAAGAGGGAGAAACAGAATGTAAGTTACATCGTACAATAAGCTTGATGAGCTACGTGGCAAAAATTATTCTCAGAGTAATCATGATGAGAGCAAGACGCTGTATAAAACCAGAAATCAGTAAAGAACAATGCCACTTTGTAGAAAACACTGGACACAGAAATGCAATTTTCATGCTACGGATGATCTGTGAATGAGCCATACAGGTACAAAAAGAACTACGTTTCATCGACTATACAAAAGCTTGGCGTCTGTCTTCTGGAAATGCTTCAAGATCTTGACATAGATGGGAAATATGTACGTTTCTTAAGAAACTTATACTGGAACCAGACAGCATCCATCAGAATAGAAGAGGAAGTGAGTGAGTATGTGAATATCATGAGAGGAGTCAGGCAAGGTTGTGTCTTTTCACCAGACTTACTCAACCTGTATAGTGAAAATATCTTGAGAAGTATCAAAGACATCAAAGAATTCACAATTGGAGGCCATAATATAAATAACATCAGATATGCTGATGACATCGTACTAATAGCCGACTCAGAAACAAAACTTCAAGAACTGCTCACTATAGTGGCAGCAGAAAGTAATCACAGAGGCCTCTCAATCAACACCAAGAAGACAGAAAGCATGGTCATCTCCAGAAAGACAAACATCCCACAATGTGTGATCAAGATCAGAAATACAAACATCAAACAAGTCAACAAATTCAGATATCTTGGCAACCTAATAACAGGTGATGGCAGGTGCGACACAGATATCAAATACAGAATAGAAATGGTGAAAGAAGCTTTCCAAAAAATGAAGACCATATTAACAGGCAGAAAGATGAGCACGTACACTAAAAACAGAATACTGCAGTGCTGCATTTATTCTATCCTGACTTATGGAAGTGAACGCTGGACCATTTCCCCAGCAATGGAAAAGAGACTAGAAGCAGCTGAATTATGGTTCTACAGGAGAATGTTCAAAATATCATGGACCACACACACATCAAATGAAGAAGTTCTCAGAAGAGCCCAAGCAGTTAGATCACTCAAACCAACAATAAGAGAACGACAACTCAGATTCCTAAGACACATCATGTGGAAAGATGAACTAGAACAACTCATACTCTCTGGAAAGATTGAGGGGAGCAAACCTAGAGGAAGACCTTGGCTTATGTACATCGAAAGCATAGCCAGGTGGCTACACATTGAGGAAATGGAAGTCATCCAAAGAATGAGGGATAGGTCTATATGGAAAACCATGGTCACCAATGTCCACATCAGATATGGTACCTAGACAGGTCTCACTAAGACCCTAGATAAATAGAGCCACTGGATGGATTGCATGGAAGGAGATCCTTCGGCCCAACGGATCTGTGCTGATTTGCCCAGCAATCAAACCTCCTCTACCTGCATTTGGGCCAAAGCCCTCTAAAGCTCTCCTACTCATCCACTTACAGTATCTAGATGGTTTTTAAACATTGCTAAAGTGTCGTTTGGAATCACTGTTTCCAGCAGCTCATTCCAAATATGCACCTGCCCTATGTGATGAAGTTGGCCTTGATGTCCCTATTAAATCTCCTGCCACTGATCCACTTATGTTTTTTTGCACCCCTTCCCTGGACAAAAAGACTTTGCTCTTTCACCCTAACCATGCCCCTTGTGATTTTATATACCTTTACAGCTGTAGGAATTCTCCACTATTGTGCACAAATCCTCTTGTAATAAGGGCCAACATACTCTACACCTTCCTGATTGTTTGCTGTACCTGAATATTCAACTTTCACTGATGTATGTACTAAGACACCAAATCATTTTCTTAACACCAACACTAATACTAAGTTAATCTGAGTACTAATGTGTTATAATCTCCTATCATTTGAAAGGTAACAAGTAACAAACACAACAGGTAACAGGGTAACGTGAAGACTAGGAGCAACAGGTTGAGTCCAATTGGTTTGATGGATAAGCAAAGGACTGTGGATGGGAGCTGGGTTTAAATAGGCTGCAGGTGATGAGTTGGAAAAGAGTGGCAGGTGACTCCTGTTAGCTGGGTGGAGACTGGAAGATGCCTGCATGTGCCTGACTGAACCTGCCCCCTCCTACACCTGGCAATTGATGTCCCAGATGATCCAGATGGGTCTTGTGGTATTCCTCGATAAGCTATGGATTCTAGATGACACTGGAACACACCCAAGAACTCTTCTCCAGGTTGTACCCTTCCCAGTCAAGCAGGTACTGCACACCCTGTCCATGATGATGTGAATCCATCAACTGGTGAACCATGGACACCAAACCCCCTTCCACCATCCTTGGTTCCAGAGGTGCAGGCTCCAGTGGATTGAGTGGTCCATGGACAATGGGCTTGCGACAGGACATGTGGAAGGTAGGTGTGATCCTGAGGGATTGCGGAAGCTGGAGACAGTAAGTGATGGGATTAATGCGATGGGTAATCTTAAAGCGAATAATAAACCAGGGCGAGAGCCTGCCGAAGCCGGTGCTCAGGGATAGATCTCAGGTGAACAGCCAGACATGGTCTCAAGGCCGGAGTAGTCTAGCTGTGTAATGCCAGAGGTTGGTCTCATGGCAGTAGGCACAGTTAACAGTAAGCAGGGACTTCCATGTCTTTTTCTAAGCATTTCAGCAGCAGGGATTCAGGGCACTGGTGAATATGACCTCCACTGTTGGCTCTGCCAAGGGGAACAACAAGAGGCTGGTGATCATGAAGAACTTCAAAGGGTGGCAGAGGAGGTGTGCAGATTGTGGGCCAGCTTGGCCCTGAACAGATACTTCTTCCCTGTGGAAAGGGTTAGAGGCAGCACAGCATCACAGAATCTTCTCCACTAGCTGATCTGCTCTGTCTGGCCGTCCGCTAGTCTGTGGGTGTTGGCCAGAGCACAAACTCACTGAGGTCTGGAGGAGAGAGCAGAAGACTCGCTGGAAGTGGGAGATGGATTGTGGGCCTGGGTCTGACACAATGACTTGAGGGAAGCTGTGAAGGTGAATACATGTTGGAGAATCAGTTCCACCGTCTCAGCAGCTGATGGATGTTCAGGGAGGGCAATGAAGAGGGCTGCCTTGGAGGACCAGTCTACCACTCTCATGATAGATCTGCTCTTTAAGATCCCAGACTATCAGAGCAATGATCTGAAGGACGTAATGATAAGTTGAGGGTCGATTTCCATTTCAGCTGGGTCAAACTATCATGACAGGGCATCCACCTTCGTGTCCTAGGAGCCAGGTCAGTAGGAGATGGTGAAGTCAAATTAATCGAAGAAGAGGGCTCAGAAAGCCTGACATGGGTTGAGTTGATGAGTGTGTTGAATGGATATGAAGGTGTGGTGGTCAGTCCAAATCAGGAAAAGCTCGGTGGTTCCCTATCAGCCAATGTCTCCATTCCTCCAAGGCCCATTTGATGGTGAGTAGCTTTCTGTCTCCTACTCCATATTGGCATTTCATGGAGTTAAATTTCATTGAGGAGAAGCCACAATGTTGTCTAACCCTCGGGAGGAGAGAGTGGCCTCGGCACCCACATCAGATGTGTCTATTTCTATTACAAAGTGTCTGGAGGGGTTTGGATGGCGAAGAATGGGAGCGGTGGTGAAGCATCTCTTGAGCATCTCGAAAGCATAGTCTGCGGCAGCTGTCCAGGTGATTGTGAGTTTGGTGATTTGGTGAAGGAGGTGAGAGGAGCAGAGATTTGGCTGTAGTTTCTAATGAACCGGCAGTGGAAGTTTGAGAAGTCCAAGTTGCACTGTAGCCGTTTGAGAGAGTACAGACAGGGCCATTGAATAACAACACACACTTTTTCTAGGACCATGGCTATATCTTGGGATGACAGGGTATAACCCTGGTAGGAAATGACTGGGGTGTGGAACTGGCATGTTTCTAACTTGTAGTACCGCTGATTTTCAAGGAGATACTGAAGGATTGATTAAACATGACAGACATTGTCTTGGGGTCCTCGGAGAAGATGAGGACATCATCAGAGTAGATGAACACACACCTACGTAGCACATCACAGAAGAACTCATTGATGAAGGCTTGAAAACCAGCTAGACTGCTGGAAAGTCCAAAAGGCATCAGCAAATATTCATATTGGCCAGTGAGTGTTATGAACGCCATCTTCCTGTCATCACCTTCAGGTTGTGCAGGCTCCGTGGATCCAGTGTAATGAAGATCTGGACCCTGCCGAGTCCAGTCCAGAAATTTCCCTTCTGTGCCAGAATCTACCAGAGCCTCCTGTGCACATGGAGCCAACAGGGTGTGGAGGACATCAGGGAGAGTGAGTTGGGCTGTGCTGCTTGTACAGGGGCTGGGAGAAGCTTATCAGTTAGGAGGCTCCTTGTTTCCACCTGGTGGTACAGTTCCCCAGAATCAGTGGGTGTTCAGTGTGTGTGTAATCAGCTGCTCCACAGTAAATGCACAAGTTGTTTCTCCACCGACATTCGCATTCGTGGGGGATTAAGGGAGCTGGTTCCCTTAATTCTGGCAGCATTGCTGATGAGTAGGCCACAGCCTGAACCGGTCCTGGGAAGGAACTGGGGTTCTGGCTGATGATCAGGAGGGTCGTTCCAGAGAATGCTTGTCAACGCAGAGGTCTAGAATAATGAGGCTTTTGAGGTCAGTGGGCATCTCCCAGGTAGACAGATCTTCTTTCAAGTGCTCCAAGGGACCATGATGGTAATGGGCCAGCAGTTCTTCTACATTTCAGCCATGCTTCAGCGTGACGGTTCTGAATTCCATGGTATAATCCAGCACCAAGTGTGAGTATTGATGTAGGCTAAGTATCTGATCCACTGCCCCCCTTCCACTTCTGAGATAGTTGAAATCCCCATGCATCTCAGTGGTGAAATCCTCATATCTGCTACAGAAAGGGATCTTAGTGTTCCAGTTAGCGGCAATGGAGATCAGAGCATGCCTAGTCAAGAGAGGGATGGCAAAGACAATCTTGGCTTGTCTGCAAAATACAGAGAAGGTGGGAGAACAAATTCAAGACGTGCTGGGGCAGGAAGTTGTGCGTCAGGTTGGGGGGGGGGGCGGTGGTCCATTGAAGCATTCTGGCACTAGAATTCGGAGGCCTGAGGGAGGAGGTTGATTGCCCTGAGATTGCGCTATCGAGACAGAGAGTTAGTGGAGGGTAGTGAACAGAAGGTCAGTGATTTCTTGCTTCCTCTGGATTGTGTGCTCATGCTGACAAATAATTTCTTTTTGGCGGGCAAGCTCTGTTTGGTCAATAATCAATAAAAAAAGGTGATAAGTTGGAAACAAGTAGCAGGTGACACTTATTACAGAAAATCTAGCCTCACCGATCCCTGTGGTATCCAACTATGTCTCATATTCAACGTGAAAATTAACTGTTTGTTCCTACTCTCTGTTGACTGTTTATTAACCAGTCCTCTATTCATACCTGTACATTATACCTACATTGTTCAAAAGGTCAAAGGTTCATTTGTTATCAAGGTATGCAACTTCTTCTTCTCTGGGTAGCCATGGATCCAAGGAAGAAAAGAGAGGCAGCTCGATCATCAACACCCCAAATCCTCCCTCCCTGTGCAAAATATCAAACAGAAATGGAATCGGCCACCTCCTCCCACACAAAAAAATGAACAAAACAGAACAAGCACTTTGACACCCCCCACCCCCCAAATTCTTTCAAATCTTCCTCCCCACACAAAAATGTATCAAGAAAGAACAGGCAAAACCACAGAATATAAAAAAGAACCATTAGACTGAAAAAGAAAGTTTATTCTTACAGAAACATCTGCATGATGCTAAGCTAGGGCACATCATCAGTGATGTTACCTGAGGTCATCAGGTGTTTCGGGTCTTTCAACATCATACACCCTCGCCCAGGCAACCCGACCGGGGTTGATCAGACCCCGGCCTGTGCCCTAGCAGCAACCCACTGATCTGGCCTCTTTATCCAGAACCATCTTGACGCTTTCTCTGCTACATCTGTGGTGGTAGAAATGGCTCTCCTTCTTCTCTCTCCCATGATTCCAAGAGCAGTGTATACTTTGCAGAGCAACTGGCCTGAAAAGCCATGGCATCCAACCTCCACAGGCTAACACTTTGCTCTCCAGCCTCTTCTTTGGCAGTTGTTCTTCAGATCTACATACTTGGCTCTTTTCCGCTCATAGGACTCCTCCATGCGTTCTTCCCATGGCACGGTATGCTCAAGCATAAGAACGTGCTTCGATGAGTCGTACCACAACACAATGTCGGGCTGCAGTGTAGTCTCTGTGATGTGGGGAGCAAACTGCAGCTGTTTTCCCAGGTCTGCTTTTAGCTTCCAATCCTCTTCAGTGAAGAGCAACCCGGTTGCTTTCTGGTGTTCTGTTGGTCTTTCCCCCTCTTTGACAAAGCAGATGGTATTCTTGACCGGAATTGTTTTCCAGCAGAGTTAAGGGTGTTGCAGATTGTCCCAGCAATTGTCCAGAGGACCTGGTCATGCCGCCACCGATAACGGCCATCGGCAAGGGCTCTGGGGCAGCGGCTCAGAATATGATCTAGCGTGCCGGTCTTCTCACAGAGGGGGCAAGCTGGTCATTCTACAAGGCCCCAGCACTGCAGGTTGGATGGGCTAAGAAGGATGTCATAAACAGCCTGGATAAGGAACTTGATGCGGTGTGGATCCACCTTCCAGAGTTCGTTCCATGTGATTTTTCGCTCGATCACCTGCTCCCATTTGGTCCAGGCTCCTTGCTGTTTCATTGCCACTGCTCTGCTGGTCCTCTCCTCCCCTACAGCTGCCCTTACTTCATTCTGGACCAGCTCTCGTCGCTCTTTCCCTTGTACTTTGTCAAAATGGGGGACTTCAAGGCTTCCAAGTCCAGCTCTTCCCTTGGCAACTGCTCCCACCAGCACTTTGTGGCGCAGTCGCGCCTCAGCTTCTTCCACTGCAGCCTCTGCTCTCCACTCTCTTCCAGTTCTCACTGCCGCCCTTGCTCTGGCAACCTTTGGATCTGAAGATTCCCGGAACTGCAGCACCGCTCTTGCTCGCAAAACCTTGAACTCCTCCTCGATGGATTTCGGGAGGGGGGGGCCTCAGTTTGCAGTTATTCCTGCACAGAGCGATGCTGCTGATATTCCTTGGTAAACCCAGCCATCTTCACAGGAACCGGCTGACTACCCTCTCTAATTCAGCAACGGTGGAAACTGGAAACTCATAGAGAAACAGTGGCCAGAGGATTCTTGGTAGTATACCGTGCTAGTAAATCCATGCCTTAAACCGCCCTGGAATGCCAGTCCTGTCAACCTCTTGCAACCTTTGTTCAAACTCACAGTCCAAGTCCACATCCAAAACACAGGAAACCTGAGCAACACTCTCCAGGCCCAGAAGCAGACCTTTCCCTTTCCATAGCAGATTGATCAAAAGACAAGCTGCTGGTATTTACCCTCCACTCTTGCCTCGATGCTTCAATCTCCCTCATTTAATTATCTCTGGTCTGATACGTTATTGAGTACCATCTGAAAGTCAATATACTCCCTGAACCCCCTTATCTATTCTGCCCGTAAGAATTTATAATAGGTTTATCAAGCCTGATTTCCCTTTGTTAAGATCCATTCTGGCTCTGCCCAATTATATTCTTATCTTCTTTCTGCTACCTTTTCCTTAATAGTCGTTTCTAGCTTTTTCCTGCTATTGATGTCAGGTTAAGCTGCCTATTGGTGCCCATATTCTGCTGCATCCTTCCTTGAAATAATAGGGTGTCCCTCTAACACGAAAAATGAAAGCGCAAGATCACTGCTGCTGCAGACTTGAATTCCAATGACTCGGTAGTGCTGATGTATTCATTACCGTCACAGTTGGTAAGTTGCTTCAAGAGATAATAGCACATGCCAGTGTCAACTTATGACATTTCGCTACTGAAACTTGCTGATTTCACAGTGACCTCCACAAACAATGCTGCTCTGTTTCCAAACTATACCCCTAGCATATCTCGAACCAGGAACTCTACTTTTTTTTTTAAATGACGAAGGCTAGGTGAAAGAGGAGGAAACTTGAAACACAACCGAAAGGGTTAGTGGTCATTACTTACAGCCAGGCCACTTGCAAGGACAAAGCATGAGCACCGGAGACAGGAAAGACTGCAGATGCTGGAATCGGAAGCAGCAAACAAATTGCTGCAGGAGCTCAGTGAGCTGAGCAACATCCACAGGAGGAAAGGAATTGTCTATGCTTCAGTTGTCCCCATTATTACCTCCTATACTTATCAGAGTCCAGCACTGGTAGCCCTTTCTATTCTTGCTTATCGCCCTTTAGCAGCTGTTTCTGAGTTTTGCGTTCCCCTCTCGCCACATTGCTCTCTTTGCTCCTCATCTCTTTCCCCTCTCTATGTCTGCCTCCCCCTAACACTCACCTGCCACTGACCCCCAACCCCACCTCCTCCGTTCCCCTACCTAATGAAACCCGCCTGTCACCCTTCACCCCTCCTCTGAACACCAAACACCTCAGGCTTCTGTCTCATCACTCTCCATCCCCTCTTTATTTATTTAGAGAAACATCATGGAGTCGGACCCTTCTGGCCCATTGAGATGAGCTGCCCAGCAAGCCACCTACATATTTAAACCCAGCCTAATCGCAGGACAATTTACAATGGCCAATTAACCTACTAACCGATACATCTTTAGACTGGGGGAGGAAACCAGAGCACACAAAGGAAACCCACATGGCCGCAGGGAGAACATATAAACTCCTTACAGACAACGCCAGAATTGAACTCTGAACTCTGACGCCCCAAGCTGTAATAGCGTCACACTAGCTGCTATGCTGCCATGATGCCCATCTCATTTACACTGCCAACCTTGCCTCTCTGTCCTGATTCAGGGCTTCAAACTGAGACACTGCCAATTTATTCCCTCCCACTGACGCTCCTCAACTCAGTCAGTTCCTCCAGCAGATTGTTTGCGAGCACAAGCATTAGGTATGGACCTGCCTTTAATCCAAACACCTGAGTTCAAATCCAACTTAAATTTAAATAACTTAAAAAATCATAAAATATAAAAGCTGGTGTAGCCATGATATCATCAGATTGTCGGGTACTGCAATGTCCTTCAGGGGAGAAAAACGACCCTACTTCCAGCTAAGGCTGATATGTGATCACAGACCCCATTGCTGTGATTGGGTCGAAACTACATCCCACTCTCCACCTTCACCTCAGGGTTCAGGACACCAGGGTAGCATAGTGATTAGCCAATGCCATTATAGCTCGGGGCATTCCAGAGTCTGGAGTTCAATTCTAGCAACTTTCTGTAAGGAGCCTCTATGCGTCATCCCGATGGAATGCTTGGGCCTTCTCCGGGTGCTCCGGTTTCCTCCCACAGTCCAAAGAATTACCAGGTAGGTCGAACAGTCTTAGTCAATTGTCCCGTGATTATGTTAGGGTTAATCAGATTTGTCGGCGGTTTCTGGAGCGACGTGTTTTGAAGGGCCGGAAGAGCCTATTCCATATTAGAAATGGTATGCCATCTAGATTCCCATCATATGCAGAAACAAATTCTAACAGGTTATTTGGATGAGCATGTCTGGGCTGCTGTTTATGCTCCACAAGATCCATTTCACCCTGGTCACCATGCCATCCACCATCTTCTCTCTCCCACCTGTACAATCAGCTTCTCCTGAAATGCATAAAAACTATTTGAAGACGTGATTGTGCTGCTGGTAAAATTCATGTCTGTGGAGAATCCATAGATACATATATGTTAATGACTTGGATAAAAACATGGATAGGCGGGTTAATAAGTTCACAGACAATACAAAGGCTGGTGGGCATTGAGAATAGTGTAGAAGGTTACCAAAGATATAGAGCAGTTACAGTTATGGGTGGAGAAAAGCAGGTGAGTTTAATCCAGCCAATTGGGAAGTATTGCATTTTCGGAGGTCAAATGTAAGGGGACAGTACACAGTTAATGGCAGGATCTGTAACAGGATATATGTACAGAGAGATCTTGTAATCCAGGGCCATTGCTCCCTGAAAGTGGTTACATGAGTCGATAGTGTGGTGAAGAAGGCATAGAGCATACTTGCTTTTATTAGTCTGGCCTTTTCCCACTCCCCCTTCCCTCTTTTTCCTTTCCCCTCATTGGCTTCCTTCTTACCTTTCCTCCTCACCTGCCTATCACCTCTCCTTGACGCCCCTGCTTCTCTTTCTCCCTTGGTCCATTCTCCTCTCCTGTTAGATTCCTTCATCTCCAACCCTTTACCTTTTCCACCAATCACCTCCCAGCTTCTTAATTCATCTCCCCCACTCCCACTCCCACCCACTGGGCTTCACCAATCATCTTTTATCTTGCTCTCCTTCCCCTCCCCTCACCTTCTTATTCTAGTTTCTACCTGCCTCCTTTCCAGGGGAGGGAAAAGAGTACAAGCTAGAAGGTGATAGGTGATGCCAGGTGAGGCAGAAGGCAGTTGGGTGGGGGAAGGGGAATGAACTGAGAAGCTTGGAGGTAATGGGTGGAAAAATTAAAGGGCTGAAGAAGAAAGAATCTGATAGGAGAGTGGACTGTGAGGAAAATGGAAGAAGGAGGGGCACCAGAGGGAGATGATAGGCAGGTGAGAAGAGAAAAGGGGAGCCAGAGAGAGGTATGGTAAAGGAAGGGGGGGCTGAAATAAGTGGAGGGTAGAGAAATAGATGTTCATGTCATCACTGTGGAGGCTACCCAGATGGAATATAAGGTGTTGCTCCTCCAACCTAATTCATTGTTGCAGTAAAGGAAGCCATAGACCGACATGTCAGAATAGGAATGGGAATGGTTAGTCTCTGGGAAAATGGTTGATCTCTGAGAAATCCTGCTTGTTGCAAACAGAACGAAGGTGCTCAACAAAGTGACCCCCCCCCCCAATCTATGTCAAGTCTTACCTTTGTACAGGAGACCACATCCACCAGATACAGCAGACGACCCCAACAGATTTGTAGGTGGTATTGCCCCACCTGGAAAGGCTGCTTGGGGCCAGGAATGGAGGTGAGGGAGGAAGTGAATGGGCAAGTGTAGTAGTTCTGTCACTTGCAAGGATATGTGCTAGGAGGGAGATTAGTGTGGAAAGATGAATGGACAAGGGAAACACACAAAAAACAATCCTTTTTCGAAAGAGATTCCCTTTTGTGGAAAGCAGAGAGTATGGGGGAGGTAAAGATATGTTTGGTGGTATGATCCCATTGAAGATGGCAGAAGTTATGAAGAATGATGTGCTGGATGCAGAGACTCATGGTAAGGACAAGAGGAACTCTATTCCTGAATAAATGGTGGGAAGATGGGGTGAAGGCAGATGTCTGGGAAATGGAGGAGATGCAGATGAGGCAGCATTAATGGCAGAGAAAGGGAAACCTTTTCTTTGAAGAGGGAAGACATCTCTGATGTTTTGGAAAGGAAAGTCTCATCCTGGGAACAGAAACAGTGGAGATAGAAGAACTGAGAAAACCTTTTCCAGCTTAATGGCATCCTCCCTGAACTACCAGAATACTCCAAGTGTGGTCTCCCCAACATCTCAAACAATTTTAATACGATGTCCCAACTCTTGCAGTCAGTGTCCTCAGTGATGAAGGAAAGTATCTCAGACATCTTCTTCACCACCTTGTCCACATTTGTTGCCTCTTTCAAGGAACAATAACTGTACCCCAAGGTCTCTCCATTCTGCAATACTCTCCCAGCCCTACCACTTACTGTGTGAGTCCTGCCCTTGTTTAACTTCCCAAAGTGTATCACTTGGGACTTGCCTGAGTTAAATTCCATCTGCCATTCCTTGGCTCATTTTCCCATTGCAACAGATTCTGTTGTAATCCTAGACAATCTGCTTCACTTTCCACTCCACCACAAATCTTGGTGTCACCTTCAAATTCATCTACTACTCTCATCTGGCTGGCTGCGTTTAGCTTTTAGCATTCAAATGAGTGATGGGATAATCATGATGAAGTTGAAGGAGACATGAGAGAGAACAGGTTTCAGAAAAGTAAGCTGGGGAGATTGAAATTACATGGATGGACGGCATAGACTCAATGGGCTGAATAGCCTCCTTCTATGTTATGTGAAAAATAAGTTCTATGCCTTGGAGTGACATTGACTGAACTGTAGATTTTACATTCCTATTAGTCTAGAGCCATCCAAATGCGCCCATCACCAAACCCCCCACATCATAGTTCACTGGCATGTGATAGGATTGGGTCTGTCTGAAAGAAATCCTTTTATTCCATTTGGCTGACCTTAGAGTAGGATATGGCTTACATCATAAATCCCTATCTTGATAGGTGGTAGGAGGACCAGGGTGGTTGAAGTTTGGTTGGGAAGAATTTAATGGACATATAGAAGATTATAGATTCAAGGGAAATAAGTGGGATTATGGCAATAATGGGATTGCTCCAGAGCTCTAACATGGACTCAACAGACCAAATGACCTATATCATTAAACAATATAGATACTCCAAGATAGGACAAACAGCAACTCCCAATGACGTGTTAGCACTGGTGAGAAGTACATCTGCAGTGAGGCCAGGTGGCCTTATGGATAGCAGCAGTAGCCACTGAGGTGATCGCACACAAAGTCAAATTTATTATCATGTGCACAATTACTTATATGAATAAGTGTAATGAACACTTACTTGTGGGAGAACCACAGGTACATTGCTTCACATAAGTAACATTCACAAGAAAAATTTAAATTAAGCATAACTTATATATAATTCTTCCAAGAAAGCAAACAACTAGAACAAAAAAGAGACAATTTTAGTGCAAAGTGATTAAAGCTGTCAGAGTGTTTCTATACCGAACTAGGGATGTGCCCTAGTTCAAGAACTAAATAGTTGAAGAGAAGTAGCTGCTGTGGAATCTGGTCATGTGACTGTGGGACTTCAGGCTTCTGTACCTCATGCCTAATGGTAGCTGTGAGAAGATAGCATGGCCTAAATAGTGGGATCCTTTGATGGTAGATGTTGCCTTCCTGAGGCAGTGACTCCTGCAGATTCTACTGATGGTGGTGGAGAAGGATGTGGTTGTGATGTATTTGGCTGGTTCTATGTTCTGCAGCTACGTACATTCCTGTGCATTAAAACTGCTGTACAAACCATGATGGAACCAGAGAGGATACTTTCAACAGAACTTCTGCAGAAGTTTGTTAGGCTGTTCGGTAATGTACCCAACCTCAAACTCCTAAGAAAGTACAAGGGCTGGTGTGCCTTCTTTGTGGTTGCATCCATCTGCTGCCATATAGTCCACATTCTTCTAAACCTGCTTTGCACACTTTCCAGCTTAAATGATATCCTTCCTATAACAGAGTGACCAAATCTGCAGAGAAATCTCCAAGTGTGGCTTTGCCAGTAACTTGTACAACTGCAACATAAGTCCCAACACTCATACTCATTGTTTTGACTGATAGAGACCAGCATGGAAAACTGCTTCTTCTTCATAACAATGCACTCAAAATGCTACGGGAGCTCAGCAGGTCAGGTAGCATCTATGGAAATGAGTTAACAGTTGATGTTTCAAGCCGAGACCATTTATCAGGACTGGAAAGGAAGGGGGAAGAAACCAGGATAAGGTGGTTGAGGGACTGGAAGGAGCATAAGCTAGAAGGTGAAGTCAGGGTGGGTGGGGGAAGGGGGATGAAGTACACAGCTGGGAGGTGATGGGTGGAAAAGATAAAGGGCTGGAGAAGAAGGAATCTGACAGGAGGATAGAGTGGATCGTGGGAAACTGGGAAGGAAGAGAAAGAGGAGAGATGATAGGCAGGTGAGGAGAATAGGATAGGTAAGAGGGGAGCCAGAGTGGGGAATTGAAGAGACAGAAGGGGGAGGAGGAAAGGATTGCCAGAAGTTGGAGAATTTGATGTTCATGCCATCAGGCTGAAGACTACCCTGATAGAATATGAGGTGTTGCTCCTTCAACCTGATCATTACAGTTCGAGGAGCCCATAGACCAACTTGTCAGAATGGGATTGGAGATTGGGATTAAAATCACTGGCCACCAGAACATCATACTTTTTACGACGGGGGTCGACCAAACTTTGTCAATTCTCATTGCATTGGGAGCACATGATTCAGTAGGCAAACCCAACAGGTCCGCAGGTGAATTATTGCCTCACCTGAAAAGGCTGTTGGGACTATGAATGGAGGTGAGGCAGGAAGTGAATGGGCAGGTTTTTACAGGGATAATTGCCAGGAGGGGGATTACTGAGAAAAAACAAACAAAGACATCACAGAAGGAGCGTGGAGAGTGGAGGGGGGTATGGTGGAGGTAAAAATGTGCTGGACAGTGGAGTCCCACTGCAGCTGGTGGAGTCTGCAGAGAATGATGTGCTGGATGCAGAGGCTCATTAAGAGGTAGGTGGGTGGGGTCAAGAGGAACTCTGTCCCTGTTAAGGCAGCAGGAAGGTGGGTGTTGGAGGATTTCCAGGATATTGAGGAGATACAGGGTGAGGGCAGCATAAATAGTGGAGGAAGGGAACCCCCATTCTTTGAAGACGAAATACATCTCTGATGTCCTGGAAAGGAAGGTCTCATCCTGAGAAAAGATACAGCAAAAACGAAGCAACTGAGAAATGGAGACAGAGTGGGAAGATACATAGTCAAGATAGCTATATGAGTCAGTAGGTTTATAAAAGATATTGGTAGATAGTTTCTCTCCAGAGAGGGAGACAGAGAAATCAAGAAAGGCGAGAGAAGTAAGGAGGTATCAAAAACATACCAAATGAGTTTAAGGGCAGGTTGGAAGTTGGAGGCAAAGTTGATGAAACTGATGAGCTCAGCATGGTTGCATGAAGCAACACCAATGTAGCACAGAGCTTCTTCACCACCATGTGAACCTCTGTTGCTGCTTTCACCAAGCCATGTATCAGTACTCCTGGGCCCTTCTGTCCCACATCACTCCACATGGCTCTACCAGTTACTCTTAACAAT
The DNA here is from genome assembly GCF_963921235.1 of Mobula hypostoma. Lineage (NCBI taxonomy): Eukaryota > Metazoa > Chordata > Chondrichthyes > Myliobatiformes > Myliobatidae > Mobula > Mobula hypostoma. Next base: position 130,154,323 of record NC_086098.1, read on the forward strand.
ATTCTGGTTTGACTTCCCAAAATGCAGCACTTGACTCTTCTCTGGATTAAAATCCATTTGTCACTTAGCCAGCTGATCAAGATCCTTCCGTAATTTTGTTGACTTTCTTCACTGTCTACAACAGGGAACCTATTTAACCATCATCTGCAAACTTACTAACCATGCCTTGTACATTCTCATCAAAATTGTTTATAAAAATAACAAACAATTATGAAGGAAGAAAATCTGTTGCATTTACCCAGTTGGCCTATGCATTCCTCAGAAACCACAGTAATGTGGCTAGCTCTTGGGAATGAAGGATGGAGAATGGGATTGACTGGACTCTTCTTCAATGAACTGTCACACATGTGAAGCACTGAATTGCTTCTGCCAGATTAACATCACTGTTTTTCGCAATTATCAGTCAAGTTACATAAACTGCACTAGTGGAGCCCCAATGAGTCCCATCCAGGGCAAGTATGGTCGTGAAAGCAAAACTGAGAAGGGGTTCAGAATCCAGATGTGATGACTTTAACGGTGGAATATCTAAGCATAAAATCAGAGAGTCATTCAGTTTGGAAACAGTCCGTTCAGCCCAAAAGATCTGTGCCAACCATGACATGCATCTGGGCTGGTCCCATTTGCCTGCCATTGGTCCATGGCCCTTTAAACCTTTCCAACTGCACATATGGACATTTTCCTGTCCAAGCTTCTTTAAATGTTGTTCACGTACCTGCCTCAACCTTGCCCTGACAAGTCTTTCCACATACAGAAAAGTGAGAAGAGTCCCAACCTGCTCAACGTAGTTCAATGACTCGAATCCCCGCAACGTCCTCGTGGATCTTCTCTGCATTCTTTCCAACTTAATCTACTACTTCTTACTATCCAGATGTATACTAAGAGCAGCCTCAGAACTACACACTGTAGTACCATATTAGGGAGAGGAAACAGAAAGAAATACAGGAGCATTCGGAAAATGGGAAGATGTAATTGTTGAGAGCATATTAACAGACTAAGCACTAGGACCCAGCAGAACTAATGCACCCCTGAGGTTTTTAAAGAGCGATGATATTATGTACACTTAGAATGATTACTTTGCTTGTTACCTTAAAACTGATGGTTAGCTTTAATCTATTTCTTTTCTTCAAAAGAAACTGCATGTTCATGAACTTTAATGGTGATCTTAGTGCTGCAGGAATGCAAATTTGTTTAAGTAATGCAAGGAGTGAGCTATGAATTATTCAGAACATCACTGGGAAGTGTGGCAATGTTTCAGCAACTAACGAAATTTAAAACAGACAACATGTGATTGACTGGCTTTACAGTAATCATTGCCACGCAAACCCTGTACTTATCATCCTATTAAATCCATTCTAACCAATCGCCTTCCCTTCTTTTTTTATATATATGCCTCCATTCTCAGTAAACGAGCAACCTGACAGTGCGAGAAATTATTCATTTTTATCTATTTTTCATGATGTAGGCATCACTAGTCAGGCCAGCATTTATCGCCCATCCTCAATTGCCCGTCAGAAGGGTGGTGATGAGCTGCCTTTTGAACTACAAAAAGTCTTCCTGTTGAAGGAACTCCTGCAGTGCTGTTAAGAGGAGAGTTCCAGGGTTTACACCCAGGGACAATGAAGGATCAGAGATATTTTTCCACTTTGGAATGGCACACAGCTTGGAGTGGAACCAGCACGTGCTAGTGTTCATTTGTACCTACTGTCCTTACCTTTTTTGGTAGTAAAAGTCAAGGGTTGGGAGACACTTACTAGGCGAGTCACTACAATGCATTCTGCAGATTATACACACAAGTCCCCTGATGTTCTAGCGATTGACAGGTAAAATGATTAAGGAGCCGATCAATTGGCTGCTTTGTTCTGGATTTCATTTAGCATCTTGACTTTTGTTACAGCTGCACTCATCCAGGTAAGTGGAGAGTAGTCCATCATTCTGCCTTGCAGGTGGTGGAAAGTTCATAGGCTGTTAGCAGCTGAGTTACCTCAGTAGGCTTTGGAATGCTATGGAATTACAATATTAACGTGACTAATCCAGTCAGGTTTGTGATCAATGGGGAACTCCAGGATAATAATACCTGGTTCCTGGCTGCAACAATATCATTGAGTATTAATGCCAGCTTGACGTCAAGGTTGGTCACTCTCACCCCACTTCTGGAGTTCAGAATATTGGTCCATACATGGATTAATGCTCTGATGGGATCCAGGCAAAAGCTACTTTGAGCTTCTCTGAATAGGTACCGGGTGAGTAAGCATCACTTGATAGCACCACTAAAGAAATCTTCTATCATGTTACTAATGACTAAGAGTAGACTAGCTGGGTAGTAATTTGCCAGACTGGATTTGTCCACTTTTGTGGTGCAGGTATCAGTGTTGAATTATATGGCTACTGTTTGGCTTGAGATATAGCGAATTCTGGAGAATAGATCTTCAGAACTGCAGTTGAGATTTTGATTGATCTCATAGCCTTCCCGATATCACGTGGAGTGAATTGAATTGGCTGGTGACTGGGTTCCATGGAAGTGGGGATCTCAGAAGGAAACTGAGATAGCCTTCTACAGTCATAGATTCATAAAGTTTATACAATATGGAAAAGGCCCTTTTGATCCAAATGATCCTTCCCAAGCAAGTTGTCTACCTGAGCCAGTCCCTTTTGCCTGAAGTCCTAAAGAAGGGTCTCGGCCCAAAACATCAACTATCTATTCATTTCTGTAGATGCTGCCTGACTTGCTGAGTTCCTCCAGCACTTTGTCTGTGTTGCTCTGGATTTCCAGCATCTGCAGACTGCATATGGCCCATATCCCTCAAAACCTTTCCTAACCATTCAATACCTTTTCTGTCTCCGTGGCACTTCTGGCAGCAAAGAACTTAGCCTTAAAGCCTTTATGTGCTAGGTCCCGCCATCAATGAGATAGGATGCTGTTCAAACCTCCTTTCCCATTTACTCTTTAATTGCCCAAAACCATACATGATTGGATGTAAGATAGCTTGAGCTTTGATTCATTGGTTGTGAGCATGTTTAGCTCTGGTTGTTGAAAGAAATCTTGGCTATTTAACATGCATATAGTCCTACACTGGTTCTTCACTAAATTGGCACTTCATCGTTTGTAAGTGTTTGTGATGTCTAATTCTAGAGGGCATGCATTAAAGCTGAGAGGGTGTAGGTTTAAAGGGGATGTGAGGAGTAAGTTTTTTTTTATTCCGGGAGTGGTGGATGCCTGGAATACACTGCCTTGTATGGAGGCAGAGGTCTGGACTATTCCTCCTCACCCTGTCTCTTGCAAAAATGCCATCCCCTTCTCACAATTCCTCCATCTCCGCTGCATCTGCTCTCAGGATGAGGCTTTTGATTCCAGGACGAGGGAGAAGTCCTCCTTTTTTAAAGTAAGGGGCTTCCCTTTCTCCACCATCAACTCTGCTCTCAAACGCATCTCCCCCATTTCACGCACATCTGCTCTCACTCCATCTTCCCGCCACCCCACTAGGAATAGGGTTCCCCTTGTCCTCACCTACCACCCCACCAGCTTCCGTGTCCAATATATAATTCTCCGTAACTTCCGCCACCTCCAACGGGATCCCACCACTAAGCACATCTTTCCCTCCCCCCGCCCCCGCTTTCTGCAGGGATCGCTCCCTACGCAACTCCCTTGTCCATTCGTCCCCCCCATCCCTCCCCACTGATCTCCCTCCTGGCACTTATCCTTGTAAGCGGAACAAGTGCTACACATGTGTAAAGGGGTTTCGCCTTTTATGTTACTGCATAGGCTAATTAAAATGGCTTCTTTGTTATGTTATACTTGGGAATGCTTCTTTGTTATGTTAAACACTGAGAAAGTCTTGCGCTAGCAGCTTGTTTTGGGTTAGAGTGTGATAAGAATATGCTACAAACCAATTGGCATAGTTGTTATGTTTTTGGTGTATTTGAAGATACTGTATGCGTGGGGTTTTGGGGCAGAAGGCGGGAAAGAGAGACAGAGGATGGACCAGGTGCTGTAATGTCCGCTAACGGGGTCGGAACCTGAGCAGGGCATTCGGCAAGGAGAGGAGACAGAGATGGACTTGTGTGGAGCGTCTGGTCGACCATCGTTGTTGGTCCCAGGCGGCCGGTTAAGGTGGTCCGAAGGGTCGCAGGGTGAAGAAGAAGGGTCCTGAACTCCAACTGTTTGTGCACGAAGAAATTGAAGAGAGCACGAAGAGAGCGTGTGTGTGGATGATGCGACATGGTTTAATGTGCTGGATCTGATGAGTGGATGTTGCCAGATCCTGAGGAGTGTGGCTGTTGAGCCAAAGACGGCCGTTATTAGTTCCCTAGGATTCTTCCGATCCGAAAAGATGCCCAAGGGCATATCCGGAGCCCCTGCATCCTTCCCGCGGGGCATGAGGAAGACCATGGAGGAAGTGAAGGTGTGTGGAGTTTTGGCGTCTGTGGATGACTGCCTAGAGCTTGGATTCGCCTGGAGGGACTATGAGGCGAGGTGAGTGGCTGAGCCCGGGCAACAGAGGCGAGGTGAGTGGCTGAGCCCGGGCGACAGAAGCGAAGTGTCACATGTGGAGGAGTTTTTGGCCGGAGGAGTTTGGTGCAATGTGAGAAAAATGACCCGACATACCAGTTGAACTTGCTGGTGTTGGAACACATGGTGGTGGACCTGGGGATGGAAACCCAGGTCGTCAATCTGAATGAGACACAGAGGAGAGAGGGGATTTGCACCTCTGAACTGAGTGCGCAGAAATGCCGGCTGGAGACTGAGTGTCGCACTTGTGGGACGACCATTGCAGACTTGTAATTCACGCTCATCAACGTGGAGAAGGAGCAACGGAATTCTGAGCCGACACTGCGGTCATGTACTGATGAATTAATCCAGCGAGAAGAAACAATGATCCCCCTGTGAAGGGATCAGCAGAAACTCAAGACGTCGATTTAGAAAGGATTGGAAGACTTACAAGTTGGGAAAGATCAAGGAAGTGTTCTGACTAAGGCCAACAGAAAACCGAGAGCCCAGGAGGGGAGTTTGACTACACTCCTGAGGAGGTAAAGAAATGGAGGACAGATCTTGGAAAAGGCAGGCGGACGCTTGAAAGGAACCTGAAGATGACTATCGACAGTTTAAATGAAGTGGAAAAACTGAACATTGACCTGGAGGACGCCCTCAGGAAGAAACAACCAGAGGCTGAACATTCTTTAACTGCTGCTTTTCAGGTCAGGGTGGAAGAAGCTGGTGGGGTAACTGCGTCCCAGATTGAGATGGCCAGGAACCCTGAGTCAGAACTGCTGAGGCTGTGGCGAGAGTTGAAGGAGTCCCCGAAGAAGCTGACGTCTTGACTGCAGGAGGCTGAAGGGGTAGCCCCGGCTAAATGTTTCAGCGTGGAGAAACTCAAACAGCAGCTACCGATCGAGGGAATGAGGAAAGATACGGATTCGAAGGATGATGTGCTGGACATGTGGTACATGCTGCCTTTCGCTAACTTCCCCGTGATTGAGGAAGAGACCTTTGACCCTTCTCCCACTGAGTCAGGTGTAGTGGGGAGGGTTAGCTGTGGGCCGTCTGAGTTGCAGCAGGACCAGGAAGGAAAAGAAGCCAGACCCGGACATGGAACAGGGGGCTCCGAATTGTAATGGTGGCCTGAGTGAGGCAGGAGTTAGCAGGCAGGCCTGAGGCATCCCTAGTAGTGTCTGAGCCTTTAGGGTTTAGGTGAGGTGGTACAGAGGTCTCGGAGGATTAGGAAGCTCCCAGATAGGTTAGCCTATGTAGCACCCGTGGGACTGGCGTAAGGTCAACTGTTTGGTGAGTACTGTCTCTGTGTGTATCTGTATATGTGTGTGTTGTGTGTCTGCAGGACTGGTTGGCGAGTTATTTAGAAGTCATGAGGACATGACTTTGTTTGGCGGGGCCAAGGACTGCTTCCCTAGACGACAGCGAGTCGTGCGATCCTGAGGCTGGCCGGGGGCCTACACATGCCCTTACACTTCCTCCCTTACCACTATTCAGGGCCCCAGACAGTCCTTCCAGGTGAGGCGACACTTCACCTGTGAGTCGACTGGGGTGATATACTGCGTCCGGTGCTCCCTATGTGGCCTTCTATATATTGGCGAGACCCAATGCAGACTGGGAGATCGTTTTGCTGAACACCTACGCTCTGTCCGCCAGAGAAAGCAGGATCTCCCAGTGGCCACATATTTTAATTCCACATCCCATTCCCATTCTGATATGTCTATCCACGGCCTCCTCTACTGTAAAGATGAAGCCACACTCAGGTTGGAGGAACAACACCCTATATTCCGTCTGGGTATCCTCCAACCTGATGGCATGAACACTGACTTCTCAAACTTCCGCTAATGCCCCACCTCCCCCTTGTACCCATCTGTTATTTATTTATATACACACATTCTTTTTATTTTTCTCTCTGCCCTTTTTCTCCCTCTGCCCCTCTCACTATACCACTTGCCTATTCTCTGGGTTCCCCCCCCCCACCCCTTTTCTTTCTCCCTGGGCCTCCTGTCCCATGATCCTCTCATATCCCTTTTGCCAATCACCTGTCCAGCTCTTGGCTCCATCCCTCCCCCTTCTGTCTTCTCTTATCATTTTGGATCTCCCCCTCCCCCTCCCACTTGCAAATCTCTTACTAGCTCTTCCTTCAGTTAGTCCTGATGAAGGGTCTCGGCCTGAAACGTCGACTGCACCTCTTCCTAGAGATGCTGCCTGGCCTGTTGCGTTCACCAGCAACTTTGATGTGTATTGGCAAATATATTAGAGGCTTTTAAGAGAAGTTTGAATAGGCATATGGAGGTAAGCAAGATTGGACGTGTGTAGGTAAGAGAGGTTAGTGTTTGGGTGTTTCTGATTTGTTTTTTAGCTGGTTCAGCACAACATTGTGGGCCAAATGGCCTGTTCCTGTGCTGTGCTGTACTGTTCTATTTTCTACATGTTCTATCCTTGCTGCTGCCTCTGCACATATCATTGAGCAAAGGTGCATCTCCTAATGGTGGAGTGACGGAAGTACTGGCCATGAGGTTATAAATTGGGCTGGTGTACATTGTTGTTGTTGATGGGCACATCACATTGTAGCCACCTATTTATACACTGCAAAAGTCTCCTGTTATTTTTATTTAGAGATACAGCAGGGAAATAGGACCTGTCAGTTTAATGAGCCGGCGCCACCCAAATCCACCAATGTGACCATTTAATCTACTGACCCATACTTCTTTGGAATGTGAGAAGAAGTCGAAGCACTCAAAGGAAACCCACACAGCCAAGGCAAAAATGTTCAAACTCTTTACGGACAGCAACAGAATTAAAACGTAGAAAATAGGTGCAGGAGTAGGCCATTCGGCCCTTCGAGCCTGCACTGCCATTTATTATGATCATGGCTGATCATCCAACTCAGGACCCTGTACCTGCCTTCTCTCCATACCCCCTGATCCCTTTAGCCACAAGGGCCATATCTAACTCCCTCTTAAATATAGCCAATGAACTGGCCTCAACTGTTTCCTGTGGCAGAGAATTCCACAGATTCACCACTCTCTGTGTGAAGAAGTTTTTCCTAATCTCAGTCCTAAAAGGCTTCGCCTTTATCCTCAAACCGTGACCCCTCGTTCTGGACTTCCCCAACATCGGGAACAATCTTCCTGCATCTAGCCTGTCCAATCCCTTTAGGATTTTATACGTTTCAATCAGATCCCCCCTCAATCTTCTAAACTCCAACGAGTACAAGCCTAGTTCATCCAGTCTTTCTTCATATGAAAGTCCTCCCATCCCAGGAATCAATCTGGTGAACCTTCTTTGTACTCGCTCTACGGCAAGGATGTCTTTCCTCAGATTAGGGGACCAAAACTGCACACAATACTCCAGGTGTGGTCTCACCAAGGCCTTGTACAACTGCAGTAGTACCTCCCTGCTCCTGTACTCGAATCCTCTCGCTATAAATGCCAGCATACCATTCGCCTTTTTCACCGCCTGCTGTACCTGCATGCCCACTTTCAATGACTGGTGTATAATGACACCCTGGTCTCGTTGCACCTCCCCTTTTCCTAATCGGCCACCATTCAGATAATAATCTGTTTTCCTATTTTTGCCACCAAAGTGGATAACTTCACATTTATCCACATTAAATTGCATCTGCCATGAATTTGCCCACTCACCTAACCTATCCAAGTCACCCTGCATCCTCTTAGCATCCTCCTCACAGCTAACACTGCCACCCAGCTTCGTGTCATCTGCAAACTTGAAGATGCTGCATTTAATTCCCTCATCCAAGTCATTAATATATATTGTAAACAACTGGGGTCCCAGCACTAAGCCTTGCGGTACCCCACTAGTCACTGCCTGCCATTCTGAAAAGGTCCCGTTTATTCCCACTCTTTGCTTCCTGTCTGCTAACCAATTCTCCACCCACACCAATACCTTACCCCCAATAACGTGTGCTTTAAGTTTGCACACTAATCTCCTGTGTGGGACCTTGTCAAAAGCCTTTTGAAAATCCAAATATACCACATCCACTGGTTCTCCCCTATCCACTCTACTAGTTACATCCTCAAAATATTCTATGAGATTCGTCAGACATGATCTTCCTTTCACAAATCCATGCTGACTTTGTCCGATGATTTCACCGCTTTCCAAATGTGCTGTTATCACATCTTTGATAACTGACTCCAGCAGTTTCCCCACCACCGACGTTAGGCTAACCGGTCTATAATTCCCCGGTTTCTCTCTCCCTCCTTTTTTAAAAAGTGGGGTTACATTAGCCACCCTCCAATCCTCAGGAACTAGTCCAGAATCTAACGAGTTTTGAAAAATTATCACTAATGCATCCACTATTTCTTGGGCTACTTCTTTAAGCACTCTAGGATGCAGACCATCTGGCCCTGGGGATTTATCTGCCTTTAATCCCTTCAATTTACCTAACACCACTTCCCTACTAACATGTATTTCGCTCAGTTCCTCCATCTCACTGGACCCTCTGTCCCCTACTATTTCCGGAAGATTATTTATGTCCTCCTTAGTGAAGACAGAACCAAAGTAATTATTCAATTGGTCTGCCATGTCCTTGCTCCCCATAATCAATTCACCTGTTTCTGTCTGTAGGGGACCTACATTTGTCTTTACCAGTCTTTTCCTTTTCACATATCTATAAAAGCTTTTACAGTCAGTTTTTATGTTCCCTGCCTGATTTCTCTCACTGAACCCAGGTCGCTGGCATTGTACTGGCGTTGTACTCATTGGAGCGCCACTGTGCCACCCTGTGTGGTGGTCACGCCCATCAATGTTGTCATGGCCAGATGAATCTGACAGGGGTAGATAGGGTCAAGTAGGTTTATCCCTCACCACACTGGTTCGCTCGTGTAGAACCAATATGGTAGTGTGGAGGAAAATTAAGCCCAAGAACTAAGGGTTAACAAAATCATGAGAATAGCAGGGTGAGAAGCAAATGGGGTCTGTCCACTGGTACTAATTAGCAATATGTCCTGTTAGAAATGCAGAACAGATAACGCACAGACGTAATAAGTCCTATTGGTAATGAAGAACTTGTAATGCACAGATGTGTGAAAGGAGGAACCATTTGCCTTCAAGTCTACATGACTAATGGCTTGGTTTCTTCTAATTAATGGGGAACTGATTGTGTATGTGAGGACCCTATGTCTAATTTTGTGTAAGGTATGGAAGCATCCTGAACCTTGCTGATAAGGTCTAAGCAGGAACTCTTGAGCCCTGAAAACTGCTGGACTGCATGTATTTTAAGATATACAAGACCATGCTTGTGCTCACTTTTGTAATCACGTAATTAAGTAATTAAAACGAATACCAGGGTCTTTGCCTTTGTTTAAGTCTAATTGGCGATGGTAAATTTCTCTGACAGGTATTCTTGTCCTTTCAGGACTCAGCCAGCTTGGTCAGTGATGGGACTACCAAACCAGCTTTGGTCATGGATATGTGAACCATAATAAAAGAAAGTCTGCAGATACTGGTATTACAAAGCAACACACACAAGATGCTGGAGGAACTCAGCAGGTCAGGCAGCATCTATGGAAATAAATAAATAGTTGACGTTTTACACCGAGACCCTTCTTCAGGACTGGAAGAAGAGTCTCAGCCCGAAACGTCGACTGTTTATTCATTTCCATAAGTGTTGCCTAACCTGATGAGTTCGTCCAACATTTTGTGTATGTTGCTATGGTAATGGATAGCACACTAGCTCATTCAGAGTATATTCTGCACTCCTGCAACTTGGTCCGAGTACTGTTCAACATGGATGATCACTGAATCACCAGCTACAGTAAGATAAGTCATAATAATCAGAAGGAGATCTCCTGGTCTATGTTTGAGATAGTTTGATATGACCTAATTACATATGTATCTACTGCAGAGCTGCTAGAACTAAAGTCACAGAGCAATATAGCCCTAAAACATCCCTTTGCAGAACACCATTAGTCACAGCCCTCCAGTCAGAAAAAACTATCAATACACCACTATCCTCTAACTTAGAGTCATAGTTATAAAGCACAAGAGCGCAGATCCCCTTCTCTCAATTCCTCCATCTCTGCCGCATATGCTCTCAGGATGAGGCTTTTCATTCCAAAACAAAGGAGATGTCCTTCTTCAAAGGCAGGGGCTCCTCTTCTTTCACCATCATTGCTGCCCTCAACTGCATCTCTTCCATTTCACACACGTCTGCTCTTATCCCATCCTCCCACCACCCTGCCAGGGATAGGGTTCCTCTTGTCCTCACCTACCACTCCATCAGCCTCCACGCCCAGCACATAAATCTCCGCAACCTCTGCCATCTCAAAGGGGATCCCAACACCAAGCACATCTTTTCCTCACCCCCACTTTCAGCTTTCCCCAAACCCCCTTGTCCATTTATACATCTCCACCGATCTCCCTCCTGGCACATATCCTTACTACCCCTACACCTCCTCCCTCACTACCATTCAGGGCTCCAAACTGTCCTTCCAAGTGAGGCGACACTTCAGCTGCAAGTCTCCTGGGGTCACCTATCGTATCTGGTGCTCCCGGTGTGACCTCCCGCATATCGGTGCCACCCAACGTAAATTGGGAGACGGCTTCACTGAGCACCTGTGCTCCATCCACCAGAAAAAGCAGGATCTCCCAGTGGCCACCCATTTTAATTCCACTCCCATTCCCATTCTGATATGTCTATCTTTGGCCTCCTCCACTGTCATGATGAGGCCACACTCAGGTTGGAGGAACAAAACCATATATTCAATCTGGATAGCCTCCAACCTGATGACATGAAGATTAATTTCTCAAATATCCGGTAATGGTGCCCTTCCCTCTCCTTCACCATTCCACATCTCTTTTTTCCTCTCTGATGTTATCTCCTTGCCTGCCCATCACCTCCCTCTGGTGCTCCTTCCCTCCTTTCTTTCTTCCATGGCCTTCGGTCCTCCCCTATTAGATTCTCCCTTCCCCAACCCGGTATCTCTTTCACCAATCAACTTCCCAGCTCTTTACTTCACCCCTCCCCCTCCCGGTTTCACCAATCACCTTGTGATTCTCTCTCCCCTCCCCCCACCTTTTAACTCTGCTCCTCATCTTTTTTTCTCCAGTCCTGCCGACTCAGCCAGAAACATCGACTGTACTCTTTTCCGTAGATGCTGCCTGGCCTGCTGAGTTCCTCCAGCATTTTGTATGCATTGCTTGGACTTCCAGCATCTGCAGATTTTCTCTTGTTTGAGCACAGATACAGGCCCTTCACCTCACCTAATCCAGGGTGAACTAATATTCTACATAGTCTAATCGACCTGCATCTGCATCATCGCTCTCCATACCCTTCTCATCCATGTACTTACCCAAACTTCTCTCAACTGTTGAAATTGAGCCTGCATCCACCACTTCTGCTGGAAGCTTGTTCTACACTCTCACCACACGCTGAGTGAAGAAGTTCCCCCTCATGTTCCCCTCAAACATTTCACCTCTTAGCCTTGACCTGTGACTTCTAGTTATAGTCATACCCAACTTCACTGGAAAAAGCCTAATTGCATTTACCCTGTCTAAATTACTGAAAATTTTGTCGACCACAATAAAATCTCCCTTCATCCTCCTACACTCTCGGGAATAAAGTTATAACCTACTTACCTAATCAACATTTCCCTATAACTCAAGTCCTTAAGTCCCAGAAACGTTCATGTAAATTTCAATCTTATTGATATCTTTCATGTCCATAGGTGACCAATTAGGTCTCACCAATGTCGTCACAACTTAAAATATCCCAGCTCCTGGACTCAATACTTTGATTTATGAATGAAGACCAATATGTCAAAAGATCTCTACGATCTTTGGAAAGTTTATTGCTGGATACAATAAGTACTCCTGTTTGAGTACTGTTTGGGGGGACAGCCTACCTGGGGGAAGCAACAGTGGCCGTGCCTCTGTCACAGAGTCTAGCCCTGTGGCTCAGAAGGGTAGGGTAAGGAAGAGGAAGGCAGTAGTGATAGGTGACTCTATAGTCAGGGGGTCAGACAGGCGATTCTGTGGACGCAGGAAAGAAACTCGGGTGGTAGTTTGCCTCCCAGGTGCCAGGGTCCGAGATGTTTTAGATCACGTCCAAGATCTCCTGCAGTGGGAGTGAGAACAGCCAGAGGTCATGGTACATATTGGTACCAATGACATAGGTAGGAAAAGGGAAGAGGTCCTAAAAAAAGACTTTTGGGAGTTAGGAAGGAAGTTGAGAAGCAGGACCGCAAAGGTAGTAATCTTGGGATTACTGCCTGTGCCACGCGACAGTGAGTATAGGAATAGAATGAGGTGGAGGATAAATACGTGGCTGAGGGATTGGAGCAGGGGGCAAGGATTCAGATTTCTGGATCATTGGGACCTCTTTTGGGGCAGGTGTGAACTGTACATAAAGGACAGGTTGCACTTGAATCCCGAGGGACGAATATCCTGGTGGGGAGGTTTGCTAAGGCTACCAGGGAGAGTTTAAACTAGAATTGTTGGGGTTGGGAACCGAACTGAAGAGACTGGGGAAGAGGCAGTAGGCTCACAAAAAGAGAAAGCTTGGAGACAGTATGTGAGGGAGGATAGGCAAGTGATAGAGAAGGGACGCGCTGGGATGAACGGTTTGAGATGTGTCTATTTTAACGCAAGGAGTATTGTGAACAAAGCCGATGAGCTTAGAGTGTGGATCAGTACTTGGAGCTATGATGTGGTGGCCATTACAGAGACTTGGACAGCTCAGGGACAGGAATGGTAACTTCAAGTGCCAGGTTTTAGATGCTTCAGGAAGGACAGGGAGGGAGGCAAAAGAGGTGGGGGCGAGGCACTGTTCATCAGAGATAGTGTCATGGCTGCAGAAAAGGTGGACGTCATGAAGGGATTATCTACGAGTCTCTGTGGGTGGAGGTTAGGAACAGGAAAGGGTCAATAACTTTACTGGGTGTTTTTTATAGGCCGCCCAATAGTATCAGGGATATCGAGGAGGAGATAGGGAAACAGATCCTGGAAAGGTGTAATACTAACAGAGTTGTTGTGATGGGAGATTTTAATTTCCCAAAATCGATCAGCATCTCCCTAGAGCAAGGGGTTTAGATGGGGTGGAGTTTGTTAGGTGTGTTCAGGAAGGTTTCTTGACACAATATGTAGATAAGCCTACAAGAGGAGAGACTGTACTTGATTTGGTATTGGGAAATGCACCTGGTCAGGTGTCAGATCTCACAGTGGGAGAGCATTTTGGAGATAGTGATCATAATTCTATCTCCTTTACAATAGCATTGGAGTTAGACAAGTTAGAAAAGCATTTAATTGGTATAAGGGGAATTATGAGGTTATCAGGCAGGAAATTGGAAACTTAAATTGGGAACAGATGTTCTCAGGGAAGAGAACAGAAGAAATGTGGTAAATGTCCAGGGTATATTTGTGTGGAGTTCTGCATAGGTACGTTCCAATGAGACAGGGAAAGGATGGTAGGGTACAGGAACCATGGTGTACAAAGGCTGTAATAAATCTAGTCAAGAAGAAAAGAAAAGCTTACAAAAGGTTGAGAGAGTTAGGTAATGTTAGGGATCTAGAAGATTATAAGGCCAACAGGAAGGAGCTTAAAAAGGAAATTAGGAGAGCCAGAAGGGGCCATGAGAAGGCCTTGGCAGGCAGGATTAAGGAAAACCCCAAGGCATTCTACAAGTATGTGAAGAGCAAGAGGATAAGACGTGAAAGAATAGAGCCTATCAAGTATGACAGTGGGAAAGTCTGTATGGAACTGGAGGAAATAGCAGGGGTACTTAATGAATACTTTACTTCAGTATTCACTATGGAAAAGGATCTTGGTGATTGTAGTGCTGACTTGCAGTGGACTGAAAATCTTGTGCATGTAGATATTAAGAAAGAGGATGTGCTGGAGCTTTTGGAAAGCATCAGGTTGGATAAGTCACTGGGACCGGATGAGATGCACCCCAGGCTACTGTGGGAGGCGAGGGAGGAGATTGCTGAGCTTCTGGCGATGATCTTTCAATCATCAATGGGGACAGGAGATGTTCCGAGGATTGGAGGGTTGTGGATGTTGTTCCTTTATTCAAGAAAGGGAGTAGAGATAGCCCAGGAAATTATAGACCAGTGAGTCTTACTTCAGTGGTTGGTAAGTTGATGGAGAAAATCCTGAGAGGCAGGATTTATGAACATTTGGAGAGGTATAATATGATCAGGAATAGTCAGCATGGCTTTGTCAAGGGCAGGTCGTGCCTTACGAACCTGATTGAATTTTTTGAGGATGTGACTAAACACATTGATGAAGGAAGAGCAGTAGATGTAGTGTAAATGGAATTAAGCAAGGCATTTGATAAGGTATCCCATGCAAGGCTTATTGAGAAAGTAAGGAGGCATGGGATCCAAGGGGACATTGCTTTGTGGATCCAGAACTGGCTTGCCCACAGAAGGCAAAGTGTGGTTGTAGACGGATCATATTCTGCAGGGAGGTCGGTGTCCAGTGGTATGCCTCAGAGATCTGTTCTGGGACCCTTACTCTTTGTGATTTTTATAAATGACCTGGATGAGGAAGTGGAGGGATGGGTTAGTAAGTTTGTTGATGACACAAAGGTTGGAGGTGTTGTGGATAGTGTGAAGGACTGTCAGAGGTTACAGCGGGACATTGATAGGTTGCAAAACTGGACTGACAAGTGGCAGATGGAGTTCAACTCAGATAAATGTGAAGTGGTTCATTTTGGTAGGTCAAATATGATGGCAGAATATAGTATTAATGGTAAGACTCTTGGCAGTGTGGCGGATCAGCGGGATCTTGGGGTCCAAGTCCATAGGACGCTGAAAGCAGTTGCGCAGGTTGACGTTGCGGTTAAGAAGGCATACGGTGTATTGGCCTTCATTGATCGTGGAATTAAATTTAGGAGCTGAGAGGTAATGTTGCAGCTATATAGGACCCTGTTTAGACCCCACTTGGAGTACTGTGCTCAGTTCTGGTCACCTCACTATAGGAAGGATGTGGAAGCCATAGAAAGGGTGCAGAGGAGATTTACAAGGACGTCGCCTGGATTGGGGAGCATGCCTAATGAAAACAGGTTGAGCGAACTCGGCCTTTTCTCCTTGGAGCGACGGAGAATGAGAGGTGACCTGATAGAGGTGTACAAGATGACGAGAGGCATTGATCGTGTGGATAGTCAGAGGCTTTTTCCCAGGGCTGAAATGGTTGCCACAAGAAGACACAGGTTTAAGTTACTGGGGAGTAGGTACAGAGGTGATGTCCGGGGTAAGTTTTTTACTGAGAGAGTGGTGAGTGCGTGGAATGGGCTGCCGGCAACGGTGGTGGAGTTGGATGCATGGGGTCTTTTAAGAGACTTTTGGATAGGTACATGAAGCTGAGAAAAATAGAGGGCTATGGGGAAGTCTAGTAACTTCTAAGGTAGGGACATGTTCGGCACAACTTTGTGGGCCAAAGGGCCTGTATTGTGCTGTAGGTTTTCTATGATTCTATGTTATTTTTCTATGATACATGAGTATCAGGAATTTGGAATGTGCTTCAAAATAAATATGGAACAGTTGAAGAGGAATGAAGTGTTCCTGGGGGAAGAGGCTGCAATAGGCATTACCTTGCTTGTGATTCTCAACAAGTACCAGCTGGCAAAGTAGCATTCAAAACAAAGGGTTGTCAAGGTGCTTTTCAGACTACCTCAAACAATTGAAATTGGCTAATTGATTCCAAAACTGGCTTGGCTTTAGAGGACAGAGGGTATTATAGGTGTTTTTTTTTCTGACCAATGGTCTATGACGAGTAGAGTTCATAAGGATTAATCCTGTGACTTCTCCTGTTTGCCTGTTTGTGATATATATGAAAAAGAAATGGAAAAAAAAGGAGGTAGTCTACATCCCACCCCAGGCAGATGTGAAGTCTGCACTCAATGAACTGTCCCCTGTGGGCAACAAACTTGAAATGGGATACCCTGAGGCCCTGACACCCTCTTCAATCAGGCCAACTTCAAGAGTGTGTTCCCAATATGCTACCAAAGAGTCAAAGTACATGTATTATCAAAGTATGTATACAGAATGTAACTCTGAGATTCGCCCTCCCACAGGCAGCCACGAAATAAAGAAACACCAGGGAACCCATTCAAGAAAACATCAAACATCCAAAGCGTGAGAAAAGAACAAATATTCCAAAGGGCAAAAAGCAAGCGAACAACACATAGAATATCAAACATCAAATTAGGAGTTCAGTAGCATTTAGTTTAGTTCAGATCAACACCACGCTGCTAGCTCACTGTAGGCCACAAGGTCATTCTTCGCCCAAGCGCCTGAGTAGGGGCATTGATCGCTCAAAAGCAAGGGGGAAGTAAAAGAGTTTACAGAATCCAGGAGCACTTGCAACATAAAGCTCAAAGTCCCCCAAAAGGAGTTCACAGCCTTGCCATTCAATCCTTGCAACATGGATCCCAAGACTCCTGCACTCTCCTCCGACAGCTGGCGGAAGAGAGAAGAAGCAGTACACACAAAATGCTGGAGGAACTCAGCAGGCCAGAAAACACCTATGGAAAAGAGTGAACGGTTGACGTTTTGGGCAGGTTAGGGGAAAGGTGAGAGAGGAAAATGAGAATGGGGGATGGTGAGGGGGTGGTGGAGCTATAACCGGAGACCGCTTCATCGAGCACCTATGCTCCATCCGCCAGAAAGAGCGGGACCTTCCTGTGGCCACCCATTTTAACTCAACTTCCCATTCCCATTTCGACATGTCAGTCCGTGGCCTCCTCTACTGCCACAATGACGCCACACTCAGTTTAGAGAAGCAACACTTTATATTCCATCCGGGTAGCATCCAACCTGGTGGCATGAACATCAATTTCTTAAATTTCCAGTAATGGTACTCCCCCCCCACCCCACCACCATTCCTCATTCCCATTTCCCTCTTTCACCTCCATCACCTCCCTCTGGTGCTTCACCCCCTTCCTTTTCTTCCATGGCCCTCTGTCTTCTCCTAACAGATTCCCCTTTCTCCAGCTCTGTATCTCTCTCATCAATCAATTTCCTATCTCTTTATTTCACCCCTCCCCCTCTCTTTCTCTCCTATCACCTACCATCCTATATTTCTTCCTCCCCTCCCACCTTCTTACTCTGACTTCTCATCTTTTTTTCTCCAATTCTGATGAGGGGCCTCAGCCTGAAACGTCGACTGCTTACTCCTTTCCATAGATGCTGCCTGGCCTGCTGGGTTCCTCCAGCATTTTGTGTGTGTTGCTTGGATTTCCAGCATTGGCAGATCTGCTCTTGTTTCTGAAAAGGAGAAGACAAGTCAAACGCAGGCAGACGGCACTGAACATCCGCCCGTCCTCCACGCTCGTCTTTGTCGACTCAATCAGAGAGAAACAATGGAGTCGATCATGGGCTTGCACCCCATCTCCAGCCTTCCAAGTCTCCACACCACGCACTCCACTCCAAAACTCGCCGAACTCCCTCAGAGACAGGAAAGCACCATGTTGCTCAGTCATTTACTGGCACCATCTTGAAGATCATAACCAGTCTGACATCTGTCCCACCAAGGGCACAAACACCTTTGATCATTGCTACACAACTGTTAAAGATGTCTACCAAGCCACTCACCATCCACACATTGGTAAGTTAGGCCTCCAGGATGTGCTCCTTCTCCTTGCACACAAACAGAAGCTGCAATATGAAGATCCAGTACAGTAGGTTGTTCAGTGCTGGTCTGAGCTTCTATGTGACTACCCTGAGTCAGTAGACTGGTCTATGTTCAAAGACTCAGCTGGCAGCCCATATGAGAATATCACCACCATCAGCTAATGGGTTGAGGACTGTGCACCAAGGAAAACAATCCAGGTATTCCCAAACCAGTTGATTTCACGACCTTGTGAAGGAGTTAGTGGACTTAACTCTCAAGCATGCAGGTATGGCATCTTTAAGTGGATGGAGGTGCATCGCTATTGCTAGAAGTGAGGGAAGAGAGGAGGATTCCAAGCCGGGCTGAGATGCCAAGTACAACGTTCCTCAACCTTGCACCTAGTTAGCAAACGTACATCTGCTGGAGAACAAGACTGAGGTCGAAAGGACAAGAATACTGCAATGGTGGGAACTGAGGAATTATTGCGTTCTATGCCTCATGGAGACATGGCTCACTCCGAACATGCAGGATTCAGCAATCAGACCCAAGGGCTTCTCCATACACAGGATGGACTGAACTGCTTCTTGAAGAAGGGTCTCAGCCTGAAAAGCTAACTGTTTGTTAACTTCCTAACCTGCTGAGTTCATCAGCATATAACCTGCAGAACCAGGAGTCCCAATACACCAGACCACTATTGTGCTACAACTAGGAATGCCTACCTTCTATGCCTAGATGGAATTTTGGGAAATCTCATCACTTGGCTGTCTTTCTCCTACCTGCATGCAGGCAGATGCAAACGAGCAAGGCTCCAGAAATTAGGACAACAAAGAGGTGGCCGTGGGACACAGTGGAGCATCTGCAGAATTGCTTCAAGTTGGTGGACTGGACTGTATTAAAGGACTCATCTGAGGATCAGAATGTATACAACATGGTGGTATCGGACCAGGCATGGATGACTATGTCCCCACAAAGTCATTCAGGGTCTTCCCCAACCAGAAACCAGATCAGCAGCATTCAGGTCTGGTGATCAGACAAGATACAAGAGGTCCAGGTATGATCTTCAGAAAACCATCTCACATGTAATGTGGCAGCTCCTGACCAACTTGAGTCACTGGTCTTTGCTCAACAGCTGTGGCACAGCTTGAATGCTATTACCTCCTACAAAGCAAAACAAAGCGATAAAGGTGACAATAGGACGTCGCTCCCAGATGAGTTAAATGCCTTCTATGCTTGTTTTGACCATCAAAGCATGGAGGAACCTTCATGAACTCCCACAGCTCCTAATGACCCTGTGATTTCAGTCTCTGAGGCGAAAATGAAAGCACCCTTCAGGAGGTTGAACCCATAGAAAGCACCTGGCCCAAGGTTGGGTACCTGGCCAAGAACTAAAGACCTATGTTGATCAACTGGCTGGAATGTTTGCCGATATCTTTAACCTCTCACTTAGGCAGTCTGAGGTACCCACCTGCTTTCTGCCAGTCCCTGAGGTGAGGAAGGCAAATGCCATGTTAGCATTCATTTCAAGCGGTCTAGAACGCAAGAGCAAGGATGTGATGCTGAGGCTTTATAAGGCACTGGTGAAGCCTCACCTTGTATTCTGAACAGTTTTGGGCTCCTCATCTTAGAAGAGATGTATTGGCATTGCAGGGGATCCAGGGGAGGTACATAAGGATGATTCCAGGAATGAAAGGGTCATCATATGAGGAACATTGGATGGCTCTGGGTCTGTACTCACTGGAATTTAGGAGGATCAGGGGGGATCTCATTGAAATCTTTCAGATGTTGCCTAGACAAAGTAGATGTGGAAAGGATGTTTCCCATGGTGGGAGAGTCCAGGACAAGAGGACACAGCCTCAGGATAGAGGGGCATCCATTCAAAACATAGATGCCGAGAAATTTCTTTAGCCAGACGGTGGTGAATTTGTGGAATTTGTTGCCACATGCAGCTGTGGAGTCCAGGTTGTTTGGTGTATTTAAGGCAGAGATTGATAGGTTCTTGATTGGACATAGCATCAAAGGTTACAGGGAGAAGGCCGGGAAATGGAGTTGAGGAGGAGGAAAAAAAAGGATCAGCCATGATTGAATGGTGGAGCAGACTCAGTGGGCCAGATGGCCTAATACTGCTCCTATGTCTTATGGTCTTATGGTCTAAGAAGGATGTGGTGAACTGTCTCAATGACGATCATCCAGTAGCACTTATTGTACATCTATTGATGAAGTGTTTTGAAAGATTGGTGATGAAACATATCAACTCCTGCCTGAGATGTGACTTGGATCTGCAGCAATTTGCCTATCAGTGTCACAGGTCAACAGCAGATGCTATTTCATTGGCTCATCACTCAACCCTGGAACATCTGGACAGCAAAGGTGCATACATCAGGATGCTCTTTAATGACTACAGCTCTACATTCAATGCTATCATCCCCTCAAAATGAATCAATCAGCTTCAAGACCTTGGCCTCATTATATCCTTGTGCAATTGGATCCTTGATTTCCTCACTTGTAGACCCCAGTCAGTTTGGATTGGCAACAACATCTCCTCCACAATCTCCATCAGCTCAAATGTAGCACAAGACTGTGTTCTTAGCCCCCTCATCTACTCACTTTGTACTTATGACTGTGAGGCTAAACACAGCTCCAATGCCATATTCAAGTTTGCTGATGTCACCACTGTTGATGGGTGAATCAAAGGTGGTGACAAATCACAATATAGGAGAGAGATAAAAAAATCTAGCTGAGTGATATCACAGCAAGAACCTCTTACTTAATATCAGAAAAGGCCAAGGAGTTCCAACATGAGAAAATGTGCAGATGCTCGAAATCCAAAGCAAAACACACAAAAGGTCAGGTAGCATCTATGGAAAAGTCAATGTGTCGGTCTGAGATCCTTCTTCAAGATCAAGGAGCTGATTATTGACTTCAGGGGGAGAAACTGGAGGTCCAGGAGCCAGTATTCAGCAGGGAACAGAGGTAGAGGGGATCAGTAACTTTAAATTCTTGGTGTTATCATTTCAGAGGGCCTGATCTGGGTCCAGCACATACGTAAATGCCAATATGAAGAAAGCACAGCAGCACCTCTAATTCCATAGAATTTTGTAAAGATTTGGCCTGTCATCTAAAATTTTGTCAAATTTCTATAGAAGGTTATACTGACTGGGTGCATCATGGCCTGTTATGCAAACACAAACACGCTTGAACAAGAAGTAGTAGATATGGCCCAGTCCATCATAGTTAAAGCCCTCCCCCCCATTGAGAACATTTACACAGAGCATCAGAGCAGGAAAACAGCATCCATCATCAAGGACTCCCACCATCCAGGTCATGCTCTCTTCTTGCTGCTACCATCAGGAAGAAGGTACAGGTGCCTCAGGACTCACACCGCCAGGTTCAGGAACAGTTACTGCCCCTCAACCATCAGGTTCTAGAACCAGATGAGTTAACTTCACTCAACTTCACTTGCTCCATCACTGAACTGTTCCCACAACCTATGGGCTCAAGTTCAAGGATTCTTCATCTCATGTACTTGACATTTATTGCTTATTTATCTATTTTTTCTTCTTTTTGCATTTGCAGTTTGTTGTCATTTGTACATTGGTTGTTTGTTTGCAGTCTTTCATTGACCCTATTGTTTCTTGTATTTATTGTGAATGACCACAAGAAAATGAATCTCATGGTTGCATTTATGTACTTCGATAATAAATTTACTTTGAACTGTTTTCCCCTTCCTGCTTTATAAGTTTGCAACACGAAAAATAGATTTATTGACTGCTTCATCCTTCTGAAATGACAGACTGAATGTTCTAATTATCGTTTCAGTTGACTGAAAAAGGACTCTTTTGTTTTACTCTACATTTTATATCAGCACATGAATCTGCCAGTTGGAACATTGTTAATCCATTGGTTTATTTACGCAGATTAATTAATACAATGAATGAACAATAGTGTACCATACTTGAAAACTACTGCTGCAAATGGGATCCAATCTTTCATTACATACTTATCTTTTGTTTCAAGATATAATTGTTTGACAAAATTTAATTGATCTCCTGGCAAAAGTGTTGCATTTCAGCCAATACACTCTTTGCCTCCATAAGACTATAAGACCTTAAGAAAATGGACCATAAATAGGCCATTCGGCCTATGGAGTCTGCCCCGCCATTCAATCGTGACTGACGTATTTTCCCTCTCAACCCCATTCGCCTGCCTTCTCCCTGCAAACTTTAGTGTCCTTACCAATCAAAATGTCATCTTGGGGTAAAGATTCGAAGGAATTATAAAATAACTTTAAATCTGTTTGTCAACCTTAGAGGCAACATTCTCTGATCTTCACCTCGAACCCAAAGTTTAAATCCAATTACTTTAAGAGAATGAATTATATATAAATATACTTAAAATGTGCAGATCAGAAAACAAGCAAATGTCAGGAGTTAGGAATTACTGAGGCAGAGCCAAACTAAGCTCCCCTGTATCGACTCTGTCTACACTTCTCACTGCCTCAGCAAAGCAGCCAACATAATCAAAGGCCTCGTCCCCCCTACTCCCCTCCTCCCATTAGGCAGACGATGCAAAAGCCTGAAAGCACCTTCCACCAGGCTGAAGGACAGCTTCTATTTCTTTGTTACGACTCTATTGAGCGGACTTCTTGCACATTAAAATGCACTCTTGATGTTACAATCTACCTTACCATGGACTTGTACCTTATTGTCTGCTTGCATTGAACTTTCTCTGTAACCTAACACTATGATATTTCATTATTGCTTTTGCCTTGTACCACCTTAATGTATTGTTGTGATGAAATAAACTGTACAGGCAGTATGTAAATCAATGTTTTTCACTCTAATTTGGTTCGCGTGCTGACAATACATCAATTAATTTACCAATTTGCCACTTGCTCTATCAAATTTTGTAAGCTTATTCCTAACCGGCAGAGTCAGAGTCTATTGTTCATCTCTACAAGCAAATGAACTAAAATGGTGGTCATGTGTTAAGCATATTGTTAGAGGGCTGGACACACATATAAATCAGATGGCAAGTTTCTTCCCTGAAGGATATTAGTGAACATGATGGGTTTTTATGACAATTCTGGGAGTTTAATGGTAACCATTACTAAAATTAACATTTTGCTGCAGATGCTTTAATTACTTGAATTAAAACCTCCAGCTGCCATGGTGGGATTTGAACTCAGGTGGCATCTATAAAGAGAGAAAAAGAGTAGTGTTTAAGGTCAATGATCTTATGTCAGTAATATAATCAGATCTTACACATTTTTCTGTTATTCTCTCCAAAGATGATGTCTGAACAGGAGTGGTAATTAATAATTGGCTTATTATTGTACTGAGATACAGTGAAAATCTTGTGCCATCTATACTGATCATTTCAAAAATCAAGATTATTTAATATTATTTCCAGTACACAAGTGTAAAAGAGAATGAGATAATGTAACGTCGGGTCCAATGCAGCAAAAAAAACACAATAAGATAATGAACACAGTAATAATAAGAAACACAATAAATATAAGTACATAGGAATGCTTATATAAATAGTTTGATTGTATGACACTAGGGATAGGAGTGTCAATATGTAAAATGACTCTGATACGAAAAGATAAAGTAGTGGAGGTGGGAGATGTGGTGGGATGGATTAGTGGGTGGAGGAGTTGATCAGCCTTCCTGCTTTGGGAAAGTAATTGTTTTTGAGTCAGTTGACCCTAGTACATAGCCTAACAAAACATAAGTAAATTGAGGTAATACGAAGGAGAAAGCAATAACAGACTGAAGAATATACATTTACAGTTGCAGTTACAAAGAAAGTGTAGTGCAGGTGGACAAATAAACTACAAGAGCAAGGACAATATAGACTGAGAGATCAAGAGTTCTTCTGTATCATTTGCATCCTTTCAAGATTCTTACACCGCAATGGGATAGGAGATGCTTTTGAGTCCAGTGGTGCATGATCTCAAGCTTTTGCATCTTCTGCCTGATGGAAGGGAGAAGAAAGTATGTCCAGGGGTATGGGGGGGGGGGGCGGAGGAAGGGTCTTTGATTATGTTGACTGCACTTCTGAGGCATCAAGATATGCAGGCAGAGGGAATGGATGACAGGCTGGTTCTTGTGAAGTATTGCCAGTTTCCCTATGTAATTAAAGATAGGCCTGTGCACATATCATATGGAAGAATGGTTGAAATCAAGTGGCAAGTTCAGAAGATTCTTAGATGATGCATGTTCCCCTCAGTTGTAGGCCAGTTGGAGAGGGAGTATGATGATGGAAGTAACAAATTCTGACCAAAAATATTAACTTGTTTTTTGGAAGAGCAACACCAATAGAAATTTGACTTACCTCTAATTGAGTCAACACTTTTAAGTATAGCATGGCAGCAGGAATTGTAGGAATAGTTATTGAAGAGCATTGCTATAGATTCACGAAAGCATTAAGACTGCTCAGCTTGTTAGGTCAATGTGGCCAAAAAAGAACATCTCTTTAAACACTGTAGTACATCTCACAGATCTTATCCTTCCCATGCAAAGCACCTCAAAACCTGAGTTACCAACCAGAATCACCATCTGCAGTCCCATTTGCAAGTAACATACTCCCCCTTTTCTCTCTCCTGCTGATCTACCTAGTTGCCCCTGCCCCTTTCCAACGCCCAGCTCCCCCATCCCACAATTATGTTTCTTTCCCCTCTTACAACCACACCAAACGCCCACCACATACACTCACACCTAATATTCCCTCTCCTGTTGTTTTCATCTGTCTTCCCTACCCCCCTTATTGGGTCCCATGCTCCACCACACTTTCCTATGAATCCATCACCTGCAACCATCCACCCATTACCTCCCAGCCTCTGTCACTATTCCCACTCTTTCCTCAACCATTTGCCAATCATATCTCCTTGCCTGGATCCACCTATCACTTACCTGCCCTTGCTCCACCCTTTCCCCTTATTGCTGGTTGTCTTTCCGTCCAGCAGAATGGTTTTGACCCGATATATTGATGGTCCATTGCCCTCCACAGATGCTGCCTGACCCACCAAGTTCCTCCACCAGTATGTTTCTTGCTCCAGATTCCAGAGTCCGCTGTTTCTTGAGCTTCCATCTGTAGTCCCACCCAGCCCACCCTCACTTTGGAGGGCTGATGTGGCCTGTATGCTGCTCCCATGAGTGGGCAAGCAAACCCAGATGGTGCCCGTGCAATCCACCTCTGCCCAAGGAATAACCCTGGCAGACACAATCAGTGTTCTCGTTGGCGAGATGGGTGGTTAAACATTGCCCCCTGGCAAAACGTGCAGATCATTCCAAACAATTTCTAAGCATTATTGAAATTCAGAAGCAATCAAGCAATTTTATTTGTATAGTAGTTTTCAAACACAAGGCAGTTCAGAATGCTTTACTTAGAACAAGATATAAAAATCAAATATCAAATTTCAGACAATATATAAGAGAATAAAATCGCACAAAGATAGATAGGTTAAATAGAAACTACAGTGCAGGAGATTCTAATTTAAAGCTACAGTGAAAAGAAAAGTTTTAAGCCTCGATTTAAAAGAGCATAAAGTTGGGGACAGACCTCACATCCTCTGAAAATTTATTCCAGATAACTTTGGAAAGCATCAAGTTGGATAAGTCCCCGGGACCAGACAAGATGTACCCCAGGCTACTGTGGGAGGCGAGGGAGGAGTTTGCTGAGCCTCTGGCTTTGCATCAGCAATGGGGACGGGAGAGGATCCGGAGGATTGGAGGGTTGCAGATGTTGTTCCCTTATTCAAGAAAGGGAGTAGAGATAGCTCAGAAAATTATAGAACAGTGAGTCTTACTTCAGTTGTTTGTAAGTTGATGGAGAGGATCCTGAGAAGCAGGATTTATGAACATTTGGAGAGGCATAATATGATTAGGAATAGTCAGCATGGCTTTGTCAAAGGCAGGTCATGCCTTACAAGCCTGATTGAATTTTTTGAGGATGTGATAAACACATTGATGAAGATAGAGCAGTAGATGTAGTGTTTATGGATTTCAGCAAGACATTTGATAAGGTACCCCAAGCAAGACTTATTGAGAAAGTAAGGAGGCATGGGATCCAAGGGTTTATTGCTTTGTGGATCCAGAACTGGCTTGCCCACAGAAAGCAAAGAATGTTTGTAGATGGGTCGTATTCTGCATGGAGGTCAGTGACCAGTGGTGTGCCTCAGGGATCTGTTCTGGGACCCCTACTGTTTATGATTTTTATAAATGACCTGAATGAAGATGTGGAGGGATGGGTTAGTAAATTTGCTGATGACAGAAAGGTTGGAGGTGTTGTGCGTAGCCTGGAACACTGTCAGAAGTTACAACAGGACATTGATAGGATGCAAAACTGGGCTGAGAAGTGGCAGATGGAGTTCAACCCAGATAAATGAGAGGTCGTTCATTTTGGTAGGTCAAATATGATGAGAGAATATAGTATTAATCGTAGGACTCTTGGCAGTCTGGAGGATCAGAGGGATCTTAGAGTCCATAGGATGCTCAAAGCTGCAGCGTAGGTTGGCTCTGTGGTTAATAAAGCATATGTTGCATTGGCTTTCATCAATCGTGGGATTGAGTTTATGAGCTGAGAGGTAATTTTGCAGCTATATAGGACCCTGGTCAGACCCCACATGGAGTACTGTGCTCAGTTCTGGTCGCCTCACTATAGGAAGGATGTGGAAACCACAGAAAGGGTGCAGAGGAAATTTACAAGGGTGTTGCCTGGATTGGGGAGCATGCCTTATGAGAATAAGTTGAGTGAACTCGGCCTTTTCTCCTTGGAACGGCGGAGGATGAGAGGTGTCCTGATAGAGGTGTATAAGATGATGAGAGGCATTGATCATGTGGATAGTCAGAGGCTTTTTCACAGAGCTGAAATGGCTAGCACGAGAGGGCATAGTTTTAAGGTGCTTGGAAGTAGGTACAGAGTCAGGGGTAAGTCTTTTACACAGAGAGTGGTGAGTGCGTGGAATGGGCTGCCGACGATGGTGGTGGAGGTGGATACGGTAGTGTCTTTTAAGAAACTCCTGGACAAGTATATGGAGCTCAGAAAATTAGAGGGCTATGGGCAACCTAGGTAATTTCTCAGGTAAGGACGTGTTTGGCAGAGCTTTGTGGGCCTAAGGGCCTGTATTTACTTTAGGTTTTTTTTATGTTCTATGTTCTATATGTGGAGCATAGTAACTTAAAGCTGATGCCCCATGTTTAGTTATGACCCTGGGGATGGTAAGTAGACCTGTCCCAGGTGACCAGAGAGCTCAGGAAAGTTCATAATGCAGCAAGAGATCGGAGATGTATTTTGGCCCTAGACCATTCAGTTCTTTGTAAACCAGTAGTAGTCAATCCTCTGATGGACAGGAAGCCAGTGTAGTGATCTGGGAACTGGAGTGATTGATCTACTTTCTTGGTCTTAGTGAGGACTCTCACAGCAGCATTCTGAATGAGCTACAGTGTCTGAAGAAACTTTTTACAGAGACCTGTGAAAATGCCATTACAATATTCAAGCCTACTAAAAATATATGCATGGATGAGTTTTTCTAGATCTTGATGAGACATAAGCCCTTTATTTTTAAGAAGGTAGTAGGCTGACTTTGTAATTGTCTTAAGGTGGCAGTTAAAATATGATGCAGAAGTAAACTAGTTTCATATGATCCAAATCCTTCCATTCCCTGCATATTCATGTGTCTATCTAACAGCATCTTAAACGCCTCTATTGCATCTGATTGCACCACCATCCTACTCATTACTCTTTGTGAAAAATAAACCTGGATATCACCTTTGAAAATTCTCCTTCTCAGCTTATAGGAATGTCCGTTAGGCCATGAGACCATAAAAGATTGGAGCAGAATGAGGCTATTGGCCAGTCAGGTCTGCTCACCTTTCAATCATAACTGATTCATTTTCCCTCTCCACTCCATTCTCCTGCCTTCTCCCTTAACCTTTGTATGCCTTACTAATTAGGATCCAATTAACCTTTGCTTTAAATATACTCAATGAAATGCCCTCTACAGCTGTCTGTGGCAATGAATTCCATAGACTCTCAACCCTCTGGCTAAAGGAAATTTGTGCCACCCCACATTCTTTTTGAGGCTGTACGCTCAGAACCAGACTCTCCCTCTATTGGAAACACCCTCTAGTATTTGACATCTCTATCCAGGGCAAAAGATTCTGTCGACCCTATCTTTACCTCATTTACAGATAGTTAAATACAATTACAGTTCAAGTAAACAATTAAAGAGAATTTAGATTTTTAAGTGTATTATAGATATCAAAATTCAAAAATATTATCTACATATATGTTTGATATATTTATAATTTATGTTTCCATCTACAAGCTGAGAATTCTCATTGAAGTAAACAAGGTATCTGATGATCTGTCATGGAACAGAATCAAAAAGCCACTGTGCTAGTGTTAGGCCAGTAAGTCCTGCAGAGACCAAGCTTTTTTGCTGGACTGTAGATGGAAACTAGTGACAGATGTGGTGTGCAGTGAAATTACCTGTCACTTGGTTCTCAGATTGTATAGGTGTTTTTTATCAAATATATAGCAGAGTATTGTCAGTTGTTTTTTTTTTGTTAGCAATCACCACATCAGCAAAAGGTCTGTAGCCAAACCAAACAAACAGGAATGTAGTTCTCACTGCAGATGCCATGTCAGAGGTACAGAAGCTTGAAGTCCCAGACCACTAGGTTCAGGAACAGGTCCTTTCCTACAACTATCAGGTTCTAGAACCAACCTGAACAACCCCAAATCTACCCTAAATTGAGCTTTGACCAGTGACCAATCGAGACTTCGGAAGTTTAAGAGGAGGGTATTCCACTCAAAAGGTTGAGCATGGTGCGACTATTTTGTGGATGACACCAAGACTGGGGGTATAGCAGACAATGAGGAGGCTTGCAAAGGGATCTGTATCATCTGGAAAATTGGGTTGAAAAATGGCAGATGGAATTTAATGCAGACAAGTGCACTTTTGCACTTTGGGAAGATCAACCAGAGTAGGTCACACATGGTGAGCAGTAGGGCATGTCTAAATACCAGAAGCTGGTAAGGTTGGGAGGAGCTCGTATAATAGGAAAACAGCATCCTTCATTATACATCCTCACCACCCAGGCCATGCTCTTTTCTCACTACTGCCATCAGGGAGAAGGTACAAGAGCCTCATGACTTGCACCACCAGGTTCAAAAACAGTTTCTACCCCACAACCATCAGGCTCTTGAACAAAGGGGATAACTACACTCACTTGCCCATCCGTTGAGATGTAGCCACAACCAATGACCTTAGTTTAAGGACTCTTCATCTTGTTATTTCATGTTCTCATTATTTGTTGCTATTTATTTATATTTGTATTTGCACAGCTTATTGTCTTCTGTGCTCTAAATGATCTTTCATTGGTCTTGCTATAGTTGCAATTCTATAGATTTGCTGAGTATGCTTGCAGGAAAATGAATCTCAGGGTTATATATGGTGACATATATGTACTTTGATAATAAAAGTCACTTTGAGCTTTGAATGAACTCAGCTTGATCCAAACCTACGTTAAAGGATTGTATTGGAAAAGCTGTTTCATGATCTTCACATATAAAATTGATCATGCCCAACATCCCAAATACCAGAGGAACAGGCATTTTACAGTGAGTTTGATCTGAAGGAGGTGTCAAACATGTTGACACCTATTTGCTGAAGTTTAACTCTGCTTCCTTTCCCAAAGCTCTGCGATCTCACTGTCTATGAGACCTACAGGTTCATAACAAAGTGAGAACTTTAGCTCCTCAAGTTATGAATTCATTCCAAATCCATTGAAATTGCTCAGAATTTTTGAGAGAAACTCATTCAATGACTCCTTAAAAAGGCAATGGACTCAGAATCTTACACATCAAGAACAGGTATAATAATAACAGGACATCAGATAGAATGACTTTCCCTCAGTAACATGGGCTGGTTGACTCATGGACCTACCAGAAAGAGAATAAGGATGATACAGTCAAAGATTGAGAGTGGGTACAGGAGAGCAAAATTTATTGTGTGTGGAGAGATACATTGAGTCACTTGCACTGAACATTGTGCTCTCCTACTTGCAGCAAATGCTCCCCCTGTCTATTTTCTCTCCCCTCCTCAACTACCTGTCCCTCATCAGGAGAAGGAAATCAGAGGTCCATGGAGAATTAGAGGTGGAAAAGGTCAACAACTCTAAGTTCCATGGTGTTATCATGGACCTAACTGGACCAGCACTCAAGTGCAATTACGATCAAAGTACTTACTTACTCTGCTTACTTAGGAGTTTACGAAGCTGCTGCATGACATCTAAAACTTTGACAGACTTGTACGGATGCGTAGTGGAGAGTCTATTGACTGGCTGCATCACAGCCTGGTATGGAAACACCAATGTCCTTGAATACAAAATCCCACAGAAAGTAGTGGATACGGCCCAGTCCATCACAGTAAAACCCTCCCACTACTGAGCACATTTATACAGAGCATTGTTGCAGGAAAGCAGCATTCATCATCAGGGACCCCCACCACCCAGGTTATGCTGCCATCAGGAAGAAGATACAGGAGCCTTGGGATTCACACCACCAGGCTCAGGAACTGTTATTACCCTCCAATCATCTGCTCTTGAACCAAAGGGGATAACTTCATTTTCCCCATCACTGAACTGTTTCGCTCTACGTCAAGCTGCCAAAGATCATGACAAGCTTGGTTTTACCATAAAACCAGGACGAACAAAAATGGTCAGACCAGTTATGCTCACAGATCTTGATTTTGCAGATGACATAGTCCTGCTCTCTGACCAGATGGAGAAAGCACAGCAGCTACTGACAAAAGTGGAAATTGAGTGCAATAAAGTTGGATTTCACTTAAACACTAAAAAGAGAGAGTACATAGCGTTTAACTGCGACAAGGGTACTTTCAAGACCGTAAAGAATGATACCATTAAGAAAGTCTTTGACTTCAAGTACCTCAGGTCAAGAATGATGAGTTCGGAGAAGGATATAAAGATACGGAAGGCGCTGGTGTGGAGGGCTATGAACGACATGAAGGAAATCTGGAAGTCGAACCTGACCAGAGGGCTTAAAAAGAAGATCTTCATAGCAGTCATAGAGTCCATTCTCACGTACGGATGTGAGACGTGGACACTCACCAAGACTATGCGGAAGTCTCTAGATGGTTGCTATACACGAATGCTCCGGATGGCTCTTGACGTGAGTTGGCAACAGCACATGACGAACATTGAGCTCTATGACGACCTGCCGATGCTCACCACTAAAATTGAGGCGAGAAGATTGCAACTAGCAGGGCACTGTCTACGCCACCCCGAGCTACCTGCCAGCCTAGTCATCATATGGGAGCCCAAGCATGGGAGGATGAACCCTGGGCGCCCTCCCAAGATGATGGTCAACATGCTCCTAGAAGACAGCAGTGTGGCTAATGTAGATGAACTGAACACACCGATGAGGGAGAGGGAGAAGTGGAGAGTCTGTCATCATGCCCGACGCCGGCCCCCTAGGCCTGAGTCGACGTAATAGTAGTAGTAGTAGTAGAACTGTTTCTCCCAACCAATGGACTCACTTTCAAGGACTCTTCATCTCATGTTCTCGATATTTATTTCTTACTTATTTGTTATTATTATTTCTTTCTTTTTGTACTTACAGTTTGTTGTCTTTCGCACACTGGTTGAATGCCCAAGTTGGTGCGGTCTTTCATTGATCCTATTACAGCTATTATTCTATTATGGTTTTATTAAGTATGCCTGCAAGAAAATGAATCTCAGGATTCTATATGATGACATACATGTACTTTTATAATAAATGTACTTATAGAACTTTCAACATTGAATCACAATGTATCTTTTCCTCCTCTCTCCCTTCCATCTGTCCACCTCCTCCCAATCACAGACTCCATCACCTTCTCCTATCAGATTCCTTCATCTTCAGCTCCTTGCCACTGTCACCTATTTTCTGTGTCCCCTCAGCTGCTGGTACCATTCCCAATTCTGCTCCTCCTCATTTGAATTACCTGTCAGATCTTGTTCCACCCTTCCACTCCAAGTTTTTTATCTACCTAGCTCTCCTCTATATTTCAGTCTGGATAAGGAGCCTCAACCCAAAACATCACCTTTCCATTTTCCTCCATAGATGCTGCTTGACCCATAGGGTTTCTCTCGCAACTCGTGTGTTGCTTCAAGTTCAAGCATCTGCAGCTTCTTATGTCTACAAAGTCACCCAGTTTATTTTACAACATGAGGTGCATCTTCCAATGATAATAGGTCTGTGATTTATTGAAGTTATACTAAAGTGGAGGCTACCAGCCTTCTCCTTACCACCCTCCCCCCCCCACCTTCTTTATAGGGTCCCTGCCCCCTCCCTCTTCAGTCCTGACGAAGGGTCTCGGTCCGAAACATTGACTGTCCATTTCCACGGATGCTGCCCGACCTGCTGAGTTCCTCCAGCGTGTTGTGCATGTTGCACAATACTCCAAATTAGGCCTCACCAATGTCATGTACAATCTCAACATAACATCCCTTCTCCTGTACTCAATACTTTGATTTATGAAGGCCAATGTGCCAAAAGCTTTCTTTATGACCCTATCCACCTGTAACATTACTCTCAACGAATTATAGACTGGTATTCCCAGATCTCTTTGTTCCATCGCACTTTTCAGTGCCCTACCATTCACTGTGTAAGAACTACCCTGGGCAGTCTTACCAAAGGGCAAAACTTTGCACTTGTCTGCATTAAATTCCCATCTGCTATTTTTCAGCCCAGTTTTCCAGCTGGTGCAGATCCTGCTGCAAACTCTGACAATCTTCCTCACTGTCCACCACATTCCTTCACCTTATCTGCTAGGGGAAACCTTATTCCTTCTTTTTGTCATCATAATTTCTTTCCTCAGTGTTCTCTTTCATTTCACATACTCCATAAGCACCTCATTTGTTCCTACCTGCCTGTACCTGAATGTACCTCCTTTTTTTCCTTAACCAGGGCCTCAATATCTCTTGAAAACCAAAGTTCCCTACATCTTTTATCTTTGCCTTTTATTCTGACAGGCTCGTACAAGCTTTGTACTCTCAAAATTTCACTCTTGAGGTCTCCCACTAACCAAGGACACCTTTGCCAAAGAACAGCCTGTCCCATTCTACACTTGTCAGATCCTTCCTGACACCATCAGTATTGGGCTCTCTCCAATTTAGATTCTGAACCTGCGGACCACACCTACATTTTTGCATATTTATTTTGAGGCTAATGGCATTGTGGTCTCTAGATGCAAAGTGTTTACCTGCACAAACTTCTGGCACCTACTCTGTCTCATTCCCTTAAGGCAGATAAAGTATCATACACTCTCTTGTTGAGACTTTCACATATTGGTTTAGGAAATTTGCGTGAACACATTTGACAAGCTCTATACCAACTAGTCTTCTTACAGTATGAGAGTCCTGGTCAATATGTAGAAAGTTAAAATCACCTGCTATAACAACCTTTTGGTTCTTGCAACTGTCTGCAATCACTCTACAAATTTGTTCCTCTAAATCCCTCAGACTGTTGGGTACTCTGAAATAAAGCCCCATTAACATGGTAATCAGTGAGAAAGAAATTGTGGATTTTTGTCACTGATTAAATGCCTTTTGGATTCTTTTACATGTATATACAATTATCGCAGGGAGTTTTGTGGAGCCACTGGCCCTATAACCCCATTAGAAATATTCTGGTGAACAATTCAGCTTGGTTCACACTGCAGAGAGCCACAAAACAACATTATTTATGCTTCCTTCGCCAGGATTAAAGTGAAGTTCTGATGTTGCTGTGCTGACCAAGAGAAATGAATACTAATTCCACTATAACTTCTGGCCACAGTCACCTATCTGTGTCAAGATTATTCAATATGCATGCTTCACATGATGTTTCTGCTGGCAGTGCCAATGTGGAACACAGCAGTGCCAAGCAGCCAAGGTCCAAGCCAATGTCAGTATCCCAGGTCCTGAGGCAACCTCATACCTGCATCTTTAACTGGGCTTGATTGTCCTGTAATCTCCCTAAACAGGTTCTTTTTGCTATTGACAGAACTCATTTTTTACAAACATGGCTATGTGCAGAACACTTTGCTGAAGCATAAATATTCATCAGGATTCAGGAAGACACTTATCCTATATTTCTATTCAGTAATGAACCTTGCAGATTACTGTGGTGTGTGAATGGACACTTGGGAATAGCCATGATCCCTTTGAAGATCGGTAGCCCCAAAGGCAGTCAGATAGCCCACCAACATGATCCAGCTCTCTATGGGAGGGAAATGAGAATGGGGAGCAGGCGTGCCAGAGAAGGAGCACTGGTCATAGAAACATTAGCACGAATCTTGTAATAGAGTATGCTAAATTTGGCAGCAAGCCATTCCTTAGACTAAAATGAATACACTTTAAAGGTTTGGGGAATGTCAATCTTCCCAGGTGGGCAAGTGTTGATCACTAATTTATTTGTTTAAAGAATCTGGACAGGACTGCGTGTTTACTATCCATCCTTAATTACCTCTGGACTGACAGCATGGTTAAGTCTCAATCAAACTGTTGCCTACAGCCACATTTAGACCAGGTGAGGATAACAGACATTGGAAAGAGTACAAAGGAGGTTTACAAAAATGATTCTGGTATTGAAAGTCTTGTCGTATGAAGAGAGTTTGAAGGCTCTGGGCCTCTACTCACTGGAATTCAGAAGAATGAGGGGTGACCTCACTGGAATCTATCGAATGTTGAAAGGCTTCAGTAGAGTGGATGTTTCCTATGGTGAGGGAGCCTAAGACTAGAGGACATAGCCTCAAAATAGAGGAGTGTCCTTTTAGAATGGAGATGAGGAGGGATTTACTTAGCCAGAGAGTGGTGAACCTGGGGGCTGTGGAGGGCAAGTCATTAAGGCAGAGGTTGATAGATACTTGATCAGTGAAGTCATGAAGGGATACGGGGAGAAGGCAGGATATTGGGCTGAGAGGGAAACTGGATCAGAGGAAATGACAGAGATGACTTGATGAGCCAAATGGCCAAATTCTGCTCCTTTATCTTATGGTCTTATAGTCTATGGTCCTATTTCTTCTGTCCACACCTGAGACAATCTTCTCCCACTGTATTTCTTTTAGCAAAAGAAAACTGCAAATCAAAGCAGTTCTTTAATATTAATTAAAAAGGAAACATTTTCACTGCATTGGAACAGTGCCATGCTTTTCCAGAACATAGAACTTAACTTAAAACATTGTATGATAGGATCAGGTCTGTCAGTCCACAATGTCTGTTCTGAGCACAATTTCAAATTAAACTTACCTGCAAAAGTTCCATATTCTTCATTCCCATTAATGCTCATTCACTGTCCAAGTATCTATTAACACCACTGTCACCTGTCATCCTACCACCACCCTTGGCAGTCCATTCCTGCAATCTACTACTCTCTGTGTAAAAAAACGTGCCGAGGGCATCTCCTTTAAACATTCCCCCCCCCGTGTTAAAGTTATATCCCCTTGTATTTGACATGCCTCTCATGAATTTATAACTCTCGATCAAGTTTCCCCTCAGCCTACGTACCAAGAGAAAACAACCAGTTTGTCCAAGCTCTCCTCATAACTGAAGTCCTCTAATCCAGGTAGCATCCTGAGGAACCTCCTCTGCTTCCACATCCATCTTGTAATGAGGATAAGCAGAACTGAATGCAATACTGCAGATGCATCCTAACCAGTGTTTTATAGAGTTGTAACATGTTCCGTGTCTTTAGAATTTGCTGTATGCCAGTGTTTAGGAAGACACTCAGTAGATCACACTGGAAACCTGTCCACCTCACTAAATTTGGATGGTAGATTCACATTCCAGCAGAAACCACTGCATGTGGAAATCTGATGACCAGGTAGAAAGCGACCTTAAACAACGGGGCATTTAACTTCAAACCCATCTTCTGCCAGTACTGTGGGCCACAAGAGTCACGGGTAGCTGCAAAGTCCTGGCACTTTCCCGGTAATTATGTGATAGCCATGTGGCTGTAAAACGCCTGGTTCAAATTTTTAATGGGATCATAGGAAGAGGCCATTCAGTCCCTTGAAAATGTTCCACCATTCAATGAGGTCATTGCTAACCTTGGGCCTAACCCCACAGAAATGTTTTTTCCCCAAAACCCTTGCTATCTCAAAATGGGTTTTCAGAAGAAATCTTGCATCAGCTGCCAAGTGTATAAGAGAAACCAAATATATTACCACCCTCTTTGTGTGGAAATGGTTCTGCACTTCATCTAAAGAACCTTGCTCCAATATTTAGCCCAAGATTACCAAACACAAGTAGTTTATCACTATTTCCTCCATCACTTCTCCATAATACTCTGAGAACAGAGAATATTAATCTGAGTCTTTCTTTGATTATGCTCAGCAAAACCTGTGACTGAGATATTATGGAAAGGATTTTACCCTGGCGCAGTGAGGGAATGAGAACTAAAATAGGCCAGCAAAGGCTCAAGGTGCAGGTCAGATCACAGACAGTACGTTTTTAAGGTCACATTGGAGCTCACAGAGGGAGAGAATGAGAGAATGGCAACAACAAAGAGATTAATTAAGTTAAGCTATTGAGGGAGGAATGAAATGCTTTCAGTAATGGAGAAGTTAAGAAAGATATAGAGGAATATCAGGAATTTTGTATGGTTGTAGTCATAGAGCAATACAGCACAGAACTGGGCCCTTTATCCCATTACATCTGTGGCAGCCTATTGGCCTGTCTACACTGATCCCATTTGTCCACACTAGGTACTGTGTGGATCCTTCTGAATTTTGCCTATTTAGCTGCCTGGTAAAGCATCTCTTAAGCATAGTGACTGTATCTGACTTCAACACTCCTCTGACAGTGAGCTCCAGATATTAACCACACTCTGTAAAAAAGCTACTCCTCTGATCACCTTTATAAGTCTTACCTATCACCTTAAACCCATGTCTGTCTGGTTTGATACCTCTATCATGGGAAAATGAATCTGATTCTTTATGCATCTTATAATTTTATATACCTCTATCAGGCCTTTGCATCCTATGCACCAGGAAAATTAAACCTACCCTGTTATATTTTGTAACGTCAAAACATTAAACTAATTCAAAGGAACTCATGGATTCCGAACTGTGGCTCTAACTACGAGTTTGCTTTAAACGTGGTTAAAGATTTCTGAACTGAATGCCCTTCTCTGTGGTAGTGTCATTTTCTCAGATCTTAATTCTACCTCTGTTTGTCATTGCATTATTGCCACTTCAGCGTTTCTATGTACACGACTT
Source organism: Mobula hypostoma (assembly GCF_963921235.1). Taxonomy (NCBI): domain Eukaryota; kingdom Metazoa; phylum Chordata; class Chondrichthyes; order Myliobatiformes; family Myliobatidae; genus Mobula; species Mobula hypostoma. The sequence goes on from NC_086098.1 coordinate 130,191,655, forward strand.
CAGATTGCAATGCTGTCTTTGCACTGTTCTGCTGCATTGTATTTAGTATTTATTATCACTGTGTCTACTGTTTACTCCATGAGGTTCACACAAACAAGGAATTTCATTCCACCCTGGTGTATATAACAATAACCTAATCTAGGGTATGCACTACACACACACACACACACACACACACACACACACAAGCACACACACATGCACACACAGACACACGACGCACACACGCACGCAGACACACACAGACACATACACACGCACATGCACGTGCACACACACACATGCACACACACAGACATATGAAGGTATACACACATAGACACACACACACACATACACACACATGCACATACACAGAAATACATGCACACGTGCGCACACACACACATACATGCCCACACTCACACACATGCACACTCACACACAAATACACACATATGCACGCACATGCACACACACAAACACACATATAAGCAATACCTAGGCACCACACCAATAGACACATATCTTTGCTCACAAGTATATATATGCAACACAACAACACACACGCTGTTATACCACATCTCTCATCTTGCTTCGTTCCTTTCCTGTACTTCTGTCTTTCCTTCCCTCCCCTCTCCTCCCTTTGACTGTAGCCAGAATGGAGACTGCAGGAGATGTCAGGAAAGTGAATGGTAAATTATTCCAGAGACGCTGTCCTCATTCATTAATACAGCATTCTGCCCCGCCTCTGCGAGGTAAGATTCTCAACCTGCTGGAGTTCAGACTCTGCAACTGTGGCTGTGCAATTATTATTATTGCTGGGCACAGATAAAGAGAAGAAACCAAAATTGTTAATGTGATTTTACAAATAACATTAATAGTTAACCAGAGATTGAAAGCTCAAAATGAGGTCTTTGGAGACTCTAGGAGCTCTGAGCAACAAGTCACTGGGTTGTGGATCAGGCTAGCCGGAGAAGCTATTTAATTCAGACAGCTTGGTCAGAGCTAGAAAGGTTTGCCAGTAGCTCAGATCATTGGATGCCTGTAAAAAATGTCTGGACTCTGTCATGGATTGGATTGGCATACCAAAGAACAAGGCTCAATAGGTTGAAAGACTCCTTGTCCAAAGCAATTATTGTATGATATCTCGTACCTGGAGAACCCCAACATATGCTAGGAGCTAGCTCATTTTCACCATGAGATACCAGTGGGCCAGCTTCTGGCCCACATTACTCATACGCGCGTACACTGACTGCACCCTTGTCCCGCTCCTCATCCAGTCTCACTCATCCACACCATTACACCTAAGATGCTGCAAAGAAGGAGTTAAATGTGATTCCTCCTTGGTAAATGCTTAAATAAAATGGAAATCTGTTCGCTTGGAGAGTGATTGTTTTGAGAAAGTACAACGGAACCAGTCCACAACAATGTTTTAAGAAAGTTAGGGGTGTACAAGTCTACAGCCGTAACAATGGAGGATGGTGAAAAACATGTGTTTTCATGGGAAGGCAAGGCCATTGTGCAGGTGCAGGTACCAAATGCATAGAAAAGTACCAGCATAAGGAGATTAGAAGGAGAAGGGACATTCTCTTTGTGCAGTGCAGAAGAGAGCTTTGTCCTGGTGATGATGATAGGGAGCGGGATGTCAAGGGTATCAGAGAATGTTGAATCGGAGTTAGACATAGACTCAGACTTAGAGACAGAGCAGAGGCTGCATGGAAGCATTCAGCAGATCAGCTCATTTAGAGGATAAAGATTATTTTGATTTCAGTACTGCTTCTACTTACTGTGGTAGAGATTTGTTTTTCCTTTTGTGTTTTTCCATTTCTGCTAGTTCTAATGAAACGTTTCCTTGTGGCCTTGAACATGAGTCTTGTCTCCTTTTGTTTGCGAGTACATATACAAATACCCTGAGCTTAGCCAGGAAAGAGCATACAATGGATTTTAAAATAATTTTCGTTTACAAATGTTCTCCAACATTTCAGTATCTTTTGTTTCCCTGACCTCACACTGCCTCCTTTTCAGGGTGACAGGAGCGTCCATATGCTATACAGTATGAACTACATGTTGCATTAAGAATATGGAAACACAATCTAGGCTAAGTAAGAAGGCTCAGAAATATCACAGGATATAGCGCAGTACAGCACAGAAATGAGAATGCTATTGTGCTCATAGACTCACTCGGCCCAAGATGTCCATGCCGGCCATTTAAATGGCACACAGTCTATGCCCCTCCCATTCCCTGCCTATTCGTGTGCCTGTCTCATAAACCTTGCCATCATATGTGCTTGGATTTCTCCTCTCTAGGAAGTGATGTCTTAAAGGTTGAATGTTTACCACCCAGGTAATCAAAAGAGCACAAAATGAAAATTAGTGTGGCTCTTTCTGGTGTTCCAACTAATATCCATCCTTCTACCAATACCACAAAAACACAAATAAGTAGTTGGGTCTTTGGTCTTTGGGCTTTTATGTCACCTTCTGGTGTTTACGCTGGAAGTTGAGTTCTGGATATAGTTCAATAATATGCAGGAATATAACCTCCAAGTTCATGAAAATGTGTGGTGTTTTCTCTAAGGATACTGGCATTTTAAATGTTTTTCTTTGCTTACCATGACCTTAAGTTGTTAAACAGTTGTGCGCTGGACAAGTTTTACATGCGGCCCAAGGTGGTTTGATGCATCAGTGGAGTCAAGTGGAGCTTTGCCTTTATAGGGCTGCTCTGTTGGGCCATTCGGAGGACATTTAAGAATCTATCTATTGTCGCTTGTAGACCAGACTGAATAAAAATAGCTGGGCGGTCTGCCTTGCAGGCAATTGTGAACCATTTGGGTTTTTAAACCACACCAAGCAGCTTTACATGAATAATTTTGATATCTTTTTTAAAATTTTAACAAAATTGAAATCTATTAACCATCAAGGGATGGTTTAATATCACCTACTGCTGGATTAGTAGCCTTGAAATTTAACAATAATGCTACTGTGCCTATTAACCCATCAGTCACACACTAAGGAATAGGGAAAGAGGGGCCTAGTGAGAATTTCTGACTGCTTAGACTCAAGGCAATAAGACTTACATTTAATATTGCTACTTTATTTATTTGAAAATCTGACTTTGAAAGAGCAATAATAATAAAAAAAATAAATTTTCACCTGTTCCTGTTAGGTCTGCCTGTGGCATCTTACTTAATACAGTATTATATCCCTGTGCTGCATTTTAGCAAAGATTAAAAAGAGATGAAAATCGATAGGGTAAATGAGGATGCAGAAGTGTAAGTGGGAATAGAAATGTAATCTCTTGGAATGTACAATTTTGTGAATAAAATATGCAAGAGTCGTTTTATGTGCTTAACAAAAGCCACAGTCCTTTACTTCCATTACGAATAAACCAAAAGCAGTCACCTTACACTAACCTCATTATGTCAGACACCATCTCTTAAAGTGAACACAATAACACAATGATGGTGTTTATGAATTGTGTATAACAGTGTCTATTATGAATAATATGAATTTCTGCATAGCATAAAAGTATAGAAGGAAGCATAATCCAACCCTGGCTAACAATAGAGGTTAAGATCCAATGAAGTAACAAATAAGATGTTGGACTAAGTAGCAACCTGGGAACATCCCAGATTTCAGCAAAGAAGGACACAAAATTGATTGAGAGCAAAAGTAGACCATGGGAGTAAACTTGCAGGGGACATAAAAGTAAACTGTAAAAACTTTGAATAATGAGAGAAATGTTATTAAAGTTTAGCTACCCCGGCAGTCAAAAATACAAAAATTCATAATAGGAACAGAGAACTGTTGGAACAATTAATCTGGCCAGTGTTTATATAAAGTAACAAAGAATTTTCCAGAAATATTAGGAAACCAAGAACCTTATGAAGCAAAGGAACTAAATGAAATTTGTTTTTGTAAAGATTCAAAGTACATTTATTATCAAAGAATGTATAAATTATACAATCTTGAGATTTGTTTGCTTGCAGGCAGCCACAAAGCAAGAAACGTGAAAGAACCCAATTTTTTAAAAAAGTAAAAATCAGAGAACAACACTCGATGCGCAAGAGAAAAGGGGAGAAAATACAAATCAGTCAAGCGATTTAAGTGGGTAATAATATAAGAAAACAATGTTAGAGAAATTCATTTTATTGAAAGTCAATACATCCCCTGTGCCTGATAATTTATATGTCAGAGCATTAAAGGAGGTAGGCATGGAAAGAATGGAAACCGAGTAGTATATCTAATCAAATACATCACAGGCAGATCCCTCCCCACCATCATTAGTCTTTAGGTGAGGCATTGACTTAAGGAGGTAACATCAGCCATCAACAAACATCAACTAGACCATGCCATCATCTCACAGCTACCATCCGGCAGGAGGTACAGAGATACAGAACTCTGAAGTCCCACACCACTAGGTTCATGAACAGCTACTTCCCTCCATCCATTTGGCTCTTAAAGCAACCTGCACAATTCTAATCACTACCTCAGTATAACAACACAATAGCTACTTTAATCAATGGACTCTACAATGGACTTTTTTCTAATTGTGTACTTTCTCCTAAGACATGTATAATATATGTTTAATTCCACTGAGATGCAACACTGAGCATCATAGGAAGTCACTCCTGCCTGTGGCCATCAAACTTTTCAACTCCTCCCTTGGAGGGTCAGACACTCTGAGCCAATAGCTGGTCCTGGACTTATTTTCATCTGGCATAATTTACATATTATTATTTAATTGTTTATGGTTTTATATTGCTATATTTATACTCTATACCTGGTTGGTGCAACTGTAACAAAACCCAATTTCCCTCGGGATCAATAAAGTATGTCTATCTATCTATCTATCTATCCATCTATCCATCTATCTATCTATCTAATGTTTTTCTTGTAAATACTGCTCATTTGATGTTATGTACCTGTGATGCTATGACAAGTAAATTCTTCATTGCACTCGTGCATACATGCACCTATGCATATGAAAATAAACTCTGCGTTGATTTTGAATATTGGTTATCGTTCCGCAGAATCCTATGGACTGTGAAGCAGTTCTCACAGATTGGAAGATGGCAAACTCACCCTTTTATTTAAAATAAAACAAGCGAGAAACCTGAATCCTACAGATTGGGGAAAATGCTAGAGACTATTATTAAGAATAACACTACACTTGGAAAATAAGAAGATTGAACAAAATCTAAAGGATTTGTGAAAGGGGAAAGTGTTTGACAAAACTAATGGTATTTTTAGATCATGAAGCTGCTAGAAGAGATAAAGAACAACAAATAAATGAATATCTGAACACAGAAGGCGGAGTATTGGGAGAGAGTGGGAATGTAATCTTGGGGTAGAGTATCGATCTTAATCATACTGAATAGTAGAGAAAGATCAAAGGGCCGAATGGCCAACACCTGACCTTACATTTTCATGTTTCTGTAATCAGCTCGAAGCTGTTGCTTCCATTACATCATGGAGAGGTTGGACAGCTTAAGTTTTCATTCCGTGGGCAGCATGATAGCGTAGTCATTAACACAAGGCTTTACTATACAGACGACCCAGGTTCAATTCCCACCGCTGTCTTTAAGGAGTTTGTATGTTCTTCCTGTGACCATATGGGTTTCCTCCAGGTGCACCGGTTTCCACATACAGTCCAAAGACATACCAGTTAGTAGGTTCATTGGTCATTGTAAATTGAGCCATGATTAGGCTAGGATTAAATCAGAGGATTGTTGTGTGGTGAGGCTCAAAGGGCCGGAAAGGTCTGTTCCACGCTGTATCTCAATAAATAAATAAAGAGCACAGATGACTGAGAAGTGATTTATAGATGTATATAAAATGATGAGGAGTAATAATAGGTTTAATGAACTTCATCTTTTCCCCAAAGTTCAGGAATAAAGAACTAAAGTGAGAGGGGAAAGATTTAATAGGAATCTTGAGGGGTAATTTTTTTTTCTGAAATGGGCGATACATATATGGATTGAGCTGCTAGAGAAAGTGGTTGGGGCAAGTACACAAACAACTTTTAAAAGATATTTGGACAGGTACACAGATGTTAAAAAAGGTTTAGAAGGCTATGAGCTGAATGCTGGTAAGTGAGACTTCCTTGTTCGGCATGGCCCCTTGGTTAGTAGGAACTAGTTAAGCCAAAGGGTCTGTTCCTATGACTAAATGACCCTATCTCTGGAAACAGTTTTAAAGCATAGAGGAATGGGGGTACACCTGTATTTATAAAACTCCCTCTGGTCAGCCTTAAAATAGCTGTGCATACTTAAGAACACACTTGGACTTTTGGTGTTTTCATTCCAGCCTTGAGAGCAGATACTGCAGAGGAAATGTCGGGAGAATGAAATGGAGGTGGAGGAGGGGCAGAGAGTCATGTGGAGAAGAGGTTCATAAGAGAAGAGTTATAATGGAAGAAGAACGAGATAAACGTGGATTTGAAGGGTAGAAGATGATGTGTTGAGAAAAGAGGATCAAGAGACATAAGAAAGAGGGGTGGAGCAAAGTTTGAGAGGAAAAGGGAGCGAGCAAGGGTATCTAGCAAGGACATAAATGAGCAGTTTTATGACTATCTGGTAGGTTTTCAGGTCACAAGTTGTGCAACTCGCAGAGACTCTGCCTAAAAGCTCCAGGGACCCAGGTTCAATCCAGGACTCATGTGCTGTCTGTGTGGAATCTGCACGTTCTCCCTCTGACCAAGTGGAGCTTTCCCCACCCGCACCACTTTCCTTCCACATGCCGAAGACCAGCAGGTTGATGGGGTAATTGACCAGTATAAATCGCCCCTGGTGTGTGGGTGAGTGTATGGGTACAATGATGGAAATATGGGCAAAAAAAGGTTACATAGGAAATTACTGCAAAATGGAATTGCTCTGAGAGCCAGAAAGAATTAATAGACTAAATGTCGGGAGTTCAAAGAAAGATAAAGACTTGGCCAGAAGGGGAAACCTCAGCATTGTGGTACTGTTTTGAAAACACGGACTGGAATGCGTTCATGGAGATGGCTACCTATGACTATCACATTAATATTGATGAATATGCGAGATCTGTGATTGGCTACATAGAGAAGAACGTTGAGGACATCACCATTATTAAACACATCTATGTGAGGGCAAATCAGAAACCATGGCTGACAGCAGAGGTTTTTCGGCATGGGTAAGAGATCAGGATTCCGCCTTCAAATTGGGGGACAACTAGTTCTCACGGCAGCAGGATCTGCGCTTTCCCACTCCATCAGGAAGGCAAAGCAGGATATACAGTCATTTCTGTGACTCCAGAGACATGAGACACATGTGGCAGGACATTCAGACCACAACGCATTACAAGTCCACCCTGCACATCAACGACAGCGACACTTCTCTTTCTGACAGGCTGAATGTCTTTTTTCCTCCCGTTTGTCCAACGATCTCTTTGACCACCTCCAGTCAGGGAGGAGGTACTATAGCATTAGAATAAGAACTGTTAGGATGGAAAATAGCTTCTTGCACCAGGCCATAAGACTTCTGAGCTATCTGCCTCCACATGTGAAGCACCAGTATCGTTATAATGTTTACTTCTTAACATGTGTTGCAACTGTTCCATATTATTTGTTAACTGACTAGTGATAATATTACTTTATATGGTATGTGTGTGAGTGATATGTACTGTGCTGTGTATGTTGGTCCAGAGGAACGTTGCTTTGTTTGGTATGGTTGAATGACAATAAACTGAACATGATATGGGAGTATCTGACATATGCTTAGGTGGGATAGCCATCATCACGGAGGTGATGGTTGAGATCATCATCAGTCTGGTCAAATCTTTTCTCATCACGCATTCTACCCTCCTTACACTGTCCCTGGGCAACCCAGGCCAGTTACAGTTTTTCTTCGATTTCTCTCTGATCCTGGTGTCACCAAGGTGATTAATTCATAAACAAAATAGCCTTAGCAACGTAGAGGAAACTAACGATTCTATGAGGGCATTTGGGGATAGACATTAATGCCAGCCTTTCCAGGGCCATCCCATATCCTGTTACGTTAAAGAAAAAGCACCAAAGGAGGATATTCCAAACATTGCATCTTGGCCAATAATGATTCTTCAAACTGAGCTATTACCAGGAAATTGCTGAGAAGCTGTTTCCTCATGTGAAGATTGGGATTGAAATTGGTTTATTATTGGTACATTTATCAAGATATAGTGGAAAGCTTTTGTTTGAGGGTCACTTAGATTATTCCATACATAGAAACATCGAGCTACCACAAAAGGAGGGAAATTGGAATGCTGGATACAGTGTTAGAGTTATAGAGGAAGTACAACACAGTTAGACAAATAAACTGCAAGGGCCACAATGAGGTAGATTGAACGATCAAGACTATCTTTTAGCACATGAGAGGTTTCATCAAGAGGCTGAATACTGTGATACAATAAAATTGTATTTTTACACCAGGAGCAGTTGGATTGTGCGTAGTGGGAGTTACATTTGAAAAGAAGCTGCTATGTTTTGTAATTTCAAATATTAAAATAATCTGAAGGAAAATAAGAGAACCAAGTTCATGTTTACTTTAAGCGAAGTGCGTGCATATCCCATGGTAACATCATGACGTATGCAATTCACATATTTTTGCATATAACCCATAGAGAATTATCTAAATTAACAAGAATGTTTAATCAAACAAGATATTTACAATATTACTGAAATATTAAATGCACAATGCTCCTCCCTGCTTAGCTATAAACTCCAAGTCAGTAGGGAATGCTTCTCAACTATATACACAGCATACTATATAATACAACTACTATATATATATATATATATATATATATATAGACATCTCCAACATAGTATATTTTAAATGGTCCCGTTCAGGCCTAAGGATTTACTCGCTGTAGAGGTGTTCTTATTCCTGTGGGGTAATGTCTTTCCTGACAAGGGGAGTCACTCTGCTTGGCAAGTGAGACTTGTGGCTGTGAAACAATCTCAGGTTCTGGAACCTCCTCAATGGTGGTTGTAGGAGTTAACTCTGAGGCTGCAGGAGGTGCTTCTGAGAGCAGCAGCCACCTTTCTTCTCTAATAATTGACTCTCCTCTCCTCAACTGATCAAAGTGTCATCTCCAGATGACGTCAGATGCAATCTTCACTGCATAGGAGAGGGGACCAATTCTGTCCTTAATCTCTCTGAGTACCCACTTATGATCACCTCTGCAGTCCCTCAACAGGACTGCTTGTACAGGAGTGAAACATTAAACCTCCTTGTTTTAGAAGCCTTCAGTTTGTCTCGACTGTTTGTCCCACATACTCCTTCTGAGATTGGGTTTGAGGAGATCCAACTGTAAACGCAAGGGACGACCCGAGAACAGTATATCTGGTGAGTTATTGGCTGTGGAGTGTGCTGCATTGTGATATGCAAGGAGAAAATTGACGAGCCTCTGATTCAATATCAGTGTAGTGTGTTCTGCTGATATTGCTCACAGTTCGTACCACAAACTCTGGACAAATCTTTCCTGAAAGCCATTTGTAGCTGGATGGCACAGTGCAGATATAATATATCTTATTCCATTCATTTTTAGGAATGATGAAATTGCTCTGCCATAAACTGTAGTCCGTTGTCACAGACTAGGTGCTCTGGAACACCAGTCCTTGTGAAGACGCTTCTCAACACAATAACAGTGTGAAAAGCTGTAGTGGAGGTTATCGGGAACACTTCGGGCCATTTTATAGCTGCATCTACCACCACCAAGACATTTGTGTCCATGAATGGTCCAGCAAAATCCACATGAATCCTCTGCCAAGGCAATGCAGGCTCTTCCCAGGGATGCAAAAAAAAAACACTGCTCTTGGCACCTTCTGGACATGTTCGTGCCCCACACTATGCATGGCAACCTGCTCGATCTGCTGATCTATTTCAAACCACCAGACAAAGCTTCGAGCCAACACTTTCATTTTGATAACGCCTAGATGACAGGCATCCAGCTCCTCCAACAATTTACCTCTCAGCTTGGATGGTAGAACAATTCTGAAACCCCACATAAGATGACCTCGGTCAAGGCAAGTTCATCTCATTGCTGGTAAAACAGGGAAACTGGAATTTCTGCTGCACACTCCGGCCATTCAGGTGGCCGTGTAGACCTGAGACAGTGTAGTGTCCTTCCTGGTTTCCCTTTGGATCATGTCTGCCGTAATAGAAAGACTTACAATTTGCATTAGGGAGAATATGTCAAGAAGAGTGTCTTGTTTAGTAAATTTTTTCTGGTACTTCCTTTTCCAAGGGTAAACAAAACAATCCATCAGCATTTCCATGATTAGTCATTTTCTTGAATTCAATCTAGTAATTGTGTCCTTCATGAAATATAGCCCATCTCTGCATTCCCGCTGCTCTTGTTGTTAGTGGAGCACCCTTCTGTGGATTGAAAATGGACACTAGTGGCTGATGATCAGTAACAGAGGTAAACCCTCTCCCATATATGTACTGGTTGAAACATTTTACACCCCAAACCAGGCTCAAGGCCTTTCCGTCAATCTATGCATAATTTTCTACTGCAACCATAGGGGAGCATGCTGCAAAGCCTATGGGGTGTTTACTTCCATCACTCATCATACGTGCCATGACTGCACCTATACCATAAGGTGAGGCATCACAGACAAGCTTCAATGGATGATATTGATCATAATGTGTGAGTATAGTGAACAACGTCACCATTTCCTTTGCCTTTTGGAAAGCCACCTCTCACTGCTTTGTCCATTGCCAGTTCTTTTCGTTCTACAATAATGAGTTCAAGGGGTGGAGAAAGTTAGCCATATTTGATAGAAACCTGTTATAGTAATTGACAAATCATAAAAAGGACCTTAACTGTGATACATCCTTTGGCCTTAGAGGCATCTACTACTGTCTGAATTTTCTCGGCACACTTGTGTAATCCTTGTGTGTCAGTAGTGTAACCACAGTAAGTGATGCTTGGTTAAGGTATTGACACATGTCTCATCATTCTCTGAGCCAATAATCTTCCAGCCTTTTAACACTATCTTGAGATTTCAAAATGTTCCTTGTCATCTTTACTGTAACAGTGATGTATTCCAGGTAACACTGAGTGCCTGGGCAGCCTTGTAACACCTGGACAATAGATTACTACCAGAGTGTAGGAGCAGATGATACTCCAAAAATAAGACTATTTTAGTGATACAGCTTTTTGAGAGGTTTTATGGTGAAAAGCAATTTGAACTCTCCTTCCGTTTCCATCTGTATATTGGCCTCGTCTAAGTCCACTTTGCAGAAGTGTTTCCTCTAGAAAGGTTTACAAAGATAACCTCAGTCCTGAATAGAATATATTGATCTACCTTCAGAACTGAGTTGATGGTGACCTTAAATCACCAAAGGTCCTAACAGACCATCTTCTTGACTTCTTGGATCAGTGACATTGCCCAGAGGCTCCATTCAGCATTGGAAAGAATTCCTTCGGCCTCCATGTAATCTAGCTCACTGGCTACTTTGTCACAGATGGCTTAAGGAACTAGACAGGCTTTGCAAAACTTGGGTGCAACATTTTGATTTAACACTAGTTTACTCTTGATAGGTTTGAGTTTTCCAATGCCATACTTGAGCACTGCTGTGCCTTTCATAATTTGCTTTCAGTTGGCTTCATTGAAGGGGATGTGGCATGCAAATTGTGTTTGGATCTCCAATCAAGTTGTAGTTGTCTCAGCCAATCATGTCCCCACATTGCCAGTCCTCCGGTTTTTACCACATACAAACTCAGTGTATTGATTGTTGAATTTCACTGTCATGAATGTCATTTCCACAGGAGTTATCTTTTCTCCAGTTCTTATTTGAATGTCTGGAAGCTTCAGTTCAGTGTCTCTGAAATACCACTGAAACTCATTTTGTGGAATGACTGAAACAGCCGAGCCAGTAGTCAATTCCATTTTAATTAATTTTCTGTTCACTTCAGCTGTAAACCATGTTGCTTGTCTAATGTCAGTTTTCACGTTGTAACTCTCAAGGGTACATAGTCCTGCATCACTCTCATCATTATCAGATTTTTCATTGATAGCATGCAGATTAGTCCTCTTTTTGAAATTTCAAATTGACTTTATATCTTTTTCTCTTCTCTGTGAAGTCCACTTATCTTTGTCTTCCCAACATACTCTCTGTATGCGTCCTACTTTGTTGCATTTTCCACAAGTTTTGCCTTTAAATCAGCATTGATCTGGTGTATGTGAGCACCACCCACTGAGGTGACACAATCTGTTTAGCCAGGCTATTTTCTGTTTAGATGTTGACATTTGGTTCATACTCATTTTCATTCCTGACTACAACTCAATTGCCTCTTTGTCTGCGGTTTCCATTGGTACAGCTATTTCAACTGCTCTTTTAAATGTAAGTTGTGCTTCAGTTAGGAGTTATTTTTAAATGCTTTCTTGAAACATTCCACAAACTAAACAATCTCTCAGTACTTCATTAAGTCCATCCCTGAACTGATAATGCTTAGACAATCTCTTCAAAACAGCTATAGTGGCATAGTGTGAGTGGGCCTGTGTTAGAATGAGGAGTTGAGGCTTTGAATCATAGAGGCTTCAGCTAGGAGGGCAGGTCCTCTAGGTAGATTTTTGGTAGCTTTCTTTCTTTCCTTATTGTACAGTTAGATAAGTGTCGCTGAGACTTAGTCTAGCTCTACAGCTCAGAAAGGAAGGGAGTAGAAGGGACAAGCTGTCATCATAGAGGGTTCAATGGTTAGGGGATCAGATAGGATGTTCTGTTGTCAAGACCATGATTCCTGGATGGGATGTTGCCTCCTGGGTGCCAGGGTCAGGGACCTATTGCATCGATTCCATAGCATTCTTAAGTGGGAGGGTGAGCAGCCAATGACATAGAAAGGAAGGGTGTCAAGGTCCTACAAAGTGAGTTCAGGAAGTTAGGTGCTAAGTTAAAGGACATGATCCCCAGGGTTGTGATCTCAAGATCACTTAGCATGCCACATGCTAGTGAGGCCAGAAATTGTTAGATAATATAGTACATTGCATGAATAAGGAGGTAGTGCAGGGGGCAAGGCTTTAGATTTTGGATCATTAAGCTCTCTCCCAAAGAAAGTGGAACCTGTACAGGTGGGAGAGTTTACAGCTGAAGTTGACTAATATCCTTGTGGTAAGGTTTGATAGTGCTGCACCGAGGGGTTTCAACTGGACTTGCAGGGGACTGGAACCAAAGCAAAAGAGCAGATAGTGGAAGGGGTGTGGGGAAAGATGTCATTAAGCCTATATACAAAAACAGGAATCAAAAGATTGAATATAGTAGGAATAATATTCTGAATTGCATCTACTTCAATGCCAAGAGTATTGTACAAAAGGCAGATGAGCATAGGGCATCAATCAGCACTTGGAATTTTGATACTGTAGCTATTAGTGAGACCTGGTTGCAGCAGGGGCAAGACCAGCAGCTCAATATTCTGGGATTCTGTTGGTTTACACATAGTAGAGTGGAAGTGATTAAAAGGTGAGTTGGCAATACTGGTCAGAACTGAAGAGTTTGCCTATGGAGGAATAAGAAATGGGACTCGATTATAGACCACCCAATAGTCAGAGGGATTTAGAGGACACATTTGTAGAAGGGTCATAGACTGTTGCAAGAAATATAAGGCTGTGATAGTATGTGGTTTTAACTTCCCACGTATTGACTGGGACTCCCATACTGTAGGTGGGCCAGATGGGATAGAGTTCGTCAAATGTATTGAGGGATGTTTCTATAATCAATATATAGAGGTCCAAACTATTGTGATACTGGATCTCCTACTACGGAACAATACTAGGCAGGTGACAGAAGAGTGTGTAGGGAACTATTTGGATCTAGTGATCATACTGCCATTGGATACAATATAATTATAGAGAGCGATAGTTCTGTATCTTGGCTTGATACTCAAAATTGGAGAAAAGCCAGTTTTGATGGTATCAGAAAGGATCTGGCAAGTGTGGATTTGGACATGGTTTTTGGCAAAGGTGAGCTTGGTAAATGGGAGGCCTTCAAAAGTGAAATTTTGAAAATACAGAGTTTGTCTGACCCTGTCAGAACAAAAGGCAAGTATAACAGATTTAGGAACCTGGGTTTTTGAGAGATTTTGAGGTCCTGGTTAAGAAGAAAGAGGTACATTGCAGCTATAGGCAGGAAGAAACAAATGAGGTATTTGAAGACTATAAGAAATGCAAGAGAACACCTAAGGAAGAAATCAGGAGAGGGCTAAAAGAAGGCATGAGGTTACTCTAGCAGACAAGATGAAGGTGAATCCTAATGGATTCTACAGAAGTATTAAGAGCAAAAAGACAGCAAAGACAAAACTGGTCCTCTTCAAGATCAGAGTGGTCATCAAAGCATGGAGCCAAAAGAGATGGGGGAGATCTTAAATGTAATTTTTACAACTGTAAAGGTAGACATGGAGCCTATAGAAGTGACACAAAACAGCAGTGAAATCATGGACCATAAAGTTATTGGAAGGTGTTCTGAAGAACTGGATTTATAAATATTTGGATAGACAGGGACTGATTAGTAATAGTCAACATGTCTTTGTGCATGGAAGGTCATATCTAACCAATCTTACAGAGTTTTTTGAGGAAATTACCAGGAAAGTTGATGAAGGAAAGGCAGTAGATGTTGTTGACATGGACTTTAGAAAGGCTTTTGATAAAGTTCCAGTTGGGAGGTCGCTCTAGAAGGTTAAGTCACTTGGTATTCTGGATGAGATAGCAAATTGGATTAGACACTGGCTTCACGGGAGAAGCCAGTGAGTGTAGTAGATGGTTGCCTCTGACTGGAAGCCTGTGACTTACGCTGTGCCATGAGGATCAGTGCTGAGTCCATTGCTGTTTCTCACCTATGTCAATGATCGATTTGATAATGTGGTAAAATGGATCAGCAATTTTGCAGATTACACCAAGACTGGGGATGTAGTAGACAGCAAGGAAGGCTTGCAAAACTTGCAGTGGGATCTGGATGAGCTGGAAAAATGGACTGAAAAATGGCTGATGGAATTTAACACAGACAAGTGAGAGGTGTTGCACCTTTAGAGGACTACCCAGGGTAGGACTTACACAGTGAACAGTAGGGCAATGAGGAATATGGTAGAACAGAGGGATCTGAGAATACAACTTCATAATTCCTTGAAAGTGGCATCTCAGGTAGGTAGGGCGGCAAAGAGAACTTTTGGCAAATTGGCTTTAGTCAAAGAACTGAGTGCAGAAGATGGATGTCATGTTGAAGTTGTATAAGATGTTGTTGAGGTCGAATTTGGAGTACTGTGTACAGTTCTGGTCACCTACCTACAGGAATGATGTCAATAAGATTGAAAGAGCTCAGAGATAATTTTCAAGGATGTTGCCAGGACTTGAGGACCTGAGTTATAGGGAAAGCTTGAATAGGTTAGGACTTTGTTCCCTGGAGCTTAAGCGAATAAAAGGAGATTTGATAGATGTATACAAAATTATGAGGGGCGTGGAGAGGGTAAATACTAGCTGGCTTTTCCCATCGAGGTTGGGAGAACTAGGGGTCATAGGTTAGGGGTGAAAGATGAAATGTTTAAGGAGGATTTGAGGGGGAGCTTCTTCCCTCAGAGAGTGTTGGGAGTGTGAAACAAGCACTCAACGGAAGTGGTACATACAGGTTTGATTTCAAAATTTAAGAGAAACGTGGATAAGTACATTGTTGGGAGTTGTATGCAGGCCTATGGTCCAGGAGCAGGTCAAAGAGAGTAGGCAGAATAGTTCACCATGGACTAGCTGGGCCATAGGGCCTGTTCTGTATTGTATCTAGAGGCTTCATTGAAATGGCCAGTATGAATCAGACATTCAAAGAATTGTAGAGACATACAGTACAGAAGCCTGTCCTTCCATGGACTCTATTACTCTACAGTGCGATAGAATCTGTCCTTGAGCCTAGTGCTATGCGTTTTCAAGCTTTTGTGTCTTTAGCTTGATGGAAGACGGGAAGGGGTTCTTGATTTTTCTGGCTGCTTCATGAGGCCTTAGTGGGTGTAGATGGAGTCAATTGAGGGAAGCATTGTGTGCCTGATGAATTAGGCTGCATTCATCGTTCTCTGCAATTCAAGATTCAAGATTCAAGATTCAAAAAACTTTATTGTCATTCTAACTGTACATTAGCTCTGCAGGGCAGAATGAGACAGCGTTTCCCGGGGCAGTGCAATCATAACATAACAAACGCAACACTAAATAATAAACATAACAGTAAATAGTAAAACACAACAGCCACATGCCAGTTAAAATCAAGTTATAGGTGTCCAGTGCAAGTTAAAAGTGTCCAAAGCAGAGTCAGTTAGAGCAGCTATTTAGTAGTCTGACTGCCTATGGGAGGAAGGGGTTTAATAGCCTTGTGGTTTTAGTTTTCATGCTCCTGTAGTGTTTGCCTGATGGCAGAGGAACAAACAGTTCATGGAGAGGGTGTGAGGGGTCTTTAATGATGTTCCGTGTCTTCTGGAGGCATCGACTCTGAAAGAGGTCTTGGACAGAAGGTAGGGAGACCCTAATAACCTTCTCTGCTCCCCTAACCACCCTCTGCAAGGCTTTTTTGTCGACAGCACTGCAGCTGGAGTACCAGGTTGTGATGCAAAAGGTCAGCACACTCTCAACGATGCCTCTGCAGAATGTAGTTAAGATATTAGTGGGGAGTGATGCTTGTTTAAGCTTCCTCAGAAAGTGCAGTCTCTGCTGGGCCCATTTCACAATCCCAGTGGTGTTCCTGGACAGATTGTCTGAGATCTGCACCCCAAGGAACTTAATGTTTTCCACTCTCTCCACTGTGGAGCCGCTGATGCTGAGGGGTGTGTGCTCAGGCTGAGACCGTCTGAAATCGACCATCAACCCCTTGGTTTTGGTGACATTAAGCATCAAGTTATTATCACTGCACCAGCTCTCTAGGTGTTTGACCTCCCTGTACATTGTTTCATCATTTTTGCTGATGAGCCCCACCACTGTGGTATCATCAGCAAATTTAATAGAAACATAGAAACATAGAAAATAGGTGCAGGAGTAGGCAATTCGGCCCTTCGAGCCTGCACCGCCATTTATTATGATCATGGCTGATCATCCAACTCAGAACCCTGCCCCAGCCTTCCCTCCATACCCCCTGATCCCCGTAGCCACAAGGGCCATATCTAACTCCCTCTTAAATATAGCCAATGAACTGGCCTCAACTGTTTCCTGTGGCAGAGAATTCCACAGATTCACCACTCTCTGTGTGACGAAGTTTTTCCTAATCTCGGTCCTAAAAGGCTTCACCTTTATCCTCAAACTGTGACCCCTCGTTCTGGACTTCCCCAACATCGGGAACAATCTTCCTGCATCTAGCCTGTCCAATACCTTTAGGATTTTATACGTTTCAATCAGATCCCCCCTCAATCTTCTAAATTCCAACGAGTACAAGCCCAGTTCATCTGGTCTTTCTTCATATGAAAGTCCTGCCATCCCAGGAATCAATCTGGTGAACTTTCTTTGTACTCCCTCTATGGCAAGGATGTCTATCCTCAGATTAGGGGACCAAAACTGCACACAATACTCCAGGTGTGGTCTCACCAAGGCCTTGTACAACTGCAGTAGTACCTCCCTGCTCCTGTACTCGAATCCTCTTGCTATAAATGCCAGCATACCATTCGCCTTTTTCACCGTCTGCTGTACCTGCATGCCCACTTTCAATGACTGGTGTATAATGACACCCAGGTCTCGTTGCACCTCCCCTTTTCCTAATCGGCCACCATTCAGATAATAATCTATTTTCCTATTTTTGCCACCAAAGTGGATAACTTCACATTTATCCACATTAAATTGCATCTGCCATGAATTTGCCCACTCACCCAACCTATCCAAGTCACTCTGCATCCTCTTAGTATCCTCCTCACAGCTAACACTGCCACCCAGCTTCGTGTCATCCGCAAACTTGGAGATGCTGCATTTAATTCCCTCATCCAAGTCATTAATATATATTGTAAACAACTGGGGTCCCAGCACTGAGCCTTGTGGTACCCCACTAGTCACTGCCTGCCATTCTGAAAAGGTCCCGTTTATTCCCACTCTTTGCTTCCTGTCTGCTAACCAATTCTCTATCCACATCAATACCTTACCCCCAATACCGTGTGCTTTAAGTTTGCACACTAATCTCCTGTGTGGGACCTTGTCAAGAGCCTTTTGAAAATCCAAATATACCACATCCACTGGTTCTCCCCTATCCACTCTACTAGTTACATCCTCAAAAAATTCTATGAGATTCGTCAGACATGATTTTCCTTTCACAAATCCATGCTGACTTTGTCCGATCATTTCACCGCTTTCCAAATGTGCTGTTATCACATCTTTGATAACTGACTCCAGCAGTTTCCCCACCACCGACGTTAGGCTAACCGGTCTATAATTCCCTGGTTTCTCTCTCCCTCCTTTTTTAAAAAGTGGGGTTACATTAGCCACCCTCCAATCCTCAGGAACTAGTCCAGAATCTAACAAGTTTTGAAAAATTATCACTAATGCATCCACTATTTCTTGGGCTACTTCCTTAAGCACTCTGGGATGCAGACCATCTGGCCCTGGGGATTTATCTGCCTTTAATCCCTTCAATTTACCTAACACCACTTCCCTACTAACATGTATTTCGCTCAGTTCCTCCATCTCACTGGACCCTCTGTCCCCTACTATTTCTGGAAGATTATTTATATCCTCCTTAGTGAAGACAGAACCAAAGTAATTATTCAATTGGTCTGCCATGTCCTTGCTCCCCATAATCAATTCATCTGTTTCTGTCTGTAGGGGACCTACATTTGTCTTTACCAGTCTTTTCCTTTTTACATATCTATAAAAGCTTTTACAGTCAGTTTTTATGTTCCCTGCCAGTTTTCTCTCATAATCTTTTTTCCCCTTCCTAATTAAGCCCTTTGTCCTCCTCTGCTGAACTCTGAATTTCTCCCAGTCCTCAGGTGAGCCACTTTCTCTGGCTAATTTGTATGCTTCTTCTTTGGAATTGATACTATCCCTAATTTCTCTTGTCAGCCACGGGTGCACTACCTTCCTTGATTTATTCTTTTGCCAAACTGGGATGAACAATTGTTGTAGTTCATCCATGCAATCTTTAAGTGCTTGCCATTGCATATCCACTGTCAATCCTTTAAGTGTCATTTGCCAGTCTATCTTAGCTAATTCACGTCTCATACCTTCAAAGTTACCCCTCTTTAAGTTCAGAACCTTTGTTTCTGAATTAACTATGTCACTCTCCATCTTAATGAAGAATTCCACCATATTATGGTCACTCTTACCCAAGGGGCCTCTCACGACAAGATTGCTAATTAACCCTTCCTCATTGCTCAAAACCCAATCCAGAATAACCTGCTCTCTAGTTGGTTCCTCGACATGTTGGTTCAAAAAACCATCCCGCATACATTCCAAGAAATCCTCTTCCTCAGCACCTTTACCAATTTGGCTCACCCAATCTACATGTAGATTGAAGTCACCCATTATAACTGCTGTTCCTTTATTGCACACATTTCTAATTTCCTGTTTAATACCATCTCTGACCTCACTACTACTGTTAGGTGGCCTGTACACAAACTCCCACCAGCGTTTTCTGCCCCTTAGTGTTACGCAGCTCTACCCATATCGATTCCACATCTTCCGGACTTATGTCCTTCCTTTCTATTGCGTTAATCTCCTCTTTAACGAGCAACGCCACCCCACCTCCTTTTCTTTCATGTCTATCCCTCCTGAATATTGAATATCCCTGAACGTTGAGCTCCCATCCTTGGTCACTCTGGAGCCATGTCTCTGTGATCCCAACTATATCATAATCATTAATAACAATCTGCACTTTCAATTCATCCACCTTATTACGAATGCTCCTTGCATTGACACATAAAGCCTTCAGGCACTCTTTTACAACTCTCTTAGCCCTTATACAATTATGTTGAAAAGTGGTCCTTTTTAATGCTTGCCCTGGATTTGTCGGCCTGCCACTTTTACTTTTCTCCTTACTACTTTTTGCTTCTACCCTCACTTTACACCCCTCAATCTCTCTGCACTTGTTCCCATCCCCCTGTTGTGAACTAACCTCCTCTCGCCTAGCCTTTTTAATGTGATTCCCACCCCCCAACCATTCTAGTTTAAAGTCACCTCAGTAGCCCTTGCTAATCTCCCTGCCAGGATATTGGTCCCCCTAGGATTCAAGTGTAACCCGTCCTTTTTGTACAGGTCACTCCTGCGCCAAAAGAGGTCCCAATGATCCAAAAACTTGAACCCCTGCTCCAATCCCTCAGCCACGCATTTATCCTCCACCTCACCTAATGATCAGGTTCTCCTTGAATCTGGCTGCACAGTCATGTGTTAGCAGTGTAAACAGCAATGGGCTAAGCACACAGCCTTGTGGGGATCCAGTGCTCAGTGTGAAGGAGTCAGAGATGTTCCTGCCAACACAGACTGACTGTGGTCTCTCTGTCAAGAAATCCAGAATCCAGCGACACATGGCAGTGTTAAGGCCAAGCAGCGACAGTTTCTCCACCAGTCTCTGCAGGATGATGGTATTGAACGCTGAACTGAAATCAATGTACAGGATTCTGGCATAAGTGCCAGAATTCTTATTGTCTTGGCCCAACTAATTGTTGATTGCGCTACTAATCTGTGATGCATCGGGATAGAATTCAGAACTCCAGCCACCCATCACGTCTGTGCCAACCATCAAGCACCCATTCACACTAATCCTACATTTTATTTTTATTCTCTCCATATTCTTAACACATGCCTCCCAGATTCTACCTTTACCTACACACTGGGGACAATTTATAGCGGTCAATTAATCTACCAACCCTCCTACCTAAGAGACATAGTTTCAGGACGATGAAAGCTTATGATGAGGATACATTTTGTTATTCAGTGTTTGTTGGAGTTCTCTGTCTCGAAGACCTGTGGCTGTTCTGTCATTGAATTCATTCACAGTGTGATAGATTTTTAGTTACAAAGGGCCTAAGAGGATATGTTCAAATCTTACATGGCAGCTGGGAGTTTAAGTATAAATAAACTAGCAAATCTGGTGTAAAAATCTTGTGGCAGTAATTGACCATAAAACATCAGATAGTAGAAACCCATCTGGTTCACTGATGTCCTCCTGGAAAGGAAATCTGTCATCTTTAACCAATATGTGAGTGAACACCCAACAACATGGCTGCCACTTTACTGGTCCCCTCCCCTGAACTACCCCAGCAGTCCAGAGGAGAGTTCTCGTAGTCAGAGATTGAGTTAGGGATGAGTAATTCATAAATGAGTGAATAAATTTAATAAAGAGAACAGGCTGGACAGTAGTTGAAGGCAGAACTGAAGGTGAAGAACTGGTCACCGTAAATTGGACCTAACCTTTCCAATTTATGGTGATTGGCCTTCTGACTCACTTCTGGCTTCTGCTCCTTTCTTTTCCAGTCTTCCAGAAAGGTCTGCGGTCAAAATGTTAACTGCTTTGAGGCTGCTTGACCTGCTGTGTTCCTCCAGAATTTTGTGTGCGTTGCACAAGATTTCCAGCATTTGTAGAAATCTCTTGTGTCACTGATCAGCCAGAACCTCACTGAATTATAGAGGAGTTTCAAGGAGACCCAAGACCCAATGTAAATTGGAGGACCATTTTGTCAAGAACCTCCACTCCATCCGCCAAAAGTGGAACTTTCCAGTGGCCAACATTTTAATTCCAATTCACATTCCTATTCTGACATATCAGTCCATGGCCACCTCATCTGCCACAATGAAGCCACTCTCAGGATGGAAGAGCGACACCTCATATTCTGTCTGGGTAGCCTCCAACCAGATAGCATGAGCATCAATTTCTCCTTCTGGTATTTTATGTCCTTTTTTCTCTCCTCCCCCTTCCCTCTTCTTCTATTCCCCACTCTGGCCTCTTACCTCTTCTCCTCACCTGCCTATCACCTCCCCTGGTGCCCCTCCTTCCTTCCTTTCACCCATGGTCCAGTCTCCTCACTGATCAGAGTCCTTCTTCTCCAGCCTTTCACCTTCCCCGGCCACCTGGCTTCACCTATCACCTTCAGCTTGTCCTCCTTCCCATATCCCCTGCCTTTTGATTCTATCGTCTTCTCCCTTCATTTCCAGTCTTGATGAAGGGTCTTGGCCTGAAACATCGTCTGTTTATTCGTTGCCTGACTGTTGAGCTCCTCCAACATTTTGTGTGTGTTTCAGTTTTAAGGAGCTGGGGTAACATCCTGTTCCCACTTCTGTCTTTCATGCTGGCCTTAAGTATTTTTCCATTCCCCTGTAGTACATTTAGCCTGTGTCCTACTTGTGGCCATAGTATTTATGTGACAGACCAGTTAGATTTCTTGTCATAACTGACTCTTTGGATATCGACAGTGGAAAAGTTCTCCATAATAGTAATGTCTCAAATAACAATGGGTAGAAGTACTAGAAAGGGATCGAGAGCCTAGTCCCATGTTGTCATGCAACATCCCTTTTCACGATGTCAGAAGATCAGACATGTGGTTATTGACTTCAGAAAATGAGGAAGAGCATATACGGCTCTCTACAGTCAAGACTGTATGGCTAAGCACAGCTCAAATACTGTCCATAAATTTGCCAAGGAAACAACTGTTGTTCATGAAATTTCAGCTGGTGACAAGGAGGCGTACAAGAGTGAGATTGATCAGATAGTTGAGTGGTGTCACAACAACAACCTTGCATTCAACATCAGTAAGAACAAGGAATTGATTGTTGACCTCAGGAAGGACAAGTAGGAAGAACACACATCAGTCCTCATAGAGGGGTCATTAGCAGTAAGGGTGAATGGCTTCAAGTTCCATGGTTGTATTAGCATATAACCATGTAACCATATAACAATTACAGTATGGAAACAGGCCATCTTGGCCCTTCTAGTCCATGCCGGACGCTTATCCTCACCTAGTCCCACCAACCTGCACTCAGCCCATAACCCTCCATTCCTTTCCTGTCCATATAGCTATCCAATGTTACCTTAAATGACAATATCGAACCTGCCTCTACCAATTCTACTGGAAGCTCATTCCACACAGCTACCACTCTCTAAGTAAAGAAGTTCCCCCTCATGTTACCCCTAAACTTTTGCCCCCTAACTCTCAACTCATGACCTCTTGTTTGAATCTCCCCTACTCTCAATGGAAAAAGCCTATCCACTTCAACTCTATCTATCCCCCTCGTAATTTTAAATATCTCTCTTAAGTCCCCCCTCAACCTTCTACTCTCCAAAGAATAAAGACCCAACTTGTTCAACCTTTCTCTGTAACTTAGGTGCTGAAATCCAGGTAACAATCTAGTAATTCTTCTCTGTACTCTCTCTATTTTGTTGACATCTTTCCTATAATTCGGTGACCAGAACTGTACACAATACTCCAAATTTGGCCTTACCAATGCCTTGTACAATTTTAACATTACATCCCAACTCCTATACTCAATGATCTGATTTATAAAGGCCAGCATACCAAAAGCTTTCTTCACCACCCTATCCACATGAGATTCCACCTTCAGGGAATTATGCACTATTATTCCTAGATCCCTCTGTTCTACTGCATTCTTCAATGCCCTACCATTTACCATGTATGTCCTATTTTGATTAGTCCTACCAAAATGTAGCACCTCACATTTATCAGCATTAAACTCCATCTGCCATCTTTCAGCCCACTCTTCTAACTGGTCTAAACCTGCCTGCAAACTTTGAAAGCCTACTTCATTATCCACAACTCCACCTATCTTAGTATCATCTGCATACTTACTAATCCAATTTACCACCCCATCATCCAGATCATCAATGTATATGACAAATAACATTGGACCCAGTACAGATCCCTGAGGCACACCACTAGTCACCGGCCTCCAATCTGTCAAACAGTTATCCACCACTACTCTCTGGCGTCTCCCATCCAGCCATTGCTGAATTCATTTTACTACTTCAATATTAATACCTAATCATTGAACCTTCCTAACTAACCTTCCCTGTGGAACCCTGTCAAAGGCTTTACTGATGTCCATATAGACAACATCCACCGCTTTACCCTTGTCAACTTTCCTAATAACCTTTTCAAAATATTCAATAAGATTTGCCAAACATGACCTTCCACACACAAATCCATGTTGACTGTTCCTAGTCAGACCCTGTCTATCCAGATAATTATATATACCATCTCTAAGAATACTTTCCATCAATTTACCCACCACTGACATCGACCTCCAGGCTGATAATTGCTAGGTTTACTCTTAGAACCCTTTTTAAACAATGGAACAACATGAGAAATATGCCAATCCTCCGGCACCATCCTCGTTTCTGATGACATTTGAAATATTTCCATCAGAGCCCCTGCTATTTCTACACTAACTTCCATCAAGGTCCTAGGGAATATCCTGTCAGGACCCAGAGACTTATCCACTTTTATATTCCTTAAAAGCACCAGTACTTCCTCTTCTTTAATCATCATAGTTTCCATAACTTCCCTATCTGTTTCCCTTACCTTACACAATTCAATATCCTTCTCCTTAGTGAATAACAAAGAAAAGAAATTGTTCAAATTCTCCCCATCTCTTTTGGTTCCAGTCATAGCTGTCCACTCTGATTCTCTAAGGGACCAATTTTATCCTTCAAGATCCTTTTGCTAGTAATATAACTGTAGAAACCCATCGGATTTATTTTCACCTTACTTGCCAAAGCAACCTCACATCTTCTTTTAGGTTTTCTAATTCCTTTCTTAAGATTCTTTTTACATTCTTTATATTCCTCGAGCACCTCATTTACTCCATGCTGCCTATATCTATTGTAGATATCTCTTTTTCCAAACCAAGTTTCCAATATCCCTTGAAAACCATGGCTCTCTCAAACTGTTAACCTTTCCTTTCAATCTAACAGGAACATAACAATTCTATACCCTCAAAATTTCACCTCCATTTCTCTGTTACATCTTTCCCATAAAACAATTTGTCCCAATCCACTCCTTCTAAATCCTTTCACATCTCCTCAAAGTTAACCTTTCTCCAATCAAAAATCTCAACCCTGGGTCCAGACCTATCCTTCTCCGTAATTATATTGAAACAAATGGCATTGTGATCGCTGGATCCGAAGTGCTCTTATCTTGTTAAGCAGTCTCAAGTGCAGCACCTAGTCAAAGGCTTTCTGAAAATCTGAGCAAAAATAGCAGAAAGATGTTGAGGTTTGAAAAAGATGCACAAGCCTCTTTTTCAGGATGCCATCTGGATTAGAGGGCATGTCCTTAAAGGAGAGGTTGGACAAACTTAGATTATGAGAACACTCAGTCCTCTTTTATTGTCATTTAGAAATTCATACATGCATTAAGAAATGATACAATTTAATATACAAAATAAAAAAGGAACTTCAGCTGTTTTTTTTATGGAATGTCAGAGGCTGAGAGGAGATCCATCAGACTTTCATAAGATTATGAGAAGCATAGATAAAGACAGACAGTATTTTGCCCAGAATCAAAATGTCTAATACTTGACGGCATGCATTTAAGGTAAGAGAGAGAAAGTTCAAAGGAGACTTACAGGTCAAGTTTTTACACAGAGTATGTTGGGTGCCTAAAATATACTGCAAGGGTGGTGGTAGAGACAGATATAGACGTATTCAAGAAACTCTTAGACAGGCATGTTAATGTGCAGAGAATGGAAGCTTACAGATATAATGTAAGCAGAAAGCACCTAATTGCTTAATTGGCTCAGCAAACAACACTGAAGGTTTCAAAAATCAACTCAAGGTAGGTCTTTCAAAGAGAACAGTAGGCCCTTAGGTATGTTGTAGAATCAAGAGGACCTTGGAGTTCACGTACATGATTCCTTCAAATAGGAATCGTAGGTATATAGGATGGTGTCAAAGGCTTTAGACATGCTGGCCTTCATCAGTCAAGAAACTAATTACTGAATTTGGGAGCTTATGATGTGGTTGTACATAGAAACATAAACATAGAAAATAGGTGCAGGAGTAGGTTATTCGGCCCTTTGAGCCTGCACCGCCATTCAGTATGATCATGGCTGATCATCCAACTCAGAACCCTGTACCAGCCTTCCCTCCCTACCCCCTGATCCCTTTAGCCACAAGGGCCATATCTAACTCCCTCTTAAATATAGCCAATGAACTAGCCTCAACTGTTTCCTGTGGCAGAGAATTCCACAGATTCACCACTCTCTGTGTAAAGAAGTTTTTCCTAATCTCGGTCCTAAAAGGCTTCTCCTTTATCCTCAATCTGTGACCCCTCGTTCTGGACTTCCCCAACATCGGGAACAATCTTCCTGCATCTAGCCTGTCCAATCCCTTTAGGATTTTATACGTTTCAATCAGATCCCCCCTCAATCTTCTAAATTCCAACGAGTACAAGCCCAGTTCATCTAGTCTTTCTTCATATGAAAGTCCTGCCATCCCAGGAATCAATCTGGTGAACTTTCTTTGTACTCCCTCTATGGCAAGGATGTCTTTCCTCAGATTAGGGGACCAAATCTGCACACAATACTCCAGGTGTGGTCTCACCAAGGCCTTGTACAACTGCAGTAGTACCTCCCTGCTCCTGTACTCGAATCCTCTTGCTATAAATGCCAGCATACCATTCGCCTTTTTCACCACCTGCTGTACCTGCATGCCCACTTTCAATGACTGGTGTATAATGACACCCAGGTCTCGTTGCACCTCCCCTTTTCCTAATCAGCCACCATTCAAATAATAATCTGTTTTCCTGTTTTTGCCACCAAAGTGAATAACCTCACATTTATCCACATTAAATTGCATCTGCCATGAGTTTGCCCACTCACCCAACCTATCCAAGTCACCCTGCATCCTCTTAGCATCCTCCTCACTGCTAACACTGCCACCCAGCTTCGTGTCATCCGCAAACTTGGAGATGCTGCATTTAATTCCCTCATCCAAGTTATTAACATATATTGTAAACAACTGGGGTCCCAGCACTGAGCCTTGCGGTACCCCACTAGTCACTGCCTGCCACTGATGCTAGTGAGGCTACACCTGGAGTATCGTGTTCAATTTTGGTCACCATGCTGTACTAGATTCGAAAGAGTACAAAAAAAAATTATGAGGATGTTGCTAGAACTTAAGAGATGGAGTTATACAAGAGATTATATGGTTATATGGACTGGCTAGGACTTAATTACTTAAAGCATGGGAAATTGAGAGGTGATCTTTTAGAGGTCTATAAAAGACTGTAGGACAGATACATGGATGGGAAAGATTAAAAGTACATGGTTCAAACATGGGCAAACAGGACTAACTTAGATGGGAATCTTGCTTGACATAGAGGACATGGGCCTAAGGGGTTGTTTCTATGGGTCAGCCAGCATCTGGGGAGGGAAATGGACATTTCCTCTTGACCTGCTGCATTCCTCCAACTATTTGTTTGTTGCCACAGTTTTCAGCATTTGCAATCTCTAAAGGCTAAAGGAATTTGGCATGTCATCTTCTACCCCGATCAAGTTTTACTGATGCGCCAAACAATGTACCCTGTCCAGATGCATTACAGCTCGGTTGGAAACTGATTTTCCTGTGACTGCAAGTAACTGCTGAGAGTTAAGGACACGGCTCAGGACATCACGGCCAGAATCCATGGACGCTATCTGCACTTCTCATTGCCTCGGTAAAGTAGCCAACATAATCAATGACTCACCCATCCCAGATATTCTTCCTTCTCCCTCCCCCATTGGACACAAAATACAATGACCTGAAAGCATTTACCAACAGGCTCAAGGAGAGCTTCCATCCTACTGAATGCTCAAAACAGACTTCCCTTTAGGACAGAGATGAGGAAGAATGTCTTTAGCCAAAGGGTGGTGAATCTGCAGAATTCATTGTCACAGACAGCTGTGGAGGCCAAGTCACTGGTTGAGGTTTTGAGGTTGTTAGGCTCTTGATTAGTAAGGGTGTCAAAGGTTACAGGGAGAAGGCAGGAGAATGGGATTGAAAGGGAAAATAAATCAGCCATGGTCAAATGGTGGAGCAGACCAGATGGGTTAAATCTGCTTCCGCTAAATCTAATTCTGTTCCTATGCCTAATGGTCTTTTTGTTCCCCAGTGTGATAAGATGGACTCATGAACTCACAATCCACCCTGTTAGAGCCTTATCACAAACAAGAGAAGATCTGCAGATGCTGGAAAACCAAGCAACACGCACAAAATGCTGGAGGAGCTCAACAGGTCAGGCAGCATTTATGAAGAAGAGTACAGGCGATGTTTCGGGTGAGACCCTTCACTGGAGTCCTGGTGATGGGTGTCAGCCTGAAACGTCAACTGTACTCCTTAGGCTACCTGGCCTGCTGAGTTCCTCCAGCATTTTATGTGTGCTACTGTTATAGCCTCGTTTTTTTTGTCTGCCTGTTCTTCCTCTATAAATGTAACACTTCATTCTGCATTCTGTTATTGTTTTGCCTTGTTCTACCTCAATCCAATGTTGAAATGATCTGTCTGGATGAGATTCAAAATAAAGTTTTCGCTATATCTTAGTAGAAGCGACAATAACCCAATTTACTTACTTATCATGTTGGTGACTCCACTTTGCTGTACCTGAACTGCAGCTCAACTTTGACGACTGGAACTGGATAGATGTGTTCGGATTCACATTTTGAGAGTGTAAGTGGTTGCAATTGGACTGGTATCCAGAAGCCTGAACTATATATCTGGTGACATGGGTTAATATCGCACCATGGGGAGATGGGGGAATTAAAATTATAGTGGTTAAATACATCTACTGGTCCTAGGTGTGTGTTGTAACAGTGAGAGTGAAGCTAGCAGTTATTGCAAAAGTCAAAATCAGAATCTGGTTTAATATCACCGGCATAGGTCATGAAACTTTGAAGCAGCAGTTCAATGCAATACATGATAATGTAGGAAAAAATACTGTGAATTACAGTAAATATATGTGTGTGTGTGTACTTTATGAGGCACTGCTCCTTGAAGATGCCTTGGATACTATGGAGGCTGGTGTCCATGATGGAGCTGACTAATTTTACCATTCTCTGCTGTTTACTTCGATCCTATGCAGTAGCAACCGCCACCCCCCCCCCCGCCCCCATACCAGACGATATGAACTCACTGATGTTCTTAAGGATGGAAGCCTCCTGTTCTTTTCCAGTCTCAGGTACATATGACACAGACCCATCAATAAAGTTAAAACTTTGCAGCCCACTGGAAAAAACTAGCCAGTTAATTCAGTAGTAAGTCAGAAATGAACAGTAAGTACCAGTTTTTCCAGTAATACCCACACCTTATGAGTCAATACAATTTATTCATTGGAATGACTATTGAAGAGCAAAATCTATTGTCTCACCAAACAGCAAACAGAGTCTAGTCAGTCACTATATACTACAGTAGAGATAGTTTGTTCCGCAAACAGTGGAAAAGTCTATATAATTCTCACTATGCTCTACAGCAAACGATCTATTAAACAGTGAACACAATAAAGAGAACATCTGTGTGCCACTGCAGATGGTATCTATTTTCTCAACAGTGAATACTATTTGAATAATCTCTTTGAACTATAGTGATCTATTTAAACAGCAATAGTTCATTAATCAGCAAATGAGCTTATATAACACTCCATGAACTACAACAAACAGTCAGCAGTCCATTAAATAGAGCTCCTATGAATGCAGCAAGCAAGCTTTTTAATAAGTCAACAGTCTGTTTAAAGATGTACAGGAAACTGAAGCCCCATATCACCATGTTCAAGAACAGCTCCTCCCCTTCCAACATTCACTTTCAAACGGAGTCACATCTACTTAGTAACACCATGGCCATTTTGATCACTTTGCATTACAATGGACCTTTATAAATCTAATTGTGTTCCTTCTTGTAAAAACTATGTTTAATTTATGATTTTCATATGAATATTGCTCATATGAGTCTATGCGCCTGTTTTGCTGATAAAAGTAAGATTTTCATTGCACTTGTGCACAGGATTTGTGAATATGATAATAGACCTAATGTTGAATTTCTGGTAACTATAGCAAAGAGAGTCTACATAATTATTCAACAGCATCTACTAAACTGTCTCTGTGAACTATAAGCATTTAAGCAAATAACACCTGTTGAAAAAATCACTCGAAGCTCCAGCAGGCAGAATATGTTTACTGTATGGATAGCAATTATATTAGATTTAAATAAATGGTGCCAGAACCTGCAAAGAAAGCGGGGTTAATTTTGCAACACAATGAAATGAGCGGAGGATATTCATACATAGCAAATGCTAAGTATATGCAATGGCAGTCGTAAAAGCAATGAGTAATTGAGACTGGGTATTCATCTACATTCTTACCAGAGATGCTGGTACCATGATATGAAACGATATTTTTTTAAATTTTCATCTGTAGTTTCTCTTCCCTACTGGAGACAGAATAGAGACTATATGGTTAGATTCAATAGTTTATTACTTGTAGGCTTGATGTGGAAGTCTGGAGTTTAACAAAGGTATCCACAATCTCTAGAAACTGTTGCAACTGTAACTGCAGGTTCTGATCCATAATAATAGGCTTTAGTGTGATGCAATCACTCCTGCACTGTTTCACTGAAACAGATGGCTCTGTAGTAGGAAACATCCCAAGAAAATACTACTGTTATGAGTCCTTGTTGGGAAAAAAATGTTTTTAAATGTCACTCAATATTTTACTCTATTCCGAACTCACTACTATTCAATACGTTTCACTATGTGCAACCACTAGAGAGTCAACTCTGAGACACTGAAATTCCCATTTTATTGATCATATGTTGGCTGCATGAGGCATTCAACTTCAGTGCAAACTGCAGGAGGCATTGTTTTAATCACATCTAGTGTGATTTGCAGGGTATGTGGTGAAAACGTCACCATACACAGAAGTACACTCCTATTTTTTTCAAATCTTTGTGCTTCCAGGCTCGTGGGCAGCTCTGGCAGGATGGTTTTCTTACCTAGCCTGCTGCCCTGTGGTTCTTGCCTACAACACAACAATGTTCAAAGCAATCCCTGGTTGCAACACGCTGGGGAGCTAAAAAAAAAAGCTGTTCAAAACGTAAAGTTCTTTCAGCTATTGTTATAATGTGCAATTGCTAATGCCCGTCAATTTGACTAGCCACCAAGTGACGTCATACATCATTGAATCATGGAGTTAGACAAGGGGGAATCAGAACCTGTGGCCCAACTCTTCCATACTAACCAAGACACTTATCTAAGCTCATCTAAGCATTTGGCCCATGTCCCTCTAACCTTTTCCTTAGGTCACATGGTATCCAGAGAACTAGCTCATTGGATATAGAATTTACTTGATGGTAGGCAGCTAGAGAGTGATGGTGGAAGGTTGTTTCTTGGACTAAAGGGCTTTGACAGGGTTCAATGCTATTTGTCATCTATATCAATCATTTAGATGAATTTGTACAAGATATGATTGGTAAGTTTGCAGATGACACTAAAATGGGTGGTGTTATTGACAGTAAAAGTGGTTATCAAGATTTACAGAGGGATCTTGATCAACTGGCTCAGTGGGCAGAGGAATGGCAAATGGAGTTTAATTCGGAACATGGAAGGTGTTGCATTTTGGGAAGACAAATGACTGGTAAGACCAGGGAGAGCATTGTGGAAAACAGAGACCTGGAGTACCAGTACAGCGTTCATTGAAAGTAGTGTCATAGGTTGACAACGCAGTGCAGAAGGCTTCTGTCACATAGGCCCTCATCGGTTTTGAGTATGGAAAGTGGGGTTTCACAATGCAGTTCTACAAGATGTTGGTGAGGCAGAATTTGGAATATTGTGTTCACCTGAAATAGCAAAGATGCTATTTGTAGAGGAGATTTACGAGAATGTTGCTGGGATTTGATGGTCTGAGTTATGGGAAGAGCTTTTGCATGTTGGAATTATTTTCAAAATAATGGAGCAGAATGAGGCATGATCTTACAGAAGTGAGTAAATGATGAGGGACAAACTGTAGGTAAGGTGAATGCGCATAGTCCTTACCTTAGGGTTGGGAACTCAAGAGCAAGAGGGCATAGGTGTAAGGTGAGAGGGAAGGGATTTATTAGGAACTAGAGGATCATCTAATTTGACCAAAAATGTCTGGGCGATTGGGGTCCTTGATTAGGTTGGCTGCTTACCAAACCATATGACCAAACAGCACCAATGCCCACCATTCTGTCTACCTGTGATAGCACTTTCAGTCATCTATGTATTGGTCCTAAGTTCCTTTGCTCTACAACACTCTCCAGGGCCCTGACATTCACCTCAAAAGTCCTACTCTGGGTTGACTTCAATGGATTTATTTTGTTTACCAAATTAATGTTTTTTGACGACTGGGGTGAGAACTCATAGCAGCAGGTCCACCACAATACACCAGCCCCTTCTCCTGTGTGCCACTGTTCAGTATAAAATTATAAAAAATGCTGGAAAGGATCAACAGTTCAGCCCATGTCCATGGAAAGAGAAGTAGTGGCTGTTTCAGCTCTATGACTATTCAGCAGAATTTTCAGCTTAATCATTTTTCTTTCCAGATCTGCTCCCTGACTGGCTGAAATTTTAGAAGTATTTGCACCTTGCTTTTTGATTTGCACCTTATTGCTCTGGAATAATTCCCAGGGCCAATTGGTAACCATTTCAAGGGATTCATAGACAGAGTATACACCATGGAAAACCTCCCATTGGCTCAACACATCTGCGCCGACCAAGTTCCCTAAATGATCTAGTGCCTGAAGCACTAGACCCATATCCCTCTAAACCTTAACTATCCGTCCCTTCACCATTTCTATGTACTAGCCTAAACATCTTGTAATTGTACCTGCCTCTGTCACTTCCTCTGGTTCCACCCACCTCTCAGTCTCTGCGCGAAAAAGTTGCCCCTCAGGTCCCATCGCAATTTTCCGCCTCTGACCTTAAACCCAGCCCACACCCTTCACTTTTGGAGTCGCCTAACCCGGAGAAAAAAATATCTGTGACCACTCAACTTACCAATGCACCTGTTGATTTGATATTTAAAATTTCTGAGTATTTTCAATTTGATATGAAAGGTGTAGGTGTCCACAACTAAAACAAAATGAGGTGTTCTATGTTTAATGAAACCCATAACACATTTTATTGAACTCCAAAACCTACTCACAAAAGCACACTAAAAACCTTTTACGTAACAACGTCATCACGTCAGACCAGCCTGTTAAAGCGAAACCCCAACTCAATGTCGGTGGTTGTGAATTATGTACATTCCTCCCAGTTACATTACCCTACACAGACTCCCCCCCCCACCACCCCAGAACTCACTTAAACCAGAATTGTGAGCCTGTCAGGAGCTTGGACGAGCCGACCGGCTCAGGTCCTGTGTTCCGTGGATGGAGGAACCGCAGGTGCCTCTGGCTCGTCCAGAGGTGCGTTGACATGCTCATGGTCACATCATGACAGCAAAGTACTCCAAATCTTGGTGGATCTGTTTAGGAAGATCTACCAAAATACATTCAGGTTTACCCCTCTTATCTATGGTAAAGACGTTTCTCCCCGTTCCAAAATGCAGAACAGGACATCATAAGGCAGCCTAAGGTGACGTTGGTGTGCACCATGGTGGATGAAAACAAATGCAACAGAACGTAGGTCAACAGGAAAACAAGAGTGCTGTACGGCATAGTGGGAGGTGGCATAATAGGAGTTAGGGACAAGTGAAAAGGAATTGAGGAGAGTGGAACGCCCTTGAGAGGCCGACCAGGTGGTCATAGAGTCAGGAATGAAATCACCTGGCACCCATAATGGCTACCCGTATACCAAGTCATCCATGGACGACTGCAAGCCCTCCTCTGGAGCAGTTGTGAGCCCCAGCAGGACCCATGGTAGTACTCAGCGGTCAGGGAAGCCCTCGGAACAGCCTTCAAGGAGTGGTGAAACCACTTGCATAGGCTAAACGTACCAAAATGTCTTCAATGTGCGGGACCAACCAGGAAACAATTGAGGTAGTGGCCTTATTAAATCGTCAGTACTCACCACGTGGGCAGCAACCACCATTGTACTGAGGGACCATATTAGAGGAGTGAAAGCCAGGAGCTATTGGACCACCATACAATTCAGAGTCCTTCCATGTTGGCAAACTCTGCCTTCATGGTTGCCAGCTTTTTTGGGTCCAGTCTATGCTTACGGGCCAGTTGTGGGAATGTGGTGCTTGGCCCCATGTTTTGGAACTGTAGTGGAGAATGTGGGCTTGGTGAGGTCTAGGAATTTGCCCAACAGTTGAGTAAACTCACATGCATGTCATTGCAGGGAACTTACTAGGGGAGCAGGATAACGACCCAAAGTCCTTGATATCCACAAGCCGGCAGTTCTTAAGATCGACCGCAGAGGTCTAACCACTTCGACCAGGACTTGTAACATCGCTCAGAGTGTTACCAGTAAGTCTGGATCTGGCTGCCGTTGGCATCCTCCAATGTGGTTTTGTCGCTCGTCAATAGGTCATGCTGGCAGAGCATGTGCTTGATCATCCATGTCACACAGGAAACCAGACTGAAAGGGCGTCTGTGATGACCCTGGCAGCTGAAACCCACGGTGTTCACTGACCTCTGATGACCCAATGCACTAGCGATGTCGAAGCTGCAAAGGGGGCAGTGCTTCCTCACGTTCCTACCAAAGCGAACATGGCAAAAGCACAGACCCGGCGTCATCCGTTTCGTAGCCACAGGCATCCTTATGTTGGAGGTCCTGCTGACCTGGCTTATTGAGGTAGAGAAAGGAAGAGGAATGATTCACCGCTGCCTAGTGTTGACTATCAGACATTTCAGCAAGCTCCCTATAGTCCAACACGGGTGCATTAGTGGGGACTACACAAAATTGATCAGGTATTTGCTGCATGAAGAGTTCTTTAAAATTAAAACAAGGGTGGTGATTTCCCAAGAGAGACAGCATGTGGTCCATTAGCTCTGCAGGCTTACCATCGCCCAGATCGGGCAAGGAGAACAATTGTTTGGCACGCTCAGACCCTGACTGTCCAAGAGTCTGTAAAAGGTGAGTTTTCAGCGATCATGTTCAGGCGGGTTTTGGGACAGACTCACCACTCTCACTGTTGTGGAATTGCTGAGCGATGCTACCACATAGAAATATTTGGTGGTGTTAGCGGAGATTTCTCGCAGGGCGAACTGGGCCTCAACTTGTACGAACCAACTGACGCCATTTTGCTCCCAAAACACTGTCAGTTTCAAAGCGACTGCACTGGCCAACATGTTCAATAACTCCGGAATTGTCCAAGAGCTTTGGGGTCACCAATGTAGGTTTCTGCAAATAAAATTAAGTGAGGCATTTTATGTTCAGCAAAACCCGTAACATGTTTTATTGAACTCCAAGAACTTTAAAACCTTTGATGGTGTAACCCAGCTGCTTCCAAATGAAGCTTGCCAATGTCTGCTACAGAGCGTGTAGGTGTTCTCCAAACAGGAGGGGTGCTGAACAGCTTGTGGTGCCTTACACATTCACACCTTTGCCTGTCCTTGACACCAAATCCATTCCAGAGAGAATCCTGTTTTTATTTTCTGTGTAGTTGTGTTGCTTCCCTTAACCCTTCCCTCCCTCCACCCTTTCTTTCTCCTCTCCCTCCTTGACCAATGTTGTACTCAACTGCACTATCTGACTAGGAGGTGCTCTAATAACCTTCCACCACACAGTCGTCAACGTCCTTCCAGGTCTTGCTTCCCCAGCCTTCCTGCGTGTAGGTTAGGCGGAGTGTGACAGAGGGGAGTGGCATCCAGAGGCTCCTCCCTGATTGTTCCTTTGACAACTTTCCATATCCCAGATTTTCTGCATTGTTTTCAGAAACATCTGAGCGGAATCAAAAGCAGGTTTATTATCACTGAATTATTTGATGTGAAAATTGTTATTTTTTTGCAGTTGCAGTACTTTGCAAAGACTGGAGAATTACTATAAATTATGGAACAAATATGAGATTCTCCATTGGCTGGGGTCAACCATGGATGTTGTGTCCCAACTATCTACATGATATGCAAGCCAGGACAGTACGATATGGAGAACAAGCTGTTGCCCTCTGAATGCTTCCCCTCTCCATGCTGCTGATGAATGCAGGGGAACGGCAGAGGCTGATACGGTTTGGCACACTATCTGTCATAAGGGGGCGCTGAAGGAGGACCCTAAAGCAAGACACAGACACTGAAGTACTAGGAACAGGACTAGGATTATCGAGACAGCAAGGGGAGTCAGGAAGAAACGATGCTGGACATTGACACAGGCCCTGGACGAGACTAGGATTCGGGGCCTGGGCTAGAAGCACAGGACCCGGATGTGGAACTAGAAACAACGAGCCTGGACTAGGAACTCGGAACTCCAGACAAGGACCCAGAACCTGGGTCTTGGTTGGGGCTCGAAACCTGGGTCTTGACTTGGAACCGGAACCCAGTCTAGGCTAGGACTCGGGACTAGGATCTTGGCAAGGTCGGGACATGGCTACAGGACAGGACAAGGAACCTCCAGGGCAGGATGAGGCTCTTGGACTTGGTTCAGTTAGGCCCTTGTGTATGGAACCGGGACCC
Source organism: Mobula hypostoma (assembly GCF_963921235.1). NCBI lineage: Eukaryota > Metazoa > Chordata > Chondrichthyes > Myliobatiformes > Myliobatidae > Mobula > Mobula hypostoma. The sequence continues at coordinate 130,228,128 of NC_086098.1, forward strand.
TTTTTGGAGCGCAGGGCCGGGATGACTGCCGAGGTAAGCTGCTGAGGATTCGGATGGGGACGATCCAGCACAGGACAAGGAATCTCCAGCACCAGGCTGGGCAAGGACATGAGGCTCAGACTCGGACAGGGCTGGAACACGGCATCTGGACTTGGTCTTGGAACACAGGAACACAGAGCCGTGGACTTGAACACAGGAACACAGAACACAGAGCTGGGACCCCTCCTTGGGGAGCACAGGACGTAGGGCCGGGATTCGTACACAGAGCATGGACACTAAACACAGGGACACAAAGAGACAGTTCCAAACTCAACAATAGATAATTCCTTCTCTTGGTGTGGCAAGGCTCTGGTCTCACTCCGGCAGTTGAACTTGGTGGGGAGACTGACGAGGTTACAGATGGAGGTTCAGAAGGAAGGGAAGGGAACAGTCTAGAAGCAAATCCTTGGTTTGAGAGGTATTTATGTGCCAGCCCACAACGAGAATCAGGTGCCTCAATTAAGGCACCCAATGGAAGAAGGGAAAACAGGAAAACCCGGAATAAAGAATCGACAGACAGGACCGTGAACCGGAATGTGGACTTTACGGACCAGACCATAACACCAGTGGCTTTGCAGGAGTTGCTAGTTATCATTGAACTCAATGTAGGACTGCCTTAGGGACTCAAGCTCCGGAATTTTCCTCAACGTTTACTCCCATGAGTCGGTATAGCCGCAAGGCAGCAGAGGCTTGAGATCAGAGTTTCCCTTCTTCTTCTCCTAGATGAGCCTCATCTGCACAAAGTGACTGTTTTAAGGCACCAGTAACCCACCTTTTCTCTTTCTCCTCTCAGTAGAAATGGCTCCATTGGACTTGGTAGCTAAGCCACTCTTGAAGGCCAGGAGCTGGACATGGTTTTGGAGGCTATTTGAGCTACACGCTATTGGGAGCATTTAATAGAATTCATCCCCCTCCCAGCCCCAGCTATAACACCCTTATGGAACCATAGAAGATAATGCAAAAAAAGAACGTCAGAATAGTATTCATGGATTTATGGATCATTCAGATATCTGCAGAAGAGGGGTAAAAGCTTTTCCTGATCCATTGAGTATGGGTCTTCAGGCTCCAGTAACCTTATTCCTGATGGTAGAGATGCGAAATGGGCATATCCTAGATGGGAATGCTGCCTTGAGGCACCGCCTCATAAAGATGTCCTTGATGGTAGGGAAGTTAGTGCCCATGATGGAGCTGGCTGACTCTACAACCCTCTTCAGCTTCGTGCGACCCTGTACATTAGAGCTTCCACACCAAGCAGTGGTGCAAAGAGACAGAGTGCTCTCCGTCGTACTTCTCGTGAAATTTTCAATAGTCTTGGGTGACATACCAGATTTACAGGCAGAGCAATTGATTTAAATTATTAAAACATAGTTAAGCAAAAAATTGAATTAATGCATTTATTTGAAAACATTCAATGGGTAAATTAATTCTAAAGATATATAAAACACAATAATTCACTCCAAACTTAAATTTTTAAATGATTAGGTTGTGCCCCATCAACCAATCATATCTGATGTTGAGTTGAGGGACCAGATAGGAAGTGTACCATCATGGGACATTATAAAATTTCCCTAGGACTTTGCAGTGGAAGAGGTAGACTGGGAATGAGAAGCATCATGACCAGATCTCCAGTACCTTCTCTACTTTTGGTACAGCAGTAGGCATGGGCAGATGCATTGTGGCTAACAGATAGTTCTGTTTGAAAGCTTTAGTTAGGTAAAGCAATCAGCTTGCAGTCCATGGAACCATTACTGGAGTCTCTGCCTACCTAGGTTTAAGCATATGGACTTCACACTTTCCCCTCTGCAGGTTTCTCACAGTTGACTTGGTTTCCTCCCTTATCCCAAAGATGTGTGGATTGCTAAGCAAATTGGCGTCTGTCAATTGCCCCTGGTGAGCTCATGAATGGTAGGACCTGGAAGAATTTAGGAAGAATGGATTACAGAAAATATTAGTAGTGGAATGACAGACATGAGAAAATCTGCAGATGCTGGAAGTCCAAGCAACACACACAAAATGAGGAACTCAGCAGGCTAGGTAGCATCTATGGAAAGGAGTAAACAGTTGATGTTTCGGGCCGAGACCCTTCATCAGGACTGATTCTGTGAGCTGACATGAGTTCCAGAAGATTCCAAATTGTTCCAGCACCCAGAAACAAAAGGGAGATAAAGCACTTAAAAATAGGCCCTTTAGCCAACTGAGCCCACGCCAACCCTCGACCACCCATTTACATTAATCCCACTTTATTTTCTTTCTTCCCCACATTCTCATTAACTACCCCCAAATTCAAGCTCTCACCTACACAAGAGGGCCACATGACAACGGACAATTAACCTTTACTGGAACATCTGTGGGATATGAGAGTACGATAGGAAACCTGCCCAGTCACAAATAGGACGTGCAAACTCCACACAGACAGCACCAGACATCAGGATCGAATCTGGGTCTCAGGTACAGAGGCAGAACCTCTACGAGATGCATCACCATGCTCTCTATAAATATTGAAATCTATCCCAGTTGACCGTTTGACCTCATCTAAGGGTCTTTCACGCCTGTCCCTGACAATCGTTCCACCCTCAGCTGGCTGGAGCCCATGGAGGAAAGATTTTCCCAGTGGTTAGTGGGAATGTTGAACTTCTCAGGAGTTTGCTAGGCCTCATCCCTGTACCAATATTTTGCATCTTCTGCAGATGTAGCCAGGTGCAATTCACGGCACTGGGAATTTTAATAAGTTTTTTTAATTGCATTGAACTTTTATTTTACTCAAGTAGCACAGGAAATTCCTACGGGTATTTCATCTTGCTGCTGTCCCATCTGAATAAAAGTTCATTTATTCCTGATGTCATCTCAGCTCCCCTCTAGGCAAGTTACTAGCAGACACTGCTGGTGAGATTAGAATTTTATTCAGCTACACTCGTCTTCAGGGCAGAAAGAATAAAAGGAGAAATTTGAGGGGAAGGAGCAACTTCCAGACTAGCTGTTTGTTTGTTGTCTATTAAACCAAGGATTTACCCAGCGTGGTCAAAGAAATAAAATCTGACACACAATCCCTATCTGGCTACATTTTCTGTTGCCTCAGTAAAGCATCTAATGCTAATCATAGACCACTCCCTCCTCAGGCATTCTCTCTTCTCGCCTCAACCATCGGACAGAAGGTACAAAAACTAAAAACATATACCACCAGACTCATGGACTGCTTTCTATCTTACTGTTATAAGTCTGCTAAATGGACCACTTATACAATAGATGGACTCTTCACCTCACAATCTACCTCGTTGTGGCCTTGCACCTTATTATCTGCCTGCGCTGACTGCACTTTCTCTGTAATTGTTATGCTAAATTCCACATTCTGTTATTACTTTTCCCTTATACTACCACAGTGTACCTGTGTTTTGAAATTATCTCTATGGGTATGAAGCATAAGAAAGTTCAGAATCAGAATTAGATTTATCACTGACATATTTCGTGAAATTTCTTGCTTTGAGGCAACAGTACAGTGCAGGACATTAAAAAGTCTATAGATTACAATAAGAAATATAAATGTAAATCAGGGGTGGCCAACCTTTTACATTCCATCCGCCAATTTTTTCACTCATGAGTTCAGATGCGCCCTACAACTCTTGTACCCCCATTCAATTCTTGTAAAGATATGTTACTATAGAACTCGTGCGTGGAAAAATTGAGGCATGGAATGTAAAAGTTTGGCCACCCCGATGTAAATAAATAGTGCAAAAGGAGAGTGAATGGTGAGGTAGTGTTCACAGACCGTTGAGAAATCTGATGGTGGAGGGAAGAAAGTTCCTACAACCTTGAGCGTGCTTCTTCAAGCTCCTGTACCCCGCGCCTCCCTCCCCGCCGATGGTAGTAATGAGAAGAGAGCATGTCCTGGATAGTGAGGGTTTGTAATGATGGATGCTGCCTTCTTGAAGCTTGGCTTTTTGAAGGTGTAAATGATGGTGGGAAGGCTTGAGCTCATGAAGGAGCTGGCTGACCCTACAGCCCTCTGTAATATTTTTGATCCTGCGCAATGATGCAAACAGTCAGAATGCTCTCCATGGTACATCTGCAAAAATATGCTAGTCTTGGGTGATATATCAAATCTCCTCAAGCTCTTATAATTGACTTCAGCTACTTTGTGAGTGCATCAATATGTTGAGCCCAGGATAGGTCCCCTGAGATAATGACACTCAGAAACGCGAAGCTGCTCACCTTTTCCACTGCTGAAGATTGGTGCATAATCTCCTGATTTACCCTGCCATAATCAGTCCCTTGGTCCTTCTGACGTTGAGAGCAAGGTTATTTTTGTGAGACCACTCAACCAGTTGACCTATCCCAATCCTGTACACCTCCTCATCACCATCTGAGAACCTGCCAGCAACAGTTGAGTCATTGGCGAATTTATAGGATTGTGTTTGAACAGTACCTAGCCACGCAGTCACAAGTGACTTCACTGTTTCTCAACACACGACAAGAAAAACCAATTACCAATTACAAATACCCTAGGCCTCAAAATAGTTAAAGGAAGCCACTGGACCCACTGTCTCTCCTTTATGTATTTAGATTTCATAGTCACGTCCCAGGTCAAGATCTGTAACCCTATTTTATTCCCTTCAAAGTGTTCATCAGGGACGTCTGAAATGGAATTTTGTCTCCTCTGCCTTTTCAGGCAGAGAAATTTTCACACTTACTACTTGTCAAATTTAATAACATTTCCTCTTCTCTCAATTTTTAAAGTCAATCAGTATATAAATAAACTGTAGCGGTGTGCTACACACAGCGCTAGAATAACCACACGGAGTTGGTGAGTTAGAGTTGCGATGAAAGAGATTTATTCAAACTTCGTGGCCTGCTTTAAAGCCTTCCCGTTCCCGCCCTCCCTGGGGCGGGACTGCTGTGGGGAATGCATATTCCCAGACCCTTTCCGCACGCAGGATTTTCCCCCTGCTGGTGAAGATGGCCTGGCGCCCTTTCTGAGGCCGGCCCTCTGCCTGCGCGCGCTGTTGTGAGCCGGTTCATGTGTGCCAGAAAGTGGGTCACCACATAACCCCCCCCCAGAACCGGTGATACCTCCCCCAATGTCCACAGTCTGGATCGGTTTCTGTTTGGGAGGTCTGCCCCTGCGCCGCGGTGCCTGAGCCTGGACCGGCTGCGCCAAGTCCACATGGGCCGGTTTGAGTCGGTCCACCGTGAAAACCTCCTCTCTTCCCCCAATGTCCAGCACGAACGTGGACCCGTTGTTCCTGATCACCTTAAACGGCCCCTCGTAGGGCCACTGTAGCGGTGCCCGGTGTCCGCCCCATCGTACAGAAAGAAACTTACAGTTCTGCAGGTATTTGGGTACGCAGGTCGGGCTGTGTCCATGCTGTGAAGTGGGGATGGGGGCCAGGTTACCGAGCCTCTCCCGTAGTCTGTCCAGGACTGCTGCTGGTTCTTCCTCTTGCCCCCTTGGGGCTGGTATGAACTCTCCTGGGACGACCAGGGTCGCGCCGTACACCAACTCGGACGACGAGGTGTGTAGATCCTCCTTGGGCGCCGTGCGGATTCCAAGCAGGACCCAGGGAAGCTCGTCCACCCAGTTAGGCCCCTCCAGGTGGGCCATGAGAGCCGATTTCAGATGACGGTGGAAGCGCTCCACTACTCCATTGGTCTGTGGGTGGTAGGCAGTTGTGTGGTGTAGCTGCGATCCTAAAAGGTTGGCCATAGCCGACCACAGGCTGGAGGTGAACTGGGCGCCCCTGTCGGAGGTAATGTGGGCCGGTACCCCGAAGCGTGCTACCCAAGTTGCGATCAGTGCTCGGGCACAGGTTTCGGAGGTGGTGTCGGTGAGCGGGACTGCCTCTGGCCATCTGGTGAACCAGTCTATCATAGTTAGGAGGTACCGCGCTCCTCGCGACACTGGCAGGGGCCCCACGATATCCACATGAACGTGGTCGAACCTCCGGCGGGTGGGTTCGAACCGCTGCGGCGGAGCCTTGGTGTGCCGCTGCACCTTGGCCGTTTGGCACTGCATGCACGTTTTGGCCCATTCACTGACCTGTTTACGAAGCCCATGCCACACAAACCTGTTGGCGACCAGCCGGACAGTTGTCCTGATGGAGGGGTGCGCTAAGTTGTGAATGCATTTGAAAACCCGCCGGCGCCAGGCTGCTGGGACGACGGGGCGGGGTTGGCCGGTAGCTATGTCACATAGTAGGGTCCTCTCACCTGGGCCTACGGGGAGGTCTTGGAGCTGCAAACCGGAGACTGCAGTCCTGTAACTGGGGATCTCAGCGTCTGCCCGCTGTGCCTCTGCCAGCACTGCATAATCCACCCCCTGGGACTGGGCCTGTATGGTCGGTCTGGAAAGTGCGTCCGCCACGACGTTGTCCTTTCCAGAGACATGCCAGATGTCCGTCGTGTACTCGGAGATGTAGGACAGATGTCGCTGCTGGCGGGACGACCAGGGGTCGGACACCTTAGTGAACGCAAAGGTAAGCGGTTTGTGGTCTGTGAATGCGGTGAAGGGCCTACCTTCTAAGAAGTACCTGAAATGCTGGATTGCCAGGTATAGTGCCAATAGCTCCCGGTCGAAAGCACTGTATTTGAGGTCGGATGGTCGTAGGTGTTTGCTGAAGAACGCCAGGGGTTGCCAGCGACCCTCGATGAGTTGTTCCAGCACTCCACCGACCGCTGTGTTGGATGCGTCCACCGTGAGGGCAGTAGGAACGTCCGTTCTGGGGTGCACTAGCATCACGGCGTTTGCCAAGGCTTCTTTGGTTTTAACGAAAGCGGTTGCGGCCTCTTCGTCCCAGGTAATGTCCTTGCCCTTACCCGACATTAGAGTGAACAGGGGTCGCATGGTTCGGGCTGCTGAGGGGAGGAAACGGTGGTAGAAATTCACCATACCCATGAATTCCTGCAGGCTTTTGATTGTGTTGGGTCGAGGGAAGTTGCGGACCGCGTCTACCTTGGCGGGCAGCGGGGTTGCCCCGTCTTTAGTAATCCTGTGGCCCAGGAAGTCGATGGTGTCGAGTCCAAACTGGCATTTGGCTGGGTTGATTGTAAGGCCGAATTCACTCAGGCGGGAGTAGAGCTGGCAGAGGTGGGACAGATGCTCCTGCTGACTACTGCTGGCTATGAGGATGTTGTCCAAATAGATGAATGCAAAGTCCAGGTCGCGTCCCACCGCGTCCATTAGCCGCTGGAAAGTCTGTGCGGCATTCTTTAGACCAAACGGCATTCGGAGGAATTCGAAAAGTCCGAACGGGGTGATAAGTGCTGTTTTGGGGACGTCGTCCGGATGTACAGGGATTTGATGGTATCCCCAGACGAGGTCTACCTTGGAAAAGATCCTTGCGCCGTGTAGGTTTGCTGCGAACTCTTGAATGTGCGGCACAGGGTAGCGGTCTAGCGTTGTAGCCTCGTTCAGTCTGCGGTAGTCACCGCATGGTCTCCAGCCCCCCGTTCCCTTGGGCACCATGTGCAGGGGGGAGGCCCATGGGCTGTCAGACCGTCGTATGATCCCCAATTCCTCCATCTTCTCGAACTCCTCCTTCGCCAGTCGGAATTTGTCCAGGGGAAGCCTTCGAGCACGGGCGTGGAGGGGTGGTCCCTGGGTCAGGATGTGGTGCTGTATTCCGTGTCTGGGCATGGCTGCCGTGAACTGCGGTGTCAGTACTGATGGAAAATTCGCCAGGACCCTGGTGAATTCATCGTCAGACAGCGTGATGGAGTCCAGGTGTGGGGCTGGCAACTGTGCTTCACCCAGGGAGAAAGTTTGAAAAGTCTTGGCGTGGACTAATCGCTTCCCTTGCAGGTCGACCAGCAGGCTGTGGGCTTGTAGAAAATCCGCCCCAAGAGTGGTTGGGCCACGGCGGCCAGTGTGAAGTCCCACGTGAACTGGCTGGAGCTGAACTGTAGCCGTACCGTGCGGGTGCCATAGGTCCGTATCGTGCTGCCATTTGCGGCCCTCAGGGTGGGTCCCGGTTCTCTGTTGCGGGTATCATAACTCGTTGGAGGTAAGACGCTGATCTCCGCTCCGGTGTCGACCAAAAAGCGGCGTCCCGACTGCTTGTCCCAGACGTACAGGAGGCTGTCCTGATGGCCAGCCGCCATAGCCATCAGCGGCGGCTGGCCCTGGCGTTTCCCGGGAATTTGCAGGGTGGTCTGCAGCGGCGGGCCTCCGTGCCCCACCGCTGGTAGTAGAAACACCATTGTTCGTTGGGCTCCTCACTCCCATCGCCGGGTTTTGTAGGCTCTGCTGCTGGGCTGGTCTGGTCTGCCGTTGGGCACGCGGCTTGGTGATCTGTGCGATGGACGCCCCTCTCTCCTTCCTGGCATTTCACAGCACATCTGCCCGAGCCGCCACCTCCCGGGGGTTGCTGAAATCTGCGTCGGACAGCAGCAGGCATATGTCCTCGGGCAGTTGCTCTAGGAACGCCTGCTCAAACATGAGGCAGGGTTTGTGTCCTTCAGCCAGGGCCAGCATTTCGTTCATTAATGCTGACGGCGGCCTGTCTCCCAAACCATCCAGGTGCATTAAGCGGCGTGCTCGTTCGCGCCGTGAGAATCCAAAAGTCCTTATGAGCAGGGCTTTGAATGCTGTGTATTTGCCGTCCTCCGGGGGCGACTGTATAAACTCCTCAACTTGTGCAGCAGTCTCCTGGTCGAGTGAGGTCAGCACGTAGTAGTAGCGAGTGGACTCCGAGGTTATCTGCCGAATGTGGAATCGAGCTTCTGCTTGTTCGAACCATAAGTGGAGTCGCTTCGTCCAGAAGCTTGGCAGTTTTAACGAAACTGCGTGAACAGATGCAGCATCGGTCATCTCTGGTCCAAATATCATTTGGGCCGTCGGGGTCACCAATTGTAGCGGTGTGCTACACACAGCGCTAGAATAACCTCACGGAGTCGGTGAGTTAGAGTTGCAATGAAAGAGATTTATTCAAACTTCGGGGCCTGCTTTAAAGCCTTCTCGTTCCTGCCCTCCCTGAGGCGGGACTGCTGTGGGGAATGCCTATTCCCAGACCCTTTCCACGCGCGGGATTGTCCCCCTGCTGGTGAAGATGGCCTGGCGCCCTTTCTGAGGCCGGCCCTCTGCCTGCACGCGCTGTTGTGAGCCGGTTCGTGTGTGCCAGAAAGTGGGTCGCCACAAAACCACACTGTCCATACTGACCAACAAGTATCCATCCAGACTAATCCCATCTACCAGCTCTTGATCCATTGTCTCTATGCTTTGGTGATTTAAATGCTTATCTAGATGTCTCCTAACAGTTGTGAGAGCACCTGCATTGCCCACATATTTTCACACCAGCCATGTGCACTAATTCTGTACTCATCCCATTTACTACCTCACGTCCTTGCCAACTCCCCTTCGAATTCTACCATCCACCTGCATATTTGGGACAATTTACAGCAGCCAACCAACCTACAGATTTCCACACCTTTGGGATGTAGGAGGAAACCCATGTTGTCATAAGGAGAACGTGCAAACTCCATACAGAGAGCACCCAAGGTCAGGGTTGAACGTGGGTCACTGAAGCTGTGAAGCAACAGCTCTGCTGGCTACTGATCTGCCTCTGATTCCTCAATCAACTAACTTAAGCTTATAAGACATTAAGATATAGGAGCAGCATTGGCCCATCGAGTCTGCTCTGCCATTTCATCAAGGCTGATCCATTTCCCTCTCAGCCCCAAACTCCTGCCTTCTCCCATGATACCCTGACTAATCAAGAATCTATCAACCTCTGTCTTAAATATACCCAAGGACTTGGCCTCCACACAAAGCCATCAATTCTGTCATCCAAATCATTGATATATAATGTAAAAAGAAGTGGTACCAACACAGACCCCTGTTACCTAGAGCCAACCAGACAAGGCTCCCATTATTCCCACTCTTTGGCTTTCAATCTCACTGAGCTATTTATCTTTTATTCTATCTCTTTATCTTGGCCATTGCTGGGTTTCTTTTGAATTGTTCTGTCTGGAGAGTGAAAGGCCAAGGTGTATCTGATACGTTAAATTATGATAGGAAATGAAAGAGCAGATAGTCAGAGTCTTTTTTCCCAGGCTGTAAATGTCAAATACTGGTGGGTGTAGGTTTAAGGTAAGAGGAAAATAGTTTAAAGGAGATTTACGAGACAAGTATTTTCACACAGTATGATAGGTACTTGGAACATACTGGCAGGGGAGTTGGCAGAAGCAGACAGGATAGCAACATTTAAGAGATCATTATATCGACACACAAATAGGCAGGAAATGAAGTGATAAAAACCACATGCCGGCAGGTGGGATTGGTCTCGACTGGCATCATGGCTGAAGCAGACAAGCTGAGTCAAAGGGCCTGTACTGTTCAGTGTTCTACGTTTTATGTTCTATAAACCCTCCACCATTGACCCTGCCAGGATGATCTGTTCAAGTGAGGTATGGATAACCTAGTGAAAATCCAGCACATCCTTTAAGTGGTCCTACCATGGAGTGAGTAGCTGTGCAGGTGTACGGCAGTGAGGCTCACGAGCTGGCACCGTCCAAAAGATTTCTTCACAGTTTCAGGGCGTATTTTGGAGATGCAATATCGCAAATGTTAATTTCACCAGCAATCGGCCTTCAGATCTTAATATGGATTGTAGTTTGAATTTAAAATGCAGCTTGGAGCAAATGTCTTCCTGAAGCTGCATTCCAGAGTAAATTGCAGCCCAGGAAACACTCTGTTGACTGATATGTCTGCATATACATGAATACAATCAACACCCCATTGCACCCTCATTTTGGGTGTGTTGATTGTTGAGAAGAGCCAAATATTTGAAAAATTACATGCAACTCAAAAGAAGCATTATGAAGGCATTGTTACCATAGAAATTGTCCTGTTACCTTTTTAACATACAAAAATGAGTTGTAATTTTGGATTGGGAGTCTCTCTCCCAAGTGGCTCCAAAGGCTATCAGCTTGTGCGTGTCCTGAATAAAGAGTTTTATATCTACCAGCTGCGACTTTGTTCACAATCACGACAACAGAAACACATGAAGACAAAGAAACATGATTTGATTTAAATGCAGTAACGTGCCTGTGTGGATCATCACTGATCTTATTTTTCTCCTAGTTTGCTGGGTGTTGAGATGAAGTCAGTGTATATGCATCTGAGATATTCAAATTTCAGTCAACTGCAGTCTTGCAATGTCCATCTGAGAGTGCTGTAGACACCTACCAGAACCGTCCTGCAGCTCAAGATTTTGTAGCCCCCATTTTCTTGCGCCTGACCTGCCCTCATTTCTTCACTTCTATGTTCCTTTTTGTTCATGCTTTCAATCTCTTCTGCCATCTCATATCATTTTTCTTCAATTTTTCATCTGAATGACTCCTACAGGTTACCTCCATGGCATCATCCATCAGAGATATTCCCTTTGTCCTATCCATTCAATTCTCCTTTCTCTTAACATTATTGTTTCACTCTCCTTCCCAGTTCTGATGAAGGATCACCTCCTTCTCTTTCCGCACATTCTGCCAGACCTGCGGAATACTTCTGGCATTTTCGGCTTTTGTATCCAATTCCCAGCCTCTGCAGCTTTTTATTTGCAATTCACCATATTTGTTTTCAGCTCAAAGCTTCTAAAACAAAATGGAACCAAGGTAGATTATTACAGAAGCAGTATTGGAGAAGTGGAGATACAAGAGACTGGAGATGCGAGAAGCTAGAGCAACACACAGTCTGCTGGAAAATCTCAATTTCATTAAAGTTCCAGAAGGAATTGTGGGCATTTCTGGTTGAAACCCTGCTTCAGGGCCATGTATAAATACTGACCTCTCATACTCATCTCACCAAGTTGCATGTAGAAGCTGCTCTACTGAGACTGCAAGAAACTTCAGAGGTTGTGGACAGAGCTCAGAACATCATGGAAACCAACCTTCCCTCCAAAGACTTTCTCTACACTTCTCACTGCTTTGTAAAAGCAGCCTTTATAATCAAAAACTCCTCTTCCCCAAATATTCTTGCTTCTCTCCCCTCCTATCAGGCATAAGATACAAAAATCTGAAAGCAAGTGCCACAAGGATCAAGGAGAGCTTCTATCCCATTGTTATAAAGCTATTGCATACTTCCCTAGGACAATAAAATGCACTCTTGACCACATAATTCACCTTGTTATAGCTTTCCACTTTATTGTCTGCCTGTGCTGCACTTCGGAAAATCTGATCATCTGGATGTACTTCTCTTCCCAGAGTATAGGCAGAGACTGAAGACTGCAGCACCAGTACTGAGGACCAGAAAGGTATGGACAAGAGAAGCACATGAGCACTTACAGGACTGCTTTGAATCAGTGGACTGGACTGTATTCAGGGATTCATCTTTGAATCTGGACGAGAATGGTGCAGTTGTTACTAACTTCATTAAAACCTGTGTGGATGACTGTGTGCCTATGAAAGTTTGCTGTACCTTCCCAAACCAAAAGGCATGGATGAACCAGGAGGTTCATCATCTGCTGAGGGTTAGATCTGTGGTGTTTAAGTCTGGCGACCCAGGTCTGTACAAGAAAACCAGGTATGAGTTATGGAGGACTATCTCAAGAGCGAAGAAACACTTCTGAGTGGGGTTGAAAGTGACGCTGGATGCACGTTAACTCTGACAAGGTTTGCAGAACATTGCTTCCTACAAAAAAGAAACTCAATATCATGAATAGCAGTGATGTTTTACAGCAGATGAGCTTAATGCCTTCTATGCCCGCTTCAAAAGAGAGAGTATAACTACAGCTGTGAAGATCCCTGTTGTACCTGGTGCCCCTGTGATATCTGTCTTATGGCTAAAAATAACTCCTGCCCCAGAAAGGACTTGGACCCACTGCAATTTGCCTATCGCCACAGTAGGTCTACGGCAGATGCAATCTCAATAGCTCTTCACCCAGCCTTCACTTGGACAATATAAATACCTATGTCAGGATGCTCTTCATTGACTATAGCTCAGCATTTAACATCATCGTTCCCACGGTCTTAATCAATAAACTACAGAACCTGGGCCTCTGTTCATCCCTCTGCAATTGGATCCTTAACTTTCTAACTGGAAGACCACAACTCTTGCAGATTGGTAATAACATCTCCTCCTTGTTGACAATCAACACTGGTGCACCTCAGGGATGTGTGCTTAGCCCACTGTTCTACTCCTTCTACACCCATGACTGTGTGGCTAGGCATAGCTCAAAAACAATCTATAAATTTGCTGATGGTACAACTAATGTTGGCAGAATCTCAGACGGAGATGAGAGGGCGTACAGGAGCGAGATTTGCCAGCTGGTTGAGTGGTCTCTCAGAAACAACGTTTCACTCAACGTCAGTAAGTAAAGAGCTGATTGTGGACCAGAAAAGGTAAGACAAGGGAACACAAACCAATCCTCATAGAGGGTTCAGAAGTAGAGACAGTGAGCAATTTCAAGTTCCTGGGTGTCAAGATCTCTGAGGGTCTAACCTGGTCCCAGCATATCGATGCAGCTATATGAAAGGCAAGACAGCTGCTATATTTCATTAGGAGTTTGAGAAGATTTGGTTTGTCACCTAAAACCCTCAAAAGCTTCCACATATGTACCGCGGAGACCATCTTGACAGGCTGCATCACTGTCTGGTATGGGGGCGGGGGTGGGGGGGGGGGAAGCCACTACACATAATTGAAAGAAGCTACAGAAAGTTCTAAAATTAGCTAGCTCCATCTTGGGTAGTAGCCTCCATAGTATCCAAGACATCTTTGTGAGTGGTGTCTCAGAAAGGCAGTGCCATTATTAAGGACCCCCACCACCCAGGACATGACCCCTTCTCATTATTACCATCAGGAAGGGGGTACAGAAGTCTGAAGGCTCACACTCAGCAATTCAGGAACAGCTTCTTCCCCTCTGCCATCCGATTACTAAATGTATATTGAATCCACAAACTCTACCTCTACCTTCTGTTTTTGCACTATTTTTAATTTAACTATTTAATATACATATATATACATTTACTGTAAGTAGTTTATTTATTTTTTTCTATATTGGTACATATTACATTGTACTGCTGCTGCTAAGTTAATAACTTTTACGACATGTGCTAGTGATATCAAACCTGATTCTGATTCTTTCTCTGTAACGGTAACACTAGATTCTGCATTCTGCTATTGTTTGCTCCTTGTACTACCTCAATACAACAATGTGATTAAATGGTCTGTATGGATGCATGCAAAATATCGTTTCTCGCTGTACCTTGGTATACGGTATATAACAATAACAATTACATCATCCTGAATTGGAAGTGCATCACCATTCCTTCATCATTAATTAGTGTAACTCCTGGAACTCCAGAAATTATGTATCAGTTCAGAAACATTGTTCACCAAGGGCGTGTAGAGGTGAGCAATAAATACTCATTTTTCCGGGTAAACTCATTTTCTGAGGAAGATCTTTAAAAATAACTTGTGCATCTAGAGAAAGGGATTTCTTTCACCTTTGCTTTGTCATATTGTGTGACAAGATGGTGAATGCTGTGCATAAACTGCAGCTGGTGAATGTGGGATTCTGCTTTGCGAGGGCTTGGACTGATAATAAATATATGATATGGAAATGTAATGCATCGGGATTTCTTAATTGCACCAGTCATAAATTAAATTCAGGGGACCATAAATCAGTCAGTTTGATATTATTCAGAGGAAAAATAATGAAATTCTTGCTCAAGGCTGAAAGAAAAAAATTACAGGAGCCAAAAATAATAATGAATTGTCAACATACACATGAAAAAAAATAAAGAGCAGTTTAACTAATTTCACAGAACTAATCAACAAGCTCGAGAAGATGGGTCTCTGTACCTCCCTCTGAAACTGGATCCTTGATTTTCTCATCAGCAGACCATAGTCAGTGCAGATCAGAAGCAAAATCTCCTCCTCACTGACATTCAACATTGGCACACCTCAAAGATGTGTGCTTACTCTACCCTACTCTCTCTACCCATGATTGTGTGTATAGGTCTTCATTTAATTTGCTGATGACAGGACTATGGCTGGCAGAATTTCAGATGATGACGCAGAGGCGTACAGGAGTGAAATAGATCAGCTTGTTGAGTGGTGATGCAACATCAACCTTGCACTCAATGTCAGTAAGACCAAAGAATTGATTATGGACTTCAGGAAGGAGAAGTTGAGGGAAAACATACCAGTCAAGGGATCAGCAGTGGAAAGGATGAGCAGTTTTAAGTTTCTGGGTGTCATTATTTCTGAAGAACTATGCTGGACCCAACATATTGATGCAAATGTAAAGAATATGACAGTAGCTATATTTCATTAGGAGTCTGTGAAGACTTGGTATGTCACCAAAGACTCTCGCAAGTTTCTACAGTTGTACTGTGGAGAGCATTTGATTGGTTGCATCTCTATCTGATACGGAGGACGATCAGAAAAAAGTTGCAGAAAGTTGCAAACTCAGCCAGCTCCATCATGGGCACTAGCGTCCCCAGCATCAAGGACATTTTCAAAAGGGAATGCCTCAAAAAGGCTGCATCTATGATTACAGACCCCCATCTATGATTCTGGACCCCCATCACACAGAACATGTTCTCTTCTCTTTGCTGCTATCACAGAAGAGGTATAGGGGCCTGAAGACACACATTCAACAGCTTCTTAGCCTCTACCATAGATTCTGAATGAACAATGAACTCATGAAAACTACCTATTTTTTTTCTTTTTATTTACTATTTACTCTCTTTTTGCATTACTTATTATATACACATTATATACATATGTCGTGTGTGTGTGTGTGTGTGTGTAATTTATTTATAATTTTTTCTTACTGTAATGTTTATTATGTATTGCATTGTACTGCTTCCACAAAACAACAAATTTTGCAACATATGCCAGTAAGATTAAACCTAATTCTGATTCTGATTCTAAGACATATCAGGAGAGTTATCAAAGCTAGAGGTAACAAAGAAAGCAGTCTTTTTCTCAGGGTTGAGGAGTCAAGACTGAGGGAACAGTGGCTTAATGCGAAAGCAGAGAGATTTAATAGGAACCTGAAGGGCAACCTTTTCATTAGTGGGTGTTCTGTATATCATGGAAACAGACACTTAGCGCCAACTAGTCAATGCTGAACAAGATGCCCTATCCAAGATGGTCCCATTTGCCAGTGTTTGGCCTATACCCATAACCAAAAAAAGAGCTGATTGTGGACTTCAGGAAGGGTAAGAGGACGGAACACACACCAATCCTCATAGAGGGATCAGAAGTAGAGAGAGTGAGCAGTTTCAAGTTCCTGGGTGTCAAGATCTCTGAGGATCTAACCTGGTCCCGACGCATTGATGCAGTCATAAAGAAGGCAAGACAGCGGCTATACTTTATTACGAGTTTGAAGAGATTTGGCATGTCAACAAATACGCTCAATGACTTCTATAGTTGTACCATGGAGAGCATTCTGACAGGCTGCATCACTGTCTGGTATGGAGGGGCTACTGAACAGGACCAAAAGAAGCTGCAGAAGGTTTTAAATCTAGTCAGCTCCATTTTGGGCCCTAGCCTACAAAGTACCCAGGACATCTTTAGGGAGCGGTGTCTCAGAAAGGCAGCGTCCATTATTAAGAACCTCCAGCATCCAGAGCATGCCCTTCGTTCACTGTTACCATCCGGTAGGAGATACAGAAACCTGAAGGCACACACTCAGTGATTCAGGAACAGCTTTTTCCCCTCTGCCATCTGATTCCTGAATGGACATTGAAGCTTTGGACACTACCTTACTTTTTTTAATACACAGTATTTCAGTTTTTGCACATTTTTTTAAACTATTCAATATAGGTAATTGATTTACTTGTTTATTTATTATTATTTATTATTTTCATTTTTATTTTTTTCTCTCTCTCTGCTAAATTATGTATTGCATTGAACTGCTGCTGCTAAGTTAACAAATTTCACGTCACATGCCGGTGATAATAAACCTGAGTCTGATTCTGATCCAGGTACCTGTCCAAGTATGTAAGTGATTGAGGCAGGTACATTAGCCACTTTTAAAAGACAGGTACATGGATAGGAAAGGTTTAGCAGGATATGAGCCAAATGCAGGCGAATGAAAGCAGCTTTGTGTGCACAATGGACCTATTGGACTGTAGGGCTTGCCTCTGTGTTGTAATATGTCTATATTACCAAAATATACCTTCCGTAAAATGTTACAGAGTGGACTGAAGGATTAGGTCAATTTATCAACTTGGATAGCTAGCTGGTGACGAGCATAGGTCTAATTATTCAAGAGGGCAGAAGGTGGGAAGTTGAGACCATATTGATCGCTGCTGGAAACCACAATTTATTTAATGCTATGTAGAAATTAAAAACAGTTTTAAAATTTGCAATTGACATCAAAATGGAGTGCAGTCATTAACTGAGAAGAGCTGTAGCAAATCAAAACAATTCGAAAGAAACAGAATGTTCCCATAGTTGCCAAATTAATCCCAGTACAGTTACTGTAAGTTCCAGGTATTATGGTCAGCTAGATGACATATTATATGGAAAGAAAGAGTGTGAATGGAAAGCTGAGAGATCTGTGAGTGTGAATGTACAAATCACTAAAAGTAACTACACATGCTAGGGATGCTAAAAAAAAAAGCAAGCCACGTACTAGGGTTTATTTCTGGAACTGAAGTTGAAGTAAGTTATATTAAAATAATATCAAACCTTGGTCAGACGACCAAAATAGAAATGTGAGATTTTATTTATATATATATATATCTCAGGAAAGGTTGAACTTGATATATATCTAGGCTGCCTAAAACCTTTGCACAAGACTGTAGTAATTTTATGTATTGCACTGCACAGCTAAACAAAAAAAAATTAAATTTCTGATATATGTGAGTAATGATAAACCTGATTCTGATATTGGTCTCTATTGTGGACTGAGAGTGGGAAGGGTCCCTGTTTGGGAAAAGGGGAAGGGAGAGGGGAGGAAGTGAGAAAGAAGCATCAGATTCACATTCTGTAATGATCAATAAACCAATTGTTTGGAATCAAATGACCTTGTCTGGTGCCTCAGGTCTGGGTGTGTATGCACCATGCCTCTCCCGCCCCAGCACTCCTTCCCTGCCATCTTTCCCACACCCCTCCTTTGGTGCTCCACCCTCACCATTCCCAACATCCTTTGCTCTCGCCAGATTAACAAACTCGCTCTTGGCTCCTCTTTGACAAATACAGCACTGGGCAAATGTCTCAGGCACCCTCGCTATATATATGTGGCTCAGACTTTTGCACGGTATACGATATAGGCATAGAAGTTACACAGCTGGAAACAGGCCCTTCGATCCAACTTTTTCATGCTGACCAAAATGCCTACCCAAGTCAATCCCATTTAGCCTGTAACTTTCTAAACCTTTAAAATCCATGTTGTTGAGGCAAGTACAATAATAACTTTTTCATCCATCCTTGGATTAAAAAGTTATTATTGCACCTGTTTCAACAACTTCCTCATTTCACACTGTGCAAAATATTGCCAGTTAAGGTTCCTATTAAATAATTATCCTCTCACTTTAAACCAATGCCCTCTAGTACTCAATTCCCATCCTTGAGAAAACTTAGTGCATTTACTCTCTCGATGCCTCCCTAATGATCGTATTCACCTCTATAACATCTCCTATACTCCACCAATAAAGTCCTATATATATACATATATTTAGAGAGAGAGCTGAAGAGTGCTGTGAGAAAGAATGCAACTAGAGGATAAATAACAATCCCATTGCAATTGATCAGACAGTGACCATCTGCAACAAGAGATAATCTGGACACCTGCATTTGATATTCAAAAGTATCACCATTGTTGAGCTCCCCATCATCAAATGTTCTGAGGGGCACCAGTAACCAGCCACATAAGTACTGTGGGCACAAGGCAAGACCATGACTCTGTATCCTATGACAAGTGACTCACCGCATAACAACCAAAAGTTTTTCCACCACTTACAGGGCAAAAATCAGCAGTGTGAACAAATATTTTTCAGTTATCTGGATAAGTGAAGTGATAATAACTCTCAAGATTCTTGCCACAATCTAGGACAACACGTCTACTAGGCTAATACTCAATCAACCACTCCAACTATTGAGATCCTTGACCACAGTTAGTGCCACCTACCAAATGTTTTCACCCAGATTACTCTGACTGCATCTCAAGAGTTGACAACCTCTCGGCATTAAGGACAAGAACAATGTGAACCTTAGGTTCTCCTCTCAGCCAAAGACCATCTGGAAAATCTAGATCTAGCATGATAATGGGTTACAGTTCAGCCTGATATGAAAACTGCTCAACTTTGGACCAACAGAACCTGCAATGAATGGTAACCAACTCATCACAGGCTCACCTCATCATCTCTAGTCCATCTTCATGGATTGTTGCTTCATGAAGGCTAACAAGATCAGGACTGATTAATCTCATTTCCTGTATACAAGTGTATGGAGAACTAAAAAATTGTTATTCCAGATCCAATTCAACACAAAATAAACATAATAATAATAGTAAAAAACACATAATAAATATAAATACCTAAGATAATTCGTATAGATAGATTGATTGTATGTCCATAAAGTGATGTTAGGCAGTACATAAGGAGCCTAAGGGGGGATATTAAAGTAGTGGTGGAGTTAGTGGGTGGAGGTGTTGATCATACTTATTGCTTGGGGAAAGTAACTGTTTTTGACTTTCGTGGCCCTGGTGTGGATGCTGCGTAGCCGTAGCCTCCTCCCCGATGGGAGTGGGACAAACAGTCCATAAGTAGGGTAGGTGGGATCCTTCATGATGTCATTGGACCTTTTCTGGCACCTTTCTGTGCATATGTCCTTGATGGTGGGTAGTCTGGTGTCAGTGATGTGTCGGGCAGTTTTGACTACCCATTGTAGAGCCGTGCTGCCCAGCGCAGTGCTGCCGTGCAGTTTCCATACCAAGCAGTGATGCAGCTTCCTAGGACACTGTTTACTGCACATCTGTAGAACGACGGAAGTATGCATGTGCAAAGTCCAGCTCCCTTCGGCCTCCTCAGAGAGCAGAGCTGTAGCTGAGCTTTCATGAACATGTAGGGCGTGTTCTGGGACCTTGAGAGCTTGTGTGTGACGTGCACTCTGAGGAGTTAGAAACTGCTTTCAGTTTCCACTGCTGTGCAGCTGATGTAAAGGGTATGAGTGAAGCCTGCCACCCAGGCTACTCCCTTTTCACTCCCCCACCTTCTGTGACAAGTTACATGAGCACAAAAGACTAGCTGAGCAAACTCAAGAACAACTTCTTCCCCACTGTTCTCATATTCCTGAAACAATCACCTCCTCCACATCCCCGTCCTGTGGTGCTGCCATGTTTTCTGATTTAATTCTACTTTTCTTGGTGATTCTGTTTTACTTTATTATTTTTTGCACCAGCAGAGTGCACTGAAACTTTCGGACCATTCTGTAGTCTATCTCTCATTATATTCACTGTATATTATTATCATTCATATTGTTTACTCCGTGAGTTTCATTTGAACAAACATTTTCACTGCACAACAAATTACTCTGAATCTAAAAGTCCTTCATCATTCTTGGGCTGAATTCTTGGAACTCCCTCTCCAACAGCATTGCGGCAATAACATGAGCTGAGGCACTGCAGCAGTTCGAGAGGGTGGTTCATTTCCACTTTCTCCATGCTAATGAGAGGTGAGAACTAACTGGTGGCCTTCCAACAAATGCCCTTGATCCAAAGTACAAAGTTCAAAGTAAATTCTATTATCACAGTACATATATCTCACCATGTACAACCCTGAGATTCATTTTCCTGTGGGCATACTCAGCAAATCTGTAGAATAATAACTGTAACAAGATCAACCAGAGTGCAGAAGCAACTGTGCAAATGCAATAAATGACGAGAATGTGAGATAATGAGATAAAGATCCTTGAGGTGAGATCATTGGTTGTGGGGGGCATTTCAATGATGGGGCAAGTGAGTGTAGTTATCCCCCTTCATTCAAGAACCTGCTGGATGAGGGGTTGTTATGGTTCCTGAACCTAGTGGTGAAAGTTCAGAGGCTCTTGTACCTTCTTCCTGATGGCAGCAGGGAGAAAAGAGCATGGCTTGGGGTAGCGAGGATCTCTGATGGTGGCTGCTGCCTTTCCTCCGACAGTGTTTCATGTAGATGTCCTCACTGATGAGAAGGGCTTCACCCGTGATGTAGTGGGCTGAATCCACCACCTTGTGTAAGATTTTCCATTCAAAGGCATTCCTGTTTCCATATCTGGCCATGATGCAGCCAGTCAATACACTCTCCACTACACAACCCAAGAGTGAATATAAGAATAAAAAGAAAAATGAGAAATCAAATAGAAAGCTCAAGAAGAACATTAACTGATGGTTAGGCATCACAGTGGGTTGAAACAGAATGATGCAGATGAGGGAGATAGACACAGCAGTGCAGCTATCAGCACAGCTGCCTCCCAGCATCAGTGACATGGGTTCAATCCTGACTTCTGGTACTGCCTATGTGGAGTTTGCACATTCTCCCTGTGACCACAGGGGTTTCCTCCAGATGCTCTTGGCCTACTATAAAACGCCCCTCGTATACTGCAGATGGTTGGTGGAATCTGGGTGGAGTTGACAGCCCTGTGAGAAGAAGAAGCTACCGTGAAATTTTCTGGAGGGAATGGGGGTATTCTAGGACCTGGCTTTACTCAAAGGGTCAAATACGTTCAATCCTTTTATATCATATGGAAATCTGGATGCATATGAAAACATTGGGAATGTAAGGCTCTACTCGTTGGTGTTTAACGGAAGGCTAATTTCTTTTTAATTCATTCAAGGGATGTGGGCTTCAGGACTGAGTGAACACTTAATTGCCCATTCCCAGATGCTTTTGAGAAGGAGGTAGTGAGCTACTTTCTTGTGATGCTGAAATCATGAGCACGTGCACAATGCTGCTAGGATGTGAGTGCCAGGATTTGGTCTCAGAGCGAGAAAGGAACGGTGACATATTTCCAAGTCAGGATGGTGTATGGCTTGGAGGGACACTTCCCAGTGGTGGGTTCTTGTGCTTTTACTTCTAGCTGGTAGAGGTCCTGAGCTTGGAAAATGCTGCCATCGAGTTGGTGAGTTGCAGGACTGCGTCGTGTAAATGGCACAGACTGCTGCCACACTTCAGTGGCAGAGCGAGTGAAAGATTGTGGCCGGGGTGCCTCACAAACAGGCTGCTATGTCCTGTGTGGTGTCACGCTCCCTGAGTGTCGTTGAACCTGCACTCATCCAGGCACACGGAGAGTGCTCCATCACAACCCTGAGTGAGCCCTGTGGACGCTGGACAGGCTTTGAGGATTTAGGAGGTGAGTTACTTACCGCAAGGTTCCTCACACCTATTGTAGCCACATTGTGTACAAGTCTGCTGCAGTTCAAGCTCAAAGGACTAGTTGGGTCAAATGCTCCCTTCCTGTATATCTCGTATCCTTTAGTACTCAGCTGTCAATCAACCATTCTTCCTCCAGTTTACAGAAACACTCTTAAAGCACGCAAAACTTGTGGGTCACAAAGAGATAAGTATAGAATAGCCTGACTGAACACTTAGAATATTTAACAGTTTCCAGATCTGACGAACCATTGAAAACCATTCTCCTCAACCTGGTTATTTTGCCTGCATCAAAAGTACCTGTCACAGATAAAGCTATTCCAAAATCCTTTGAAAACAACCTATTTTCTGAAACAGTCACAGATGTTTACTTCAGAGATTTTTCTCTCAAATGAAAGCTAATTGTTCTTGACAACTACTCTGGATTCCATTTAGACATGTTTATTAAATGCATCTGCCTATACATTGCTGAATAGATGATTTGCCTATGAGTATCCCCTGGCTACAACACTTATACTTGGATCACTCATGATTAAAGCCTCACCAGTTTTTTAGTTCCCGGTATGTGTTTCTCATAGATAATACTCAGCTACTGAGAAAAAAAAAGACAAGCTTTGTTTTCTTCTGTGGTATCACAAAATTTATTTGCTTATTCTGGAAAGGTTTTTGTTTTAAAATAAAAGGAGGATCACTTCTTGTCCTTTCACCGTGAAGTCAAACAGCACAGAAGCAGTCCTTTTAACCCATCACATCGACGTCGATCATTCTCAGAGATCCTCTTTACCAGTGCTTGGCCTGGAGCCTTCTCTGCCTTGACAAGTTCAAGTGCTCATCTACTTTTCTAAAAGTTGTTCAGAGTTTCTGTTTGCACCACCTTCTCAGCCAGTGTGTTCCAGATTCTAACCAGCCCTCAGGGTGAAAAGACTTTTCCTCTCGTCCCCTCTAACCTCCCCCTCACGTTAAAACCTAAGCCTGCCAGTTTATCTGGCTCCTTTTACAGGGGAAGGTTTCTCACAATCCATCTCATAATTTTGTACATTTGTGTCAGACCATCTTTCAACCTCCTCCACTCCAAGCAAAATAAACCCAGCCTATCCAGAGTCCCTACATTACTGAAACATTGCATCCGAGGTAATATCCCGCTGAATTCCCTCTGCACCCTCTCCAGAACAAACAGACCCTTTTGCACTGCACAAGGGATCTCAATCCCTTTTGTCTAAGTCATTCACGGGCATTGCCAATATTAGGAATACGAGAAATTCTGCAGATGCTGGAAATACAAAGTGACGCACACACAAAATGCTGGCGGAACCCAGCAGGTCAGGCAGCATGCATGGAATTGAACAAGCAGTTGGTGTTTTGGGCCGAGACCCTTCATCAGGAATCGCCAGTATTAATTGTTCAACCCCAACTCCACTTAAATTAAATCCACATCTGAAGCCACATATTTGCTGGGTAGGCACTCACATTTCTTTCCTTAAAGGATGTTAATGAACCAGGTAGGTTTTAAGAATATTTTTTTTAAATTGCAGATCAAAGTCAAAGTCAAATTTATCATCTCCTGCATAAATATATGGTGTACAGGCACGACAGAAAGGTATTGGCAGCAGTATCACAAGCACGTAGCATCAGATAGGCAACATTCTCAAGAAAAACAAATCAAATGTAAACTACCTGATTTTGTACAAAAAGGAACACAAAAAAAATTGAAGTCCATTCTAGTGCAATGTGATCAAGTGGTCATAGTGTTACTAAACTGTGGTGATTAGCATTGTGTCAGTTGATTCAAGAATAAACTTGTAAACCCCTGATTCTCACTTGACCTGGACTATACCTCTTCATACCCTTCCCACTCTAAACCAAAGATGTAGCCATGGGCACTCGTATGGGTCCCAGCTATGCCTGCCTTTTTGTCGGCTGCTAGACCAGTCTCTGTCTTAAGCCTACACCGATATCACTCCCTAACTTCTCCCATGCTACATCGATGACTGCATTGGGACTGCTTCCTGCACCCATGCTGAGGTCGTTGACTTCACCAACTTTGCCTCCAACTTCTACCCTGCCCTCAAATTTATCTGGTCCATTTCCAACACCTCCCTCCCTTTTCTAGATCTCTCGGTCCCCATCTCTGGAGACAGTTTATCTATGAATATCTTCTGCAATTCATTTTTCCCATTACTGTTTTTATGCTCCAAATTCTCACAGCCTAATCCTCTTCTCAGCCCTTCACTTGTGAAAATGCCATCCCCTTCTCTCAATATCTCCATCTCCACGGCATCTGCTATCAGGATGAGGCTTTTCATTACAGAACTAATGAGATGTCCTCCTTCTTCAAGGAAAGGGGCTTTCCTTCCTTCTCCATCAACATTGCACTCACCTATATTTCTTCCATTTTGCACACATCTGCCCTTGTCCCACCTACCCGCCATCTCACTAGGGTTCCTCTTGTCCTCACCTACCACCCCAACAGCCTCTGCTTCCATAACTTCTGCCATTTTCATTGAGATCCCACCACCAAACACATCTTTCCCTCCACCCCACCCACCCCTACTTTCCACTTTCCACAGGGATTGATCCTGACATAACTCCCATGTCTATTCCTCCTTCCCAACTGATCTCCCTCTTGGTAGTTGTTCTCGCAAGAGGAACAAATGCCACACCTGCCCCTACATCTCCTCCCTCACTACCATTCAGGGCCCCAAACAGTCCTTCCAGGTGAGGCAACACTTCACCTGTGAGTCTGTTGGGGTCATCTCCTGTATCCGATGCTCCCGGTGTGGCCTCCTGTATATCACGGAGAACTGATGTGGATTGGGAGACCGCTTCACAGAGGACCTATGCTCCATCAGCCATAAAAGTGGGAACTCACAATGGCCAACCATTTCAATTCTACTTCCTATTCCCATTCCGATATGTCAGTCGATGGCCTCCTCTCCAGCCATGATTGAGCCACACTAAGATTGGAGGAGCAACACTTTATATTCCATCTGGGTAGCTTCCAACCTGATGGCATGAACATTGACTTCTCAAACTTCCAGTAATTGCCCCTCCTCCTCTCCTTTGCCATTCCCCATTGTCATCTCTCACCTTATCTCTCTAACTGTCCATCACCTCCCTCTGGTGCTCCACCTCATTCCCTTTCTTCTATGGCCTTCTGTCCTCTGCTATCAGATTCCACCCCACCCCTCCCCTTCTCCAGCCCTTTATCTCTGTCACCTATCAACTTCCCAGCTCTTTACTTCACACCTCCCCCCGCCTCCCAGTTTCACCATATCACCTACCACCTTGTATTCTTTCTCTCCTCCCTCACTTTCTTTCTCTGACTTCTCATCTCTTTTTCAGTCCTGATGAACAGCCTCAGCCTCAAACATTGACTGTTTACTCTTTTCCATAGATGCTGCCTGGTTTGTGGAGTTCCTCCAGCATTTTGTGTGTATTAATTTGAATTCCTTCATCTGCAGGTCTTCTCTTGTTTGTGACTCAAGAATAAAATAGTTGAATGGGAAGTAGTTTCAGCAGATTTATATATGGCATCGCCTCACAGCCCTGTATGCAGAGAGAGTAGAGCAGGGGGCTAGCACGTAGCCTTGAGGTGCACCTGTGCTAATAGTCAGCAAGGAGGAGATGCTGTTACCAATCCTCACTGACTGAGGAGATTGGAAATCTGAACTAAAAACAGGCAATACTACAAACATTCAGTAGGTCAGGCAGCATCTGTAGAAAGAGAAACCGAGTTAAGTTGGCAGGTTGAGGACCACTTTTCCCATTATTATTTTTATGCTCCTAATTTAGTAAATAAGATTTAGCTTGCCATGATGGAATTTGAATTTAAATCTCTTGGTTATTTATCCGGACTAGCCCGGTAATATTATCACTTTGTAAATTGGATAAAGTTTTTCCTGCTGCTTCAAGTACAAACTCCCATAAACTTTGAGGGCATTATGAGGAATTTTTTATTTGAGTCATGGCACTTTTTAGCTGCCTCTGAGTGAGCACCCAATCCAAGTAGCATCTCTAACTACTTTGCCAGTGCTGGACTATGATAGTGCAATGGTTATATTACTTGATTGACAGCCAGGGATCATTAATCTAGAGACATGCTCACTGAAGTAATTAAATAAATATGAAATGAAAAAGCCTGCCTCATTAACAGTAACCATGAAACAATTGGATTGTCATAGAAGCCACTGCATTCACTAAATTCCTTTAGGGAAGGAAAACTGTCATCTTTATCCAGTTTTGTCTATACATTTCTATAGATACCCAACTATGGTATACTCTATAAGAGTAGCAGCACAGTATTGTAGTGGTTAGCACAAAGCTGTACAGTATCAATGACCCAGGTTCAATTCCCGCCGCTGTCTGTAAGGAGTTTGTACATTCTCCCCTTGACTGCGTGGGTTTCCTCTGGGTGCTCTGGGTTCCTCCCACAGTCCAAAGATGACTGGTTGGTGGGATAACTGGT
Source organism: Mobula hypostoma (assembly GCF_963921235.1). Taxonomy (NCBI): domain Eukaryota; kingdom Metazoa; phylum Chordata; class Chondrichthyes; order Myliobatiformes; family Myliobatidae; genus Mobula; species Mobula hypostoma. The sequence goes on from NC_086098.1 coordinate 130,254,919, forward strand.
CATTGTAAATTGTCCCGTGGTTTGGCTAGGGAGAAATCGGGGATTGCTGGGCAGCGCAGCTCAAAGGGACAGAAGGGTCTATTCTGCACTGTACCTCAATAAGTATATACAGTTATGCTAGAAAGTTTGTGAACCCTGCAGAATTCTCTCTATTTCTGCAAAAAATATGATCTAAAATGTGCCCGGATCTTCATGTAAATCCTAAAACTAGATAAAGAGAACTCAATTAAATAAATAACACAAAAAAACTATACTTTTTCATTTATTTATTGAGAAAAATTATCCAATATTACATAATAGCTGTTGGAAAAAGTGTGTGAACTTTTGCTTTCAGTAACTGGTGTGGCCCCCTTGTATGGCAATAGCTTCAAACAAATGTTTTTGGTAACTGTTGATCAGAATCAGAATCAGGTTTATTATCACCGGAATGTGATGTGAAATTTGTTAACTTAGCAGCAACAGTTCAATGCAATACATAATCTAGCAGAGAAAAAATAATAATAATAAATAAACATATCAATTATGTATATTGAATAGATTTTAAAACCATGCAAAAACAGAAATACTGTATATTAAAAAAAAAGTGAGATAGTGTCCAAAGGTTCAATGTCCATTTAGGAATCGGATGGCAGAGGGGAAGAAGCTGTTCCTGAATCGCTGAGTGTGTGCCTTCAGGCTTCTGTACCTCCTGCCTGATGGTAACAGTGAGAAAAGGGCATGCCCTGGGTGCTGGAGGTCCTTAATAATGGACGCTGCCTTTCTGAGACAACACTCCCTAAAGATATCCTGGGTACTTTGTAAACTAGTACCCAAGATGAAGCTGACTAGATTTACAACCTTCTGCAGCTTCTTTCGGTCCCGTGCAGTAGCCCCTCCATACCAGACAGTGATGCAACCGGTCAGAATTCTCTCCACAGTACAACTATAGAAGTTTTTGAGTGTATTTGTTGACATGTCGAATCTCTTCAAACTCCTAATAAATTATAGCCATGTCTTGCCTTCTTTATAACTACATCGATATGTTGGGACCAGGTTAGATCCTCAGAGATCTTGACACCCAGGAACTTGAAGCTGCTCACTTTCTCCACTTCTGATCCCTCTGTGAAGATTGGTATGTGTTCCTTCATCTTACCCTTCCTGAAGTCCACAATCAGCTCTTTCGTCTTACTGACATTGAGTGCCAGGTTGTTGCTGCGGCACCATTCCACTAGTTGGCATATCTCACTCCTGTATGCCCTCTCATCACCACCTGAGATTCTGCCAACAATGGATGAATCATCAGCAAATTTATAGATGGCATTTGAGCTCTCGTGTATATAGAGAGTAGAGAAGTGGGCTAAGCACACACACCTGAGTTGTGCCAGTGTTGATCGTCAGCGAAAAGGATATAGACAATGGACAATAGGCAATAGGTGCAGGAGTAGGCCATTCGGCCCTTCGAGCCAGTACCACCATTCACTGCAATCGTGGCTGATCATCCACTATCAGTATCCAGTTTCTGCCTTATCCTCATAACCTTTGATTCCACTATCTTTAAGAGCTCTATCCATCTCTTTTTTGAAAGCGTCCAGAGACTTGGCCTCCACAGCCTTCTGGGGCAGAGCATTCCATATATCCACCACTCTCTGGGTGAAAATGTTATCACCGATCCGCTCAGATTGTGGTCTTCCAGTTAGGAAGTCGGGGATCCATTTGCAGAGGGAGATACAGAAGCCGAGGTTCTGCAACTTCTCAATCAGGACTGTGGGATTGATGGTATTAAATGCTGAGCTATACTCAGCTCTGCACATCAGCTTGGAGGAATTTTAGGTCATTCCTCCTTGCAAAACTGCTTCAACTTTGGGATGTTGGTGGGCTCCCTAGCATGAACTGCTTGCTTCAGGTTCTTCCACAACATATCTACAGGATTAAGGTCAGGACTTTGACTCGACCATTCCAAAACACGAATTTTCTTCTTTTTAAACCATTCTGGTATTAATTTTGGCTTTTGGATCTTTGTTTTGTTGCATTATCCAACTTCTATTAAGCTTCAGGTGCTGGACTGCTACCCTGACATTCTCCTGTAAAACATCTTGATACAAACCTTGATGCTCCTTCGACCATGCTTCACAGTTGGGATTTGACATGCATTTCTGCCAAAGCGTTCAACTTTTGTCTCATCTGTCCATAGAACTTTGTTCCAGAAGCATTGTAGAACATCCAGGTGGTCTTTTGCAAACTTCAGGCATGCAGCAATGTTTTTTTTTGGAGAGCGGTGGTTTCCTACATGGCGTCCTTCCATGAACACCATTCTTGTTCAGTGTTTTTCTTATAGTGGACACATGAATGGACACTTTAGCAAGTTCAAGAGATTTCTGCAGGTCTTTTGCTGTTACCCTTGGGTTCTTTTACACCCCCTTCAGCATTGCACATTGTGCTCTTTGTGTGACCTTTGCAGGATGCGCACTCCTAGGGAGAGTAGCAACAGTGCTGTGCTTCCTTGATTTGCAGATAATCTCTCTTGCTGGACTGATGAACACTCAGGTCTTTAGAAATGCTTTTGTAGCCTTTTCCAGCTTCATACATCTCTGCAACCCACACTTCCAATCTCAACTCATTGATTGGAACACTCGAGCCCAAATAGCTTTTGTAGGAGGCTTTACCCCAGAGGTTCACATACTACTTCCAACAAATACATGTAATATTGGATCATTTTTCTCAATAAATAAATTAAGAAGTATAATATTTTTGTGTTATTTATTTAATTGGGTTCTCTATCTGGTTTTAGGACTTACATGAAGATGTAAGTATAACCTTTTAGGTCATATTTATGCAGAAATAGAGAAAATTCTACAGGGTTCACAAACTTTCAAATACAAATTAAAAATAGGCATCATTGTTCATTTTTTAAATGGGAAACAGAGATAATCCAAAAAATTAGAGGCCAGTGATAAACTACAAGAGTGATAAGGAAAATATTGGAGAGGACCCTTAGATACAAGATTTACTCACATTTGGAAGAACATGGGATAATTAGGTACAATCAGCATGGCTTTGCGGGGTCATGTCATGCCTTATAAATGTGATTGCATTTTTTGAAGAGGAGTCAAAGATGTTTAACGAGGGTAGGGCAGTGGATGTTCTTTACATGAAGTCTAGTAAGGAATTTGACAAGGTAGGTTGATCAAAAGTATTAGGTTGCATGGGAACCACAGTATAGTAGATGTCTTGTTTCAAAATTGTTTTGTCCATAGAGGGTAGTGTTGGAAAGGCGTTATTCTGGCTGGAAGTCTGTGACCAGCAGTGCTCAGCAGGGATCAATGCTGGTTCTTCTGTTGCTTGTGATATAAATAAATGACTTGGACAATAACGTACAATTGTCACAATGGCGGGGGCTTTGGGAGCAAGGGTGGACCCAAATGCAAGACACATCTTGTGAGGTTACTTAGATTTAGTTTATTGTTCGATACCAGGAGAGCAAGGCAGGAGCAGGAGTAGCAAACTGGACAAGGACTCGGGACTACGACTAGGCTGGGACCAAGGGTCTGGGCTTGGACTCGGAATCGGCTCCCAGAACTAGAGGAGACATGAAGAGGCTAGGGTATGGACTCTGAGCCCAAGACTGGGCAAGGACCCAGTACCTGGGTCTTGCCTCGGGCTCGGACCCCAGAACCAGGCATGGACATGACATGGGCTAGGGAGAGGAAGAACATGGAAAGCAGAGTCTCGGGCTCGGGAGAGCAGGTACACGGAACCATGGACACATACACAAAACACAGAGTCAGGACCCCTCCTTGGGTACAGGACATAGGGCCGGGACTCATGACCCTCCGCGGGGCAACGGCAAGACGGCCTGACTTACCCCACAGAGGTGAGGACAAGACAAGACAAGACATATCTCCCCACGGGGCAACAGCAAGACGGCCAAACTTACCCCCACTGAGGCGAGGACCAGACAAGACAGGACATGCCCCCCCACGGAACAATGGCAAGACGGCCTGACTTACCCCACGGAGGCGAGGACAAGACAAGACAAGCCCAACACGAATGAACACCAGACAGTACCTATCTAGCTCCGGCGATGAAACTAGACCGAAGTGAAGGCGGGGGCTGCAGACAAGAGGGGCAGAGAAGGGATTCAGACAAAGGGGTAGGATGGGAATCACAAACCGCCAGGGCCAGGACTTGACTCAGAACTGGGAAGCCGCTAGGGCCAGGACTTGACTCGGAGCTTGAATACCGCTGGAGCCAGGACTTGACTTGGAGCCTCCGGGTAGTGGCAAGCTCTCGACTCGACCCGGGAACAGTAGACAGCAGTTCTTGATTCCCTCCGGCGGATTAACTGACGGACCCACCTTGATGAGGAAACTTTGCAGGCTCGCTTTGGAAAGGTAACTGGACAGGGTTGATCCAGTGAGGAGAGGCGAATTACCGGTACACGCTTCGGCAGAGACTAGGCTTGCTCCCACCAGGTGACATCGGCACACCGTGCCTTTGATGACTTTGCAGACGCTCCCGCCCCGAACGGCTGAAAGCCGGAGACTATAAACTACCGGTTCAGCCGAGCGTTAATTGCCTCTAATCACCAAAGTCGAGGGACATGGGAAAACAGGGAATCAACGGTCCGGATCGTAACATAAACAAGGAAAATTTAAAGGGACCCCAATCCGGACCATGACAACAATAGATGCAACACATGTAAAAGTTGCTGGTGAACACAGCAAGCCAGGCAGCATCTCTATGAAGAGGTACAGTCGACGTTTCGGGCCAAGACCCTTCGTCAGGACTAACTGAAAGAAGAGCTAGTAAGAGATTTGAAAATGGGAGGGGGAGGGGGAGATCCAAAATGATAGGAGAAGACAGGAGGGGGAGGGATGGAGCCAAGAGCTGGACAGTTGATAGGCAAAAGGGATATGAGAGGATCATGGGACAGAGAGAAAGAAAAGGGGGAGGGGGGGAAACCCAGAGGCCTAGAGAGAAAGAAAAGGGGGAGGGGGGGAACCCAGAGGATGGGCAAGGGGTACAGTGAGGGGGACAGGGGGAGAAAAAGGAGAGAGAAAAAGAATGTGTATATATAAATAAATAACTGATGGGGTACGAAGGGGAGCTGGGGCATTAGCGGAAGCTTCAGAAGTTAATGTTCATGCCATCAGGTTGGAGGCTACCCAGATGGAATATAAGGTGTTGTTCCTCCAACCTGAGTGTGGCTTCATCTTTACAATAGAGGAGGCTGTGCATAGACATGTCAGAATGGGAATGGGACATGGATTTAAAATGTGTGGCCACTGGGAGATCCTGCTTTCTCTGGTGGACAGAGCACCTTCCCTCCCCGTTATTTATTTATTTATGTACACACATTCTTTCTCTCTCTCTCTTTCTCCTTTTTCTCCCTCTGTCCCTCTGGCTATACCCCTTGCCCAACCTCTGGATTTCCCACCCCCCGTCCTTTTCCTTCTCCCTGGGCCTCCTGTCCCATGATCCTCTCATATCCCTTTTGCCAATCAACTGTCCAGCTCTTGGCTCCATCCCTCCCCCTCCTGTCTTCTCCTATCATTTCAGATCTCCCCCTCCCCCTCCCAAATCTCTTACTAGCTCTTCCTTCAGTTGGTCCTGACGAAGGGTCTCGGCCCGAAACATCGACTGTACCTCTTCCTAGAGATGCTGCCTGGCCTGCTGCATTCACCAGCAACTTTTATGTGTGTTGCTTGAAATTCCAGCATCTGCAGATTTCCTCGTGTTTACGTACAATAGATGGGTTGATTAATAATTTTTGCAGACAACAAAAAATATTAGTGGAGTTGCAGACAGTGAAGAAGGCTGCCAAAGAATACCGCAAGATAAGTTACAGTTATAGTGGGAAAATGGGAAATTGAGTTTACTCCAGGCATGTGTGAGATATGGAGGTCAATTTTAAGAGGAAAGTATGCAGTTAATGGCAGAGCTTTTAACAGCATTGACAAACAGATGGACCTTGGGGCTTAAGTCAATGCCTGTCTGAAAGTATCTGCACAAGTAGACAAAATGATTTTAAAAAAAGAAAATGCAAGCTTGCCTTCATTGCTAGAGGCATAGCATATAAGAGTCAGGAGATCAGTCATGGGGCAGATGTATAAAACTTCAGTTAGGGCACACTTGAGTTTTGTATGCAGTCCTGTCGCCCCATTACAGGAAGCATGTGGAGGCTTTTGAGACAGTTCAGTCCAGGATGTTACTTGGATTGGAAGGTATTTACTATTTGAAATGATTGTACAAACATACATTGTTTTCTTTAGAGGGCCAGAAGCTCATGGTAGGGCCGAAAGAAGTTTATAAAATTATGAGAGGCGTAATAGATAGGGAATGTATGCAGAATATTTTCGTCAGGGGAGAAATGTTCAATTCTAGAGGGCAGAAATTCAAGGTGAGTGGGAGAAAGTTTAATAGAGATTTGCAGGGCAAGTTTTTTTTAATGCAGAAAATGGTGGGTGCCTGGAATTTGCTGGCAGGGGTGGCAGTGGAAGCAGGTACAATAAGGGTGTTCAAGGAAGGAGGCTCTGTGGGCAAGAATGAGATTTCAGTTGGTAGCACACACAAAATGCTGGAGGAACTCAGCAGACCAGGCAGCACCTATGGAAAGAAAACAAACAGTCAATGTTTCGGGCCAAAACCCTTCATCAGGACTGAAAAAAAAAGATGAGAAGTTAGAGTAAGATGGAGCCAGGGAGAGGGAAGAGAGGAGTACAAGATGGTAGGTGATAATTGAAACTTGATGAGGAGGTGAAGTAGAAAGCTGAACAATTGATTGGTGAAAGATAAAGGGCTGGAGAAGGGGGACTTGGGTTAGAGAAGACAGAAGACCATGGAAGAAAGGGAAGAGGGAAGAGCACCAGTGAGAAGTGATGGGCTGGTAAAGAGATAAGGTGAGAGAGGGAAAATGAATGGGAAATGGTGAGGGAAAGTGGAGGGAGGGCAATAATTGGAAGTTCAAGAAATTGATGTTCATGCCATTAGGTTACCCAAATAATAATAAAAGGTATTCTCCTCCAATCTGAGTTTGGCCTAATTGCGGCAATAGTGGAGGCCATAGACTGTCATGTCGGAAAGGGAATGGGAAGTTCCAGATGGTATTTTGCCTCCCGGGGCTAGAGTCCAGGACAACTCGGATCAAGTCTTCAGCATTCCTAAGTGGGAGGGTGAACAGCCAGAAGTCGTGGTTCATGTTGTTACCAGTGGGTAGGACAAGTGATTAGCTTCTACGAAAGGAGTGCAGAGAGTTAGGGGCTAAGTTAAAGGGCAGGGCATCCAAGGCTGTGATCTCAGGATTGCTGCTGATGTCACATGATAGTGAGGTCAGAAATAGGAAGATTACAGGGTTTAACACATGGCTAAGTTGTTGGTGTAGGAGTGGGGGCTTCAGATTTGTGGATTATTGGGCTCTCTTCCAAGGAAGCTGGGGTCTGTACAGAAGAGAAGATTTGCACCTGAACTGGAAGGGAACTAATATCCTAGGTTTGCTAATGCTATACAATGGTATTTAAACTAGAGCTGCAGGGGGATGGGTACCAAAGTGCCAGGTTAATGGAGAGGTTATGGAGACAGATGCTGGTAAGACTTCAGACAAGGTTAGGAATCAAAAAGTTGACCACGGTACAACTAGTGTCCTGAACTACATATACTGAAATGCAAGTAGTATCATAGGAAAGGTGGACTATCTCAGGACAGGGATCAACACCTGGAATTATGATATTATAGTCATTATTGAGGCTCAGTTGGAGGAGGGGAGGACTGAGAGCTCAATATTACAGGGTTCAGTTGTTTTAGATGTGACAGAGTGAGAGGGATTAAAGGAGGAGGGGTGACATTACCAGTCAGGGAAAATGTCACAGCAGTGCTCCATTAGGACAGACTGGAGAACTCATCTAGTGAGTCATTATGGGTGGAAATGAGAAATAAGAAAGGTATGACAATGTTAATGGGACTATTATATTACAAACCATACAACAGTCTAAGGGATTTAGAGGTACAAATTTGTAAAGAGTTCGCAGACTGTTGCAAGAAACATAACATTGTTAAAGTATGTGATTTAACTTTCCACATATGGACTGGGACCCCCATACAGTAAAAGGACTAGACTGGATAGAATTTGTCAAATGTGTTCCGGAAAGTTTCCTTTATCAGTACATAGAGGTCCCAATGAGAGAATGTGCGACACTGGATCTTCCACTAGGGAATGGGACAGGGCAGGTGACAAAAGTTTGAGTAGGGGAACACTTCGCATCTAGTGACCACAATGCTATCAGTTTCAAAGTAAATATACAAAAAGGTAGGTCTGGTCCATAGATTGAGATTCTAACTTGGCCAGTTTTGGTAGTATCAGAATGACCTGGCAAGTGTGGATTGGGATGCTTTCTGGCAAAGGTCTACTTGGTACGTGAGAGGACCTCAAAAGTGAAATCTTGAGAGCACAAAGCTTCTACCTGCCTCTCAGAACAAAAAGTAAAGATAACAAGTGTAAGGAACCTTGGGTTTTCAAGAGATATTGAGGACCTGGATAGCAGAAAAAAGGAGGTGCATAGCAGCTATAGGCATATGAGGTGGCTGCAGAGTAAAAGAAATGCAAGAGAACACTTCAGAAAGAATTCAAGAGGGATAAAAGAAGGAATGAAGTTGCTGCAGCAGGCAAGGTGAAGGAGATTCCTAAGGGATTCTACAGATATATTAAGAGCAAAAGGATTGCAAGGGACAAAATTGGTCCTCTGGAATATCAGAATGGTAACTCACGTGTGGCGGCAAAAGTGACGAGAAGATTTTAAGTAATTCTTTTGCATCTGTATTTACTCAGAAGATGGACACAAAGTCTATGGAAGTGAGGCAAAGCGGCATCGACTTCGTGGACCCCGGACGGATTACAGAGGAGGAGGTGTTTGCTGTCCTGAGGTAATTCTGTATGGATAAATCCCCAGGGCCTGACAAAGTGTTCCCTTGGCACCTATGTGATGCAAGTGCAGAAACTGCCAGGGCCCTAGCGGAGATATTTAAATCATCCTTAGCAACAGGAGAGGTACCAGAGGATTGGAGGATAACCAATGTTGTTCTGCTGTTCAAGAAAAACTCTAAACATAAACCAAGAAATTATAGGCCAGTGAATCTGACATCAGTTGTGAGAAAGTTATTGGAAGGTATTCTGAGAGATTGGATACTTAAGTACTTGGACAGACATAGACTGATTAAGGATAATCAGTATGGCTTCATGCAAAGTAGGTCATATCTAACCAATCTTATAGAGTTTTTTGAGGAAGTTACCAAGAAAGTGGATGAAGGCAAGGCAGTGGATGTTGTCTACATGGCCTTTAGCAAGGGATTTGGCAAGGTCTCACATGGGCGGCTGGTCAAGAAGGTTCAGTCGCTCAGCATTTAAGATGAGGTAGTAAATTGGATTAGACATTGGTTTTGTGGGAGAAGCCAGACTGCGATAGTGGATGATTGTCTCTCTGACTGGAAGCCTGTGACTAGTGGAGTGTTGCAGGAATCGGTGCTAGTCCGTTGTGGTTTGTCTTCTATATCAACAATTTGGATGATAATGTGGTTAACTGAATCAGCAAATCTGTGGATGACACCAAGATTGGGCGTTTAGTGAACAGGGAGGAAGGCTATCATGGCTTGCATAGGGATCTGAATCAGCTGTAAAAGTGGGCTGAAAAATGGCAGATGGAATTTAATACAGACAAATGTGAGGTGCTGCTTTTCGGTAGGACTATCCAAGATAGGTCTTATACAGTGAAAGGCAGGGCACTGAGGAGTGTGGTGGAGCAAAGGGATCTGGGAATACAGATCCATAATTCATGGAAAGTGATGTCACAAGTGGATAGCGTCATAAAGAAACCTTTTGATATATTGGCCTTAATAAATCAAAGTACTGAGTACAGGAGACGTTATGTTATGTTAAAGTTGCAAAGCACATTGGCAAGTACCAGTTAGGAGTATCATGTGCAGTTTTGGTCACCTACCTACAGGAAAGATGTAAATAAGGTTGAAAGAGGACAAATTTACGAGGACGTTGACAGCTCTGGAGGACCTGAGCTATATTGGAAGATTGAATAGTTTTGGACTTTATTCCTTGGAACCTAGAAGATTGAGAGGAGATTTGATAGAGGTATACAAAATTATGTGAGGTGTAGACTGGGTAAATGCAAACAGGCTTTTTCCATGAAGGTTATGTGAGACTACAATCAGAAGTCATGGTTTAAGGGAGAAAGGTCAAAAGTTAAAGGGGAAAATGAGGGAAAATGTTTTCTCTCAGAGGGTCGTTGGAGTGTGGAATGAGCTGTCAGCACAAGTGATGAGAGTTCAATAGCAACATTTAAGAGAAGTTTGGACGGGTACATGGACAGTAGGGATATGAAGAGCTGAGGTCCTGGTGCATATGGGAGTAGGCAGTTTAAATGGTTTTGGAATGGACTAGACAGGCTGAAGGGCCTGTTTCTGGACCATCCTTTATGGCTCTATAAGAGCCTTTTAGATGGGCACATGGATATGCAGGAAATAGAAGGATCTGATCATATGCCGAAAAAAGGGTTTAATTTAATTTGGTATCATTCTTGGCACAGGTATCATGTGCTATACTCTTATATGATCGATGCTCTGTGTATGTTTAGAGGGATATTCATCTATGCAGGCATTTAGGACCAGCTCTCATTGGCAGCTCGGGCTGTATGGATGAGTTGGGCTGAAAAGTTTGTTTCTGTGCTGTGTAATTCTGTTTCTCATTGACTCTAATTCAGGTCTAACTGCCTTTAGTTGCCCACGATAGGACAATCCAATCATCTCATCTCTGAAATTAGCCAAGTGAATTGGACCGCCTCCAATGCTAATATATCCAGTATTTAAAGTATACACACTTGATTTCCCACAGACCACCCAACAGAATTTCAGCTTCCTTCAGGCCTCAATGCCCTTGATTGATGTCTCAGACCAGACAGATGCTGATCTCTCTTTGTATCCTGCAGAGACCCTCAGTGACAGGGCAGGGAGCTGACATCAGACAAGAGGCTCCCTGGTGAGCTAGGGGACCAGGAGTGGCAGGTTTCAATGTAAGCTGGCAGGAATAACATTAAATTGCAAATGTATTCCAACAGCTAGCAGAAGCTCTAATGATTTTGAATTTTTTTTTCTGTGCTTAATCAGATGGAGAAGGAAGTCTTCACCTTGCACCATCTTCATTAACAGGCACATATAAGATTTACCTGCAGATGTCAAATCCACACTTTGTAACTTGAGAACAGATCTGAGTCACGGGGCACTGGAAAGGCCCTGACAACTGGAATTGGTTCTCTCACACAAGGATAATGCTATGAGACCGTGGTGAGAGAAGAAGTGCTTCCAACACACATTCATGTGACATCAGCTAATCTACGGGAAGACTAGATTAGAACACCGTACACGTCAACATTATGCCCTGTCAATTTAAAACATAACAGTCCGTTCAGCCCATGATGTCTATAGGGATCCTGATGCCAAAGAAACTAATCCCATCTGCCATCTTAGATCCATATCCTCCCATTGCTTCTTGTTCATGCATCTGTCTGAATTGCTTCTTAAACACCACTGTCATGTCTGTTTCCACCATCACCCCTGTGAGCTCATTCCTGGCACTTCCCACTCTCTAAGTGAAAAGCTTAATCTACACATCTCGCTTAAAAATTCACCCTTCTCACCTTAAAGCTAGTATTTGGTATTGCTACCCTACGAAAGAGACTCTGACTACCTGTCCTAATTGTATTCATTACGGGGTGATGCAGTAGAGTCGTGGTTAGCACACTTTACAGTACCAGCGACCGGGTTTAAGGAATTCGTACCTTCTCCTCGTAACCACGTGGGTTTCCTCCAGGTGCTTCAGTTTCCTCCCACAGTCCAACGACATAGCAGTTGGTAGGTTAATTGGTCATTGCAAATTGTCCAGTGATTAGTCTAGGATTAAGTTGGGGGTGTTGCTGGGCAACACGACTCAAAGGGCCAGGAGGGCCAATACCGTGTTGTATCTCAATAAGTAAAAAAATAAATAAATGGATAAATAAATAAAGGTAAATAAATAAAATAAATAGATAGATAATAGCTAAAAATATATATTTTTTTATATATATAAATAGGTAGATAAATAGATAAATAGTTAGATGGATAGAAAATAAATAAATAAGACTTCTGTGGAGCAACCCCTGCCCACCCCCACCTATAATGCTCCAAATTCAAGCTTGTCCTACCTCTCCAATTAGCCAGCGCTCTCTAATGCATAAAGTATCCCGATGACCTCCTTCAGTACGCTCTTCAAAGCTCCACAGCTTCTTGGAATAGGGTGACCAGAACTGAACACAATACCGCCAAGGTGATCTACGCAACACTTCAGAAGAACATAAAATACCACAGCACAGGAACATGCTCTTCAGCTCATGAACCTCATGCTGAACTATTGGCTGGAGGGTTAGACTGGTCTGTAATCCCATACACAGTGGAGAAGATCTCTTATGCCAGTTGCCATTAGTCTTTGTAAACCGTCAAAGTTAATGGAGCCACATAATGCAAGCAATGGTATATTAAATAATAAAGGGAAAGGGTTAAAGGCAATTAACCTACTAGCCTACATGGCTTTGAGATGTGAGGGGAAGCTGGAGCACCAACGGGTAAACCCATGGGGTCATGGGAAAAATGTGCAAACTCCACATGGACAAACCCCAACATCAGGTCCAACCCAGGTCCATGGAATTGTGAGGCAGTGGCCCTGTCAGTTCCTCCAGAATGCCAGCTATTTTTGAAGGCTTGATTTATCTAGAACACAACCACTAGAGTAGTGAAAGGTGAAGCAAGCTCAGGGCCAAGTGACGTACTCCATCCCTACTTGGGATGTTCAGGTCAAGAAGCTGCACAGTCATTTTCATGTGCACAGTACGGTGAGCCACAGGTACAATGAAGAAGTTATTTACAACAGCATCATAGGTACGTAGGTTCAGACAACAGTGTATACATTATACATAAATTTTACAGGACAGTGAAGAGTGTGAGATAAAAAAAAGATGATGTAAAACCAAGGTCCAGTGCAAAAACAAACACAGAGGCAAGGCCATGGCAGTGCAAGGTGTGGCCTGTAGTGTCCCATTCCTGACATGGAATTAGTATAATTCAGGTCAATTCAAGAACTGATGGTTGTAAGAATGTAACTGTTCCTGAGCCTAGCTGTGTGGGATTCAGACTTCTGTACCTCCTGCATGTTGTTATCTGCAAGAAGAGGGCATTGCCCAAATGATGAGGATACATGCCATCTTCTTGAGGCATGCCTGCTGTACATTTGGTCAGTGGTAGGGAGGACTATGCCCCTGATGGACTGGACTGTGTCCACTACTCTCTGAAGGCTATGAGTCATAGAGAGTGAGAGAGATACTAGAGAAACAAGCCCTTCAGCCCATTATCTGACCATCAACCTTCCACTTACCCTCCATTATTCTCCTCAAATTCCCATGAACCGGATTCTATCACATACTGTATCTGCACACGATTGGCAACTTACATAAGACCATAAGACACAGGAGCAGAATCAGGCCATCTGGCTCAGCGAGTCTGCTCCACCATTCAATCATGGCTGATCCTTCTCCTCCTCAACCCCAGTTCCCAGCCTTCTCCCCGCAACTTTTGATACCATGTCCAGTCAAGAACCTATCAATCTCTGCCTTAAATACACCCAACGACCCGGCCTCCACGGCTGCATGTCGCAACAAATTCCACAAATTCACCACCCTTAGGCTAAAGAAATTTCTCTGTATCTCTGTTTTGAAAGGGCGCCCCTCTATCCTGACGCTGTGCTCTCTTGTCCTAGGCTCTCCCATCATGGAAAACATCCTTTCCACATCTACTCTGTCTAGGCCTTTCAACATTCAAAAGGTTTCAATGAGATCCCCCCCTCATCCTTCGGAATTTCAGCGAGTATGGACCCATCAAAGGTTCCTTGTATGATAACCCTTTCATTCCTGGAATCGTCATTGTGAATCTCCTCTGGACCCTCTGCAATGCCAGCACATCTTTTCTAAGATGAGGGGCCCAAAGCTGTTCACAATACTCAAGGTGAGGCCTCACCAGTGCCTTATAAAGCCTCAGCATCACATCCCTGCCCTTGTATCCTAGACCCCTTGAAATGAATGCTAACATTGCATTTGCCTACCTCACCACTGACTCAATTGCAAGTCCCTCTGCATCTCAGATTCTTGGATTTTCTCCCCGTTTAGAAAATAATCCACACATTTATTTCTACTACGAAAGTGCATGACCACGCATTTTCCAACATTGTATTTCATTTGCCACTTTCTTGCCCATTCTCCTAATCTGTTTAAGTCCTTCTGCATCCTATCTGTTTCCTCAACATTACCTGCCCCTCCACCAGTCTTCATATCATCTGCGAACTTGGCAACAAGCCATCTATTCCATCATCTAAATCATTTATGTACAGCATAAAAATAAGTGATCCCAACACTGACCCCTGTGAAACACCACTAGTCACATGCAGTGAATCAGAAAAGGATACTTACAGATGGGAACTATGCCAGTCATGACACCTGAACACTGTCCTGTGAACAGTCAGATACCCTGTCACAATGAGTGCATTTTGTCCAGTTTTTCCAACAGAGAACAGTGAATGAGTATCTTCTCCACTCATCTTATAACTACCATGCCACTCTGGTTAAGATCAGTGTGGTATTACATGGTGCCATTTTTCATTGTATTAACAGATTATATTAATCTTGGCTTTCCAGTTGTACAACACATTCCAGTTCTGTAGTGAAATCCCAGCAGCAGGTGGCTGACAACAATGAAATGATTCCCTGATCAATTTGGAGCCCTAGAAACGAAGATTTCCATAGGGTGGCAAAAATCATATTAAATTGCAAATGTATTCCATCAGCAAGAAAACAGAGGACAAGTCAGGTATGGTCTGCTGGACAGAACCTCCTTTCGCTAAGCTAGTATATCCAATCTGTTTCAGTTAAGTTCCTGCAGCTTTGGTCAGGCAATTATTAATAAATTGCTTACCCTTAACTTATATAGATTTATTGCAAAATTAAAAATTTCGGAAATTCCCATTCTACAACATCAGTTCTCTAATTTAAAGAAGTATGACCCTCTTTATTTTGAAGGATTCAACATGGAAGGTGGCTCTTGGCAAAAAATGGGTCTTGTCATGACTGGGTAAAATTTGACTAGTATATGGTATGATGAAATCAGGCAAAATTAAATTCTGGCAATATATAACCAATTTATGGTAGATTGGACACATGTAAGGTGCAGCAGGAATGGATAAATGTAAATTGCTGGATCAATGTATGAGTCAGAATCAGAATCAGGTTTAATGTCACAGGCATATGTCATGAAATTTGTTAACTTAGTCGCAGCTGCACAATGTACTACATGATAAAGAAAGAAAAAATGTTAATGAATTACAGTATATATATATATATATACACACTATTACATAGCTAAATTTAAAATAGTGCAAAAACAGAAATAATAAAAAAATGAGATAGTGTTCACGGGTTCAATGTCCATCTGGGTGAGGGAGGTCCTTAATAATGGACACCACCTCTCTAAGGCATCACCATTAAAAAGTGACAAATATAAGGTCTGGCAAGAGTGAAGTGAGCCAATGTATGGTGCGATAAAACGGGATGAATGTAAGGTGTGGTAACATTGTACCTGTTATAGTTTATGTGATTGCTGCAAAGCTTGAAAAACTTGTCCAGTACCGGTTTCCCTAATGTGAGCTTTCTTCTTTTCCCAGAAAAGAAAAATGCAGATATTGATTGAATGTTGATTCTCTCCAAAATAATGGGAAGGAAATAGTTAAATTTGCTCATCAATCTATTTCCCATTATAGATGATGTCAATGCCTGCTGCATTTCCAATGAATATACTCCAGAATTTTTAAACCATAAACAGTTCTGTAATGTCCTGAGATGATCTGGAAGGGTGTAAGATTTTGATTTACAAAGCTGTCTTAATGCTCGCTTTTATACCTTATAAGCTTATTATCAGGGATGTGGCAGTTTTACCTTCCAGGTTGGCATGTTAAACACGCACACAGTGGAATATTATCATGCAGCTACAATGCAGCATAGCTCAGTGCCTTCAAGAAACAGGAGAAAATCAAAAGAGGGAACAAAGACAACTCAGATTTATGTAGTAAATCATTCCAAACCACTGTTCAGCAGCTTAATCAAATAAAACTCAGTATGTAATAGGCTATTAAATCAGAAAACCAAAAGCTTGGTCAAAGCAGAAGGATTTAAAAAGCAAGGAGAATCAAAGTCAGAATCGTGTACACTGTCAAATGTACAATTATGTGTATGCACAGGAACAATGAAGAACTTTCTTGCAGCAGCATCACAGACAGAGTATCATATAAACAGCATTCACAAGAAAAGTATGAACACAATTTTTACAAGAAAACATAATTAGAACAAAAGTCCAGTTTATTGCAAAGTGATTGAAATATTGATTAGGGTTGAGCCTGATGCTTCAAGAACCAAATGGTTGCAGGGCTCATTGTAAGAAATAGTCTGCAACTTCCGTTTGGACTTGAAGGCAATTCAGTGTGGCAGAACCGAAACGAGGCGGGACCGTTGCTGACAGCGAGGACGATCCGAGGTTCGATAGATTTAAGTGCTGTGCTGAGGGTCGAATCAAGGCAGCAAGGTTCGGGTCCCAGGGTGTACTGATTCGACTGAACTTGGTGTTTGCAGGGAGATTTAAGTGCCATGCCAAATTGAAAAGGTTGGTTACAGGCCAAATCAAGGCACAGGGGTCCAGGCCCCAGAACGTATCGGTTTAGGCACTGGGCCAGATTGGAACTGTCAGGGTGTCGGAGCCTGAGGCGAGGGACGGGCCACTTCGGATCACTAATCCACGAGTTTTACTTGGCTCTGCGCTGAACTATGGGACTCTCTTACAGACTTCAATTCAGAATGTTATTCACTTGTATTTTTTTTCTCTCTCTGCACATTGGGTGCTCAAAGGTCTTTTTTATATGGGTTCTTTTTAAAATGTTTTTTTTATGGGTGTAAGGGGTTTCTTCTTTTATGTTAACTGCGTAGGCTAATTAAAATGGTTTCTTTGTTATATTATAATTAAACTGGCTTTTTTGTTATTTTAAATGCTAAGAAAGTCCTCCCGCTAGCAGTTTGTTTTGGATTACCTATTGATAAGAATGAGCCAATTGGGATAGTTGTTATGCTTTCCGTGTGTCTGTAAGATATCATGATGCGCAGGTTTTTGGGGAAAAGGCAGGAGAGAGAGACAGAGGATGGACCAGGTGCTGTGAGACCACTAACAGGGTCGGACCCCACGCAGGAGTCCGAGGTCCAAGGTGTTCGGCGGGGAGTGGAGACTGAGACGGACTCGTGTGGAGCGTCTGGTCGACCACCGTTGTTGGTCCCAGGCGGCAGGTCGAGGTGGTCTGAGGGGTCTCAGGATGAAGAAAAAGGGTCCTGAGCTCCAACTGTTTATGCACGAAGAGATTGAACTTTGATAAGTGTGGCGCTTTTTATTTTCCTTTTATATTTCATTCTCTATTAATTATATAGTTCCAGTAATATCTATTGTTACGTACCCCGTAACTGGGTTGCCAAACCAGCAGAAATGGATCACTCAGTTGGAGTCTGGATTACCAGAACTAAGAAAGTTTTATTAAAGAGACAAGCAACACAGTAATCGAAAGGATAATAAATGCAACAGTTCAGCAATGATAAACACACATGTGCACAGAATTAAGATAAGAGCATCAATCATTGTCTAGGGGTAAATGACCAATTTCAAAGTGACACAAAGTTCAGTCCAATTTAGTTCAGTTCGCAGTAATCGTTGCCATGGCGATGGACAACGTGGGGGGGGGAGGGAGAGAGAGAACGAGAACGACTGATCATTCAGAACGGCTTCCACTCACAGACCGACAATATTGCTCACAAGCAGCTTTCGGGTGGGTCCTTTGTGATGTCACCTGAGGTCACCGACTGTGACCCCTCCTCCAGATGCGGTCGATCCTCTGCAGTGAACCCGGCACCCAAGCAAGGGCGGACACACACCAGGTTCCCGCTGATCATACCTTTCCACCCTGTGCGTTTGAGGCTGATCCCCCGATCAGACGTCCAAGAGCTTCCCACCGACTCGTGAGAGGCACACCGCTTCCAGGGTCTCGTTACCTCGAGTGTCGTGTGTGTCCTGCCTTAGCGAACTGTCCCTTTTTATCCCCCTGCTGGGGTATCACCTGTCCATCACTTCAAACAGTTCAGGGTTCAAAGGGGGAGCCGCTCCAGACAGCTCTCTCTCCCGTCCCTTCATTACACATCTCCAGATGCTGCTTCATTGTTCCTTATCTCTCCTTCCCCTGAGGACAGGTGGCAGACCAACTGGTGATGCCACTGATGCTAGCCCAGGCCAGCAAACATCTTAATTTATGTGTATTCTCATCACACTATAAACTGTAAATCATTTAATCGTATCTGGTGTATTGTCTGTTATTTGGGCGGGGTGGGGTAACATCACACAGCATCCACACAAACTAATTACCCAGTTTGGCGCGGCCGAGGGCTGTTTCCCTAGACGACAGTGAGCTGAGCGACCCTGAGGCTGGCCAGGGGGGCTACATGGGCAAGATGTGTCATTTTTTCCTCTGCACATTGGGTGTTCATCTGTCTTCTTGTTTTCTTCTACCAGTTCTTTTGGGTTTCTTTGTTTCATGGCTGCCTGTGAGGGGACAAATCTCAAGGTTGTATTGTGTATACATACGTTGATAATAAATATGCTTTGAACTTTGTACCTGAAACTGGCGTTGTGGGACTTCGGGTTTCTGCATCTCCTGCCTATTAGTTGCTGTGAGAAGATGGCATGGCCCAGAGGGTGGGGATTTTTGATGATGGATGTTGCATCATTGAAACAGTACTTCCTGTAGATATCATCAATGGTGGGGTGAAGTGTGCCTGTGATATACGGAGCAGAGGTTTACCGTATTCCCTTACATCAAACAAAACCGCTTCAGCTCTATGTTAGCTCACAGAACAATCCCATTCCTCGATTAATTATTATTCCGGACAACATTATCCCCATAATTCCACTCTGGCACCCCCAGGTTGTACCATGCACCTACACCCGAGGAGCAATTCAGGAGACCAAACAGCCTACCGACCTAAGTGTAACTGGGGTTTGAGAGGAAACTGGAGTACCTAGAAGAAATCCAAGTCGTCAATGGAGAGCTTGCGGACTCCACACAGGCTGCGCTGGAGGTCAAGACTGAGGCCAGGCCATTGGAGCTGGGAGGCAGTAGATCTACTCACTAATCCCACCGCACCACAGTTTATCCTAAAGTGAATTCAGAGCATAACGGCTGGGCAAATGCAGGCAAAATCAACGGTGAATAGGAGATGTGTTGGAAAAAGTAGTTTTAAGAATGGAGTGATCTCTGTAAGGCTGGAGGGGTTACAGAAATAAAACAATAACAGAAAATGCTGGATGAGCTCATGGGTCAGGCATTGCAGTGATAGAGTCATCTGGAGATGCGGATTAAAACATTTCAAAACTGTGATCAAAGAAAACAGAGAAAATGTCTGAAGAGGATCCTCAGTCAATATCTCTTCAGGTTATCTCCAATACAGGCTGAAGTACAAGGATAGTGAGGTATCTTGGATCAAGTAGGCTGAACTCTCTCTTCCAATGTAGCTTGGTGATGTGTCCCAGAGTTAGTTGTGTTCCCTCGCCATCCCAGGGACAAAGTGACACATCACCCACTGTCTGCGGAAAGGATACGCCAAAGGACCAGATAGGCTCCTGTGGTCTGCAGCACAAAACTTCCTCTGGAGTAGGTGCTCCCATGATATTGAGAACAGTACACCAGATGGCATTCAGTGACATTACCCTCAACACTGGGTGAAAAGCCACAGTTAGAGTGAGCCTTACCACTGTACAGCCTTGAAATTGACCCCCCAACCCACTGAGTCCACAGCAATCAGCAAGCACCTCTTTATAATAACCTACTTTATTCTCCAAGAATTAAGGACAATTAACCAACCGACACAGATGTCTTTGGAATGCGGGCAGGAAGCAGAGCAATTGCAGAGAATGTGAAAACTCCACGCATTATTCAGCAGGGAAAAAGACCTTGGCAATTGTGGGGATGACTTACAGCGGACTGAAACACTTGAGCATATAGACATTAAGAAAGAGGATGTGCTGGAGCTTTTGAAAAGCATTTAGACATTCTGAGTTGAGAGTTAAAGGGCAAAAGTTTAGGGGTAACATGAGAGGGAACTTCTTTACTCAGAGAGTGGTAGCTGTGTGGAACGAGCTTCCAGCAGAAGTGGTTGAGGCAGGTTCGATGTTGTCATTTAAAGTTAAATTGGACAGCTATATGGACAGGAAAGAATAGAGGGTTATGGGCTAAGTGCAGGTCGGTGGGACTAGGTGAGAGTAAGAGTTCGGCACGGACTAGAAGGGCCGAGATGGCCTGTTTCCATGCTGTGATTGTTATATGGTTATATGACAAGTCACTGGGACTGGATGAGGTATACTCCAGGCTACTGTGGGAAGTGAGGGAGGGGATAGTTGAGCCTCTTGTGATGATCTTTGTGTCATCAACAGGGATGGGAGAAGTACCAGAGGATTGGAAGGTTACAAATGTTGTTCCTTTGTTCAAGAAAGAGAATAGAGATAATCCAGGAAATTACTGACCAGTGAGTCTGACTTCAGTGGTGGGCAAATTGGTAAAGATCCTGAGAGGCCGGATTTATGAGCATTTGGCGAGACAATCTGATTAGGGATAGTCAGCATGGTCTAGTCAAGGGCAGGTCATGCCATACAAGCCTGATTGAGTTCTTTAAGGAAGTAACAAAACACGTTGATGAAGGTAGAGCGGTGGATGTAGTGTGTATGGATTTCAGTAAGGCATTTGATGAAGTTCCCCATGCAAGCCTCCTTCAGAAAGTAAGGAGGCATGGGATCCAAGGAGATCTTGCTTTGTGGATCCAGAATTGGCCTGCCCACAGAAGGCAAAGAGTGGTCGCATTCTGGATGGAGGTCGGTGACAAGTGGTGTTCTGCAGGGATCTGTTCTGGGACCCCTCCTTTTTGTGATTTTTATAAATGACCTGGATGAAAAAGTAGAAGGGTGGGTTAGTAGGTTTGTTGATGACACAAAGGTTGGGGGTGTTGTGGATAGTCTGGAGGGTTGTCAGAGGTTACAGCAGGACATCGATAAGATGCAGAAAAGGGCAGAGAAGTGGCAGATGGAGTTCAACCCAAATAAGTGTGAAGTGGCTCATTTTGGTAGATCCAATTTGAAGACAGAATTTAATATAAATGGTAAGACTCTTGGCAGTGTGGAAGATCTGAGAGATCTTGGGGTCCATGTCGATAGGACACTCAAAGCTGCTGCGTAGGTTGACAGTGTTGTTAACAAGGCGTATGGTGTGTTGGAATTCATCAACCATGGAATTGAGTTCAAGAGCTGTGAGGTAATGTTAAGGCTATATAAGAACTTAGTTAAACCCCACGTAGTACTGTGTTCAATTCTGGTCACTTCTCTACAGGAAGGAGGTGGATACTATAGAGAGTGCAAGGGAAATTTACAAGGATGTCGCCTAGATTGGAAGGTGTACCTTATGAGAATCGGTTGGGGGTACTTAGCCTTTTCTCATTGGAATGACGGAGGATGAGAGGTGACATGATAGAGGTGTATAAGAGGACAAGGGGTATTGATTGTATGGATAACCAGAGGCTTTTTCCCCAGGGCTGAAATGGCTAACATGACGGGGAAAGTTTTAAGGTGCTTGGAAATAGGTACGAGGGGGTGTCAGGGGAAAGTTTTTCCACACAGAGTGGTGGGGGCGTGGAATTCACTGCTAGCGGCAGTGGTGGAAGTGGATACAATAGGGTCTTTTAAGAGCCTCTTAGATAGGTACATGGAGCTGAGAAAAATAGAAGGCTATGTGCTAGGGAAATTGTAGGCAATCTCTAGAGTAGATTACAAGCTCAGCACAGCTTTGTGGGCCGAAGGGCCTGCAATGTGCAATAAAATTCTATGTTCTATGTAGATAGCACCTGAGGTGAGGATTGAATGGGGATCTCTGGTGCAGAGAGGCAGCAGCTCTATTAACTGTGCTGCCCAGTCCAATGATAATATTCTCTGAGCTGGCCCTCTCACCTATCCAGATTCCTTTTGACTTGATTTCTAAAATAGTCTCAATGCCCTTGTTCCACACTTGACAAATCTCCTTACTAATTCTGAAAGTGGTTTTATTTTGGGGAAGCAAAATGGACTCACACTGTTTACCTCCAAATCACTTTGAGATTGCTTTGAGTTTTGGATGGTAAATCATTTGATATTGGTTCCAGTGCCCAATGAAGTCCTCTCCTGATATCTACTATAGAGGGACTTGGGGTGTCTGAAGAAAACCAGCTGTTGTCAGAATCAGAACCAGAATTATTATTACTGACTTAAATGATGTGAAATTTGTTTGTATTTTTTTTGTGGCAGCAGTGCAAAGCTACAAAATTAATATGAAGTACAAAACCACACAGCCCAAAAAGAATGGAAAAGTGAGCTCGTGTTCATGGACAATAATGATAGAGGGGAAGGAGCTGTTCCTAAATCATTGTGTGTGGATCTTACAGGCTTCCCCAGTGGTTGTAACACGAGGAGGGGATGTGCTGGATACTGAGGGTTCTTAGTGATGGATGCTGCCTTCTTGAAAACATCCAACATGGTGAGAGGTCTGTGCCTATGATGGAGCTGCCTGAGTTTATAACTCTCAGCAGCCTTCCATGATCTGTACATTGGAGCCTTTGCTCTAGCCTGTGATGCAACCAGTCAGAATGCACGTCACTCACTGTACGAGGTTGAATTGTCACTGCTCTTCACATCCAGCCCAATCCAACCGATCCAGTCCCTCATCAACTTCACATCCACAATTTGTACACCAGATATTTCAGACTGACCAGGCAAGGCTGTGTTACAGTAATGACATTGTTTCCAGGCTAGTGTTCTAAAGGCAATACAGGGACTGTGATAGCACACACACAAAATGCTGGAGCAATTCAGAAGGTCAGGCAGCATCTATAGAAAGAAATAAGCAGTCGACATTTCTGGCAGAGACTCTTATTTTATTGACGTAAAGCACAGAACAGGACCTTCCAGCCCTTTGAACCACACCACCCAGCAATCCCCCAATTTAATCCTCACCCAATCATGGGAGAATTTATAATGACCAATTAACCTACCCACTGGTATGTCTTTGGAATGTGGGGGGGGGGGGGGGAAGCTGGAACACCCCGAGGAGACCCACACAGTCACAGGGAGAACTCCTTACCAGCAGCAGCAGGAGTTGAACCTGGGTCTCTGGTAATGTAAAGCATCGTGCTAACCACTATGCTACCGTGCCACAGGACTCACCACTGGGCATGTTCAAATCTCATCACAGCAGCAGAGGAAATATAAATTCAACGCACTGATTAAATCCAGATATGATAATGAAGCTACTGTGTTGCTGAGTTCAGTCATTTCACTCATATCATCTTTCTCCATCTGATTCAGTGCCTTCCAAATGACCTAGGCACACAGGGTAATTAGGATGGACAAAAAAAATGGTGATCTTGCCAATCATACTTGCATCTCATGAATGAATAATAAAAAAACCAGTGCAACAACACTCTAAGATGACCTGTGTGAGGAGGATCATCAGAATCCGATCATATTCAGAGATCCAGTTGTCAAATGACACATTGTGAAGGGAATAAATACACATCTGAGTTTAATCCCTCTTTAAAGGCTAACATTTATCCCCATTTAACACTACTAAAGCGGATTATCCTCTTACAGATGGCAGACAGAACACTAAAGACTCTTGAGTATTGTAGTGAAGTTCAGAGGAAAGCTGTGTTTGAAGTCAAAGCTTGGAGGATCCTCATGGTGAGCAAACAAAAAGCAAATAAAGGTCACAGGGACATCAGATAATTATAGATTTCAAGAACAGTAAGTAAGGAGAATACACACTAGTCCTCATTACTGAGTCAGAAGTGGAAAGGATGAGAAGCTTTAAGTCCTGGGTGTCAACCTGGGCAGTACAGTAACAGCCATTAGCATACAAGATTACAGCACCAGCAATTTGTTCAATTCCCACCACTGCCTCTAAGGAGTTTGTACATTCTCCCTGTGACTGCCTGGGTTTCCTTCGGGTGCTCTGGTTTCCTCCCATATTCCAAAAGTGTACAGCTTTGGTAGATTATCGGGTCACATGAGTGTAATTGAGCAGCATGGGCTCATTGGGACAGAAGAGCCTGTTATTGTACTGAATCTCCAAAAAAAAACACAACAACTTTGAGGATCTATCCTGGACCCAGTGCTTTGATGCAATCCTGAAGAAGGCACGGCAGTGGCTCTGCTTCATTCAGAGTTTGCGGAGAATTGGTATGTCACCAAAGACTCTTGCAAACTTCTATAGATCTATGGCAGCAACACAGCCTGGTATGCAGCCTCCAATGCACAGCACCACCAGAGGCTGCAGAGTGTTGTAGCCCCAGCCAGATCCACCACGGGCACAACCCTCCCACTATCAAGGATACCTTCAAAAGTCAGTGCCTCAAATAGGCGGCTTCCATCATTAAGGTTCTTCACCATCCGAGACATGCCCTCTTCTCATTACCATTATAATGGAGGAGATACCAGAGCCTGAAGGTCCACCCTCAGTGATACAAGAACATCTTTTTTCCCCCTTGGTCATCAGATTTATGTATGGTCCATGAATAGACAATAGGTGCAGAAGTAGGCCATTCAGCCCTTCAAGCCAGCACCACCATTCACTGTGATCATGACTGATCATCCACACTCAGTACCCTGTTCCTGCCTTCTCCCCATATCTCTTGACTCTGCTATCTTTAAGGGCTCTATCTAACTCTTTCTTGAAAGCATCCAGAGAATTGGCCTCCACTGCCTTCTGAGGCAGAGCATTCCACAGATCCACAACTCTGGGTGAAAAAGCTTTTCCTCAACTCCATTCTAAATAGCCTACCCCTTATTCTTAAACTGTGGCCTCTGGTTCTGGACTCCCCCAACATCGGGAACATGCTTCCTGCCTCTAGCGTGTCCAATCCCTTAATCATATGTTTCAATCAGATACCCGCGCATCCTTCTAAATTCCAGTGTATACAAGCCCGGTCGCTCCAATCTTTCAACATATGACAGTCCTGCCATCCCAGGAATTAACCTCGTGAACCTACGCTGCACTCCTTCAATAGCAAGAATGTCCTTCCTCAAATTTGGAGTCCAAAACTGCACACAATACTCCAGGTGTGGTCTCACCTGGGCCTTGTACAACTGCAGAATGACCTCTTTGCTTCTATACTCAATTCCCCTTGTTATGAAGGCCAACATGCCATTAGCTTTCTTCACTGCCTGCTGTACCTGCATGCTTACTTTCAGTGACTGATGTACAAGAACACCTAGATCTCGTTGTGCTTTCCCTTTTCCTAACTTGACACCATTCAGATTGTAATCTGCCTTCCCGTTCTTACCACCAAAATGGATAACCTCACACCTATCCACATTTAACTGCATCTGCCCATTCATAATGGCAATTATGAGCCCTTTGTCCAACAACAGGGATAGGAAAGGTTTAGAAGCATGTGGGCTACATGCTGTCAGGAACTGCAGAGAAGGCTTGAGTCAAACAGAGCAATGGAGTCGATTTAGCAGGGAATGACAACTTCAATAATAAACTGCAAAATAACAAGACACAAGGCGCCACAAGCAAGACAACTGATGCTCAACACAACAAGGTAACAAGAGGCTCGGGGCAAATTGTTGAGGCTAGCGAGTTCATATGAGCGAAGGGTGGTGGGTGGGTCCACTTTCAGCCAGACAAGGTTCCAGCGGTGCTGCCTCGGGTGGGATGAGTGGTTCGTGGACAATGGGCTCGAGGCAGAGCACATGGAAGGAAGGTGTGATCCTGAGGGACTGTGGTAGCTGGAGATAGTAAGTAACTGGTTTGATGGGTACTGTAATCTTGAAGGGTTCGGTTTCAGAATCTGGGGCTAAGATTGAAGAGGTTGACTGTTGCAGGGTTGCTGTATCGAGAGAGGGATCAAAGAGTGGCAAAAAGCTGGTCAATAGTTTCCTGATGCTTCTGGATCTGTGCTCACGAGGGGTGATTGATAAGTTTGTGGCCTAAGGTAGACAGATGCATTATTAATTTCAAACCTTCTGCATAATCAATCAAAGAGTTGAACTGCATGTGCATGTAACAAGAGCTGTATAACACATCTCCTTCTACCTTAACACGAGGAATTCTGCAGATGCTGTCAATTCAAGCAACACACAAAGTTGCTGGTGAACACAGCAGGCCAGGCAGCATCTCTAGGAAGAGTTACAGTCGACGTTTCGGGCCGAGACCCTTCGTCAGGACCTTCTACCTTAGGCCACAAACTTATCAATCACCCCTGCTCTGAGCACTTTCCGGAGATCCAAGATCCGTATGCTCCACGACCACTGGACTAAGTGTGTAGATGTAGGAGGGGTCTATGTTGAAAAATAAATGTGCTAGGTTTTCTAAAATTGACTCCTACCTTAGGCCATGACCTTATCAATCATCCCTCATAGGATTGTGGTGAGCAAATACAGTTGTGGTAAAGAGCTAAGGGTTTCTAATTGACTAGGGGAGTAATGTAGCTACAAGACAAGGTCAGAGCATTGGAACGTCCTCAGATACTGAGAGTCTAAAGCAACACACACAAAATGCTGGAGGAACTTAACAGGCCAGGCAGCATTAATGGAGAAGAATGAACAATGTTTTGGATCAAGACCCTTCATCGGGACTGAAAAGAAAGAGAAGTCAGAGTAATAAGGTGGGAGGGAAGGGGGAGAGGAAGTAGTACAAGGTGGCCGGTGATTGGGGAAACCAGGAGAGGGGAGGGAGTGAAGTTAAGAGCTGGGAAGTTGATTGGTGAAAGAGATAAAGGGCTGGAGAAGGGTATAATCAGATAGAGGACAGAAGACCATGGAAGAAAGGTGGAGGTGGTGGTGATAGGCAGGTAAGGAGATAAGGTAAGAGGGAAACAAGAATGGGAAATGGAGAGGTGGGCAGGGCAATTACTGGAAATTCGAGAAATTGATCTTCATGGAGGCTACCCAGATGGACTATAAGGTGTTGCGTGGGTGTGGCCCCATTGCAGCAGTAGGAGAGACCATGGACTGACATCAGAATGGGAATGGGAAGTAGAATTGAAATGAATGACTACTGGGAGATCCCGTTTCCTCTGGCGGATGGACCAGATCAGAGGCCAAGAATCCTACAGTAAGTAATTCACCTATCACTCCAAACCCTATTCATCATCCACAAGGCTCAAATCACGAGAGTGATGGAATACTGTCCACTTGCCTGGGTGAGTGCAGCTTTATTAGCTCAGCACGCAGGGCACTGAAGGCTATATGATAGGTACCCAAACTACAACCATTCACTCACT
The DNA here is from genome assembly GCF_963921235.1 of Mobula hypostoma. Taxonomy (NCBI): domain Eukaryota; kingdom Metazoa; phylum Chordata; class Chondrichthyes; order Myliobatiformes; family Myliobatidae; genus Mobula; species Mobula hypostoma. Next base: position 130,282,410 of record NC_086098.1, read on the forward strand.
CCACCACCGATGCACAGTAGCAGCAGTTCGACCATCTAAAGGACAGGCCACAGAAAATGACCAAGTATCTTAAGACAGCAACTTCCAGACGTATAACCTCTACCCGCAAAAATGACAAGAGCAGCAAAAGGAGGGGAACGCCCTTCAAACCACACACCATCCTGACATGGAAATATCACACCATTCCTTCACCATGACCGGGACAAAACCCTGGAACTCCCTCCCAAACAGTGTCATGGGTGTATTCATGCCTCAGAGACTACATCAGTTCAAGTCAACTGACCACCACCTTCTCAAGAGCAATTAGGGATGGACAATTAAATGTTGGTTCCACCTGCAAAGCTCACATCCCTTGAATGAATAAAGAAAATGTAATGATCTCCAGACCTTCTCACTATTGCGATCTGGTGTCAGAGAGAGCTTGCAAGCACTCCCTCCTAAGATGGAACTGGATAGCGAGACCGCCATCACAGTGGTGAGGCAAAGCAAAACTGAATCCCATTCAGGGCTCCTGTACTGATCTGTGAGATGAGGGTAACATTCTCAGCACCAAGGCACCAGTACAAGTGGAGCTGAGCCATAATTCCAGAAGGGTACCCAGATACAAACATCTGTCCAATTTAACTCCTTCTAGCTGGGTTAACTTCTCACACTCTCACAGCACAACCCTATTTATTTATACATCCCTCTTCATTCCAGAGGATTACACTGCTAGTCTTCCACAAAATACAAACATTTGTATTTGATGAACCAATGCTCCTAAAATTCTTCAGTAGAAGATGGAGATTCAAATATTCATCGACTCATGGATATTCATGGCACGAGTAATTGTACATTCATGAATGTGTGAGTACTTGAATCTCTATTAATAATATGCATGTGCAGAATCTGAAATGGTAGCAAGCTTATTCCAATACACACACAAAGCTCTCAATGAAATTTAACAGATGTTCATTGAGATTGAGAAAATTCATAAATTTTTCAAAGACCTTGCAATCTTTTCAGGGGGATCATTTCAGGTTGTCACTTTGCTAGTTACTGTTCACTAATCTATCATGGTTGTACACTTTAAAACAGGATAACAGAGTAAAGAGTAAACTTTATCCCCCAGCTCTCATGAGCTGCCTACACCCACCACCACTCTGCCAGCTATTTCAGTCCTCTGATGTGTTTAATACCCTCCTTTGGTCCTTAGATTTTCCCTGGGCCTGCCCACCCACCCACCCACCCATCCACCCATCCATCTTGTGCCAGAACAAAATACTCCACAAGGATTGAGATCAGACCTAGAAATTTACTGGAGATAGAAAGAAACAAAACCAAACAGAAAGATTCTACAAATTAGGTAGTATCTATGGAGAAAGTACTGAGTCAACAGGAGACATTGGCCTTGTGAAGGCAGAGTGAGACACTCAGGTAACACAGGCCTAGTCAACACCTGGTCCTCAGTGTCAGAGTGTAATGTCATCTGCTAAGTAATTGGCATAAGATTTAAATCAGGGGATTATAACACAGCTAGGGGCTGAATAATTGAATCCAAATTAATCAATTAAATAGAACAGATGGGTGAATGGTAATGTGTAGTAGATAAAATGTACAGAAACTGGTGGAGCTGACAGTGTTTCATAGCCACCTTTCTGCAGCAAGTTTTGACTGCTCGAGTAACTTCAGATCAGAATTGATGAGTTGGCCTGTGAGCTTCAAATGCTGCCACACACCAGGGAGTGGGAAAATTACCAACACACTGGCTTCAAGGAGGCAGTCAAAACCCTTAGATTAATTACCACTGATTTGATGACTGGTCAGGAACAGGAAAGTACTATGCAGAGGAGACAAGCAGAATGATCCATAGGGCAACTGTGGAAGAGTCTCAGTCTATACAATTAACTAAAGGGTATATTAAATCCTAATCTCTGCATGCATAAAGGAGGATGGCAAACTGGCCAGATCACCCTGCTGCAGAGCACTGTTTAAGTCAGGGAACGAAAAAGAAATGTTAGTCACAGGGGAAACAATCGGCTGGAGGAACTCAGCAGGGTAAGCAGCATCTGAGAGGAGGGGAACTGTCAATCTTTTGGCACTGAGATTGGAGAGGGAAGACAGCTGGTATAAAGAGTTGGGGAGGGGTGAGACAAGGGCCAGCAGATGATTGGTGGACCAAGGAAGAGGGACAGTGGACAGAAGGAGCCCAGTAGACAAGGGGCAGCAGAGGATAGAGGCAGGTGGATAATGGGAGGCAGGCAGGCAGATGGGGTCAGATGGTGGAGAGGAGAGGGTGAAGGTGGACAGAGCAGCTGGAAAGTAAAGTAGGAGCATGAAGATAACCAGGTCCCAATGCAGAGTTTGCATCTGAAACATTGAAATCCCTTCCCCACAAGGCTGCCAATGCTGGAATCAATTAAGGAAGGTGATAATTGAATAACAAGTGGTGAAGAACAGATGGAACTCAATGGGAGGTGAAGGGGATGGGGTGGGTGTGGAGAAAATCTGTGCCTAATTGGTGAATGGAACAAGGAGGGGGAAGAGGGCTGAAAATGAGTGATGAGGTACAGAAGGAAAGAAGATGGAACAGATGAGATAAATTGCAAGGTCAAGAGTTCATCTTATCATACAAGGTTATTGGTAGACATTTATGTAATATTTGAATGCCATCTTTTTAACTCCAGATTATCTGGTTAGGTAACCTCCCAGATCATTAATGCTGTGATCTAAAGTACTAAGGCAGGAGAATAAACATTACCTTTCTGTGCTGGACTCTTAAAGCTCCATTGCTCCAAATGGCTGTGCCATTAGCTGCTTCTCCCTTTGTCAGTGCTGCCTGACCCACTAGATTCTCAGCATCCTCAGTACTTTGCTGTTCATTTTGATTCTGTATGCCACATTTATCTGCACACCTACCAGGCAAATTTTCAGACCCTTTTGCAGTAACAAGATCAACTTAACCTTGAAAACTGGATTGCTTACAACATTAGCCAGGATATGAAGGAATTAAACTATTCCTGAGCCACACACCATGAACATTTGCTGGGAAGTCTGCCAGGTAGCCTGTGAGTGGCCAAATCCTACACAACCTACTGCAGTCTCAATTTATTTTCCACAAGTCCAAAGCTCCCTGCATCTTTGCCTAAGGCTACAAGCTGATTATCAGCCTCTGAGGGTCAAATATTTAAATGTGTTGCTTACTATGTGACTCAGAGGCTGGGGAATCCAAACACTTTTTTAAAATTCTACCAGAAAATAACAATGCAATATCTTAGGGAAGGTGTGGAAAAAAAAACTGCTGAAGGCATTCAACAGATCAGGCAGCATCTATGGAGGCAAAGGGTTAGTTGATATTGTGGTTTCAGATACTGCATCAAAGTCAAAGAAAACTTATTATCCAAGTATACTTATGTCACCAGATAGTACCTTGAGGTTCATTTTCTTGGAGGCATTTACAGGAAAGTAAAGAAATACAACAGAATTTATGAAAAACTATACATGAAGACTGATAATTAACCAACCCAATATGTAAAAAAAAACATCAGGATAGATACTGCCTGACCTATTGAGTTCCTCTAGTAGTTACCTCTTTGCTCCATATCTTAACAGCTACATTCTCTTGTGTCTCCATTTCAGATGTAATGAGGCACCAAAGATCTCATCACACCCTGTCTCAAGTTCTACATTCTTATGACTCCATTACCATTCAATATTGTTACACAAGCATGACAGTGGACAAACCAAAGTGCAGAACACAAGCACAGGGGCAGTGTCAGGAGGCATTATTGCCATAGCAAGCATAGAAACAGTTTCTAGGAGAGTCTTTACCCAAAGTCTTGGGTTTGGAGAGAATCCAGGAGCAATGCTAGACTTAGAACTGATAGTCCTAAGAACCACAAACCAAGGTTACTCACACCAGAGTCAACCAACAAACTGGCAGCTCCTTGTTGTGGTCACAGGGTCTTTATCCTGCAGTTTCTGATGGAAAGCAGTTGTGTGTAGTTAGTGGAACCTGGGAATGACTGGAAATTAAACAAGGGAGTTGAGGCCCAATTCCTGAGGTAAATAGCAAGGTGGGGCGGGGAGGAAATTGCCAGAAAGGACCATGATAGATATTCCTTTTTCTTTTTGAAATGGACAGAGTCCTTGTATTCTGTTCTGTCTCCCACAACAATTATTTGATCCCTCATTCTCCGACCACCCACCTGGACCTCAGGTAATTTACAGTAACCAGTTAATTTACCCACCAACAGATCTCTGAGATGTGGGTGAAAGCCAGAGCACTAGTGAGACAATCATGCAGTCAAAGGAATTACACATAAACTCCACACTGTTGGAATCGACTGTTCAATTCTTAAATTAGGCTATTTAATTGATCATTTCTTTGCAGTTTAACAATTAATTAACTGCTTGTATTTTAAGTTGTTCTTATATGCATATAACAGTTTATTATACCTCTAGTGGTCATACAAAGTATAATTCTGAAAAGCTCTGGAAGCTTCTTTGTTTCACATTACTTGAATACGTGTTTTTTTATTGGTTAACTTGGTACTGCAGTATTTGAATGATAGCTTTCCAATTTATTAATTCTTATCTATAAAATCGTATGGAATTTTCCTTATCTCTATGGGTATAAAATATCTAAGCACAAAGTAGTGTCATCTTAATCTTCTTAGCATCTTTAATCTTTGTTTTCTGTTCACTAGTAGATCCCTTTCACGGTCTGTTCAAATTTCATCTGTTCTATCAACTCTTAATGAAACAACATGAAGCAACACGTTTTATGCATTTTTCATGACTTCTAAAAGAAACTTGGATTTAAAACATCAGAATCCTACAAGAAACTGGAGTAGTCGGCAGGACTTTGAAGTTTAGAACTTGGAACAAATGAAGACAAAAGTGGAATTTTTGGCCCACAATGAAAGAAATAAGAACTTCCTCTGTTCATCTGTTGTCAGAGAGAAAATGGGTTCTTACTTTGAATACCGGATGGAAATCAGGGTTGAGGACCAGTTGTGTTGCTATTTGAAACGTAAAACGGCTATGAAGATGTTGTTTGTACAATCTACTTGATTGCAATCTGTTTAGTTGCTAGATTAACCTATGGTTGTTGGATCAAACTATATGTTTGCTGGATCAATCTGTTTGGTTTCAATCTATCAATATTGCAAAACAATGGTCATCATGATAAAAAGTATGTACAAATTAAGATCCAATCAAAACAATGGACAATTTCATGAAATTTACTGGGAACTCTTACCTGTATGAAACTTCTCAGTTTGATGAAATTAATGAAAAAGTCCAGATGCAAGATGCCAACAATGTTAAGTTAATAAAGATCCTGAGAATGCCTGCTACTGATTTTGATTTAAGACTACACGGTCAGTTTGATCAAATGTTTGAGTATTTGAAAGAGTTAACAAGACGAATAAAGTCTTTTCCTAATCAAAGGAAACATGAAAATTTCAATAAACTACAAAACAGTATGATAGATACAGTAGGAAGTATAAAGAGCAAATATTTGTATTAACTGAATGAACAAAAGAACACGGTGATGCAATTGAAGTGCGTTGTGCAGAGCTCAGAAGCCAACTAAAACAAAATGGAAGTGCAGCCATGACTTCAGGTGGGCAGCCCTGCCAGTGACACTGCTGTTGGTGCTCCACCCCAGGAAACTCGTACTTCTGCCCTTGGAAACATCAAACAATTTCTGGAGACAATGCCACCATCAGAAAATTGCAGCCTACGTCAGATAGTCCTCAGACAGCGACACCGTCTGCACTCTGAAGAATTAACCTATGTTGGACAACCTCTTGATACAGGGTCACCATCAGAACTCCGAGGAGTTACAGGATTGATATGGCATGGACTCTACAGCAGCCCCTAGCAACTCAAGTGAGAATAACAATGTAAAATAATTACTTATTTATTGGCGGGGGGGGGGGCACAGCTCAGAATAGCCCCTTCCGGCCCTTTGAGCCATGCCACCTAGCAACCCCTGATTTAACACCAGCCGAATCACAGAACAATTTACAATGGTCAATTATTATAGAAACATAGAAAATAGGTGCAGGAGTAGGCCATTCAGCCCTTCGAGCCTGCACCACCATTCAGTATGATCATGGCTGATCATCCAACTCCGAACCCCGTACCTGCCTTCTCTCCATACCCCCTGATCCCTTTACTCACAAGGGCCATATCTAACTCCCTCTTCAATATAACCAATGAACTGGCCTCAACTGTTTCCTGTGACAGAGAATTCCACAGATTCACCACTCTCTGTGTGAAGAAGTTTTTCCTCATCTCGGTCCTAAAAGGCTTCCCCTATATCCTTAAACTGTGACCCCTTGTTCTGAACTTCCCCAACATTGGGAACAATATTCTTGCATCTAGCCTGTCCAATCCCTTTAGAATTTTATACGTTTCAATAAGATCCCCCCTCAATCTTCTAAATTCCAGCGAGTATAAGCCTAGTCAATCCAGTCTTTCTTCATATGAAAGTCCTGCCATCCCAGGAATAAATCTGGTGAACCTTCTTTGTACTCCCTCTATGGCAAGAATGTCTTTCCTCAGATTATTATTCTACCAACCAGTACATCTTTGGACTGTGGGAGGAAACCGGAGCACCAGCGGAAGCCCACATGGTCACAGGGAAAGCCTACAAACTCCTTACAGACAGTGACAGGAATTGAACCCGGGCCGCTGGTACTGTAAAGTGTTGTGCTAACCACGGCATTACCGTGCCGCCCTAAATTGACAGCTATGTCACAGCTTGCTCCAATAAAGACCAAGGGAATGAAAACACACAGGAGAGAAAATGATACCATTGTTAACCAATGTATTGGCAGACTGACAGATTCATCAACTATTTTCAATGCCCTGAACCCATCACTCAAGTGGTTTACAGTCATTGATATTGCCAAGCATTCTGGTCCGTACCATTGGCACCTGAATATCAACCGTGGTTGACTCTTACAGTTGATGGTCAACAATACCAATGGACAGGCTACCACAAGTGCTCCACAACGATCCCACTATTTACCACATGGCTGAGTAACAATATCTGAGGGACTTACCAGCAACTGCTTGGACTATATGTGGATGATGTTCTGATTATGTCCGAACCTGCAGTTCAGCATGAAAATGATGTGCTTTATTTGCGCAATTATCTATCCTGCAAGAATCACAAAGTAAATCTAGACAAGATACAAGTACAACAAGAGGAAGTAATTTACTTGGGATAGGAAATTTCCCAAGAGAGATGGGAAATCACTGAGGATCGCGCAGAAGTCGTTATGTCAGCAAGGTCACCCGCAACAGTTCATCAACCTCAATCATTTCTGGGTTTCTGCAACTGCAACAGAGCACGGGATAATTCATATGCTGAAATTGCTCAAGCAGTCAACAATCTGCTGAAGGATAGTATGCACTCAGATGGCCCTGTGACTCTACATTTTGAAGTTGTTCAAATTTTAAATTTGACATTGTGTATTGCACCTGCATAAGGAACCCATGACACAGGCAGACTATTTATCCTGCATGTCAGCAAGAAACATGGCTACGTGATGGCAGTGATAACTGAAGAACATGGAGACTGACAGTGTCCTGTTGTATTATTCTGCTAATTTGCATAATGTAACAGATGCTGGAAAACCAAAGCAACAAACACAAAATGCTGGAGGAACTCAGCAGGTCAGGCAGCATCTACGGGCCGAGACCCTTCATCAGGACTACAGCATTAGGATGGGGCCCTTGTTTGTGAGCACTGCGGGCAACCTATCAGGCAGTCAAGGCTGTTTGTAGCATCATGTTTGATCAAGTTTTAAACATTCAATGTCTACGCTCAGTACATACTTTATTGACTTTATGAATAAGGTTTCAAGTAACAGTTGCATGGTGGTCCATGTGGCCTACTGTTCTTAAGGCAACTAATATCATCATTCAAAGAGCGAGTCCAGCAAATCCAGCTGTTCCCATCGGACATGGAAGGCTCTGATAACTATGCTTGAGCAAGAATAATAACATGACAGGAAGAGGGAAATTATTACAAAGAAACTCATTTATCAAACCCAGATCTAATTGTGTACACTGATAGCTCCTTAATGATTGTGAGGGGAATTCGAATGGCTGGATGGGGAGATGTTTCTGAATCTGAAATGCTGGCATCATAAAGTATATTTCTGGTACTGTGGTACAACAGGAAGAACTAAAAGCTTTGATTGAAGTCTGTAAGTTGGCTGAAGGAAATCAGCCAATATCTATACCGACTCTCGATATGCTTTTGGAGTTGTTCATGATTTTGGAAACTTCAGGAGGCAAAGAGGATTATGTTGTAGGAACTCCAATCAAGACTGGCCAACTAGTACAAAATCTTATAGATGTTATGCAGGGGTATGTCAATATATACTGCACACTTCAAAGTATTCACTAATGCTAGGCATCCCTGCAGATCCAGAACAAACATGCACTCTCTTTATTGAACATTCCAGCAATTACAAAGTTGACATTATGCCTCTGATTCATTATTCTCAAGGGAGACACAAGTATACGATGCTCATGCCCCCCACATATAACCGTAAACTGGATCGTTTATGGTATAGAAATATAATCAACATGATTTAGGCAATATCACATTTGATCTTGTCATGTCTTATTCTGGGATATATCCACATCTAATGGTTCATGACTAGCCTGGGGTGTACACCATCTGGTCCAGGTGACCTATCTACATTCAGACCTTTCAGTTTCCCAAGAACCTTCTCTCTAGTAATGGTAACTTCACACACTTAAAGACCCCCTGACAGCTGGAACTTCCACCATAGAGCTAGTGTCTTCTACTGTGAAGACTGATGCAAAATACTTATTCACTTCGTCCACCATTTCCTTGTCCCCCATTACTTCCAGAAATTCCAGCCATTGCTGCTCTGCTGTTATCTCTACCAGTGTTCTTTTCCGATCAATTCTGGCCAACTCCTCTTTCATGCCTCTGTAATTCTCTTTTCTCCACTGTAATACTGATACATCTGACCTTAGCTCCTCCTTCTCAAATTTCAGGATGAATTTGATCATATTATGATAATTTCCCCTCAGGGTTCTTTTATCTTAAGCTTTTTAGTCAATTCTGGTTCATTGCACAACAGTCAATCCAGAATAGCTGATCCTTTAGTGGTCTCAACCACGAGCTGCTCTAAAAAGCTATCTTGCAGGCATTAGAAATTCTCCCTCCTGGAGCACCTGGAGGAAACTCCTGCGTTCCACGGAGAGGATGTACAAACTTCTTACGGAGGACGCCAGGACTGAACTCAGAATTCTGATGCCCCGAGCTGTAATAGCATTGCACTAACCACTACACTAAATCTACGTCCACACTAGACCGGATAAATCTGTAACCGAAGATTTTTCTCTTCGCTTTCACACTCCATCCACACTGAAACGGCGTTTTCCTCCCCCAAAAATGGAGCTTTTCTAAAACACTCTCCAGAGTGTTTAAATTTGAAAACGCCGCTTGGGCATTGTAGTGTGTACAGGGTAACAGGAGGTTTTAAAAAACCTGTCGTCCCTGTCAACAGTGAAGAGACTATGGCTGTAGGAAATGTTTCCAGGATGACCGCTCTGTGGGAGTGGGGAAGATTTTGGTGGGGCCACCCAGGGGTCTGTGTGTCCATATGTGTAGCTATTGTAGTGGCTGTGAGGCTGGTATTGTGGTAGTGAAAAGTACTGGAGGGGAACCATCGTATTCCTCATCATTGCAAATCCTTCTGCAACAGAGTTGGTCAGTTTTTCAATGTTCATCGTCAGCTGAGGCATACTGTCCGTGAACTCCCTATTGGTTGCCTCCATACGCTCCAGTGTTTGTTTTGTTAGTTTAAAGTCCTCCTGCGCGAGAGCCAACAGCTGTCCGTCGTTTGGCAATTTCCTTTTAAGTTTTTCTAGTCTGTAACTGGACAAACATGCAGCAAGTATACCATTTCCTCTTCGCTTCTTTTCTGTAGATGTGTCCTGCACATGCCCAGTAGGAGGAGATTCGCCCAAATACCCGCTTTCATGTGGACGGAGGTATTTTCAATAACGCCTGGTGTGGACGCCTATCGTTTTTACGCAAAACCAATGTTTTCAAAATTATCTGGTCTAGTATGGACGTAGCCTAAGGAGGCATCCTTCAAAGAACAATACACACTTTACATGCTGAAGTGAAGCCTACACCTCCCTTCCATGGAATTGGCTAGGATCTTGCTATTTAGTGTATATTTCTCCTGCCATGAAATCTGCACACACCTCACCTTTACCTCCCAAGTCTAGAAGTAAATGTGACAGTTCAGAAAGAGATTCCTTTGTATCAATTTTATTCCCGATTTATGGTGCTGCAAGGAGTATAGAGAGATTAAAAATATTGCTGCAACCTTGGAAAGGCTAAGCAATGACACTGCTGATGCCTTGGGAAAAGGAACCACAGGAATGTTTGCCATGCACAAGATGGTTCTTCAAAATCCGATGGCATTAGATCTTCTCTTAGCAGTTAAGGTGCAAATATTTGCAGGTCTAGGCAAGGAGTGCTGTACTTACATACCTGACAAGTCTGAAGAAATAACTAATTTAGCTAATCATATTCATAAAGCAGTAGTTCAAATACATTATTGTGATGGATGGGATTTCTTTGACTGGATTCATTCAAGTCTGTGAAGCTGGGCTACACAATATTATGAGTCATATTATTCATATTAATATACCTTATCGTAATTTACACATTTTTTACTTGTTTAATGCTAATCATTAATAGAATAGTTCAAGCTCACATAAGTGTGCCTACTAATCTGCCTAAACATGCAATAATCTTATGGAGGCGGAGGTGGAGGCAGAGCTGTGATAGTGCCAGAGGGCAGCTTCTTCAAGCTCATCTGCAGAAACAGTTTAACTTCTACCCTTAATGTTTCCTTTTTTTTCTCCTTTCCAAGGTGGATGGGGTTCTGTCAGCTCCCTTGACCTGCAGCGGCACTAAAACTGTGGTTCTTTATGGTGATGTTTACCGCTCCCAGAGCTCACCGACCAGCCGTTTTGCAGTTTCCCAAGGGCGCAGCCCAGAATACGAGTGCGCCTCTGGGGTGCTGAGGCTTTGCGGCCCTGTGGATGAGCCGTTTCCTGGCTGGTGTCATTGACTGAAGCATCGTGGGAGGAAACAATATATTGTGAACAGCTGATTGGCTGTAGGGGGTCTCTGTACTCAGCAAATCGCTATCTCTTTCTCTCTTTCTCTTGACGGTGAACGAGAGTTTTCCGTTGATTCTCAAGTCAGAAAACTCAGAAAAAAAGTGAAGCAGAAGACCTTAACATCATAGTCAAGGAGTTGGTTTTTTTTGTGTTTTTTAGTCTCCCCTCTCACTGTGTGACACCTCTCTTCCCCTTGTTAGGGAGGGAGAGAGCATGACGAATTATTAGATGAACTGTTAGTTTTTGTTGCACTGCAGATCATGGTCTTACTTGGGGCTTTGCTATTCCTTGCTTAGTGGGTGGTGGAAGCTGATGCTTTTTGCTGTAGTATGTGGGGGAGGGGAAGTGTCGATGCCTTTCTGCTCCTTGTGCATGGGAAGTGGAGTAAGGGGTTCTAACATTTTTTACTGTCACTTATTATTTGGGGTACCCTTCTGTTTTCATAGACAGCTGCAAAAAACAAGATTTTCAAGTTGTATATTGTATACACTCTCTGATATTGAATACAACTATTGAACTATGGAATACTTTGAAGAATATATACCTTTAATGTTTCATAACTTTAAAAGTTTTTTGATTATTTTATACCTAATGTAGTTACCATAAGTTCTTCAGATGTAATGATTTTAAACGTGTGATTTAGAATCAAAATGGGGTTTGTTGGATTCGACTGTTTAATTCCTAGACTGTTTAGTTATTATTTTCTTTCCAGTTTAATAATTAATAAGTAGTTATTTTATGCACATAACAGTTTAATATGCTTATAGTTATTATACAAGTATAATTCTTGAAAGGTCTGGAAATTTCTTTGTTCTGCATTATTTAATTAAGTGCTTTCTCATTGGTTAATTTGCAGTATTCAATATGTGTTTTTAATTGGTTAATTCTTATCCAGGAAAAAGTCATAAGCTACTCCTCAACAACATCACAAAGGACATTGATCCAAAACATTGACCTTGTTTCTGCCTCCACAGATAATGTTTGATCTGCTGAGTTTCTCCAGAAGTTTCATTCTTACCAAGAAAATTAACTTCAAAGAAGAGCAAACAAAAGGTTTATAAGAGAGAAAGACATAGGTGTTCCATTCTACTGGTTTCACAAATATTTTCCAAAATCAACTCCAAGTTATCACTGGAGATACAACATGATGATATCATATATCAAATGGATAAATGTCTGCAGAGGGACATACGGTCTTAGTGTCACACAGCATGGTAACAGCCCCGTGGTCCAGTTGTTCCATGCTGACCAGGATGCTCATCCAAACCACTCCCTATTTTTGTGTTTGGTCCATAAGCTTCTAAACTTTTCCTGTCCATGTATCTGTCCAACTATTTTTTAAAATTTGCTGTAGTACCTAACTCAGTCAATTCTTCTAGCAAAGTAATCTGTCCCTTAAGTTCCTATTAAATCTTTCTCCTCTTCTCTTATGTCCTCTAGTTCTTGATTCCTCAAGCCTGGGAAAAAGAATGTGCATTCACTCTAAGTCCCTCATGATAACAGACACTGTACAAATATCTTTGGTTAGGAAGAAAGAGTTTTATCTTATTGAACAGGAGAAGATATTTGAATAAAGGCCTCATCTATTGTCTCACATAGATGGCAAAGACATTTTTATGAGGAAGAAAGAGGTTGGCCTTTCTTATTCCAGAAGATCATAAGACAAAGGAGCAGAAGTTGGCCAGTCAGCCCATCGAGTCTGCTCTGCCATTTTATCATGAGCTGATCCATTCTCCCATTTAGTCCCACTCCCCCGCCTTCTCACCATAACCTTTGATGCCCTGGCTACTCAGATACCTATCAATCTCTGCCTTAAATACACCCAATGACTTGGCCTCCACTGCCACCTGTGGCAACAAATTCCATAGATTCACCACCCTCTGGCTAAAATAATTTCTTTCCATCTCTGTTCTGAATGGACGCCCTTCAATCCTTAAGTCATGCCCTCTCGTACTAGACTCCCCCATCATGGGAAACAACTTTGCCACATCCATTCTGTCCATGCCTTTCAACATTCGAAATGTTTCTATGAGATCCACCCTCATTCTTCTAAACTCCGAGGAATACAGTCCAAGAGAGGACAAACGTTCCTCATATGTTGACCCTCTCATTTCCGGAATCATTCTAGTGAATCTTCTCTGTACCCTCTCCAACCTCAGCACATCCTTTCTTAAATAAGGAGCCCAAAACTGCCCACAGTACTCCAAGTGAGGTCTCACCAGCGCCTTATAGAGCCTCAACATCACATCTCTGCTCCTATACTCTATTCCTCTAGAAATGAATGCCAACATTGCATTCGCCTTCTTCACCACCGACTCAACCTGGAGGTTAACCTTCAGGGTATCCTGCACGAGGACTTCCAAGTCCCGTTGCATCTCAGAACTTTGAATTCTCTCCCCATTTAAATAATAGTCTGCCCATTTATTTCTTCTGCCAAGGTGCATAACCATACACTTTCCAACATTGTATGTCATTTGCCACTTCTTTGCCCATTCTTCCAATCTATCCAAGTCTCTCTGCAGACTCTCTGTTTCCTCAGCACTACCGGCCCCCCCATCTATCTTCGTATCGTCAGCAAACTTAGCCACAAAGCCATCTATTCCATGATCCAAATTGTTGATGTACAACGTAAAAAGAAGTGGCCCCAACATGGACCCCAATGGAACACCACTGGAAACCGGCAGCCAACCAGAATAGGATCCCTTTATTCCCACTCTCTGTTCCCTGCCAATCAGCCAACGCCCTATTCACGTATGTAACTTTCCCGTAATTCCATGGGCTCTTATCTTGTTAAGTAGCCTCATGTGTGGCACCTTGTCAAAGGCCTTCTGAAAATCCAAATATACAACATCCACTGCATCTCCCTTGTCTAGCCTACTTGTAATTTCCTCAAAAAATTATAATAGGTTTGTCAGGCAGGATTTTCCTTTAAGGAAACCATGTTGAGTTCTGCCTATCTTGTCATATGCCTCCAGGTATTCCGTAACCTCATCCTTGACAATCGACTCCAACAACTCCCCAACCACCGATGTCAAGCTAACAGGTCTATAATTTCCTTTTTGCTTCCTTGTCCCCTTCTTAAATAGCAGAGTGACATTTGCAATCCTCCAGTCCTCCTGAACCATGCCAGAATCTATTGACTTTTGAAAGATCATTACTAATGCCTCCGCAATCTCCACAGCTACTTCCTTCAGAACACGAGGGTGCATTCCATCTGGTCCGGGAGATTTATCTGCCCTTAGACTATTCAGCTTCCTGAGTACTTTCTCTGTCGTAATTGTGACTGCGCACACTTCTCTTCCCTGCCACTCTTGAGTGTCCAGTATACTGCTGATGTCTTCCTCAGTGAAGACTGACACAAAACACTCATTCAGTTCCTCCGCCATCTCCTTATCTCCCATTACAACTTCTTCAGCATCATTTTCTATCCGTCCTATATCTACTCTCACCTATCTTTTACTCTTTATATACTTGAAAAAGCTTTTAGTATCCTCTTTGATATTATTTGCTAGCTTCCTTTCATAGTTCATCTTTTCCCTCTTAATGACCTTCTTAGTTTCCTTTTGTAAGTTTTTAAAAACTTCCCAATCCTCCATCTTCCCACTAATTTTTGCTTCCTTGTATGCCCTCTCCTTTGCTTTAACTTTGGCTTTGACTTCTCTTGTCAGCCACGGTTGCATCCTTTTTCCCTTCGAAAATTTTTTCTTTTTTTGAATATATCTTGTCTTGCACCTTCCTCACTTCTCGCATAAACTCCAGCCACTGCTCCTCAGCTCATCGCAGAAAAATCTCAATGCAAACCTTTCAAATTATTTTATATAGCATTTATGTGTATTGCAAGGCAAGCCAGCATTTGTTGCCCGTCAAAGAATGCCCTTCATATGGTGGCAGTGAGATCCTCTCTTGAACTGTTTCAATCCTCCTCGTGGTACAGCAGTTTGCATACAGTGACATGCTTTGCCATTTCAGAAAGTTATTTACAGGTTGTCGTTCTGTTGTCCGAAGCATATTTCCTTCCCTGAGAGATCTTTGATGAGCAGATGGGAAATTTCATGGTCACTGTTCCTGAGAATTAATTTTTTTAAATTCTAGATTATATAATTAACTGTGTTTTCTCAGATTGGTAGGAGTTGGAATATCTCCCAACCATAGTCCATTGCCTCTGCATTATTAGCTTAATAGCAGAATTCTTCTGTGCTGTTGTTCTTTAATAAATATTTGTGCACACACAACAACAACAATAAATGAATTAATTAGTTTCTCACTCTAGTTAAGGGAGGAAATGTTGTCCTGATTTAAAGAGACTGCTCTCCCGGTTCCTTCCTCTAGCAGTCCTGTTTCTGTGTATGCCTGGTCAAAGGGCCGTATATCTTAAATCAGAGTCAGAATAGTCAGTGGCAAAGCTAGAAACACCTCACCCATAACTGAGTGGAAGTGCTGAACTCTCACACACATTTTCATATATAAGGTTAGCATAATGGGGTTGGGACATTCAGTGCAGGCAGGTAGAGAGGGATTACAAGTTTACTGCATGAGAGAATATGCCTGAGTGAAGGCCTCATCCTTTGGTTTATATGAATAGTGTGTTACTGCCCATTATGCTGCTGGCACTTAGGGCAGCAAAGAAGATCCCCCATCTCTGGTGGTGTTCAGGGCTTCCTTCATCATGTCTGTAACTCTCTCTCGATTTTCACTACTGTCAGTCATGCAAGTCCTGGGTGCAGATTCAGGAATACCTTCGCACTCAGGTGTAGAAAGATTCTTCATTGCTGTTTATGTAATGATTTTGTTTTACCAATCAGGGTTGTTAGCCCTGAGCTGAACCCCCAATCCTGGAGGACTGGTGAACCACTTTTAGTCTGGCCTCTACCCTTTGACCTGTTTGGCATGCGTGACCCTACCAAGAGCCAAAGCATAATGCCTTGACTCCAGCCAACATTGACTTTCAGGTCACTGAGGCACACAAGCCTCCAACCACGACAAGGTTGTGGTCCTCTTGGATATTAATGAATCTTATTCAAATACAAACAGGACGACACTTTTCCATTTCGAGCCATCATCGACAGATACGTTCATTTCCTTTCTTGTGCTGGACACAGTTTCTCCCTATTCCAATGGACAGGCCAGCACGTGCCTTTTCACTCCACTGTATTAAGCCATAGATAGGGACTATACCTGGCACCTCAAAAACTGCGGAGAAACATATATTTTACAGTGGATATATCATCAAGGTCTGACAAGGTGTTCCTTGCACCCTGTGAGAGGCTAGGGGAGAAACTACAGGGGCCCTACCAGAGATATTTAAAATATCGTTAACCACAAGTGAGGGGCTAGAGGATTGGTAGATAGCTAATGTTGTTCCATTGTTTAAGAAAGTCTCTGAGAATAAGCCATAAAATTATAGACTAGTGAGCCTGGCATACATAGTGGGTAAATTATTGGAAAGTATTCTAAGAGACCAGATATATAAGTAATTGAACAGACAGGGACTGATTAGGGAGAGTCAACGTGGCTTTGTGTATGGTAGGTTATGTCTAACCAACTCTAAAGAGTTTTTTGAGGAGACAAGAAGGAAAATTGATGAAGGTAAGGCAGTGGATGTTGTCTACATGGACTTTAGCAAGGCCTCTGACAAGCTCCTGCATGGGAGCTTAGTCAAGAAGATTAGGTCACTTATAATTCAAGGTGAGGTAGCAAATTGGATTTGACATTGGCTTTGTGAGAGAAGTCAGAGAGTGGTAATAGATGGTTGCTTCTCTGACTGGAGACCTGTGACTAGTGATGTGCCGAGAGACCAGTGCTGGGTCCTTTGCTGTTGGTCATCTTTATCAGTGATCTGGATGGTAATGTGGTAAACTGCATTAACAAATTTGCGGATGGCACCAATATTGGGAGCATAGCGGACAAGCTGCAAAAATGGACTGAAAAATGGCAGATGGAATTTAATGCAGACAAGAGTGGGGTGCTGCACTTTGGGAGGACTAACCAGGTTAAGACTTAAATAGTGAGCAGTGGCATTGTGGGGTGCAGTAGAGCAGAGAGATCTGGGAATACAGAATCAAAATTCCTTAAAAGTGCCATCACAGTTGATAGGGTCGTAAAGAAAGCTTTTGGCACATAGGCCTTCAGAAATCAAAGTATTGAGTACAAGAGTTGGGTTGTTATGTTTACATTGTATAAGATGTGGTGAGGCCTAACTTGGAGGGTTGTGTGCAGCTTGGTCACCTACCTACAGGAAAGATGTCAATAAGGTTGAAAGAATGCAGAGAAAATTTACAAGGATGTTGCCAGGACTTGAGGACCTGAGATACAGGGGAAGTTTGAATAGATTAGGACTTTATTCCTTAGAGCATAGAAGAATGAGAGGAGATTTGACAAAGCTATACAAAATTATGAGGGGTATAGATAGGGTAAATGCAAGTAGGCTTTTTCCACCGAAGTTGAGCAAAACTAGAATCAGGGGTCATGGGTTAAGGGTGAAAGGCGAAATGTTTTAGTGGAGCATGAGGGGGAATTTCTGCACTCAGTCGGTGGTGAGAATGTGGAATGAGCTGCCAGCAGAAGTGATGGATGCAGGCTTGGTTTCAACACTTAAGAGGAATTTGGATAGGTACGTGGGTGGGAGGGGTATGGAGAGCTATGGTCCAGGTGTAGGTCGATGGGACTAGGAAGATAAATAGTTCAGTATGTTCAAGATGGGCCAAAGGCTTCTGGCCTACTGGTCTTCAGCAGTCAGGACACTGAGTAGAGAAGTTAGGATGTTAAGTTGAAATTGTGCAAAATATTGATAAGGCCACATCTGAAATATTTTGTTCCATTTTGGCCTCACTGCTGTAGGAAAGATGTTATTAAGTTGGACAGAACGCCGAGGAGATTTAATAGGATGTTTCTGGGACTTGAGGGACTGAGTTATAGGGAGAATTTGATTAGGTTAAGACATCTTATTAGGAAACTGAGGGGTAACTTTTTCACACAGAGTGGTGTGATTCCATGGAGAGTAGAAGATTGAGGGGTGACTTTATAGAAACATGTAAAATCATGAGGGCTATAGATCAAGTGCGTGTACATGATTCCCCCCCCCCCCAAGAGAAAGGGAACCAAAAACTACAGATCATAGATTTAAGGTGAAAGGTGGCAGTTTGGTTTATTGCTTTCATATGTAGCAGAGTACAGTGAAAATCTTGTTTTACATACCACCCCTTCTGATTAACTCATTACAAAGGTGCATGGAGTGAATACAAGGAAAATCAATAATAGCTTTCAGAATAAACTGTTATAGTACCGAGAAAGAACAGAGCAAGCAGAAAATTAGAAGTATGGTCAAAGCAAGCTAGGATGTGAGGTCAAGAGTCTATCTTACTTTACTATGGAAATATCAAATAATCTCATAATAATGGTAGAAGATATAAAGGGGAGCTAAGGAGCAATTCATTACCCAGAGGATGGTCAGCATAGGGATTGAGTTGACAGAGGAAGTGGTTGAGTTAGGCACAATAATAACGTGTAAAAAGTACATAGCATAGGTACAAAACAACTATTACATCAGATGCACCAGTGTTAATTAATGAGTATGGACTGCCCCTCAAGACAGCTCCTGATTTACCGGTGCAAGTTCCCATCCTTTATGCAGCACATGGCAGTCACGTGAGAGGAGGTATCACATGAGGTAGCATAGTCTGGTTTTCCTCATACGTATGCACACTTTCCAGCCGGGATCACTGAGAGGTCCACATCTGGTTCCCCTCCCTCTGGGCATCCTACAGACTCCTCTAAAGAGAGCACAGATTTTCAGAGCCACAGCAAGCTCCAGCTCTCTCACAATTATATATTAAGTTCTGCCTGCCCGTGGACTTTTAATTTTTCAGTCAATTGTTCAAATGATTCCATAGGGAGTTGATATGAAATGTAATGAATAACTAGCAATCTATTCCTTGGTTCACTCCACTGGGTTTTAATCTTAGTAACATGAATATCCATTAACGTTTATTTTTCTGTTCTATTGCTGGTCGGTGCTTCCTCCTTCAGCTGATTCCAACTCACAGCCATTGGAGCAGTAACTTATCCCTTTAGATGCTCAGTAGTTGTGATTTGTGGGATTTTCCGTACTGGGCAGAAAACAGGTCCTTATCATTAGATTGAAGGGCAGTCACTTAAGATATAGAGGTGAGGGAACTTCTCCTTGCAGAGGGTGATGAATCACTGGGATTCACTAACACAGTGGTTTATGGAGGCTAGAATATTGTGGGGGTATTTTAGATTAGATTAGATTATGAGGACACTCAGTCCTCGTTTATTGTCATTTAGAAATGCATGCATTAAGAAAAGATACAATGTTCCTCCAGAGTGATATCACAAAAAAACAGGACAAACCAAAGACTAACACTGACAGAACCACATAATTATAACATATAGTTACAGCAGTGCAAAGCAACACCATAATTTGATAAAGAGCAGACCATGGGCACATAAAAAAAAGTCTCAAAGTCCAGATCGACTCCTGACAGTCCCCGATAGCAGGCGGCAAAAGGGAGAAACTCCCTGCCATAAACCTCCAGGCACCGACAACTGCCGATGCATTGGAAGCACCCGACCACAGCCGACACTGAGTCCGTCCATCCGAAAACTTCGAGCCTGCGACCAGCCCCTCTGATACAGCCTCCCAAGTGGCATCCTCTGCCGAGCACCTTCGACTTCGCCCCAGCTGCCGAAACAAGCAAAACCAAGGATTTGGGGCCTTCTCCTCCGGAGATTCCAGATCACACAGTAGCAGCGGCAGTGAAGAAGGCATTTCAGAAGTTTCTCCAGATGTTCCTCCGTACTCTCACGTCTGTCTCCATCAAATCAGAATTGTGCACAGTACCCTACTTGACACATAACAGATATCATTCACCAGAATGGCCACACGCTGCATCGCGTCACCATCTTCTCCTCCTCTTTACACCAGTTAAAGAGGAAACTAGTGTTTTGAATGAACAGGGAATTGAGGGCTATGGGGAACTGGCATAGGAGAGGAGATGAAGTCTCGGGCAGATCAGCTATGATCAAATTGAATAGGAAAGGACAGGTTTGAGGGGTTGAATGACATACTCCTGCTTCCATTTTCTTCAGGTTAATTATCGTTCTTCCATATGTGAATACCCTTTAACACAGCCAAACAAAATCGTGTTACTCTGGTGCCAAGGGGCAAAATACAATACCAGCAGTCACATATAGCACAAGGCACAATAAGGTATTAGTAAAATGCAGTCTCACAAAAAATATATACATATAGTCCAATACCCTGAGTGCATGAATGTTGTAGCAGTCTGCAGTTGAAAACAATACAGCTTTTTTTCTACCAGGCAAACACTGGGCGGCAGCACCGACACTAGCTCACGAAAACACCTCTGGTGGTGTGCACCAGCTTCAGTGCCTCTCTCCTGGGTGGCTGCAAACAGGAGACTCTGTGGCTTGAGGCCTAGATCTCACTATGACCAAAGCCAGGCAGCTCCCGGGCTATCTGCCCCTGCTGTCCACCAATAAGTCAGCGAATCGGACTTGCAGCGTTCCATATTAACAATGTTCAACAAGATCTTGTGATCACAAGAAAAACAACTAAGGCAATCACTGTCTGTTAGACTGCACGCCACCTTCATGCATCGACTCCTCCAACGTCTCTCTGACGCAGGCAGCAACACAATCCGTACCAAATCCAGCTCCTTCAGTTTCTCCACCAACAAGCAACTCTATATGCAGTACTTTGAGTTCTTGATGTTGAACAGGATCTTGTGATCATGAAAAATATGTTTAAAAAGGACACTAATGGAATCAGAATCAGAATCAGGTTTATTATCACAGGCATGTGACGTGAAATTTGTTAATTTAGCAGCAGTTCAATGCAATACATAATATAGAAGAAAAAAAAATTACAGTATACATATATTGAATAGATTAAAAATCATGCAAAAAAGCAGAAATAATATATATTTTAAAAGTGAGGTAGTGTCCAAGGGTTCAATGTCCATTTAGGAATCGGATGGCAGAGGGGAAGAAGCTGTTCCTGAATTGCTGAGTGTGTGCCTTCAGGCTTCTGAACCTCCTACCTGATGGTCGTCATTGTCTTGTCGTCTGAACCCTTAGTGCCTAGGTGGCACATGGGGCCTCCCGACCTGATGGTAACGATGAGAAAAGGGCATGCCCTATGCTGAAGGTCCTTAATAATGGACGCTGCCTTTCTGAGACACCGCTCCTTGAATTACAGTAATTATATATCTGTATATTAAATAGTTAAGTTAAAATAAGTAGGGTAAAAACAGAAATAAATGAAAAAGGAGTGAGGTCATGTTCATGGATTCAATGTTCATTTAGAAATCATATGGCTGAGGGAAAGAAGCTGTTCCTATAAGCCACTGAGATTGAACCCACTGCCATCTTACCACCATTTTATGCTCCTATATCTATATCCACCATCAAACTGTACTAATCTCACTTGATAGCATTTACACTAATAGCCTTGATGAATTGAGAGCCTGTCTCGATACCTCTTATATGTTGTGAGAGTACCGGCTTCCGCCTCCTATATCACTGTAACATGCTTAGAGACGTGGACCATCAAGGAAACACAACTGTTCACTGGGACGGTTTAACCCTGGCAAAAACAAAAGCGTGAATCCCTGGAAGGTGGGTTTTGCTCCGTGAGGAAAGATTAAACAGAGTGGGCGCACACTCCCTGGACAAGCGCTCGAATTGCCAAAGCTTGGAAGGCTATGGGCCAAGTGCTGTTAAATGGGATCAGTGGAGATTAGTGCAATGGTTAGCATGGACATAGAGTCATAAGGTTGTGCAGCACAGAAACAGCTCCTTGAGACCACCAAGCCCTTGCCAAGACACCTATACTAATCCCATTTTCCCAACCAGTGAGCAGGTACAACTCTAAGGAGTAGACGGAGCTTGGAAGAATGAGATATTATCACAAAGAAATGTATAAAATCCTTACAGGACTGTACAAAGTATGCTGTATATCGGATGATGTTTCCCTCTGGCTGAGAATCCTAGGCAAGCAGCTGTTGCAGACTCAAATAAAGTGTTGTCCATCAGATGCAACAAGTTCAAAGTTCAAAGTAAGTTTATCATCAAAGTACGTACTGTATATGTCATCATATACTACCCAAAGGTTCATTTTTTGCCAGCATTTACAATACAAGAAAGAAATACAACAAAATCAATTAGAAAAATACACACAAAGACTGACAAAAACCAATATGTGTAAGACATGCTGTGCAAACACAGAAAGAGCAATAAATAAACAAACAAACAAACAAGAACATGAGTTGTAGAGTCCTTGAAAGTGAGTCTATAGGTTATGAAATCAGTTCAGTGTCGAGGTGTGTGAATTATCGACTCTAGTTCGGCAACCTGACGGTTGAAGAGTTATAACTGTTCCTGAAGCTAAAGCTCCTGGACCTCCTTCCCGATGGCAGCAGCGAGAAGAGAGCATGGCCTGGGAGGTGGGGATTCTTAATGATGGATGCTGCTTTCTTGTAGCTGACTGAAAGGCTGGTAAATCTCTGGAATTCTCTAACCATATGGCTCAGCCATATTCAAGAGAAATTTTTGGATTTTTAAATGTTAAGGGAATTAAGAGAACATATTGGTGTGGAATAAAAAGACGTTGTCTGACAGAAAGCAAGAATTAGACATAGTTGGCAAGATGTAATGTGAGGAGCTGGTGCTAGAGTCCCAACACTTTATAACTCATACATTGAATTATAGCACACTTTATAATTCATACATTCAGTGCTATTGCTGGGGCCTGCTCTGAATTTGTGAGACTCAACATAAATTGGGGGACTGTTTCATTGAGCACCTCCACTCCACCTGCCAAAAGCGGGACATTCAGTGGCCAAACATTTTAAGTCCAATTCGCATTCTCGTCCTGACAAGTAAGTTCATGGCCTCTTCTTGTGTCAAGATGCGGCCAGCCTCAGGGTGGAAGAACAAGACCATATATTCTGTCTGGGTAGCCTCCAACTTGATGGCATGAATATCAATTTCTCCTTCTGGTAAACAAATTTTTCACCCTATTACCTCTATTCCCCACTCTGACCTCTTACCTCTTCTCACCTGCCTATTACTTCCCCCCGGGTCCCTTTCTCCTTCCCTTTCTTCTATAATCCACTCTCTTTTCCTATCAGGTTCCTTCCTCTCCAGCCCTTTTTCTTACCCACCTGGCTTCACCTATCACCTTCTAGTTATCCTTCTTCCCCTCATCCCAGCTTTTATTCTGTCATCTTCCCCCTTTCTTTCCAGACCTGAGGAAGGGTCGTGGCCTGAAATGATGTCTATTGAGTTCTTCCTGCTGAGTTCCTCCAGCATTTTGTGTGAGTTGTTTTGGATTTCCAGCATCTGCAGACTTTCTCATGTTTATAATTTATGTAACTATTTTGATTGAAGACAATACAGTTGCTGCATTTTCTAAACCATTACCCTCCACAGATGCTGACTGACCTGCTGAGAAACTCCAACTTATTCTTTGTTGCTCCAGATACCAGCATCTGCTGTCTCACTTCTTCAAATCTCTTTTCCTGCTGCAGGATTTCAACACAAAATGTCAATATTTCCTTTCCTCCCAGATATGCTGCCTGACCTGCTGAGTTATTCCAGTAAATTGTTTGTTCCTTTGTAGTCTAGCATTTACAAACTCTTGTGCCTCCAATTACAATTCCATTGGATGTCTGTACCTTAAAGGAATTTTCAATGGCAAGTTGTGTATTATTTCTATAAATGCCAATCATTACCTGGCCACCGCTTTTTAATACATTCTCTCACTTAACTCTCCATAGTCTTCACTTCCACATTGAAGTTTAACATTTCAATCTCCATGTGAAATGCCCTTATCCAAAGTTTTCTTCACAACAAATTATCATCAGAGAAAATAAGATTCATAAAGCAATTTTCATTTGCCTCTTCAACATATTGATCTGGAAATACATCTGATATTACGTTTGTATATATATTGATTAAAATCACAGATAATTATTTTATTTATTTATTTATTTAGCAATACGGTGATGAACAGGCCCTTCCCACTGCCCAGCCACCCACCTTTTTAATTACCTAGTTACAGGACAATTTGCAATGACCAATTAACCTTTTAACCCATACGTCTTTGGTCTGTGGGAGGAAACCGGAGCACCCAGAGGAAACACACACACACATGGGAAAGGGCAAACAAAGTTCTTACAAAGGATGCCAGAATTGAACTTCAAATGGGGTGGAGTTAAGATGGCACCAAATGGCTGCCTCTTTGAGCTCAGCCGTGAAAACAGCTTAAATTCCTCTCTTTCAGTGTCTCTATTTTGCTTTTCAAGCTGGGTTTGGTTCTGATCTGCAACGTCACTCAAACTGTTTTTTCTTGGCAGATGAGTTCCCACTCTCGTGGCTCACCAACCAGCTGTTTTCCGACATTCTCCAGGTGCATCGTGGAAGGCGCGCCTCTAGAATGCAGCCTTGTAGACAACCTATTCTAGGCCGGTGCCACTGACTGAGGCATCATGGGAGAAGAAACATCAGGGTTTCATAGAACAGATGCTGCGGACGGAGGTCTCTGTGCTCGGACAATCACTCTCCCTCTCTTCCTCTCAATGATGGGGAGGGTTTGCTGCTGATTCTCAAAGCGGCAAATCTGGGAACAAAAGATAACACAGGACAGGACAGACTGGAACATTGTAACAGCAGCTGTAACTGGTCCCCCCTTTCGCTATGAAATGAGTGACACCTCTCTGTCCCTTGTTAGTGAGAGAAGGAGAGCCTGTGGCATGTCAAACTGTCGGGTAAACAATAGTTTTTGTTGACTGCAGCTCACGGTCTCTCTTTGGGTGCTTTGTTTTTGCTGCTTGATGGGTGGTGATCGCTGAGGCCTTTGCTGAAATGGGTGGAGGGGAGGGAGGGGGGTTGATACTTTGCTGCTGGGTTGCGTGGGGAAGGGGTAGAGGGGGCTTCGGGGCTCTAATGTTTTTTTGTCATTCATTCTTTTGGGGTTCTACAGTTTTTCATGGATGTCTGTGAAGACTAAGAATTTCAGGTTGTATACTGTATACATTCTCCGATAATAGAACTGGACCATTTGAATTCCTGCATGCCCTGAGCTCTAATAGTCATAGTCATAGTAGTCATAGTCATACTTTATTGATCCCGGGGGAAATTGGTTTTCATTACAGTTGCACCATAAATAATAAATAGTAATAGAACCATAAGTAGTTGAATAGTAATATGTAAATTATGCCAGCAAATTATAAAATAAGTCCAGGACCAGCCTATTGGCTCAGGGTGTCTGACCCTCCAAGGGAGGAGTTGTAAAGTTTGATGGCCACAGGCAGGAATGACTTCCTATGACGCTCAGTGCTGCATCTCGGTAGAATGAGTCTCTGGCTGAATGTACTCCTGTGCCTAACCAGTACATTATGTAGTGGATGGGAGACATTGTCCAAGATGGCACGCACCTTAAACAGCATCCTCTTTTGAGACACCACCGTCAGAGAGTCCAGTTCCATCCCCACAACATCACTGGCCTTACAACTAATAGTTTCACACTAACCTCTACACTGCCATGGATCCCTGTGTTATTATATAATACTTTTAATTTCCTGGATTATGCCACACCCAAGATTAAAACTAATATTTAGAGACCTATAATTAATTCACATCCCAAATGCATTCCATTTCTTAGCTCGACCCATACTAATTCTGCCTCTGCATCATAATGTGTCAAGCTAATACTATTTGTCTCCACTGCACTGATCTCACTTTTATCACAGAACTACACCATTATCTTTCACTTTCTTGTTACTTGCCCTTTCTAAACATTAAATATCATGGAATGGTAAGTTCCCAGTTTTAGTCACCCTGAAGTCATTTTTCAGTAACAGTAATTAGATTGTATCCATTTCAAAGTTCAAAGTTCAAGGTAAATTTACTCTCAAAATGCATATATGTCACCCTGAGATTCATTTTCTTGCTGGCATACTCAATAAATCCATAATAGAATCAATGAAAACATCACCAACTCGGGAGTTCAACCAACGTGCAAAGAAACAACAAACTGTGCAAATACAAAACGAAAGAAATAATAATAATAAATATATAAGCAAAAATATTGAGATCATCAGGCAAAGAACTCTTGAAAGTAAGTCCATAGGTTGTGGGCATAGTTCAGTGATGGGGCAAGTGAAGTTGAGTGAAGTTATCCCCTTTGGTTCAAGAGCCTGATGGTTGAGGGGTAATAACTGTTCCTGAACCTGGTGGTGAGAGTCCTGAGGCTCCTCTACCTCCTTCCTGATGACAGTGGTGAGGAGAGAGCATGACCTGGGTGGTTTCCTTTTATTTGTTCCATTAATTAAGTTACCGTCCTGAACTATTAACCTTCCTGATACAGTCAGAATTTGCTCTGCGCTGTTTAATCCTCCCCACTGTTATTCCATCAACAAACCTCCTTTCTTCAACTGCTTTCACTCAATTTTCCAAACAGAGAAAGGAACAAAGCAAGTGACTGAGCCACAACAACTAATTAGCTTTACAGAAAGGGTTGATACAACAACCTGTCATCCAAATATGTGAGCTATTGCATTTTAGACAATCCAGATAAATGTGAGGAATTGCACTTTGGAAAACCAAACTAGTGTATGACATACATTATGTATGTAATGAATGGTAGGGCTCCGGAGAGTGTGATGGAATAGAGGGACCTAGGAGTGAAAGAGTTCACTGAAAGTGCCATCACAAATAGGTAGGGTAAAAGGGATATGAGAGGATCATGGGACAGGAGGCCCAGGGAGAAGGAAAAGGGGGAGCGGGGGGAAAACCCTGAGGATGGGCAAGGGGTATAGGCAGAGGGACAGCGGGAGAAAAAGGAGGGAGAGAGAGAAAGAATGTGTGTATATAAATAAATAACGGATGGCCAATCACCTGTCCAGCTCTTGGCTCCATCCCTCCCCCTCCTGTCTTCTCCTATCATTTTGGATCTCCCCCTCCTCCTCCCACTTTCAAATCTCTTACTAGCTCTTCCTTCAGTTAGTCCTGACGAAGGGTCTCGGCCCGAAACGTCGACTGTACCTCTTCCTAGAGATGCAGCCTGGCCTGCTGCGTTCACCAGCAACTTTGATGTGTGTAGCTTGAATTTCCAGCATCTGCAGAATTCCTCGTGTTAATGGAACATTCGCTGGGCTGCTGGAAAGTATTAGTCCCAGTCTGCACACTAGAATAACTTATGCAACCAGGTGAGTAACAAAATATTTTGTGCATATCTGTACCCTCTCCCCAAAAAATGTCTGAAATTTACAGTGCTCTAGCCTGGGCTCACTGGTGTGCTTCGGACATATGAAACAAGCCATTTGGCTTTACTTTTCAATAAGAGCAAGACTGATCTGTTTGCATTATTTTCCTGTACCAATTTGATATCAATTGATTCCCTTTATATCTGAAAATCGATCAGTCTGTCTTGAATATTATCAGTGCCTGAGCCTCCACTGCCCCTTTGGGTAGAAAATCCCAAAAATGACCCACAAATTGGGTGAAGAATTTTCTTCACATCGCTGCCTGAA
Organism: Mobula hypostoma; assembly: GCF_963921235.1. Classification (NCBI taxonomy): domain Eukaryota; kingdom Metazoa; phylum Chordata; class Chondrichthyes; order Myliobatiformes; family Myliobatidae; genus Mobula; species Mobula hypostoma. The sequence goes on from NC_086098.1 coordinate 130,310,174, forward strand.
TGGCAGACCCATTTTGGGCCTGGTTTGCACCTCATATTGTAGTCTGCACTGCACATTCTCCATAACTGTAGCACTCTATTCTACACTCAGTCATTGCTTTTCTCTGGTACTGATGGTGATGAAATGGTCTGTACAGATGGCATGCAAAGCAAAGATTTCCACTGTACCTCAGTACATGTGACAATAATAAACCAATTTATAACTTCACAATTTTTTTCTTGACACCCACAGAGAGGGGAAACGCCGTCACTGCATCTGTCGTGTCAAGACCTAAAAAAATACATTCTTGGCAATGAAATCATTTCTCACTTTCCTGAGATCTGGAATATAGCCACAATTTGCTTAACTCCTCCTCAGAGGACAGGACCCCAGTCACAGGAATGACTGCATTCTCTCTTTCACAAGGATATCCTTCTTTAGGCAGGAGACCTCTTACAATAAAGGCAACTATTTATCACTTTAATTGCTTGCTGTACTAGTGTGCTAGATTTCAGTGATTTGTGTGCAAAGACCTCACTTCCCATTATTTTTCGGCTTGTTCATTTTGTGCCAGCTCACACTGCAGAGGGAGGGAACTGATGCAAATGCTGTACGGTTATTTGCTCACATCACTTGACATAACGTCATACACCTCATATACACAAGCATACATTTGTGCAATAGAGGTTATCTCCACCCCCCACACACAGAGGCAGTAGCTTACCAATACCTATACACGCACACACCAATTCACTAACGCACACATACGTCAACACCTTGCACTCATACACACACACACACACACACACACACACACTGCAAAAACAACAATCTGCTGAAGAAACTCAATGCGTCAAGCAGCATCTGACAGGAAAAGAGAATTATTGAAGTTTTGAGAGCTTTCAACCTAAAATATTGATAGGCTCCTTCACCCCACAGATGCTGCTCGATCCAACAAGTTCCTCCAGAAGATCCTTTGTTGCTCTAAATTCCAGCAGCAACAGCCTCTTTCTTCCAGTAAGATAAGATTATAGGACCATAAGACATAGGAGCAGAATTAGGTCATTTGGCCCAACGAGTCTGCTCTGCCATTCAATCATGGCTGATTATTTTTTACCTTACCTCTTCCCCACTCCCCAGCCCTCTCCCCGTAACCTTTGATGCTGTGTCCAATCAAAAACCGATCAAGCTCTGCCTTAAATATACCCAATGACCTGGCCTCCATAGCTGCCTGTGGTAATAAATTTCACAAATTCACCACCTTCCGGCTAAACAAATGTCTTTGCATTTCTGTTTTAAATGGATGCCCCTCTATCCTGAGGCTGTGCCCTCTTGTCCTAGACTCCCCCAGAACGGAAACATCCTTTCCACATCTACTCTGTCTAGGCCTTTCAACATTCAAAAGGTTTCAATGAGATCCCCCCCCCCCCGCATCATTCGGAGCAAAAAGGCTGCGGGTGAACGGCTAAGAAATTCCGGAGCGAAGGCGGTTTTACTACTTGGGGTAAAAGAGAGGCAAGACTGCGCAGGTGCGTGATGTCAGCCAGTACAGCAGGAAAAGTTTAAAAAGAGGACCGCCATTATCCAGCGGGCAGCAGAGTGAGAGGTAGCAGAGTGGTAGGGCTTTGGCTCAACGGGCTTAGGTGGTAACAAGGCGAGGCAGGTTTACCTGTGTTAATTGAGGAAAGGAAGTATGTGTGTGAGGCCAGTTTTCTGTGCTCGGTGTCAGATGTGGGATGTCCGGGACTCTCCCAGCCTACAGTGGCCATTTCCAAATTTCCAAAAAGGAGGACATTGCATATGTGGTCATGGGTTACCATATATATACAGTGCATTTCAAAAAAATTATTTTTTTATAAAATTTAAACCATATTGCAAAAACAACAAATGCAAACAGATGATCACTTTGGTTATCTTATTAAATAAAAATTCTAACATGATTTTTCTTGTCTATACAAATCCAGCAAAAACCTAGCTATTTCATCATTAATCAGTGATTTTCTGCCAGAGCCCTTTTTCCTATTCAATAATTCATCATTCTGCATATTATATACGTGCATTCATACAGTATAAATAAAGAACTGAAAGAAATGAATATTCATTTTTACTCCTGCTGAAGCAGATATGCTAACCAAATTAATTTACTTCACAAACTAAAGGAAATAGCCTACTTAGGGCCTACCATGGACTGCCAGGTATAGATGTCTATTTTTTGTATTTCTTCCCTTTACTTGCCATCTCCAGGATTTCTCTGTTGGCCAGGAGTTTTTTGTACATGGCTGGGCACTCTCCTGAGAAGTTGTTATATATTTGGAGCTCTGCTTTGACTGAGTCCTCTTGTAGACGGTTTCTCTCATTTCTCCAAGCTGAGGTCATCATTGAAAAAATATGTTCCGTGTGAGCATTTCTGCATGGAATAGAGGAGATATAAGCACTCACCTTCTTCAGGTTTGTAAAAGAGACCTCAGATTTACTGAACAGCTTGAGATAACGTTCTTCACTATGGCTATCTACCATCTCAGGAGTATTGATAATTGCCTCCATAATCCCGTACTCTTCATATAATTCATCCATATCAGTATCTTGAAGGTTACAGGCCTTGACTGCATCGCAGAATTCTCCAAAAGGTATGGCACTTGTTAGGCTCAATTTTGACACTTTGTTGTGAAAGCTGTTTTCAGAGAAGTCATACCATTCACTTAAGTACTTTATGACTCTTTCATAGAAAACAATGAAGTCTGCTTCACATTTCTTAGACACATCAGGGGTAAGCTGGCTAAGCCTGGTGTTCACTAATTTATTTTAAGGCATCCATTAGTCTTGCGAGACCATGGATCTGCGCCTGGAAAGTCTTCACTCTCCAGGGCGCAGGCCTGGGCAAGGTTGTATGGAAGACCTGCAGTTGTCCATGCTGCAAGTCACCCCTCTCCATGACACCAATCTTGTCCAAGGGAAGAGCATTAGGACCCATACAGCTTGGCACCAGTGTCGTCACAGAGCAATGTGTGATTAAGAGCCTTGCTCAAGGACACATCACGTTGCCTCGGCTGGGGCTCGAACTCACGACCTTCAGGTCACTAGTCCAATTCCTTAACCACTTGGCCATGTGCCCACATGTTCACTGCAAAGACAAAAAAACAGTTCTTTACTCTTCTCTCAAGTTTGCTTTTCAGTTCAGCCATTAGCTTAAATACTGAAATTATGCTGTATGACTTGGCTTCTAGTGCTTCAAGAGTGTCTGAGAACAATTTAAGAGTGTGACTGGCCCTCTTCACTGCCCCTCCCACACTGTGGAGCTCCCTCCTCGCTGCCCCTCCCACACCGCGCCGAACAGCACAGAACTCCCTTCTCACCTCAGCATCCTGCCCAACCCCAAGCCCGACCCCGCCAAAAAAAAAAGAGTGTGACTGAGGAAGAAATAAATCTCTGATGATTCACAGACATTTCCTTCATCTCCAAAGCACTTCCACAGTACCTTGGGGCACTCCTCCTCACCTAGACCCTGAAAATAACTTTTTAGGACTTCCCAGCACTGTAGTATTTTGTCAATAGATGGCAAAAGAGAGAGCCATCTATTCACAACATGCCGTAACAGATTACAATTATCAATATCCACGAATTCACAGAATTCCCTTAACTGCTCTGTTCTTTTAGCTGAGATGCTGAAATGGTTGTACACTTTGACCACAACATTTTCAACATCAATTTCCTGTTTTCCTGTGGTAAATCTTGTTGCTTCGTACAAAATACGGGCCAGCAGTATTCTTTTGAACCATTTTCAGTTTTTGATAAACGCTGTTGTGTTTTCCATAGTTTACACTTGCATTGTTAGCAGTGTATGCAGACACTTTATTCAGATCCAGACCTGACGTCTCTGGTTTAACCAGTAGCTGATTTGTTATAGAACCATAGAACGATAGAAACTACAGCACAGAAACAGGCCTTTTGGCCCTTCTTGGCTGTGCCAAACCATTTTCTGCCTAGTCCCACTGACCTGCACACGGACCATATCCCTCCATACACCTCCCATCCATGTATCTGTCCAATTTATTCTTAAATGTTAAAAAAGAACCCACATTTACCACCTCGTCTGGCAGCTCATTCCATACTCCCACCACTCTCTGTGTGAAGAAGCCCCCCCTAATGTTCCCTTTAAACTTTTCCCCCCTCACCTTTAACCCATGTCCTCTGGTTTTTTTCTCCCCTTGCCTCAGTGGAAAAAGCCTGCTTGCATTCACTCTATCAATACCCATAATAATTTTATATACCTCTATCAAATCTCCCCTCATTCTTCTACGCTCCAGGGAATAAAGTCCTAACCTATTCAACCTTTCTCTGTAACTGAGTTTCTCAAGTCCCGGCAACATCCTTGTAAACCTTCTCTGCACTCTTTCAACCTTATTTATATCCTTCCTATAACTTGGTGACCAAAACTGAACACAATACTCCAGATTCGGCCTTACCAATGCCTTATACAACCTCATCATAACATTCCAGCTCTTATACTCAATACTTTGATTAATAAAGGCCAATGTACCAAAAGCTCTCTTTACGGCCCTATCTACCTGTGACGCCACTTTTAGGGAATTTTGTATCTGTATTCCCAGATCCCTCTGTTCCACTGCACTCCTCAGTGCCTTACCATTAACCCTGTAGGTTCTACCTTGGTTTGTCCTTCCAACATGCAATACCTCACACTTGTCTGTATTAAACTCCATCTGCCATTTTTCAGCCCATTTTTTCAGCTGGTCCATGTCCTTCTGCAGGCTCTGAAAACCTTCCTCACTGTCTACTACACCTCCAATCTTTGTATGATCAGCAAATTTGCTGATCCAATTTACCACATTATCATCCAGATAATTGATATAGATGACAAATAACAATGGACCCAGCACTAATCCCTGTGGCACACCACTAGTCACAGACCTCCACTCGGAGAAGCAATTCTCTACCACCACTCTTTGGCTTCTTCCATTGAGCCAATGTCTAATCCAATTTACCACCTCTCCATGTATACCTAGCGACTGAATTTTCCTAACTAACCTCCCATGCGGGACCTTGTCAAAGGCCTTACTGAAGTCCATGTAGACAATATCCACTGCCTTCCCTTCATCCGCTTTCCTGGTAACCTCCTCGAAAAACTCCAATAGATTGGTCAAACATGACCTACCATGCACAAAGCCATGTTGACTCTCCCTAATAAGTCCCTGCCTATCCAAATGCTTGTAGATTCTGTCTCTTAGTACTCCCTCCAATAACTTACCTACTACTGACGTTAAACTTACTGGCCTATAATTTCCCGGATTACTTTTCGATCCTTTTTTAAACAATGGAACAACATGAGCCACTCTCCAATCCTCCGGCACCTCACCTGTAGACAGCGACATTTTAAATATTTCTGCCAGGGCCCCTGCAATTTCAAAACTAGTCTCCTTCAAGGTCCAAGGGAACACCCTGTCAGGTCCCGGGGATTTATCCACTTTAATTTTCCTCAAGACAGCAAGGACCTCCTCCTTTTCGATCTGTACAGTTTCCATGATCTCACTACTTGTTTCCCTTAATTCCATAGACTTCATGCCACTTTCCTTAGTAAATACAGATGCAAAAAACCTATTTAAGATCTCCCCCATTTCCTTTGGTTCCGCACATAGCCGACCACTCTGACCTTCAAGAGGACCAATTTTATCCCTTACAATCCTTTTGCTCTTAATATACCTGTAAAAGCTCTTTGGATTATCCTTCACTTTGACTGCCAAGGCAACCTCATGTCTTCTTTTAGCCCTCCTGATTTCTTTCTTAAGTATTTTCTTGCACTTCTTATACTCCTCAAGCACCTTATTTACTCCCTGCTTCCTATACATGTCATACAACTCCCTCTTCTTCTTTATCAGAGTTGCAATATCCCTTGAGAATCAAGGTTCCTTATTCCTATTCGCTTTGCCTTTAATCCTGACAGGAACATACAAATTCTGCACTCTCAAAATTTCTCCTTTGAAGGCTTCCCACCTACCGATCACATCCTTGCCAGAGAACAACCTGTCCCAATCCATGCTTTTTAGATCCTTTCTCATTTCTTCAAATTTGGCCTTCTTCCAGTTAAGAACCTCAACCCTAGGACCAGATCTATCCTTGTCCATGATCAAGTTGAAACTAATGGTGTTATGATCACTGGAACCAAAGTGCTCCCCTACACAGACTTCCGTCACTTGTCCTAACTCGTTTCCTAACATGAGATCCAATATTGCATCCCCTCTAGTTGGTCCCTCTATATATTGATTTAGAAAACTTTCCTGAACACATTTTACAAACTTTAAACCATCTAGGCCCCTAACAGTATGGGAGACCCAATCAATATATGGAAAATTAAAATCCCCTACCACCACAACTTTATGTTTCCTGCAGTTGCCTGCTATCTCTCTGCAGATTTGCTCTTCCAATTCTCGTTGACTATTGGGTGGTCTGTAATACAATCCCACTAATGTGGCCATACCTTTCCTGTTTCTCAGCTCCACCCATAAGGACTCAGTAGACAAGCCCTCTAAACTGTCCTGCCTGAGCACTGCTGTAGTATTTTCCCTAACAAGCAATGCTACTCCCCCACCTTTCATTCCTCTGCCTCAATCACATCTGAAACATCGGAACCCTGTCCGCTGATGATTCATTGTTATTGCTGTAAAAGTCAAGTAACAATGTTGCACTCCCTTCTCAAAATGAAAGTATCTCAGAAGTATTGGGAAACACTTTGTTGCACCTTTGTTTGAAGCATCAGTTGCTACTGAAAAGGGCAAGCCATGTTCTTTGATATATTCCACATGCTTTTGTACAGAATACAGTGCTAGAATATTTTCACAGAGCTTTTGCTTTAGTTTTCCCACATGTTACACCTTTCACTATCCATGAGTCACTATATTTCTTTGTCAACTTCTACTCCACAATCAACACTTCTGTATGACTGATGATGCTTCACAGTATGATACACTTTACACCCTTCTGCAGCCAAGATTTTGTCATCTTGAGTCGATCGAGCTGGGGAGAAAAATGATAACAATGATGACGTACCAGCAGTACGAGTGTTAACTTTATGTTTCTCTGTGGTAGCGCGTCGTTCAACTGCACTTTTTCCCTTCCTGCCAACCTCCACATCACAACAGCATAGTGTACAAAAAACATGAAAGGCATCTTTTCTGCTTTTAGCAATAAATCCAAATTCTTTGGCCCATTCATGGTTAAATATAGTCTTTCTTTTCGGCATTTCTTTGGGGGCTTGAAACAAGAACAAGAAAGTCAACCACTCTCCACTGCAGCCTTGGGCAGACTGACCCTCTCGGACGTGCTGATGTGACTCGTACACTGCAGGTTATCAGCGGTGTTGACAACGGCAACTACATATAATAAAAATATTTTAACAGTTGTTATAGCTTTCAGTTCCCACCGTTTTGAGTATATCTGAGGTAATTTATATAAGTTTTTTTGACAGACCCAAAAAAGGAGGATAAATTAACGTCCGGCTTGAGGTGACACTGGACAGAGGACAGAGTGTTCAAAAGCTGGACTGTCCGGCCTAAAGCCGGACGTCTGGCCTCTCTGTCCCAGCCTCCCAGACAGCCATATCTGCACCCCATGTGTCGAGCTGCAGCTCCTTAGAGACCGTGTTAGGGAACTGGAGTTGCAGCTCGATGACCTTCGTCTGGTTAGGGGGAGAGAGGAGATGACAGAAATAGAAAGGAGTTATAGGCAGGTGGTCACACCGGGGCCATGGGAGACAGACAAGTGGGTAACAGTCAGGAGAGGGAAGGGGAAGAGTCACATACCAGAGAGTACCCCTGTGGCTGTACCACTTGACAATAAGTACTCCTGTTTGAGTACTGTTGGGGGGTGGGGACAGCCTACCTGGGGGAAGCAACAGTGGCCGTGCCTCTGGCACAGAGTCTGGCCCTGTGGCTCAGAAGGGTAGGGAAAGGAAGAGGAAGGCAGTAGTGACAAGGGACTCTATACTTAGGGAGTCTGACAGGCGATTCTGTGGATGCAGGAAAGAAACTCAGATGGTAGTTTACCTCCTAGGTGCCAGGGTCTGGGATATTTCAGATCGCGTCCACGATATCCTGCAGTGGGAGGGAGAACAGCCAGAGGTCATGGTACATATTGACATAGGAAGGAAAAGGGAAGAAGTTCTGAAAAAAGACTACAGGGAGTTAGGAAGGAAGTTGAAAAGCAGGACGGCAAACGTAGTAATCATGGGATTACTGCCTGTGCCACGAGACAATGAGTATAGGAATAGAATGAGGTGGAGAATAAATGTGTGGCTGATGGATTAGAGCAGGGGGCAGGGGTTCAGATTTCTGGATCATTGGGACCTCTTCTGGGGCAGGTGTGACCTGTACACAAAGGACGGGTTGCACTTGAATCCCAGGGGGACCAATATCCTGGCAGGGAGGTTTGCTAAGGCTACCAGGGAGAGTTTAATCTAGAATTGTTGGGGGGTTGGGAACCAAACTGAAGAGACTGGGGAAGAGGTGGTAGGCTCACAAATGGAGAAAGCTTGGAGACAGTGTGTGAGGGAGGATAGGCAGGTGATAGAGAAGGGACACACTCAGACGAACGGCTTGAGATGTGTCTATTTTAATGCAAGGACTATTGTGAACAAAGCGAATGAGTTTAGAGCATGGATCAGTACTTGGAGCTATGATGTGGTGGCCATCACAGAGTCTTGGATGGCTCAGGGACAGAAATGGTAACTTCAAGTGCCGGGTTTTAGATGTTTCAGAAAGGACAGGGAGGGAGGCAAAACAGGTGGGGGCATGGCATTGTTGATCAGAGATAGAGCCACGGCTGCAGAAAAGGTGGACGTCATGGTGGGATTGTCTATGGAGTCTCTGTGGGTGAAGGTTAGGAACAGGAAGGGGTCAATAACTTTACTGGGTGTTTTTTATAGGCCGCCCAATAGTAACAAGGATATCGAGAAGCAGATAGGGAAACAGATCCTGGAAAGTTGTAATAATAACAGAGTTGTCGTGATGGGAGATTTTAATTTCCCAAATATCGATTAGCGTGTCCCTAGAGCATGGGGTTTAGATGGGATGGCGTTTGCTAGGTGTGTTCAGGAAGAATTCTTCACATAACATGTAGATAAGCCTACAAGAGGAGAGACTGTACTTGATTTGGTATTGGGAAATGAACTTGGTCAGGTGTCAGATCTCACAGTGGGAGAGCATTTTGGATATACTGATCATAATCCTATCTCCTTTACAATAGCATTGGAGAGAGATAGGAACAGACAAGTTCGAAAAGCGTTTAATTGGAGTAAGGGGAATTATGAGGCTATCAGGCAGGAAATTGGAAGCTTAATTTGGAAACAGATGTTCTCAGGGAAAAGTATGGAAGAAATGAGGCAAATGTTCAGGGGATATTTGTGTGGAGATCTGCATAGGTACATTCCAAAGAGACAGGGAAGTTTTGGTAGGGTACAGGAACCATGGTGTACAAAGGCTGTAGTAAATCTAGTCAAGAAGAAAAGAAAAGCCTACAAAAGGTTCAAAGAGTTAGGTAATATTAGGGATCTAGAAGATTATAAGGCTAACAGGAAGGAGCTTAAAAAGGAAATTAGGAGAGCCGGAAGGGGCCATGAGAAGGCCTTGGTGAACAGCATTAAGGAAAACCCCAAGGCATTCTACAAGTATGTGAAGAGCAGGAGGATAAGACATGAAAGAATAGGACCTATCAAGTGTGACAGTGGGAAAGTGTGTATGGAACCGGAGGAGATAGAAGAGGTACTTAATGAATACTTTACTTCAGTATTCACTATGGAAAAGGATCTTGGAGATTGTAGTGATGACTTGCAGCAGACTGAAAGGCTTGAGCTTGTACATATTAAGAAAGAGGATATGCTGGAGCTTTTGGAAAGCATCAAGTTGGATAAGTCACCGGGACCAGATGAGATGTACCCCAGGCTACTGTGGGAGGTGACAGAGGAGATTGCTGAGCCTCTGGCGATGACCTTTGAATCATCAATGGGGACAGCAGAGGTTCCGGAGGATTGAAGGGTTGCGGATGTTGTTCCTTTATTCAAGAAAGGGAGTAGAGATAGCCCAGGAAATTATAGACCAGTGAGTCTGACTTCAGTGATTGGTAAATTGATGGAGAAGATCCTGAGAGGCAGGATTTATGAACATTTGGAGAGGTATAATATGATTAAGAATAGTCAGCATGGCTTTGTCAAGGTCATTTCGTGCCTTAGGAGACTGATTGAATTTTTTGAGGATGTGACTAAACACATTGATGAAGGTAGAGCAGTAGATGTAGTGTCTATGGATTTCAGCAAGGCATTTGAGAAGGTACCCCATGCAAGGCTTATTGAGAAAGTAAGGAGGCATGGGATCCAAGGGGACATTGCTTTGTGGATTCAGAACTGGCTTGCCCATAGAAGGCAAACAGTGGTTGTAGACGGGTCATATTCTGCATGGAGGTCGGTGACCAGTGGTGTGCCTCAGGGATCTGTTCTGGGACCCTTACTCTTCGTGATTTTTATAAATGACCTGGATGAGGAAGTGGAGGAATGGGTTAGTAAATTTGCTGATGACACAAAGGTTGGAGGTATTGTGGATAGTGTGGAGGACTGTCAGAGGTTACAGCGGGACATTGATAAGATGCAAAACTGGGCTGAGAAGTGGCAGATGGAGTTCAAACCAGATAAGTGTGAAGTGGTTTATTTTGGCAAATATGATGGCAGAATATAGTATTAATCGTAAGACTCTTGGCAGAGTGGAGGATCAGAGGGATCTTGGGGTCCGAGTCCATAGGACGCTCAAAGCAGCTGCGTAGGTTTACACTATGGTTAAGAAGACATACAGTATATTGGCCTTCATTAATCGTGGAATTGAATTTATGAGCCAAGAGATAATGTTGCAGCTATATAGGATCCTGGTCAGACCCCACATGGAGTACTGTGCTCAGTTCTGGTCGCCTCACTTAAGAAGGATGTGGAAGCCATAGAAAGGGTGCAGAGGAGATTTACAAGGATGTTGCCTGGATTAGGGAGCATGCCTTATGAAAACAGGTTGAGTGAACTCGGCCTTTTCTCCTTGGAACGACGGAGGATGAGAGGTGTCCTGATAGAGATGTATAAGATGATGAGAGGCATTGATCGTGTGGATAGTCAGAGGCTTTTTCCCAGGGCTGAAATGGTTGCCACAAGAGGACACAGGTTTAAGGTGCTGGGGAGTAGGTACAGAGGAGATGTCAGGGGTAAGATTTTTATGCAGAGAGTGGGAGTTCGTGGAATGGACTGCTGGCAATGGTGGTGGAGGCGGATATGATAGCGTCTTTTAAGAGACTTTTAGATAGGTACATGGAGCTTAGAAAAATAGAGGGCTATGGGGAAGTCTAGTAATTTCTAAGGTAGGGACATGTTCGGCACAACTTTGTGCACCGAAGGGCCTGTATTGTGCTGTAGGTTTTCTATGTTTCTATCCTTCTGAATTCCAGCAAGTGTAAACCCAGAGCCATCAAATGTTCCTTGTATGATAGCCCTTTCAATCCTGGAATCATCATTGTGAACCTCCTCTGGAACCTTTCCAATGCCAGCACATCTTTTGTAAAATGAGGGACCCAAAACTGGCCTCACTACTGCCTTTTAAAGCCTCAGCATCACATCCCTGTTCTTGTATTCAAGACCTCTTGAAATGAATTCTAACATTGCATTTGCCTTCCTCTATCAGCAAATTAACCTTTAGGGTGTTCTACACAAGGACTCCCAAGCCACTTTGCATCTTAGATTTATGGATTTTCTCTCCATTTAGAAAATAGTCTGCAAATTTATATCTACTACCAAAGTACATGACCATGCATTTTCCAACATTGTCTTTCATTTGCCACTCTCTTGTCCATTCTCCTAATTTGTCTAAGTCCTTCTGCAGCCTACCTCTTTCCTCAACACTACCTGCCCCTCCACCAATCTTTGTATCATCTGCAAACTTGGCAATAAAGACAGTATTCCATCATCTAAATCATTGAGATACAGCATAAAAAGAAGCGGTCCCAACACTGACCCCTGCAGAACACCGCTAGTCACTGGCAGCCAACCAGAAAAGAAATCTTTTATTCCCACTCACTGCCTCCTGCCAATGAGCCAATGCTCTAACCATCCCAGTAATTTTCCTGTAATGCCATAGGCTCCTAACTTGATAAACTGCCTCATGTGTGACAACATGTCAAAGGCCTTCTAAAAATCCAAATATACAACATCCACTGCATCCCCTTTATCTGTCCTAAAGAGGTATGTGTGATCTCAAAAAATTCCAACAAGTTTGTTAGGCAAGATTTTCCCTTAAGGAAACCATATTCACTTTGTCCTACCTTGTCCTGTGTCACCAATTACTCCAAAACCTCATCCTTAAAAACTGAGTTCAATATCTTACAAACCACTGAGGTCAGACTAACTGGTCAAAAATTTCCTTCCTCCTTTCTTAAAGAGTGGAGTGACATTTGCAATTTTCCAGTCCTCTGGAACCATACCAGAGTCCAATGATTTCTAAAAGATCTTTACTAATGCCACCACAATCTCTGCCGCTACCTCTTCCAGAACCCTACGGTACAGTTCATCTGGTCCAGGTGACTTATGCACCTTCAAGTCTTTCAGCTTTTTGAGCACCTTCTCCCTTGTAATAGTAACTGCACTCACTTCTCTTCCCCCATATCGTTCAACTTCTAGCACACTGCTAGTGTCCTCCACAGTGAAGACTGATGCAAAATACTCATTTAGTTCATCTGCTATCTCCTTAAACCCCGTTATTATTTCACTGGCCTCATTTTGTAGTGGTTCTATATCCACTCTCATCTCTCTTTTATTTTTTACATACTTGAAAAAGCTTTTACTATCCACTTTGATATTATTTTCTAGCTTGCTTTCATAGTTCATCTTTTCCCTTCTAATGATTCTTTTAATTCTTTTCTGTAGTGTTTTAAAAGCTTCCCAATCCTCTGCCTTCCCACTAATTTTTGCTTTGTTATATGTCCTCTCCTTTGCTTTTACATTAGCTTTGGCTTACCTTGTCAGCCAAAGTTATACTGTTTTGCCATTTGGGTATTTTTTTGTTTTTGGAATACATCTATCCTGCACCTTCCTCATTTTTCCTAGAAGCTCAAGCCATTGCTGCTTTGCTGTCATCCCTGCCAGCATCTCCTTCCAGCTTACTTTGGCCAACTCCTCTCTCATACCACTGTAATTTCCTTTACTCCACTGAAATACCACAATGTCAGACTTTACTTTCTCTCTATCAATTTTCAAATTGAACTCAATCATATTGTGATCACTGGCTCCTAAGAGTTCTCCTTCCTTAAACTCACTAATCTCCTCCAATTCATTACATGACATCCAATCCAGTATAGCTGATCCCCTAGAGGAGACTCTGATGCATAAACATAAGAACGGTCAGGATGGGAATCGGCTTCTTCCCTCAGGCAATTAAGCTTCTGAACTTCCTGCAGCATCACATTCAAAGTGTCATTGAATCATTAGCACTGTACCCTACAATACTTGGCTGTGTTTATCAATGTGTCATTCATTTGTAGATTTAATTCTTACTTTCCCAAGTTATTGTGTGTTATATGTGTTTTATGTGCATCATTGTGCTTTACACCCTGGTCTGGTGAACATTGTCACATCTAGCAGTGTACATGTATACGGCTAAATGACGGTAAACTTGATTTGACTTTCCAAACACACACAGAGTGCGACTTGAAGAGGTGGTAGGCAGTACTCGTACAACTAGAATTCCTTAGATAAGTGCTTTAATCACAGGTCCTGGGAAATGGGATTAGAGGAGGTGTTATGTTTTGTTACTTCAACACATTAAGCTAATTGAAACGAAGACACAGGAGGCCTAAATGCGGGTCTAACTTTGAGTTTATATTAAGCAAGGCGCACACATATCACGTGGTAGCGTGGTGACGTTTTCACCGTGGTTCGGATATGGCCCAAGTGCGGAGTGAGAGACACTGAAGCGGGCCGATAACTCACAAAACTTTAATGCGAACAGTGTTCAAGGGAAAATAAAACAATAAACATTAGGTCAAACAGGGCTGTTAACTCATACTCCCAAACAGGAAACGAAGCCTATACTGCAGCTAGAAAAAAACATCTAATTATTAAACGAATACCGCGAGTCTTCAGAGTCAGTTGACTCGACAGTCCAGTTTCTCAGACAAGGCTGATGCAAACAAAAGCGAAATGCTGCTGTGCTCTGTCCAACTCTCGACAAGCACTACGACGACAAGTGTGGAGTTAAATACTACCACCATTAAATAATAATTAGCTGACAAGTGCAAATTCACAAGCGCAATTGCCATATTTACTGCACTGCCAAATCCGTGGTTGTGACAGAAGTAGCAATTCATGTATTTCTACAAACAATTGTTTAAACTTATAAGAATGCTTAATCAAGCAATATCTATACAAGATTACTCAAGTATTATTAAGTAGGCAGGTACTTGAAGGTGGCGTGGACATGGTACTCACAGGGCCTGTTTCTGTGATGTTTGATCCTTGGACTGTAAGGCATGCACCTGCTCTGTCCTGAGAAGTTTAACTTCCTACTAAGCAGACCCTGAATTTTTCACCTAACACATTTGTTATTTGGATTTGATGAATCAGTACTATTTGCTTCCACTATCTACCTGAGTGACCAGTTCTATAAATTGATCGCTGCTTCCTGACGAAGGGTCTCGGCCTGAAACGTCGACTGCGCCTCTTCCTATAGATGCTGCTTGGCCTGCTGCGTTCACCAGCAACTTTGATGTATGTTGCTTGAATTTCCAGCATCTGCAGAATTCCTGTTGTTTGCTGCTTCTGCTAATTAGGTTTGAGCTCCAGCTGGGCCTGGGCTGAACATTGTGGAGCACAGCAATAAACCCTTCAGCTCACCGTGTCCTGGACAACCACTTTGCCCATCTACACTAATCCCATTTGCCTACATGAGGTCCATATCCTTCTACGCCTTAACTATTCAAATACTTATCTAAATGCCTCTTAAATGCTGTAATCATATCCGATCGCACCACCTCCTTGGCAAGCAGTCCATATATCAGCCACTAAGCTTTCCCCTTGGATCCCCATTAAACTTGCTTCCTCTCATCATGTTTATGACTCCCTTCAATGCAAGAAGTACTCTAACAACTCAGTCTATGCCTCTTGTACTTCTATCAGCTCATGCCTCAGACTCCTTCGCTTCAGTCTGTCTCGACACCATGTCCAAACCTTCACAGCCCTCTCATTCTGCCTCTACTATAACAAGAAGAAAGTCAGGCTCTCAGTGCAGTACTGAGGAAACAACAAAAATAATGTGCCAATAATCAATAGACACTGAAAACATTTGGGAACCTGGTGACAGATAATTTCCCCCTCAGGAACAGTACTCATAGAGCCTACATGTTAATTGATATGAAGATTGATTTTGCTAATACAAAAAGCTCCCTAGCAGGAGACAGTAAATATACTGTACATTAGGACAATATCCAGTGATCAATGCTCTTTAATTCAATACAATGAAATATGGATATGACCAGTCTCCATGTGATCGGTGAGCTGTTTATTACTCTAAGATAAACTAGAAACTCAGTGTTTAGTAGCCCTGTGGGATAATGGAGCAGAACCTGAAATGGCTTTAACCTCTTATTTCTCAGCTGATGACTTAACCCTGACCAAAATTATCTGACCTACTCTGTATTCTGAAATGCTTTCCCAACCCCTTCACCTAATAAAGGGCAAATATTTATTCCATACTGGACGTGTGGTCTCAATTTCTATAGCTTTACACCAACAAAGTGTTCTAATCCAGCCATGTGGGCATTCCGGCCAAGAAAGCACATTAATACCCCAACTTCATCAGAAAGCTGAGGATATTTTGAGCGTCTCTTGTGTTTAGTCTAAGGAAATGTGTCAGACTCTCGCCAGTTTTTACAGATGCACCACAGAAAGTACCCTCGCCAGAAGCATTACAGCTTGGTATAGCAACTGCTCTGCCCAAAGCCTCAAGAATTTGCAGGGCGAACACAGCCCAGTCCATCTTCCAAACCAGCCTTCCCTGCATCGACTCCATCTACTTTTTGCACTGCCTTGGGGAAACAGCCAACATAGTCAAGGATCCCTCCCACCCTGTCATCAAGCAGAAGATACAAAAGCTTCAGAGCATGTACCACCAGACTCAAAGACAACTCCTATCCTGCTGGACCTCTCAAATGCTAAAGGATGAAGTCTTGATCTCTCAATGTACCCATCGTGGCCCTTGTCCTTTTTTTGTCTATCTGCACTGCATTTTCACTGTAAATGCAACACTACATTCTGCATCAGTTTTCATTTTACTACCTCAGTGTACTTATATATGCCATAATCCATCTAGCTGGCGTGCAGACAAAAGCTTTTCACTATATCCCGGTCCATGCAGCAATAATAAATCAATACCAGTGCCGATACCAAACGAATGAACAGGCAAGGCAATGAAAGCAAAACATAAATGGGTTCAGGACCAATGAAGTGAAACAGAAAATTGTGGAGGTACTCAGCAGGTCACACAGAAAGAGAGGTCAGGGTAACATTTCAGTTCATTAGAACATCATGACCTTTGAGATGTGATTGTGAGGAGAAGTATGTTACAGTGTGCACTGGCAACGACTGACCCCAGGCATGGAGGAACAACAGACTCCCATACAGAAACAGAAACTAGAGTTTATTCATAGGAATTCCAACAGAACATCATACGCTTGATGGAGAAACAACGCAAGATGAATCATTCTAGAAACATAAGGACCCCGTGGTAAGTGCTAATTGATAGTCGGCTTTAAATAATCACAGTACATAGAAAACCCGTGACAGTCAAAATAAACTTAACAAGTTTAAACAGGAAACACAAGGGCTTATTGACTTAGATAAGACAATAACTAACAAATACAGGCGCACAGGCCCGCAGAGCTCAAGACAAAGTAGTTTTGGAAACATACCGAGAACAAAGATAGTTGAACTTCACATCTGTAGAAGGAGACCAATTTTTTCAACCCAACTACATTCCTAAAAATTTCACTTCTCCCTTCTGCTCTCCTAAAACTATTATTAGAAAGAAGGAACTAATTGTCCCATTGAGCCCATGCCAGCTTCCTAGTAGATCAATCCCGTCAGTCCCTTTCCCCATTCTTTTTCCTATAATTTTCCCTCACATACCTGTCTACTTCCACTTAATGGAAGAGCATCAACCTAACTTTGTTCCTTGCCCCACAGCTGCAGCCTGACCTGCTTTTAGATCCCATCTGAAGGCCCTGATTGACACCGTTCCACCAGCATAAAGGTAGCAAGTTACAAATAATAAATGCTCAACGTATTCAGTGACATCAAGTTTGCAATAGAAAGAAAAAGTAACAACTGACTTGCATTCCTGGATGTACTTGTCATAAGAAAGACAGACGGTACATTAGAGACATTTGTCTATCGGAAGGGTACACACTCGGACCAAGTATTGAATCACCATAGAAGCCACACAGTCCGACACAAGAAAAGCTGCATTTGCACCTTATTTAAGAGAGCACAAACACACCACAGCATCACTGAACTTCGGGTCAGGGAAGGGAAGCACTTATTCAAAGTGCCCCAGAACAATGGTTACCCACAGGATTTCACCAGGAGATGTTTACAAAGGAGAAAAAGTGACACAGACCTTGCTCAATGCACATTGAATGCGACCTAGCCCCAGGTCAAGAATATACCAGAAATGGCAGCTGGACTGCTCAAACCTCACAGCATCATTCAAACCAACAGCAATTTTAAGGAAACTTGTCTCAAGAACCAAAGTACCAGTAAAGACTGCCAACAAAAATAATGTGGCGTACAGGATCACCTGTGGAGACTGAACTATAACTAAATTGGCCAGATAGGACGTAAACTCTCAACTCGGTTATGGGAACACAAACTGGTGGTATGGAGTCATGATCCATTGTCGCTGATCTCAGTACATGAAGACCAAGATGGACACCACTTTATCTGGGACACCATGGTGGTTCTGGTGCAGACAAACACGAAGCTGGCACTGGAATTTTTAGAAGTTCTGTTCTGAAAACTCCATAACCAAACATGTTGAAATATACGTCATCTATGAACCCCTAAGAGCCAAAAAATGCGAGCCGATAGAATTCAAGGACCAACCAGGACTGAGGCAAATGATCGGAGGGCCTATAAAAATGCTAGCACTCCCGAGGAGAAACTGAGCACCGAGTGTGTCATCTCAGCTGGTGACATCTGCAAGTTAATTGCCAAGCTCGGCGAACACCATAACATTAAATAATTACTCTATTTGAAAAACAATTATCTTCACATCTCTCTTTCCACCTGGTGAATTTGTGGCCCTGGTCTTCAAACCATTTGTTTTTACACCACTTAAACCAACTAGAATCTTGTTTCCATCAAATTCTAATTCAGATTTTTTTTGCTGCCAAAAGAACAACCCCATCTTGTCCAATTTAAACTCACAGCGAAAATCTTCCCTCTCCCTCTCTCTTTCCCTCTACTCCTGCAACCTATTTTCTCTCACACGTGTCCCTCAATTCTCCTTTGCTGCCACTCTGCTCAAAAATGAGAACTTATGCTGGCCAATTAACCTACCTACATATCACTAACATATGGGATGAAACTAGAGTACTCAGGGAACCCACATGGTTCCAAGGAGAACGTGCAAACTCCAGACAGGCAGCACCAAAATTTCAGCATTGAACTGGGGTCCCGAGAACCATGAGGCGCCAGCACCAACCACTGCACCGCAGTGCCAGCCTTCCACCACAGGCCGCAATGGAAATCTATTGAAGCTGGCCACAGCGAATATTCAGCTCATCAATACAGTGAACATTGCGGACTGAGGCTTTGTTCCTCTGCTGTAGCTTTCTGTGCTTGACGGAGTACATTAGAGAGGCTGCCACTCAATGATTAAATCAAGAATTTGTCTGCTCTCCAGGACATCGGGCACCATTTTAACCCTTACATACAGTTCATATTCTATACCTTCACAGTATGGTCTGGGTCAATTTTGACCCGGCCCAAGAATCCCCTCATAACAAGTGTCTATACCAAATTTTGAACCACAGATCTATTTAGAATGTATAAATAGCCTATCTGTCATTAATAAATGGGTGATTAATCCTTAATTAAGGTTTCAGAGATCTAAAATCCATTTCAATAGACGCGGGTCAAATTTGACCCGAAACAGCCTCAATGTACAAAAATTTGTGGCACCTGTACAAAAGTATAAAATTTTTAAATATTTTCATTTTTGCACATTTTGGGTCACTTTAGAAAAAGTAATCAAATTTCAGCTTTAAAAAATAGCATTTAGGGTGTTTTTACTACTGTCAAATGTCAAAACGGGTCAAATTTGACCCGAACAGTATGTAAGGGTTAAGACAAGCAAATGAGTTCTCCCTATATCCTGAACAATATTCATAACTCACATTAACATCACAAAATACAGACTATCTGTTCATAATTGCATGACTGCTTGTAGGATTTTGTGATGCATAAGTTGATCACTGCCTTTTCCATATTTCATAGGTAGTGGCTACACATCAAAAGCAGAGCAGTGGCTGATGAACATTTCAAAGCATAATGAAAATGATATGAAAGGCACTATAAAACACAAGGTTTTCTAAGGTTTTCTTTATTGTCATCCTCTTCCCTGTTCTTAGTCTCTGTACCTGACCTCTTTCACCCCTTCAACTCTAGAAGATTTCTTCCATTTTTACCTTTGCACTACCTTTTGAATTTTATCCCTAAGGAATAAGGTGGAAGAGATTTAGAAGAGGTATGAAGAAAATCTTTTTCACCCAAAGATGTTTGTAATGCACTACCTGAGTGAATATTGGTGATCACAACATTCCAGGCAAGCACTTGGATTGCCAAGGAATAGTAGGTTACAGACTAATTGTTGGTTAATTGATTAAGGTAGATGAAAAAACGATGGTCAGCATAGATGGGTATGATGGGCCAAAGGGCCTACTTCTGTGCTGTATGACTCAATAACTTAATAATTATCTCTGCATCTCTAGACCTACAGCCTCCTTCCTGTCATACCCTAGTATGAAGATAGATTGCTCAGTTTCACATGTTGCCTGTTTAAGGTATTGTGAAACGTCTAAAGACTTTTTGCAACTTTATAAATGCTTATTGCAGGTTTATTTATTTGTTTGTTTGTTTATTTATTTATTAATTGACATACAGCGTGGTGTAGACCCTTCCGGTGCTTCAAGCCGTGTCGCTCAGCAGCCCCCGATTTAATCACAGGACAATTTACAAAGACCAATTAACCTACCAATAGGTTCATCTTTGGACTGTGGGAGGAAACCAGAGCACCTGGAGGAAACTGACACGGTCATGGAGAGAAAATCCTTCCAGACAGCGACAGGCATTGAACCCTGGGCTGCGGGTACCGTAACACACCATGCTAACCACTCCGCTACCATGCCGTCCACTGTTCCAGTGTGTAATGTCTCAATAAGTCAATGCAGTTTTGCATTTCTTACAACTGAAGTTGTAAGAAATATCTTCCTGCTAAAGTATTCTCCAACTGTAATAGGATGGACAGAATTTATTGTAATTCCTCGTAATCACCAAGATATACTTCGATAAGTGTCCATGACTTGAGATGAGAGTTGCAAACAGTCTGCTTCAACAGGTCAAGCAGTATCTATGAGAGAAAAGGAATTGCTCATGCTTCACGTGAAAACCCTGCATTAGGATGGTAGAAGTGAAGAAAGATGATATGCTGGATGTGAAGGCTCGCAGGACAGAAGATCAAGCAGTAGGAGAACGCTATCTTTGTTCTCTCTGGAGGGAAGTGGGCTGAGAGCAGAAGTACGAGAAATAAAGGCAATGTGAGAACGGGCTCCATCGAACACAGTGAAGGGAAGCCACACTTCCTGAAAAAGAAGGACATTTCAGATATTCTGGGCAGAAAGCTTCCACTTGAAGGTAGATGGTGGCAGAGACAGAGAAAATGGGAGAAAGGAATGGCATACTTTCTAAGTGAGTTAGTTGACCTAGATAGTCCCAACTTTGTTTCCAAATTAGAAATAACTTCAGCTCCACCCAGGAATCTTTTGTTTCGGCCTGTCACTGTGAAGCAAGCAGTCAAATCTGGATAGGAATGTTACTGACAGAAGCTATAATCTTAGAGAGGAGGTACATTGGGATCAGAAGGCTTTGCCAGCAAAACACATGTGGCGACTACCTATCCTCATTAGCTTGCTCTTCAAAGGATGAACAGATACTCCTGATAAATAAATCATCTCATTGCATTCTGCAAGCATATGTCAAGCTTACAATATGATCTCAGCTATATACAGTACCATTATCGCTAACTGTGATTCTCCTTTGATATTTATACAGGATTAAATGAACTCTCAGCAAAATGCAGACAAGCAGAAAAAACACTAGGATTCCTATCTGAGACACAGAGACACAGGAAGATGACAATCCTTAAAAGGCCCAGCTCCTCGCAGCTGGCATGATCCTCCAGATCACATGAGATCATAATGAACAGGAGCAGAATTAGGCCATTTGGCCCATCGAGTCTGCTCCACCATTTCATCTTGGCTGATCCATTTTCCTCTCAGCCCCAATCTCCTGCCTTCCCCCCCCCCCACCCCGTATTATGCCCTGACCAATCAAGATAATCAGGTTGAGCAGCATCTATGAGAGGAAAGGAATTGCTGATGTTTCAGGTGAAAACCTTGCATTAGGATGTGTAAGTGAAGAAGGATGATATGATGGATGTGAAGGCTCGTAGGACGGGAGGTCAGGAGTGGGAGATTGTCATTAATTCCACTGGACCAGCCAGCTAATGCTGTGGTTCACAAGAGACTCCAGATGCTGAAGATGCACACAAGATGCTGGAGAAACTCAGTGGGTAATGGACAGTTGATATTTTGGGTCAAAACCCTTCAACTGGACACCTAAGCATGGCAGAGGCTGCGCACTCTACCTTTCCTGACAACATACAGAGATGGTAAAATGCTTAGTCTTCATGTTTGATTTTCTTTGTTAAATAGTTTTCCCATTTTCTTTGTGCCTGAAATATACTTCCACAGTCTATCATCACATTAAAGTTGAATCACAAAGTGGTTGTGGCACAAAAGAAGAAACATTAGACCATTGTGTCTGCATTGACTCTTTATCGAAGTATTTTTCAAGTTCCGTTCACCAGCCCTTCTCCTTATAAGCTTTTCCTCGACATGTACGTTTTATTCATTCAAGGGATCTGGGCTTTGCCGGCTGAGCCGGAATTTAATTGCCCATCTCTAATTGGCCTTGAGAAGATGGTGATGAGCTGTCATTTTGAATCACTACTGTCCTGCATGTTGAAATGCTTGTGAAATTGCATGTCCTGCATGTTGAACTGCATGTGAAACATGCAGGGGTGCTATGATTTTGACCCAATGAAGACGAAGGAATGGTGATATATTTCTAAGTCAGAATAGAGTGTAGCTTGTAAGGCAACTTCTCAGTGGTAGTGTCACAGTTGCTGTCTTTGTCCTCCTAGCTGGGTTTGGAAGGTGCTGTCTAAGGAGTTTTGGAAAGTTGCTGCAGTGTATCCTGTTAATGGTGCTAACTGTTACAGTACTGGGAAGAGTGAACCAGTGAGGAATGGATGCCTATCAGCTGGACTGCTATGTCCCATGTGTGTTGATCTTTTTGACTGTTATTCAAGCAGTGTATATTCAGTTCTCTTCTGATGGTCACAATCAAATTTGCTGTCTCCACACCTGCAGATTCAAATCACGTGCTGCATAGAAAATCACTCCTTTTTTTCCTTTCCCTTTATTTTGTACCTTCAGCCTGTACTCCACCTACAGGAAAAAGCTTCCCACAAAACAGTCCAGGCTCCTCAATTTTTATATATTTTGATCAAATCTTCCCTCAGGTATAGTCACGGTGTCATCTGCAAATTTACTAACTCACCATTCCACTTCTTCCTTTTATTACCAGGAGATGGTACAGTCTGCCTCTCACTTTAACCCTTTGTGTCCTTGATGTCACTAACATGGGAAAAGGATTTTGAGCATTTATTTAAATCTCTTATAACTTTGTATACTTCTATAAGGTCACCCTTGCTCTGAGAAAATGAACCCAGCCTATCCAACATCATTCTATAAGTAAGGTTCTCTGATCCAGGTAACATCCAGGTGAATCACATCTGCACTCTCACCAATCCATCTCCAATATCCTTGACCACTTTTAGAATTTTTTTCCAAAAGTTCTTGCTAAACTTCTTTCAGTCTTAAATAAGGCATTTTGAATAAACAGAACTTTGTGTCAGTCATTAAAGTGGTATGGGGTAAATATCTGGGCTAACAAAGTGTTGGAGTTGTGAGGTAATGTAATGGGTGACAGATGACACATATTGTTCATAATAGAAACTATACTGATTCACAAACATCATCATTGAGTTGTTGTGTTCACTATAAGAGATGGCGTCTGATATAATGATGCTGGCCTGCTGCGTTCCACCAGCATTTTGTGTGTGTTGCTTGGTATAAGATGATTGTTTTTTGGTTTTTTTGCTAAAGGAAGTAAAGTGTTGCGTTTTCTGTTAAGCACATAAAATTACCCTCATATATTTTATTCACAAAATCCTACAGAGGAACTCAACAGGTCAGGCAGCATCCAAGGAGGAAAGTGGACAGTGAATATTTCAGATCACAACCTTTCACCTGGAATGAAAGAAAGAAGACAGGTAGCCAATATAAAATGATGGCAGGAAGAGGTGGAGCATGACAGCTGGATACAGGTATGGTGGTTGATGGGCAGATGAGGGAGGAAATGCCAGAACCTGGGAGGTGATAGGTAAAAGTCACACAGGACTAAAGGTGGTGGAAACTGACAGAAGAGGAAGATGGAGCATGCAATAAAGGTATCAGGGTGGGGAGGGGAACCAGTGGGAGGAGTATGTGAATGATAGACAGATGGAAAGGGTGGGAAAGGAGAAAGAGATATCTGGGCACACAACTCATTGTCTACTGAATAGCCATATACTATATGGAAGTTACCACAGAAACTGTAGTTGATTTGAAGAGGGGAAGGAAATACAATTTGATAGATATAGTAGCATCTCCTTGTAATAAAAGCAGAATAATTGCATCAGTAAGTCAAAAGGGGACTCGAACTATAGACAGTGGTCTCAACAAAGGGCCGTAGCACACGTCCTACACTCCAGTAATAAACATTAACACACCTTCTTCTTCTCCAGTGATGTCATGTCTCTCACAATGAAGACTGCTGCCCTCAAGACTCCAGATTTAGACATAAGACATAAGAGCAGGGTTAGGCCATTCAACCCATCGGGTCTGCTCTGTCATTCCATCATGTTTGATCTACTATCCCTCTAATCACCACTAATCACACACAAGTTCAAGTAGCAGTTGCCAAATGCCTTCATTTCCAAACGTTTGTGTATTTTGCAACACCTACAGATCACCTTTGAACTATTGCCACATCTCTCCAAATCAACATCCTGGAGTTTGTCACTGACCAGAAACCAACCACCACCATCACTATTGTGACTAAGGGCCAATCGCAGTCTAAGATAACCTGCCTGCTTATATCCAAAAGACATGTGGGTCAGTAGGTTAATTGGCCACTGCAAATCACCTCTCACTGCAGGTGAGCGGTATATTCTGGAGGGAACCTGATGAAAATGTGGGGGGAGTAGACTATGGGATTAACGTGGAATTAGTGTACACAAGTGGTTGACAGTCAGAGTAGACAGTGGGCAATAGGGCCAGGGTCCATGCTGTACCTCCGCTCATAGTCTTTTGTATCTTCTACAAAGCTTGAGAGCATGAATCACCAGACTCATGGACAGCTTCTATCTCTCTGCTAGCAGCCTCCTTGCATGAAAAGATGGATTCTATCCCAATCTACTCCCAATCTATCTTGTCATGGCCCTTGCACTTTATTTGTCTGCCTGCACTGCTCTTTCTCTGTAACTGCCACACTATATTCTGCATTCTGCTTTCTTTTTACTACTTCTATGTAACTACGTATGAAAGATCCTGTACAGATGTCATGCAAACCGCAAGCTTTTAACTGTACCTCAGTACTTACACCAATAATAAATCATACTCATCTCTCAGCCAACACTACGTTACGCCTTTCTCTCCTCACCTACAATGTAGTCTGGCAGTCTTACCTCTTGGCCTTGGATCCCTTCACTCCACTGAGAATTGCATCAGCTTCAACATCTGTATCACTGGCTCTAAGGCCAATATTCCACAGCACCTGGGGCTAAATTCCTCTAACGTCTCGTGCCTTGACAGGAAGAAACAAACTGCAATTGGAAATGGCGTCATTTATCAAAAAATCACCCTGCATCATCAGACTACAAGACAAATGACTTTACTGTATTTTACCTTCAACCATATGTTCTTGAACCAAATAGCACAACCCCAAAGACAATAACTTATCAACACGTTGTTCACTGTGTTTGTTTGTAATGTGCCATGTCGTATGACGTGGGCGATCACCGTCTTTCCATGACCATGATTGTTCTTGCAAAGTTATCTACAGAAGTATTTTGCCATTGTCTTCTTCTGGGTAGTGTCTTTACCAGAGAAGTGACTCCAGCTATTATCAATACTCTTCAGAGATTGTTTGCCTGGCATCAATGTGGATATGACAGGGTCTTTTAAGAGCCTCTTAGATGGGTACATGGAGCTTAGAGTAGAGGGCTATACGCTAAGGAAATTCAAGGCAGTTTCTAGAGTAATTACATGGTCAGGTCAACATTGTGGGCCAAAGGGCCTGTAATATGTTGTAGATTTCTGTGTTTTATATATTCTATAAACGGGACCTATTATATGCACCAGTTGCTAATACGACCATCCACTGCCTACTCCCGTGGCTTTACGTGCCCCCGATTGGTGGGGGGGGGGTGCTAAGCAGATGCTACACCTTGCCCAATGGTGGTCTGCAGGCTAGTGGAGGGAAGGAGCACCTTGCACCTCCTTTGTTAGAGACATACCTCCACACTACGACCCACTTACACTAATTCTACACTAATCCCATAATTTATTATCTACTGTGATCACTTTTCACTAAGATGTTTCTTTTGTTTTAATTGCATGCTTCCTTGCAAAAATTGTGCATAATTTATATTTAATTCATGCTTTTCTTGTACGTGCTGAATATATGATGCTGTTGTGTGCCTGTGATGCCACTGCAAATAAGTTTTTCATTGCATCTGTGCATATCTATGCTTGTGCATATGACAATGAGCTCAACTTGACTTGAAATCTCTTCTCCTTTAGTAGCAGGACTCTCAAGTTGGATTACACAGTGGGTGAGACAGGAGTATGAGTTGTCAGACAAGATAGCGAGTACCCTGGGGATCCAGAAGTCTTACAAGTGGTAATGGTTTACACCTCTGGGAGATCGGCAAATTGCTGCTCAATGTGAAACAAGAAATGTAATTTACAAAAATAGAAAGATCAAGCCTGCAGGGGAACCATTACATAGGAACACCTCCACACGAGGTCGCACTCCCGGCAGGGTCTAATATGTTAACATCTTCCAATTCAAACCCTACAGGCTTAATTTGAGAATGTAGGTTAGCTGTGTAGTTAACTAATCTGGGTGAAACTGACAGAATTAGCTTCCTGGCTGCTTTAAAAGAGCTCATTGGTACAATCTAGTCATCATAGAAGCATAAGAAATAGAATTAGAAGTAGGCATTTTGTGTTTGCTGTGCCAGTCAATAAGATCATAGAAGGTGTAACTTCCATCTTTTAACCTAGACCGATTTATTCAAATAATATTTAAAATCCCTTGACCGCCGTCTTGATTAGACTCACTATGGCCCTCTTGACCAAAAAAGTGACTACCTTTTGGGAGGAGAGACATCACTTATTTTGGGACAATGAGCCCTCTGGTTCTGAGTAACCAAGCAAGGGACAACGATAATCTCAACATTTATTTTAAGAATTTTGCACATTTCAATGAGACCAGCCTGACAAGATGGCCTTGCTCAGATGGTAGGAATCTTAGATGGAAGCTGCTGACCTCTTGGTGCAGTGCCTCCTGTAAATACCATCAATGGTGGGGAGGGATGTGCCTGTGATGTTTTTTGCAGAGTCCACTTCTCTCTGAGGCCGAGAGCATAAAGTTATTGAGCACGATAGGACAGATACCAGCCCTTCGGCCAATCTAGCCTGTGCCAAGTTATAATTCCACCTAATCCCATTAACGTGCATGAAGACCACAGCCCTCCACACCCCTCCCAATGATGTACTTATCCAAACCTCTCTTCAAAGTTGAAATTGAACCTGCATCCACCACTCTCTGAGTAAAGATGTCCCCTCCCCACCACACAATACTCCAAATTAGGCCTCACTGACATCTTATACAACTTCAATATAACATCCCAACTCCTATAATCAATACATTGATTTACAAAGGCCAATGTACCAAAAGCTCTCTTAACAACCCTTTCAATGTGATAACCACATTTAAGGAATTAAGGATCTGTATTCTCAGATCCCTCTGTTCTGCCACACTCCTCCTTGTCCTACCATTCACTGTGTAAGTCCTACCCTGGTTTGTTCTTCCAAAGTGCAACACGTCGCACTTGTCTGCATTAAATTCTATTTGGCATTTTTCAGCCCATTTTCCAGCTGCTCTATTTCCTGCTGTAAACTTTGATAGACTTCCTTGCTCTCTGCTACATTCACAAACTGGTATCATCTGCAAATTTTCCGATCCAGTTTACCACATTACCATCCAGATCATTGATATAGATGACAAACAACAACAGACCCAGCACTGAACACTGCACACAACTAGTCACAGGCTTCCACTCAGAGACGCAACAATCTACTACCACTCTCTGGCTTCAACTGTGAAACCAATGTTGAATCCAACTCACTAACTCATCCTGAATGCCAAGTGACTGAACCTTCTTGACCAACCACAGACATGGACCAAGTCTATGTAGACAACATTCACTTTTCTTCATCAACTTTCCTGGCAACCTCTGTAAAAAGCTCTCTAGGACTGGTTAGACATGACCTATCATGCACGAAGCAATGTTAACTATCCCATTCAGTCCCTGTCTATCCAAATACTTACTGTATATATTCAGTCCCTTAGAATACCTTCACATGAGTTTAAGAGCTGAGAGTAATGTTGCAGCTATATAGGACCCTGGTCAGACCCCACTTGGAGTACTGTGACACGAGGAAATCTGCAGATGCTGGAAATTCAAGCAACACACACAAAAAATGCTGGTGAACGCAGCAGGCCAGGCAGCATCTATAGGAAGAGTTACAGTCGAAGTTTCGGGCCGGGACCCTTCATCAGGACTGACTGAAAGAAGAGATAGTAAGAGATTTGAAAGCAGGAGGGGGAGAGGGAGATCTGAAATAATAGGAGAAGATAGGAGGGGTGGATCTAAGAGTTGGAAAGTTGATTGACAAAAGGGATACCAGACTGGAAAAGGGAGAGGATCATGGGACAGGAAGCTTGGGGAGAGAGAGAAGGGGGGAGGGGAGCCCGGAGGGTGGAGAGCAGGCAAGGAGTTATAGTGAGAGGGACAGAGGGAGAAAAAAGAGAGAGAGAAAAAAAGGGGAAAAAATGTTTTAATGTATTAAATAAATAAATAAGGGATGGGGTGTGAAGAGGAGGATGGGCATTAATGGAAGTTAGGGAAGTCAATATTCATGCCATCAGGTTGGAGGCTTCCCAGGCGGAATATAAGGTGTTGTTCCTCCAACCTGAGTGTGGCCGTGGATAGATATATCAGAATGGGAATGGGACGTGGAATTAAAATATGTGGCCACTGGGAGATCTTGCTTTCTCTGGGGGACAGAGCATAGCTGTTCAGCGAAACAGTCTCCCAGCCTGCATCAGGTCTCGCCAATATATAGAAGGCTGCACCGGGAGCACCGGACGCAGTATATCACCCCAGTCGACTCACAGGTGAAGTGCCGCCTCACCTGGAAGGACTGTCTGGGGCCCTGAATGGTGGTAAGGGAAGAAGTGTAAGGTCATGTGTAGCACTTGTTCCGCTTACAAGGATAAGTGCCAGGAGGGAGATCAGTGGGGAGGGATGGGGTGATGAATGGACAAGGGAGTCACGTAGGGAGCGATCCCTGCGGAAAGCGGGGGGGGGGGAGGGAAAGATGTGCTTAGCGGTGGGATCCCGTTGGAGGTGGTGGAAGTTACGGAGAATAATATGTTGAACCCGGAGGCTGGTGGGGTGGTAGGTGAGGACTAGGGGAACCCTATTCCTAGCGGTGTGTCGGGAGAATGGAGTGAGAGCAGATGTGCGTGAAATGGGGGAGATGCGTTTGAGAGCAGAGTTGATGGTGGTGGAAGAGAAGCCCCTTTCTTTAAGAAAGGAGGACATTTCCCTCGTCCTGGAATGAAAAGCCTCATCCTGAGAGCAGATGCAGCGGAGACGGAGGAATTGCGAGAAGGGGATGGCATTTTTGCAAGAGACAGGGTGAGAAGAGGAATAGTCCAGATAGCTGTGAGAGTCAGTAGGCTTATAGTAGACATCAGTAGATAAGCTGTCTCCAGAGATAGAGACAGAAAGATCGAGAAAGGGGAGGGAGGTGTCGGAAATGGACCAGGTAAACTTGAGGGCAGGGTGAAAGTTGGAGGCAAAGTTAATGAAGTCAACGAGCTCAGCGTGTGTGCAGGAAGCAGCGCCAATGCAGTCGTCGATGTAGCAAAGGAAAAGTGGGGGACAGATACCAGAATAGGTTTGGAACATAGATTGTTCCACAAAGCCAACAAAAAGGCAGGCATAGCTGAGACCCATACGGGTGCCCATGGCTACACCTTTAGTTTGGAGGAAGTGGGAGGTGCCAAAGGAGAAATTGTTCAGAGTAAGGACTAATTCCGCTAGACGGAGGAGAGTGGTGGTAGAGGGGAACTGGTTAGGTCTGGTTAGTACTGTGCTCAGTTCTGGTGGCCTCATTATAGGAAGGATGTGGAAACCATAGAAAGGGAGCAGAGGAGATGTACAAGGATGTTGCCTGGATTGGGGAGCATGCCTTATGAGAATAGGAGAGTGAACTTGGCCTTTTCTCCTTGGAGTGTTGGAGGATGAGAGGTAACCTGATAGAGGTGTACAAGATGGTGAGAGGCATTGATCAGAGACTGTTTCCAAGGGTTGAAATGTCTAGCACGAGAGGGCACAGTTTTAAAGTGCTTGAAAGTAGGTACAGAGGAGATGTCAGGGGTAAGTTTTTTTATGCAGAGAGTGGTAAGTGCGTGGAATGGGCTGCCAGTGATGGTGGTGGAGACGGATACAATAGGGTCTTTTAAGAGACTCCTGGGTAGGTACGTGGAGCTTAGAGAAATAGAGGGCTATGGGTAACCCTAGGTAATTTCTAAGGCAAGGACATGTTTGGCACAGCTTTGTGGGCCGAATGGCCTGTATTGTGCTGTAGGCTTTCTCTGTTTCTATGTTTCTAATAACCTACCCACTACCGACATCAGATGCACTGGCCTAAAATTTCCCTGTTTAATCTTAAATCCTTTCTGAAACAACTATTCTCCAATCCTCCCATACCTCACCCATTGCTGAAGACATCTTAAATACCTTTGCTATTGCCCTTGCAGTTTCTGCACCTAGCCTCCCTCAAGGTCCAAGGTGACACCTTTGTCAGGCCCTGGGGATTTACCCACCCTACTGTATTTTGCCTCAAGATGTCAAGCTCGTCCTCCTCTGTAATCTGTATACAGTCCGTGACCTCACTGTTGTTTTCAACAACTTCTTACATTCCTGCGCATTCAGATTGCTATACCGGACCATCATGCAACCAGAGAGGATACTTTCAACAGTACATCTGTGGAAGTTTGTCAGAGTGTGACAAGCTGGATCTCTTTAACTTCTGAAGAGGTGCACTCTCCTTGTGATTGCATCTGTGTGCTGAGCCGAGGAGAGTCATCCAATACGTTAAGATGCATGAATTTAAAGCTGACCCTCTCCACTGTCGATCCCCCAATAGAGACCGGTGACGTTGTTATGGCACACCACGCACGCAGGTGATCTATTTCACTCTGGTAAGCTGTCTCATTACCACCTGTGATTCATGCAACAACATTTGTGCTGTTGGCGAATTTTGAAGATGGCACTTAGAGCTGTGCTTAGTCATGTGTGCCGAGTAAAGTGAGGGCAATACACACAGCCTTGAATTGCACCTGTGTTGATGGTCAGCAAAGAGGAGATGTTGTTACCCGTCCTCACTGATCAAGCTCTGCTGATGGGGAAGTCAAGTATCTAGTTGCAGAGGTCCATGTCTTGAAACATTTAAAGATAAAGATTAGTTTTACTTGTCACACGTACATGCAAAAATTGAAACATACAAAGAAATGTGTCATTTGAATCATCAACCCAGCACAGTCCAAGGACCAGCCCATAAGTGTCACCATGTTTCCAGCGCCAACACAGCCCACACACAACTTCCTAACCCGTATGTCTCTGCGATGTGGAAAGAAACTGGAACATTCAGAGGAAATCCAAGAAGTCATGAAGTGAACGTACAAATTCCTTACAGTCAGCAACAGGAATTGAGCTCCTCTCACAGGCACTGTAAAGCTTTGCTCTAATCATGAGCTTGGATGGGATGACTGTGCTGAACACCTTGCTATAGCTGAGAAAAGCAACCTGACATATGAGCTCAAGGCAGTCCGGAGCAGAGTGACGGTCAAAAGAAACTGCATCTGCTGTTGATCTGTGGTGGCGGTAGACAAACTGGAGTGGATCAAGGTCATCACTGGGACAGGAGCTGATTCGTGTCATAACCATTGTCTGAAACACTTCATTACAGTTGATGCAAGTGCTCCCAGCTGGTATCATTGAGACAGGTCACCGCTCTCTCCTCGGGCACATACAATTGATGCCTTTTTGAAGCAAGTGGGAACCTCAGATTGCAGAAATGTAATGTATCTGTAAATTTTCAGGCCAGTTGGTCCACACAGATCTCTACAACCTGGCCAGTTATGTCGTCTGAGCCAGACACCTTTCATGGACAGACTCTCTTGAAGGATGCATGGCTGTTGGCTTCAGAGACTGAATTTACAGGGTCATCCAGATGTGTGGGTACAAGTGCATTGCAGAGGGTCAAAGGAGATGATGTTAAGATTAAAAATCATGGCTTTGAGCAGAGATTAGATAAGTGGAGTTGTTTTCGATGGAATAGAAAATTAAGGGACAGAGGAAATAGGAAAGATTATTTCTGCAATTAGAGAACATTGATCAAGATAATTGAAAGGAAGATTAGAGGGGAGATGAGGAAAGATGGTGAATCTGAACCTCATGATGGCAGTAAATCTCACCTCACTGAAAAAGCATGTAAAGAGCTGTGACCTGGAGATTAATGGAACAAGTGCAGGAAGATGGAATTAGAATCGAGTTGTGCAACATAGAAATGGGCTCTGTGGCCTACTTTGTCCTTGCTGACCATTTTTGTTCTCTATGCCAGTCCCATTTACCCATATTTGATCCATTGTCTTCTGTCTCTTGCCAATTCAGGTAATTGACCAGATCCTTCTTAAATGTTGTGACAGTCTTTGCTTCCAGCACCTCCTCGGGCAGTACCTTTAGATTTCAGCTACTGTCTGTATGAAAAAAAAATATCTTTTAGATCCATTCCTTCCTCTCACCTTACACTTACCCTCTTGTCTTAGGGATTCCCACCAAATGAAAAAAAAAGAGTGTACTATCTGCTCTACCTCTCCTCCTCGTGATTGTGCATTCCTTTACCAGGTCATCCCTCAGCCTTGCGTGTTCCAGGGAAAATTAATACAACCCATTCAATCTTTCCTTATAACTGAAATGTTCCATTTCAGGCAATATCCTGGTGAGTCTCCTCTGCACCCTCTCCAGCACAATGCATCTTTCCTATGGCATGGCAACCAGAACTGAGCACAATTACTGCATGGTGACCAGCAATGGACACAATAGCCTTTACCGAATATCACATTCTCAATAGTCCAGAAGCAGTCATTTGTGCTGTAGATTTTCTCTGATCTTTATCAACCACAGGAGGCATCTCAACCAACCAATGCCGCCTCATCAAGTCTGCCGCCCACCCACATGACAATCGTGCACCTCAGGACTCATCAGAAGCAGGGTTCCCGATTCTGTGCTCAATTGTGTTTCCTTCTCCCACTGCACCCTCTGCAACGCAGAACCACCCCTAAACCCACCATCATACCGACCACATACCACTACGTTCCCCTGCTCTAGCTTCGATTTGTCTAATACAAGGAAACCAGGGAACAGAGCTGCATGTGGGCTTTTCCCAATAAAATTAATGGACTGAAAATTTCAGATGTGTCCTTGGGATTCCACTTACCTCATGCTCTTCTTTGAGCAGATGGTAGAATTCTGCTTTCTGACCTAATGTTTCATTTCCACACTGGCACCATTAAGTGGCTGGAACACTCTAAGCACATGGGCTTTTGTGAGTTTTACCAATGCTCCAAATTATTCCAGCTTTTGCAATGGTTTAATGCGATACAGCAGACATGAATTAAAAAAAATGAAACTACTGGAAGGGGAATTCAGCAACGTCTGTTGGGGGGGGTGGAGGGGAGAAGAAATTGTTAATGTTTCAGGGCAAGACATTTCAATAAAAAAGCCCTTTCCCTCCACAAATGCTGCTCAACCTGCTGAGTTCCTCCAGCAGTCTGTCTGTTGCTCCAGATTCCAGCATCTGTATCTTTTGAGTGCTTTCACATGTGAAGGTTGATGGAAGGCTAAATTCTGTGCAATATTAAATCATAAACTTGAGAAAATCTGCAGATACTGGAACACCAAAATAACATGCACAAAATGCTGGTGAAACTCAGCAGGTCAGGCAGCAGGCAGCATCTATGGAAATGAATAGATAGTCAATAGATAGTTTTGGCTCTTCAGGACTGAGAGGGAAGATGCCAGAATTAAAAAAAGGTGGGGGGCTGGCGGTGGGGAAGGGAAGGAGGCTAGCTGGAAGGTGATAGGTGAAGCTAGTGGGATGGAAAAGGTCAAGAGCTGGAGAGGAATCTGATTGGAGATGAGAGTGGACCATAGGAGAAAGGGAAGGAGGAGGGGACCCAGGGGGAAGTAATAGGTAGGTGAGAAGAGATAAAAGGTCAGAGTGGGGAATAGAGGTTGGGGTGGAGGAAATTTGTTTACTGGAAGGAGAAATCAGTATTCATGCCATCAGGTTAGAGGTTACCCAGATGGAATATAAGGTGTTGCTCCTCCATCCTGAGGGTGGCCTCCTCTTGGATTGACACATCAGAATAGAAATGGAAACTTGATCATCGTGGCTCTGCTTATAACCTTCAATCCTATTCTTAACTAGATGCATTAATCATTTTTAAAAAGAGACAATTGGCATTGTATTAATTGCCTTCGCTAGGAATGTGCTCCATATGTTCACAATTCAGTATAAAATATATTTCTCATCTCCAGTCCCACTTGATGAAATTCAGGACTTGCTTTCATAGAGTGTCTTCCTGACCTAAGGGTGTCCCGAAGCACTGTGCAGCAAGTTTCACAGTCGCTGTAGTCATGTCGGAAATTCAACAGCCTAAGGGTTTCAACTCAGTTCGAGTTAGACAGCTCACATCTTTGTTGTATGCACCATTCAAAATTTTAAGCTGGTTTTAAGGCACCATCAGCTTGCACCATTATACTGACACCATTATATTCCTTTTAAATGTAAAGACCAAGCCTGAATTTTACTGCAGTTATTCAATGCATTAGAGCAAGTTCACATGAGGCTTAAAACTGGGGAAAATCATCATTTTGACACAACCACTAGGTTAAGTAAACAGGAAATGCTGCGAAAAGACAGATCAAACAGCATTTGTGAATAGAGATAAAATGAATTGACATTCCATGTTGAGGACTGGAAAACTGAAGAGCTTTAGTGTTATACTGCATTGAAACACCCAATCTAAAACGTCTAATTGAGCTAGCCCCATTTCCCTGAATTCTCCTGCATATCCCTCAAAACCTTTCCTGTGCACATAACTATCCAATGCTGTAATTGCATCTACCTCCACCAATACACCTGGCAGTCCATTCCATATACTCACAAACCAGAAACAAGCCCCTTTTGAGTTGCAGACAAAGTTGGGCAAGTGAGACATGATGGGGAAAACAAAATAGGGTCTAAGATAGGGTGGAACTCAGGAGAAACTGAATGACATGGATGGTGTTGGTGCTGGCTGAGGGAGAGAGAGATGGTGGCAAAGGCTTGTAAATCATCTGTGAACCTCCTGCAATACAGCAGATTCTGGTTAATTGGGACATACCAGGAAGAGTACATTCTGGCCCAATTAAGCGGCTGTCCAAATTAGCCCAAGTTTCATGGAAATAGTTGAAAAGGTATAAAAAAGACAAACTACCATTTAACTGAGTAACAAATTATGTATTTAAACTAAACACAGAACAAATTAGAACATTACCAATACTACTTCAGTACTATAAACTACAGGGTTGTTTTGAGGTGACAGACTGGCAGGCACTCTGTGAGCCACATGGAGAGGATATTGATGGGCTCACAGAGTGCATCACTGATTATATCAACTTCTGTGTGGACTGCAATGTTCCGACAAGAACTATCCTTTGTTATTCAAATAACAAGCCATGGGTAACAAAGGACATTAAGGACATCCTGAACGCTAAAAAGAGGGCATTTAGAGATGGAAATAGGGAGGAGCTGAGGGCAATACAGAGGGACCTGAAAGCCAGGATCAGGGAGGCTAAAGACAGGTATAGGAGGAAGCTTGAGCGGAAACTCCAGCAGAACAACATGAGAGAGGTCTGGAGTGGGATGAGGACCATCACTGGGTTCCGGCAAACTAGCAACAGAGGAGCTGAAGGCAGTGTGGACAGGGCCAACGAACTTAACCTGTTCTTTAACAGATTTGACACTGTGGCCCCTGCCCATCCCCCACATGAGTCATCTGTTGTCGGCCCCCAACCAACATATATTCCACTCTCCCCTCCTACCCCTCCTCACAGTCCCCCACCCTACTCTCATGACTACACCCCTTCCCCACACGAAACCACCACGGTGGGCTTCACAGCTGAACAGGTGAGAAGACAGCTGAAACGTCTCAACCCAAGCAAGACTGCAGGACCGGATGGTGTCAGTACCAGGATGCTCAAAGCCTGTGCCCCTCAGCTATGTGGAGTACTTCGCCATGTATTCAACCTGAGCCTAAGGTTCCGGAGGGTTCCTGTACTGTGGAAGACGTCCTGCCTCGTCCCTGTGCCGAAGACGCCGCGCCCCAGCAGCCTCAATGACTACAGACCGGTGGCATTGACCTCCCACATCATGAAGACCCTGGAAAGACTTGTTCTGGAGCTGCTCCGGCCTATGGTCAAGCCACACTTAGATCCCCTCCAGTTCGCCTGCCAGCCCCGACTAGGAGTTGAGGATGCCATCGTCTACCTGCTGAACCGTGTCTACGCCCACCTGGACAAGCCAGCGAGCACTGTGAGGGTCATGTTTTTTGACTTCTCCAGTGCGTTCAACACCATCCACCCTGCCTGCTGGGGGAGAAGCTGACAGCGATGCAGGTGGGTGCTTCCCTGGTATCATGGATTCTTGATTACCTGACTGGCAGACCACAGTATGTGTGCTTGCAACACTATGTGTCCGACAGAGTGATCAGCAGCACTGGGGCTCCACAGGGGACTGTCTTGTCTCCCTTTCTCTTCACCATTTACACCTTGGACTTCAAATACTGCACAGAGTCTTGTCATCTTCAGAAGTTTTCTGATGATTCTGCCATAGTTGGATGCATCAGCAAGGGAGATGAGGCTGAGTACAGGGCTACGGTAGGAAACTTTGTCACATGGTGTGAGCAGAATTATCTGCAGCTTAATGTGAAAAAGACTAAGGAGCTGGTGGTAGACCTGAGGAGAGCTAAGGTATCAGTGACCCCTGTTTCCATCCAGGGGGTCAGTGGGTCAGTGTGGACATGGTGGAGGATTACAATTAACTGGGGATACGAATTGACAATAAACTGGACTGGTCAAAGAACACTGAGGCTGTCTACAAGAAGGGTCAGAGCCATCTCTATTTCCTGAGGAGACTGAGGTCCTTTAACATCTGCCGGACGATGCTGAGGATGTTCTACGAGTCTGTGGTGGCCAGTGCGATCATGTTTACTGTTGCGTGCTGGGGCAGCAGACACCAACAGAATCAACAAACTCATCCGTAAGGCCAGTGATGTTGTGGGGATGGAGCTGGACTCTCTCACGGTGGTGTCTGAAAAGAGGATGCTGTCTAAATTGCATGCCATCTTGGACAATGTCTCCCATCCACTACATAATGTACTGGGTGGGCACAGGATTACATTCAGCCAGTGACTCATTCCACCGAGATGCAACACAGAGCGTCATAGGAAGTCATTCCTGCCTGTGGCCATCAAACTTTACAACTCCTCCCTTGGAGGGTCAGATACCCTGAGCCAATAGGCTGGTCCTGGATTTATTTCATAATTTACTGGCATAATTTACATATTACTATTTAACTATTTATGGTTCTATTACTATTTATTATTTATGGTGCAACTGTAACAAAAACCAATTTCCCCCGGGATCAATAAAGTATGACTATGACTAAAAGTGATTATTAGTTCCTAATAGTTATCGACGGAGGAATTCACCCCGTGTACACTTGCATGTTAATTTGATTGACTGCAATTGAACAGAATCAGCACAGACACCTATTGCAGATAATGAACGGCCTTTATGCAATGCCTTTGAAGATTGCATTCTCCAAATTTTTATTTTCATTGTACTATTCAAGATGATTGTCAATACCTTCAAATTCTTCATAATTCGTAACTTTTTGAAATTGTGAAATGGTTTTATTTTCACTCCTGGCCATTTCTAGCATCTTCCAGCCTGAATGCTTGAAACCCCAGTGAGCAAAACAGTTCTGAATTGCCTGCTGCTTATTTCTCGCCAAATATCAGTAACAAAAGTCACTGTTTTTTTTAACACAAACACACACAACTGACGCTATTTAAAAACTGATTACTCTAAGCATGATGTAGTGTCTAAAGGCCACATATGTGTATGCTACTGACCATAAGACCATTAGATACAGGAGCAGAATTAGGGCCACTTGACCTGTCGAGTCTGATGTTAGTAAGAAACTGTTCAGCAACAGTCCTAATTAAGCAGCATTGCATCCCAAATAAATAAAGGGAATCCTGGCTATTTTCTTGATTAGTTTTAAGAGCTGTCCAAAGTAAGTTGCTGCCCTAATTAACGATGGCCCTATTAACTAGAATCCACTATATTTGATCGGCTCCATGTTTGACCTGTTCTTATCATCCTGCGGGCAAGACAAACTGTGGGTCATATCCCAGAGTTCTCAGTCCTGTTCCCCATCATGCTCAGTACTTCCTACAAGGATATACAGTGTGTACCTCTGGCCTACACCAGTATGGTATCTGTGGTAGAGTACAGCAGGAGGACTTCCTGATCATTCCATTTGGCACAAGGGAGGGGGAAGTGTTTACTTTTGCTGGGATTTTAGATTATAGAGCCAATAACATAGCATAGTACAGCTCTGGAAGGATTGAGTGTATGGAGGGTGTGGGTTGGAGAATCCTTTAAGGTCAAGCACCTCACCTGGCCATCAGCAGGGTATCGACACAGCAATCTGGAAATAAGATCATAAGACCATAAGATATAGGAGCAGAAGTAGCCCGTTTGGCCCATTGAGTCTGCTCCATCATTCAATCATGGCTGATCCAATTCTTCCAGTCATCCGCACTCCCCTGTTTTCACCCCATACCCTTTGATGCCCTGGCTAATCAAGAACCTATCTATCTCTGCCTTAAATGCACCCAATGACTTGCCCTCCACAGCCACCCATGGCAACAAATTCCACAGATTTACCACCCTCTGACTAAGATAATTTCTCTACATCTCTGTTCTAAAAGGACATCCTTCAATCCTGAAGTCGTGCCCTCTTGTCCTGGACTTCCCTACCATGGGAAATAACTTTGCTATATCGAATCTGTTCATGCCTTTTAACATTCATAATATTTCTACAAGATCCCCCCTGATTCTCCTGAACCCCAGGGAATACAGCCCAAGAGCTGCCAGACGTTCCTCATACGGTAACCCTTTCATTCCTGGAATCATTTTCGTGACTCTTCTCTGAACCCTCTCCAATGTCAATATATCCTTTCTGAAATAAGGAGCCCAAAACTGCACACAATACTCCAAGTGTGGTCTCACAAGTGCCTTATGGCGCCTCAACATCACATCCCTGCTCTTATATCCTATACCTCTAGAAATGAATGCCAACATTGCATTTATTTTCTTCACCACTGACTCAACCTGGAGGTCAACCTTCAGGGTATCCTGCACAAGGACTCCCAAGAATTCATTTCTCAAGAAAATCTCTCAAGAAAAATCTCTGCATTTTGAATTCTCTCCCCATCTAAATAATAATCTGCCCATTTATTCCTTCCACCAAAGAACATGACCATACACTTTCAAACATTGTATTTCATTTGCTACTTCTTTGCCCATTCTCTAAACTATCTAAGTTTCTCTGCAGGCTCTCTGTTTCCTCAACACTACCCGCTCCTCCACCTGTCTTTGTATCATCAGCAGATTTGGCCACAAATCCATTAATCCCATAGTCCAATGATGTTTCGGCATCTCACTGATCCGGATTTAGGACTAGTTCTGTGCATAATCACTCTCTAACACATTTTTTGGATGGTTTCAATGATCTTTGCAGGGGATCGGCTTCACACTATGAGCAGAACACAACTCACAGATCCATCCAGGGCAAAATATACCTCTGGGCAGATGTCCAGCACTTCATTAAGTACTCTGATGGAAAGATAAAGACCTTGAGACTCTTGACCGATCTCTCTGCTATCAGCCCAGAATGGTCACTACCTCTGCCACAAGCTTCATAAAGAGATAAGTTCTTGCTTCAAGCCAGTCACCTGAAGTGACTGAGCTGGAGCTAACTGCTGCAGATTGTAACAGCACAGGACTACATCAGCTCCAGCGGGGAAGTAACACAGGCATCATTAATACATCTTTAGAAGCCTACAGCTGGCTAGTTGGCTTGCTGCCAACTTACCTGCCATGTACCTTGTTACAACATGTTGCATTCCTCCTGTGATCTTGATGAAGAAATAACAGCTCCTCTCTAAAGAAACACTGCAGTTTGATCTCCACTTTAAACCTAAACTTGAGGGATTCTGGCTTTATTCCCAGGGAATCCCAGGAAGAGAGAGGTCTCTTTCCAATTGCACTTCCTACTGGATTTGCCCACATGGTTTCTTCCTATGTGATTCCAATCCTGACTGATGGAGCAGCACGCAAAAGTAGATGGCACTCATACCATAATTCTGTGACAATGTGTTACCCTAGTAGGAAATGTCTCTTTTGCCTCTTCACCTATCATGTCCCTGCTTCTCACGTCATCCCCCACCCCCACTTATTCCCCCCCCTCCCCTCTACCTGGTCTCACCTTTCACCTGCCAGCTTGTACTCTTTCCCCTGTTCCTCTTCCTCCTCCCCCCACCCACACCTTCTTATTCTGGCTTCTGTCCCCTTCCTTTCCAGTCCAGATGAAGTGTCTCAGCCTGTTCATTGCACTCCATAGATGCTACCTAATCTGCTGAGTTCCTTTAGCATTGTGTGTGTGTGTTGTAGGAAGTGTCCAAAGCTGGTACCTTCAACCTTCTTTGGAAACAGTTGGATGTTAAGCCATTGGGATGCCAGCTGGTGCTGTAGTGGCATCAGCACTGGACTTCAGGGGTTCGAATCCAACCAGCTCCTTGCACGCTCCATCCATGATGAGTCAAGCATCGAGCTAGCAACTTGTCCTCATAAAAAACAGAAAAGATGCTAAAGAAATGTGAAGGTTGCCGCCTGATGTGCAGCAAAGCGTGGAGAG
This sequence comes from Mobula hypostoma, assembly GCF_963921235.1. Lineage (NCBI taxonomy): Eukaryota > Metazoa > Chordata > Chondrichthyes > Myliobatiformes > Myliobatidae > Mobula > Mobula hypostoma. The sequence continues at coordinate 130,351,136 of NC_086098.1, forward strand.
GAACAACATTAATCATTGATAGGCCAGCAAGTTGCTGGCAAGGGTGAGGTAAGGGATTGGAGGGGAGTGAGTTAGGAAGGTGGAGGGGGATGAGGAGGTGAGCTGATCCTGAGCTCACCCAGCATAGCCACATGGCCCAGTTACTAAAGAATTGAAGGTCCGTCCTGGACCAGGTGCATCATGTAGCAGCATTGCTGAAAGAACCAGAGAGTTCAGCTGAAGGTACGCTTCAACAGCTTGGCAGAATCAGAAAGGGTACTTATTAGTGAGTGAATAATAACAGCTTTGTATTCAGAACAAGTTAACTCTTTACCTACCTCTCCTTTTTAAAGGATCTCCAAAACGGTTAATCTTTCTCCCCAACATTGAGTGCAAGAGTCAGGAAGTTATGTTGCAGTTTTATAATACTCTGGTTAGGCCACGTCTGGATTCTTGCATTCAGTTTTAGACAATCCATTATAGAAAGCACGTGGAAACTTTGGAAAGGGTACAGAGGAAGTTTACCCAGATACTGCCTGGATTAGAGGACAGGTACTATAAGGAGAGTTTGAACAAACTTGGGTTGTTTCCATTTGGAGCAGTGGAAGCAGAGGGGAAACCTGATAGGGTTTTATAAGATTCCAAGAGTCAAAAATGTGGTAGGCATTGCTCTTTTTCCCAGGGTCAAAATGTCTAATATTTGGGGGTGGGGGGTGTCACTCATTTAAAGTGAAAGGGGTTAAGTTCAAGTTTTTACACTGAGAGAGGTGAGTGACTGGAATGTGCCTGCCAGTAGTGGCGGTGGAGACAGATACGAGAGAGGTATTTAACAGGCAGGTGAATATGCAGAGAATGGAAGGGACTAAGTTTCATCAGTTTAATTACTTTATCTAAACAGGAAAAAAGAATATTGATGTGATTACAATGGAGCGGGTGTAGAGGAAATTCACCAGGATGTTGCTTGGACTGGAGACTTTAGTTATCAGGAGAGATTTGTTAAGCAGCGCTTATCTTCTCCAGATGGAAGGAGGATGACATAATGAGGGATGTCGATCAGGAGGAGAGTCAAAATGTTGTTCCCATGGTGTGGGTATCAAAAACAAGAGGAAGAGAGTCACAGAGTTATGAAGCATGAGAAGAGGCTCTTCATCACAACTCATCCATGCCGACCAAGATGTGTATTCCAGCTATTCCCATTTGCCTGTGTTTGGCTCAATCCATCTAGTATTTTCCAATCCATACATCTGTACATTTGTGCTTGTGGGGTCCAGGCTCCAACCTTAACCAGGAAACTTTCCATAACTTGATCCTTCGATCTCAGGACTGAGGATGATGTATTTCCTCTCAGTTCCCTGGCTGATGAAGCCATTATGGGATCTGAAGATTCTTCGACAGGTAGAGTGAGAAGTGACTGATTTGACTGATAGGTGACACATCTCTTCCACCCCTTACACCGGGGCTTGTGGGCTCCACTCGCATGGATATGAGATTCTGATTGCCGTTAAAAATGCTTCTCCTCCACCTTGACCAGTCATGGGTCAATGATTCCCAACAGTCAGTGAGGATGAATCCTGTATTTAAGAAAGCTTTGAGTACATTACTGAATCTTTCTTTCTGTCTGCCTGGAAATTTTGTTCCATGATACAAAGTTTGCTTAGTATAGGGTAGTGAAAAGAATTAGTTTCAGCTAAAAATATCAAAGGTCCATTTCCCTCTACAGATAGTTCCTGGCTCAGTGAGTTCCTCCAGTTTATTAATTTTTGCTTCAGATTCCAGTATCTGCAGTCTTTTGTATCTCTGAACATGGTTCCCGTTTCAGGATTCTGGCACAGGGCATACAAATGACTCATCCTCCACTGTGTAACATAGGTTGTCGAAAACTGACGATGTGAGACGACACCTGACATTAGTTAATTCATCCTTCCAGAAAATGAAGGACTTTACAGAGTAATCAAGTATTATTATTGTCCAACTAGATTAAACACTGGGTGCAGAAGGTCTCATCTGATGCCCCTTCCTGCTCCTCGTCTCTCAACTTTTAATTTGCATCCTCTGTATCTTTTTGCATTTGACCAAATGGAACAGTCTACCTGGATTAACTTTATTGGTTTGTTTTCAATCTTTTCTAGCAGGGCAGTCTTTTGACATTCTGTTTTGCTCTTCTTTGACACAATGCCACAAATTTTTTAATGTCTGCTAAGGGATAGGCGTGGCCTTGGTGTACCACAATGGGGAAAATTTTGGACAATGGTACAGCAAGTGTAACTGCTGTCTCATAGTTCCAGTGACCCATGTTCAATTCTAACCTCCAGTGATGGCTGTGTGGAGTATGTGAGTCCACATTTTTTTTTTCTCTCCTCAGTACTCTGGGTTCATTGAACGTAGAACAGTACAGCACAGAAACAGCCCCTTCAGCCCATGATGCCAAGCTAACAAATCCCATCTGCCAGCACGTGATCCATATTGCTTCATTCCCTGGTGAATCATGCAACTGTCAAATGCTCTTAAGCATTGCTAAGGTACCTGCTTCCAGCATCTCCCCCATCAGCACATTCCAGACACTTTTCACTCTCTGTCTAAATAAAACCACTTTGCAAGCCTCCTTTGAATATTCCCCCCTCCCATCTTCCAGTTATACCCTCTGGTATTTGACATTTCCAGCGTGAGAAGAAGACTCTGACCATCTGTCCGATCTGTGGCCTATTATGATTTCATATATTTCTGTCGTATTGCCTCTCAGCCTCCAATGCTCCAGAGAAAAAAAAACAATCCAAAGATGCCCATCTTCTCGCTACAGCGAATACTGTCTAATCCAGGCAACATGCTATAGCATTTTCTTCATCCTCTCCAAATCCACAATATCCATATTATAGTGTGGCAACCGGAAATGTATACAATACTCCAGGTGAGACATAACCAAAACCTAACAACACTGCAACATGATTTCCAGGCTTTTATACACAATTCCCCAACAAATAAAGATAAGCATATATATGCCTTTTTTACTTCTCAATGCACTTGTTTTGCCACATTCTCTATATCAATGCTTCTGAGGGTTATGCCATTTACCATGTACTTTCTTCTTTCATCTGACCTCCCAAATACAATACCTCACTCTTAACTAACTGATCAATATCCTACTTTATCCTTTGACAACATCCCTTGCTATCCACAACTCCAACAATTATGTATCATCTGCAAACTTAGTAATCAGACCACCTTAAGCTTTCATCTAAATCACTAATTAAAGCCCTCCCTCCTTCTCAAGCTCCTTAGCCACACATTTAACTGTACTATGTTGCTATTTGTGTAGCTGGCACATTGCACAGGGTGTAATCATGAGATTGCAACTCCAAAGGTCTTGTGTGTTTTTTTTAAAGTTTTTACCTAGCTCCCTGAATTTTCTTTGCAAGATGTGAGTTAATGGGTTAACCATCTACTGTAAAGTACCTGCAAAGTGCAGATGAGGGGTGAAAGAAGAGGGAATTTAGAAAGCATGCAAGATAGAATAGGATTGAGGGGAATTGCATTGATGGAATTCCTCTGGGAGCTAACATAGACTTAAAGGGCTAAATGGCCTTCTTCCAAGTCATATGAGAATATATAAATACCTCAACCAAGATGCATCAGTTTCAACAGTACAGCACTCCCTCAGAACAAGCCCAGGACACAGGGTCAAGACTGTTAAAAGTCTGGCAAAAGGACTAACTTGCAGACTGTATCCTAACATTCATAATTTTATTTCATTTATTTTATTGCTTTCATCTCAATTTGTAGACATTGTAACCTGCAGTTTCTTCAGTCAGCCGTTACCTCTAATTTCACTAAATGTCATATTTTGAAGTGAAAGCAAAAAACCTGCTGATGCTGGAAATCTAAAATGAAAGTTCACAAAGCTACGTTTTTAACTTCATCTTTCTAACATGCTCCTACTAGTAAGCTGTCTTGGAGGGAGTTCATTGAGCTTGGGAGTGGAGTGTGCAACCTGGAGGTCCGGAAGCCTGAAGCCTATGATTGACTCCAATGCTTCTCTCCAGTTGAGACATCGAGTAAGGTTGAAGTTGATGAGGACGAGAGCGGAGGATGAGCGGCCATTCAGTGCCATCTGCCCGTGTTTGAATGGTCTTTGGCTCTCTCTCGCTAGCTGCTGTTGGAGGACAGTTCAGGAGCCTTGGGTTCCACGCTTCAAGAATTGATCAGCAAGGCCATGGACTCGTTTTGGGGGACTTTGAGGTTCATGGTGCATGTATGGCTAGATTCTGGTTACTTTTCTGTGCTGCTTTTGAGCAGTTAGATCAGTATGGAATGGGGCGTTTTATCAAAGAATAGGTCTGCGTTCAGCCTACAGTGGGTTAACAACATGGTGTTGAACTGAACTAAAATGAGTACTGTGAGACTCTCGGTTTGATGTTTGCTTTTCTATGTGTTGTTCACTTGCTTTTTGCTACTTGCACAATTTGTTCCTTCTTTCGCGCATTGGGTGTTAGGTGTTTTCTTGAATGGGTTCCATGGTGTTTCTTCATTTCATGGGTGCCTGTGGGAAGACAAATCTCAGAGTTGTATTTTGTATACATACTTTCATAATACATGTACTTTGAGTCTTTGAACCTTTGAAAACAGAAAGTGCAGTGGAAACTTAAATAGGACAGTAAGAGTCTGTGGGAAGAAAAATAGATTTAATATTTCACACTGAAGACCCTTCATTGGAACTGTTAAGTTTTAGCAGAGAGATAAAGGAGTGAAACTAGGCTACTGCAAAGTGTCTGTAGTGTGGGGAGAAGAGGGGAGAACTGGGACGGAGCTGATGGGAATGTGAGGGAATGGAACCGATGGGAATGCACCAAGACCCAACACAGACTCAGTGGGCGGAAAGGTCTCCTTCTATGTCATAAAGATATCAGTGGACCATTGTGTCCTGAAGCAATGTTGCCAGCATCTGAACTGTTCTAGAAGACCTTTACATTATGGCAGTGAGCAGGACTCGTGGTGAGTCATGACATGCTGTACAACAATACCATCGTAGACTATTGCAACCTGCTGTGAGCAAGAAGTTTAAGCATAGAAAGAAAAACTAGTAGAAGGCTACAACCTGGAGAGTCCTTATAGGCTGTATGTGAACAACCAACTGGGTATCAGCAACATCAACCCTAATACTCTATTCACCATTGTGGTCCCACAATCTTTACTCTGGCTCTATCATCACGCAGAGACCATATAATATAAAAATACAAAATACTTCAGATTAAATTTAAAATAAAATCATTCAAGCAAAAAGTAAAAGCTAATGTAAGTTTCAGCTCATCCGAGTCACCAAGTAATACAAGCCTATCTATGCCTCTCATGATTTTATACACATAAGGTCTTTCCTCTGCCTCCTACACTACAATAAATAAAGACCTAGGCTGCACAGTCTCACCGTATAACTCAGTCCAAGCAACAGAGCACCATTCTCACAAAGCAACATACACAAAATGCAGGAGGAACTCAGCAGGTCAGACAGTGTCTATGGAAATGAATAAGTAGTCGGTGTTTCAGGCCAAGGATCTTCCTCAGGTCTGAAAAGGAAGGGGAAGATGCCAGATTAAGAACGTGGGGGGAGGGTAAGGAGACCAGCTAGAAGGTGATTGGTGAAGCCAGGTGGTTAGGAAGGAAGGTCAAGGGCTAGGAAGGAAGGAATAGGAGAGGAGAGTAGACCATAAAAGAAAGGGAAGAGAGAGGGAACCCAGGGGGAAGTGATAGGCAGGTGAGAATAGGTAAGGGGCCAGGGTGAGGAATAGAAGAAGAGCGAGGCGGAGGGAAAAATATTACCGCAAGGAGCCGTAATATTCATGCCATCAGGTTGGAGGCTACTCAGACAAAATATGAGGTGTTGATCCTCCACCCTAAGGATGGCCTCATCATTGCACAAGAGGAGGCCATGGGCTGACTGGTTGGAACAGGAATTGGAATCGGAATTAAAATGTTTGACCACCGCGAATTTCCACTTTTGGCAGAGAGAGCGGAGGTGCCCCCTAATTTACAACGAGTCTCCCCAATGCAGATGAAGCTGTATTGGGAGCACCAGACACAATAGATGACCCCAGCAGATGCATAGGTGCATTCTCACAAATCTTTGCACTCTTTCCAGCTTAATGACATCTCTCCTGTAACAGGATAACCAAAACTACAAAAAATACTCCAGGTGTGGCCAAGCCTGTGTCTTGTACCACTACAACATAATGTCTTAACTCCTACTGTGTACTTAATACCCTTACCTATCAGAATTAGATTCAACTTTATTGTCACTGACATATGTCATCAACGTTGTTGTTTTGTGGCAGTGGAACAGTGCAAGATAGAAAATGTACCATAAATCACAATCAATCAATCAATCAATAAATAAATAAATAAATAAATAGTGCAAAAGCAGAGTACTGAGGTGGTATCCATGGGTTCATGAACCATTCCAAAAATCTGATGGCGGAGGGGAAGAAGCTGTTCTTAAAATGCTGAGTGTGCATGTTTAGGCTCCTGTACCTCATCCCCAGGGGTAGAAGGCAAAAGAGGTCATGTCCCAGATGGTGAGGGTCATTAATGATGGATGGTTCTTCCTGAGGCACTGCCTTTTGAAGATGTCCTAAATACTGGGGAGGCTTGTGCCCATGGTGGAGCTAGCTAGGTCTACAACCTTCTGCAGCTTCATTCACTCCTATGAATTGGATCCTTGCTACCAAGCAGTAATGCAACCAGTCAAGAGTGATCTGCATGGTATATCTGTAGAAACTTAATAGAATCTTCGGTGACATACCAGATCTCATCAAACTCTTGTTGAAGTATAGTCACTGGTGTGCCTTCTTCATGATTGCATCAGAATTTTCCTCTCAGATGTTGTACCCAGGAACTTGAATCAGCTCACTGTTTCCACTGCTGATCTCCTGCTGAGGTCTGGTGTGTGTTCTTCCGACTTCCCCTTCCTGGAATCCACAGTAAATTCCTTGGTCTTGCTGACATTGAGTGCAAGGTTATTCAGACACCATTCAACCAGCCAATCTATGTATCTCAATCTTGTACGCCTCCCTGTTGCCATATGAGTTTCTGCCAACAACTGCGGTGTTATCGGTGAACTCACAAATGCTATTTGAGCTTTGCCTAGCCACACAATCATGAGTGTAAATACAGTAGAGCAGTAGGCTAAGCACGCATCCTTGAGGTGTGCCTGTGCTAATTGTCAGTGAGGAGATGTTCTTACTGATCTGCACTGACTATGGTCTCCCAATGTGGAGGTCAGGGATACAGTTGAAGGCCTGTATGCAAAATACCTTCTCCACCACCATTTCTAATCTGTGACACTACTTTTAGAGAATATGTCAAAGTTAAAGTTGTATTTACAGTTGCATTTACAAAGCATTCACAACCCAGCCCCCCTCACAAGTTTTCATGTTTTATTGTTTTACAACATTGAATTACAGTAGATTTAATTTGCTTTTTTGACACTGATCAACAGTAAAAGGCTCTTTTGTGTCAAAGTGAAAACAGATCTCTGCAAAGTGATCTAAATTAATTACAAATATAAAACACAAAATAATTGATTGCATAAGTATTTAGTGGATTCATCCTTGGCAGCAATTACAGCCTTGAGTTTGTGTAGATAGGTCTCTAACAGCTTTGCACATCTGGACATTGCAATTTTTCCCCATAGTTCTTTGCAAAACTGATCAAGCTTTGTCAGACTGCATGGGGATCATGAGAGAACAGCATTTTTCAAGTCCAGCCACAGATTCTCAATTCTCAATTGGATTCAGGTCTGGTGTTTGACTTGGCCACTCCAGGATATTAACTGTGTTGTTTTTAAGCCATTCCTGTGTAGCTTTGGCTTTTTGCTTTGGGTCATTGTCTTGCTGGTAAACAAATTTTTTCCCTAGTCTCAGTTCCCTTGCAGAGTGCATCAGGTTTCCTCCAGGACTTCCACGTATTTTGCTGCATTCATTTTACCCTCTACCTTCACGAGCTTCCAGGGCCTGCTGCAGAGACGCATCCCCACAGCATGATGCAGCCACTACCATGCTTCATGGTAGAGATGATGTGTTTTTGATAATGTGTGGTGTTTGGCTTATGCCATACATAACATTCAGAATGATGGCCAAGAAGCTCAATTTTAGTTTCATCAGACCATTGAACCTTCTTTCAGCTGACTTCAGAGTCTCCCACATGCCTTCTGGCAAACTGTAGCTGAGATTTCATGTAAATTTTTTCAACAATGGCTTTCTCTTTGCCACTCTCCCATAAAGCTGCAACTGGTGAAGCACCCGGGCAACAGCTGTTGTATGCGCTGTCTCTCCCATCTCAGCCACTGAAGCTTGTAACTCCTCCAGAGTTGTCACAGGTCAGTTTGTGGCCTCTCTCAGTAGTCACCCTTTTGCACAGTCGCTCAGTTTTTGAGGACGGCCTGCACTAGGCAGATCTACAGCTTAGTAGATCATATACTTTCCATTTCTATGTGATTGACTTAACTGTACTCCAAGGGATATTCAGTGACTTGCAATTTTTTTGGATCCTTCTCCTGACTTGTGCTTTTCAATAATCCTTTTGCCAGTGGCTTGGTGTGTTCTTTTTTGTCAGGAAAACTGACTCACCGGCAGTTGGTCCACCCAAACACTGGTGTATTTTTAGTACAATCAATTGAAACACCTTGACTGCACACAGGTCTCCAAAAACAGATCTCCATTTAACTAATTATGTGACTTCTAAAACCAATTGGTTGCACCTAGAAAACCTACAGCACAATACTGGCCCTTCAACCCACAAAGCTGTCACAAACATGTACTTTCCTGAGAAATTACCTAGGGTTGCCCATAGCCCTCTATTTTTCTAAGCTCCATGTACCTATCCAGGAGCCTCTTAAAAGACCCTATTGTATCCACCTCCACCACTGTCGGCGACAGCCAGTTCTACGCATTTACCACTCCCTGCATAAAAAACTTACCCCTGACATCTCCTCTGTACCTACTTCCAAGCACCTTAAAACTGTGCCCTCTCGTGCTAGCCATTTCAGCCCTGGGAAAAAGCCTCTGATTATCCACACAATCAATGCCTCTCATCATCTTGTACACCTCTATCAGGTCACCTGTCATCCTCCGTCACTCCAAGGAGAAAAGGCCGAGTTCACTCAACCTATTCTCATCTAGGCAACATCCTTGTAACTCTCCTCTGCACCCTTTCTATGGTTTCCACATCCTTCCTGTAGTGAGGCGACCAGAACTGAGCACAGTACTCCAAGTGGGGTCTGGCCAGGGTCCTATCTAGCTGCAACATTACTTCTTGGGACTTAAACTCAATTCCACGATTGATCAAGGCCAATGCACTGTATGCATTCTTAGCCACAGAGTCAACCTGAGCAGCAGCTTTGAGTGTCCTATGGACTCGGACCCCAAGATCCCTCTGCCAAGAGTCTTACCGTTAATATACCATCATATACCATCATATCTGACCTACCAAAATGAACCACCTCACACTTATCTGGGTTGAACTCCAACTGCCACTTCTCAGCCCAGTTTTGCATCCTATCAATGTCCTACTGTAATCTCTGACAGCCCTCCACACTATCCACAACACTTCCAACCTTTGTGTCATCAACAAATTTACTAACCCATCCCTCCACTTCCTCATCCAGGTCATTTATAAAGATCACAAAGAGTAAGGGTCCCAGAACAGATCTCTAAGGCACACCACTGGTCACTGACTTCCATGCAGAATATGACCCGTCTACAGCCACACTTTGCCTTCTGTGGGCAAGCCAGTTCTGGATCCACAAAGCAATGTCCCCTTCGATCTCATGCCTCCTTACTTTCTCAATAAGCCTTGCATAGGGTACCTTGTCAAATGCCTTGCCGAAATCCATATACACTACATCTACTGCTTTACCTTCATCAATGTGTTTAGTCACATCCTCAAAAAAATTAATCAGGCTCGTAAAGCATGACCTGCCTTTGACAGAGCCATGCTGACCATTCCTAATCATATTATGCCTCTCCAAATGTTCATAGATCCTGCCTCTCAGGATCTTCTCCATCAACTTACCAACCACTGAAGTAAGACTCACTGGTCTATAATTTCCTGGGCTATCTCTACTCCCTTTCTTGATAAGGGAACAACATCTGCAACACTCCAATCCTCTGGAACCTCTCCTGTCCCCATTGATGATGCAAAGATCACTGACAGAGGCTCAGCAATCTCCTCACCTCACCTCCCACTGTCGCCTGGGGTACATCTTGTCTGGTCCCGGTGACTTATCCAACTTGATGCTTTCCAAAAGCCCCAGCACATCCTCTTCCTTAATATCTACATGCTCAAGCTTTTCAGTCCACTGTAAGTCATCCCTACAATCGCCAAGATACTTTTCCGTAGTGAACACTGAAGCAAAGTATTCAATAAGCACCTCTGCTATCTCCTCTGGTTCCATACACACTTTTCCACTATGACACTTGATTGGTCCTATTCTCTCATGTCTTACCCTCTTGCTCTTCACATACTTGTAGAATGTCTTGGGGTTTTCCTTAATCCTGTCTGCCAAGCCTTCTCATGGCCCCTTCTCGCTCTCCTAATTTCATTCTAAAGCTCCTTCCTGCTAGCCTTATAACCTTCTAGATCTCTATTATTACCTAGTTTTCTGAACCTTTCACAAGCTTTTCTTTTCTTCTTGACTAGATTTACAACAGCCTTTGTACACCATGGTTTCTGTACCCTACCATCCTTTCCCTGTCTCATTGGAACTGACCTATGCAAAATTCCATGCAAATAACCCCTGAACATTTGCCACATTTCTTCCATATGTTTCCCTGAGAACATCTGTTTCCAAGTTATGCTTCCAAGTTCCTGCCTGATAGCCTCATATTTCCCCTTATTCTAATTAAGCGCTTTCCTAACTTGTCTGTTCCTATCCCTCTCCAATGCTATGGTAAAGGAGATAGAATTGTGATTACTATCTCCAAAATGCTCTCCCACTGAGAGATCTGACACCTGACCAGGTTCATTTCCCAATACCAGATCAAGTACAGCCTCTCCTCTTGTAGGCTTATCTACATATTGTGTCAAGAAACCTTCTTGAACACACCTAACAAACTCCACCCCATCTAAACCCTTCGTTCTAGGGCAGGGATGGCTAATTTAAGGCACATGTGCCAAAAGTGGCGCATTGCACCCCAGTGATAATAATAAAAAAGTAAGCACAGAAAACCAATTTGTAGAAAAAATAATCTATAACAGGAATTCAGGTAGCTTAGAGCTAGAAATGGGTTTTATTGAGAATAAATCTAAAACTTAGCAATTATTTTTAGTGATTTTATTATTTCATGCACAGCTTTTGGCAAATGTTATCTTCTTTCACATTAATCTGTTTTCAATTTTTAAAACAATGTTCAATGAGTCAATTTTTAAAACAATGTTCAATGAGTCAAACAAGGAAAGAAGGACTTTTGTTCTGCAGTCGTTCCATAACTGTTCAATACACGTTTGATATTTGTTTGATCCTGAGGCCCAGGCGTTTGCACCAGCAGTGCGTCGCAGGTTTTTGCCAGTCAGTTTACAATTGACACTCATGCGCTATGGAGTTGTGCTTTGTTCGTCCTTTGTGAACATTTTTAATTTTGTTCTTTTTTGAAAATTAAGCCTTGTTTTCACATTCAGTTACCCATCACAGTGCAAAAGAAAATGAGCAAAAGAAAAGCAGAAAATGATAGTAAGCATGAATTCAGTGGGAAAATGAGTTCTTATTTATAGCAGGTCCGTCAGGAAAAGCGTTGTGCATTGTTTGTGAAAACATCTTCTCACATAATAGAAGACATGATCTTAATAGACACTATAAAACACAACATAAGACTGAAATAGAAGGAAAACTGAAGCTAGTGGTTGGGTCTGAGTTACAGAAAGGATATGTGATTAAGTAAAAGGAAGAAATCAAAAGAAGACAAAATATATTTGTTAAAAGTCTCGTTAAGGTAGGTAATGTTTATCTTGTTTTTATATTAAATCAATATATCATGTAAAAATGCTAAATATGTCTATATTATCATCTTTTTTCAAGAATTGAACGGGGGTACAAGAGTTGTATGGCGCATCTGAACTCATGCATGAAAAAATGACGCATAGAATGTAAAAGGTTGGCCACCCCTGCTCTAGGCAGATGCCAATCGATACCTGGGAAATCAAAATCTTCCACCACAACAACCCTATTATTATTACACCTTTCCAGAATCTGTCTCCCTATCTGCTCCTCAATGACCCTGTTACAATTGGGTGGTCAATGAAAAACACCCAGTCGAGTTATTGACCCCTTCCTGTTTCTAACTTCCACCCACAGAGACTCTGTAGACAATCCTCCATAACCTTCCCCTTTTCTGCAGCCGTGACACCATCTCTGATCAGCAATGCCACGCCCTCACCTCTGACCTTCACTAATCCGGCACCATTGGGACCTGAGGAGTGCCGGATTAGTGAAAATGCCGAATTACAGAAGGATCACATTAAGCATAATCAGTGCCAGATTATCGAACGAACCGGATTACAGGTAGTCAGATTAGTAAAGGTCGACCTGTATAAGCAGTTTTCGTAAGAAAAAAAATAAATTTACACACAAATTTTACAGGGAAGAATATAATTGGAACATTAAAAAGTCATGGTGTTACAAAACTCTAGTGAATTAGGGTTGTGTTGGTTGGTTCACAAAACAAATGATTGAAGTGAAGTAGCTGTTCTTGCACCTGATGGCATGTGACTTCAGGCTTCCATCGGTCCTGCCTGACGGCAGCTGGAAGATGATAGCGTGACCTGAATGGTGGATGTTGCCTTCTTGAGGCAGGGCCTCAAGAGGGAGTACTTGTACTCCTAGGTTCCACTGTTCAATAGCACTCTTCAGGGCCCTACCGTTCACCATGAAATCTGAAAATTCAGCACCTTACTCGTATCTGAATCAAGTTGCTATTTGCCATTCCTCAGCCCACTTACTTAGCCAATCAAGACCCTCTTCATTTCTGATCGTCAATTACACCATCTATTTTTGTGTCATCTGTATTCTGTGTCTGCCTTCTGTGTGGCTTTAGCTGTTCCTGAGCTCCCACAATACACTATTACTGTGGCTACATTACAAATAGGGGAACGCTGGTGCCTAACAGTGGAGGAATGCAGTCGGATGCTTTGAAGAGCTGTGTAAAGAGAAGTTTTGGCTTCAATTGGCATGGGCAGCACTTCTGGGCCTTGATTGAGCAGCAAGGACACTGGTAGATTGACAGGGACTGCAGCAAGAATTTTATCACTCTCAGTATACCAACCAGTTTATGCTCCACAGAGTGAAGGGGATATCTTCCAGCACAGTGATGTCCCCTGCACTGGGGGCACAATTTTAAGTCAGCTGAAGAAAAAGCTTGATGCTGCTCTCAAAAATCACCACAGGATTACTTTCCCATCCTCTCAGTGAGTATTGATTACCACAATCTATCACTACAGGGCCTCCCATCTGGAGTATACAAGTAAACCTCACCCCTTAAGTGAGTGAGTGTATTTCTACCAGTGAAATACACTCAGTGGCCACTTTGTTAGGTGTAATGTAATTATCTATTCAACCAACCAATTGGCAGCAGCCCAATGCATAAAAGCATACAGAGATGGTCAGGAGGTTCAGTTGTTGGTCAGGCCAAATATCTGAATGGGGAAGAAATGTGATTTAAGTGTCTTTAACTGTGGAATGATTGTTGGTGCCAGACGGTGTGGTTTGAGAACCTCAGAACTTGCTGATCTCCTGGGATATTCACAAACAACAGTCCCTAGAGTTTACAGAGAATGGTGCAAAACACAACAAAAAAATCCAGTGAGTGGCAGTTATGTGGGTGTAAACACCTTGTTAATGCGAGAAGTCAGAGGAGAATGGTCAGATTGGTTCAAGCTGACTGGAAGACTACAGTATCTCAAACAATCACGCATTGCAACAGGGTGCAGAGAAGAGCATCCCTGAATGCACAACACATCGAACCTTGAAGTGGAAGGGCTACAGCAGCAGAAGACCTCAAATATACATTCAGTGGCCACTTTATTAGGTGCAGGAAGTAACTAATAAAGTGACCTCTGAGGGTAAGTGTGGAGGGGTCAGAAGTTCAAGATTTAGAGTTGAAAAGGTCTCAATAGTTCTTTTCCACCAGGATTGGATACAATTGGCTGCATGGCCTCATTCTGCAGCTGATTCTGCACCCTGACTGCATCTCAGAATATTCTGAGTCTTTGGAACTCTCTTCCCCTAAGGGCAGTGGAACCAGAGTCTTTGAAAATTTAGACTGTTGGAGTTAGATTGCTGTTAAATGTGCAGAGAAGGGTGACTAGAGATAGGAAGGAATGCTATGTTGAAGTCAGTCTTGATCCTATTAAGTGGTGGGGCAGGTTTGAGGGAACGAGTGGCCTTCTGCTCCTACCTTAGAGACACAGAGCATGAAAATGGGCTCTTCAGTCCATTGAGTCCACAAGAACTATCAGTTACCCATTTACACTCATTGGTTCTGTGCCGTGCCAAATGACGTGGGTGATCATGGTCTATTTGACCTTGATTGTTCTTGGCAAGTTTTTCTACAGAAGTGGTTTGCCATTGCTGCCTTCTGAGCAGTGTCTTTACAAGATGGGCAACCCCAGCCGTTATCAATACTCTTCAGAGATTGGTGTCAGTGGCGTCAGGACCTGTGAGATGCACCAGCTGCTCATATGACCATCCACCATCAGCTCCCGTGGCTTCAAGTGACCCTGATTGGAGGGGCTAAGCAGGTGCTACACTTTACCCAAGGGTGACCTGCAGGCTGGCAGAGGGGAGGAATTCCTTACACCTCCTTTGTAAGGACATATCTTCATCCCATCACCCATTTACAACTAATGCTGCACTAATCCCATTATTTGTTCTCACCACTTCGCCGTGAACCCTCCAGAATCTACCACTCATTCACACACTAAGGCAATTTACAATGGTCAAATAACTTACTGACCTACCATTTGTATACTTAACAGATCAATGGTGAGGGGAGTGTTTGATACCTAATTTAGTTCCCCTCACTACCACCCCAACTATTTGAGTTTCATTATTCATACGGTATCAACACAGAAATAAGCCCTTAGGTCCAACTTGTCCATGCCAACCAAAACACCCATCTAAGTTAGTCCATTTGCCTGTGTTTGACTCTATTCCTCTAAACTTTTCCTATCGATGTACCTAAAATGTTTCCTTTAGAAACTACTTTTGTACCCTAGGCTACTGTGGGAGGCGAGGGAGGAGATTGCTGAGCCTTTGGCAATAATCTTTGCATCGAGGATTGGAGGGTTGCAGATGTTGTTCCATTATTCAAGAAAGAGAGAAGCGATAGCCCAGGAAATTATAGACCAGTGAGTCTTACCAGTGAGTGGTTGGTAAGTTGATGGAGAAGATCCTGAGAGGCAGGATTTATGAACATTTGGAGAGGCATAATATGATTACGAGTAGTCAGCATGGTTTTGTCAAAGGCAGGTCGTGCTTTACGAGCCTGATTGAATTTTTTGAGGATGTGACTAAACACTTTGATGCTGGTAGAGTAGTAGATGTAGTGTATATGGATTTCAGCAAGGCATTTGACAAGGTACCCCTTGCAAGGCCTATTGAGAAAGTAAGGAGGCATGGGATCCAAAGGGAAATTTCTTTGTGGATCCAGAACTGGCTTGCCCACAGAAGGCAAAGTGTGGTTGTAGACGGGTCATATTCTGCATGGAGGTCGGTGACCAGTGATATGCCTCAGGGATCTGTTCTGGGACCCCTACTCTTCGTGATTTTTATAAATGACCTGGATGAGGAAGTGGAGGGATGGGTTAGTAAATTTGCTGATGGCACAAAGGTTGGGTGTGTTGTGGATAGTGTGGAGGGCTGTCAGAGGTTACAGCGGGATATTGATAGGGTGCAAAAATGGGCTGAGAAGTGGCAGATAGAGTTCAACCCAGAAAAGTGTGAGGTGGTTCATTTTGGTAGGTCAAATATGATGACAGAATATAGTATTACTGGTAAGATTCTTGTCAGTGTGGAGGATCAGAGGGATCTTGGGGTCCGAGTCCACAGGACACTCAAGGCTGCTGCGCAGGTTGACTCTGTGGTTAAGAAAGCATATAGTGCATTGGCCTTCATCAATCGTGGGATTGTGCTTAGGAGCCGAGAGGTAATGTTGCACCTATATAGGACCCCGGTCAGACCCCACTTGGAGTACCGTGCTCAGTTCTGGTCACCTCACTATAGGAAGGATGTGGAAACCATAGAAAGAGTGCAGAGGAGATTTTCAAGGATGTTTCTTGGATGAGAATAGGTTGAGTCAACTCAGCCTTTTTTCCTTGGAGTGACGGAGGATGAGAGGTGAGCTGATAGAGGTGTATAAGATGATGAGAGGCATTGATCATGTGGATAGTCAGAGGTTTTTTTTCCCAGGGCAGAAATGGTTAGCACGAGAGGACACAGTTTTAAGGTGCTTGGAAGTAGGTACAGAGGAGATGTCAGGGGTAAGTTTTTCATGCAGAGAGTGGTGAGAGTGTGGAATGGGCTGCCGGCGACAGTGGTGGAGGCGGATATAATAAGGTCTTTTAAGAGACTCCTGGACAGGTATATGGAGCTCAGAACAATAGAGTGCTATGGGTAACTCTGGGTAGTTTCTCAGGTAAGGAAATGTTCGGCACAGCTTTGTGGGTTGAAGGGCCTGTATTGTGCTGTAGGTTTTCTACGTTTCTATGTTTTGCCTCATTATCTTCCAGCAGCGCACAATCACTACTGATCCTGTACATGGATGTGAAGCAGCCCCACTGAGAAGCCTTGCTGAGACATCTTGGACACCTGACTGTCCTTCAGAAGTTCCTGCTGTCATGATCCTTGATCTCCCAAAATGAAGCTCATCCTGGTGATGCAGAGAACATCCGAAATATGTGCAGAACCGTGAGCATGAGCAGATTCTAAGCACAGTTTATTTGCAGTGTGCATCAACAACACAATGCCCATATGGTCAGGGCACCACTTGGCAGGGAACATATGTATCAGGCAGATGGCTGTGTGGTGCAGATAAACTCTTTGAACAATCTCGTCTACCTATCTAAGTGATCCAAGGACTTTTATCTGGGCCGAAATATGTTTATTTAAGGCAGTGTTTTATACATAAACAAAATCAAAGGATTATAGTAATCCCTAAGACTTATGAGTTGCAACTACATTTTGTACTTCTGCTACTGTTGCAGTCGGATGAGAATCTATTCATTTCCAAAGAGCTAATACCAAAATTTTAAAAAAGGAATCTATCCACGAAGGTAAAAGTCATGTTGAGGTTCTGAATGTGTACTTTGCATTAGACTTCACCCAGGAAGATGGTGTTGGAGTCTCAGCACAGGGAGATTTAATCAAGATGCTAATCATAATCAGGCTAAATTTAAGAATGGGGAGGTTTTTGAAAGGACAGATGTACTTCAGTCATAGAGTCATAGAAAGCTAGTATACTGAAACAGACCCTTCATGTTGACCAGGAAGCATCCTTTTTCGCTCTAATCCTCCCATAAACAATTTTAAATTGGTAAATTGGTTTATGATTGTTACATGTTGTTCTGACTCTGGTCTTTTCCAGGGTTGGCCAGCAGGAGCAGACATAGTTCTCCAGGGGTCTTTTTCAGAACTGATTGAACTCTCTCATTATTGATCATTGATTGTGTTGGTCCGAGTTGGACTGGTTGCCTGTTTTTGCCCATTTTGGCTAAAAGAAGGTAAAACTTGCTTCTGGAATTGAGTTCACTCACAATCCTCAATGGTACTGTCGTAGAGTGTGAGACTTTCAACCCAGTGACCTGAGTTTGATTCTTTCTCTTGCACATGTACCGAGGTACAGTGAAAACTTTGTTTGCGCGCCACCTATACAGATCATTTCACCACATCGGTATATTAAGGTAATACAAGTGAAAACGTAACAGGATGCAGAATAAAGCGAAACTGCAGTGTAGGTAGACAACAAGGTGCAAGGCCACGATGAAGTAGGTTGTGTGGTCAGGAATCCACTTTATCTCCCTGTGTTCCCATTAACTCTCTCCAGATTCTATCACTCACTTCTATGTTAGAGAAAAATTACAATGGTCAGTTGATGTACCAACCCTGCATCTTTGGGATGTAGGAGGGAACTGAAGCACCTAGAGATAATCTATGTGGTCATAAGGAGTACAGGCAACCTCCACACAGACAAGATCAGAGAAGGATTGAAACTAGGGGTATGAGGCAGCAACTGTGCCATCCAAAGTGGTTAAGACAACAGATAGAGTCACACAGCAACGGAGACTGGTCCTTCAGTCTAACTAACCAAAGAAACTTCCTGAATTAGCGCCTGAGCTAACTAATGGGTAACAACCGGGGTTGCTGTGGGAACTAAGAGAGCAAACCTCTGAAGCCCTGATAACAATCTTCCAAACATTTGAAGATTCCGAGGTGGTTCCTGAAGACTGTAAAATTGCAAATGCCACACCTTTGTTCATAAAATAATTTTGAAGCCAATCAGTTTATCTTTGGTGGTGGGGAATGTTCTAGAAACAATAATCAGGGACAAAATTAGCAGCCTCATTGACAAGTGTGGATTGATTAGAGAAAGCCTACAGTGATTTTGTTTAGGCAAAAAAATGAACGCTGGAGGAACACAGAAGGTTAGGCAGCATCTGTGGGGGTAGAAAGATGGTTGATGTTTTGGGCTGAGACCCTGCATCCACATTCAGATCAGAAGTCTACCTAGTCCTGCATTAATCTCATTTTTCATTCTACCCACATGACCATGAACACCCCCTCTCCCACATTCTCCCACTCTCCTACACACTAGGGACAATATTCAGTGATCATATAACCTACCAATATCCACATCTTTAGGATGTGGGAAAAAACCAGAGCACCTAGAGGAAACACGTGTGGTCACAGAGAAAATATGCAAACTCCCGTTGAGCAGCACCTGAGGTCAGGATTGAACTAGGCCACTGGTGTTATAAGGCAGCGGATCTAACAGTTACACCACTGTTCTACCTTGTATTTCGGTGGAAAGAATGAGAAGAGACAATATAAACTGGAGATTTAATTCTGAGAGTTACAGGAGCAGGCTGTACATGTGGATAGTTCATTGAAAGTGGCAGAGATGCTTGAGGAAGCGGTTAAAAAAGACATTAGATCATGATTTTTATTAGTAGAGGCATCATGATGAACCTTTGAAATAAAACAGCTGTTAAAGCCAAGGCAGGGGTCTTGTGTCCAGTTAGAGTGCCATCATTAGGTAAAATGAGACAGATTTGGAGAGAGAGGGAGAGAGACAAGATAATTCCATCAATGAGCACCTTTAGTCATGTGAATGGACTGGAAAAGATGAAGTTTTTCTCTTTCGAAAAGAGAAAAATGTAAGGATATTGACAATATTGCAGGAAATAAGCAGGTGTATGTATAGTTGGTAGAGGGGTCAAGAACTAATGGATCTAGCATGAAGCTGATTGTCTAAAGAACTAAAAGTGATGAAAGTGAGAAGTGTTAAGCAGTCCATGTAGTGGAGGGAGATATTATTATTGTATTCAAAACAGACCTGGTTAAGTATCTAACCAATAAATACTTCCTCTAAGATGGCAACCCTCTTGGTCGCAGTGGCCTTTCAAGGTCCAACAAGCAGTGCAAATGTGGGTCTTAAGTGTTCTCTCTTGTGATCACAAGACCCTGTTGGACATTTGTAATACAAAACACTGCAAGTTCAGTTCATTGGTGGGACTGACAGCAGGGGAGTTGCCTAACCTCGGTGTTGTGCCTTGTGTAGTAGTGTAGCTTGTTACAGCCAGCCAGCGGAATGCGCACCAGAGGCCATGTGGGAGAGAGAGGCATGCTGGGTGTGCTGGAATTCGTACTGGGTTAAGTCTGGTCCCTGCAGGCTGGCTCTCCTGTCGGTGCTGCTCTCCAGTGTTCGCTCCCAAACGACGAGCTGGATTCAGCACGTGATGAGGATCTGCTGCATTTCTTGCAGAATCATGATGTCGAGGCCAACATCCCATGCGACATCAGCCCTCAGGCCATGCCACGAAAGGGGCTTGTGCTAATATTATTTTGACTGCATGGCCTATCATAACTTAATGAACTGTTTCCGTCTGTATTTTGTACCTTGGCTCTGGAAGAGAGCCGTTTCATTTAGCTGTATGCATGTGTATGGTTGAATGACAAATAAACTTGAACTTAAACTTGATCTGAGAGGGAAGAAACTGTGGGACTGTTGGAGAAGCCGGGTGTCTAGTTCTGAAATACAGACTCAAAGCATCTTCCCATATTGTTCTCATTGAACTCTCCGAACTCCTATCATTGCTACCCAAAATCTCCAGTCTTCATCTTCAGGGATGTAATAGAGTGATTTTCTAATGTCTCCATTATGCTTTCCCCCTCCTAATTTGCACACTATCTTGGGGATTAACTTTCTCTGCAGCTCAGGTCCAGGTACTTGTAAGACGTTCTATTCATTGATGCAAGGATGGGTGAAGTGTAGGCACTCTCTTGTCTGCCATTTATTTCTCAGTGCAACCACAGAATCCAATGAACTGCTCATTGGTGCAGTTGTTGTTTGCAGCAGCCCAGCCCAGTGTGAACAAATTGGCAGCTGTATTTGCCTGCCACTGCTTAAAAAATAATTAATTGTCATCTTGGTGCTCTGGGACATCCTGCGACAGGAATGTGCAGTTATGGCCCAAGTACAGATGGAGAGACATTGAAGCATATGAACGGTTCACTGATTTTTAATAAGAACTGTGCATAGTTAAGGGAAAACAATAAACGCTAGGCCAATAGGGCCATTAACTAAAATTCTCAAACTGAAAGCTAATGCTGACGCTATGTTTTGGATGCAGTAACTTAACACTAAATAAAATGCCGCTCCCTTACAGCACCAATCTAAACAGTAGTCTTCTTTCCCAGAACAAAGATGAAGGTAAGCAAGATGCATAGACATTGTGTGTTTGGTCAAGACTGAAATGAGAGATAAGGAGTTAAATAAAACCATAATGAAACACTAATTGTCTGGAATGCGCATACTCACAAGCGTGATAGATGACCCCATTCAAAGTCCAGGTTTGTGACATAGTAAGGATGCTAAATCAAAGAAACTTCTTTCCTGGGTGGGAACCATTTCCAGCATCCTCCAATGAGGATATTAAAAGCCTTGAATTTGTGCTAGCACAATCTCTTCCCATAGTATTGCGGAAGAACTTTTCAGCAGGAGGACTGCAGTGGCTCAGGCTGCAGTCACTAGAACTGCTGCCCTTGGTACCAGAGACCCAGGTTCCAATCCAACACTCGGTGCTGCCTGGGTGGAGTTCACACGTTCTCCCCATGACTCTGTGGGTTTCAATTAGGTACTCTGGTTTCCTCCTACATTCCATATACATATGGGTTAACTGGATGATATAAAATTATCCCCAGTATGTGGGTGAGTCAGAGAATCTGTGGGAGAGAGTGCTGGAAAGAATTGATCAAAATGTAGAAAGTATCAATTACAGGGAAAATTAGTGGATAAATGGGATTACTCTGAAAGCTGATTCATCCTTGATGGGCCAACTGGCTTCTTTATAAGTTGCAAAGGAGCGATGGTACAAGAAGCTGGCTGAACATAACCTTCTGTAGAGCATTTAAGAAACTGGACTAGCCAATGACAACAATATCCAGACAATAAGCAAAATATAAACACAAGGAATTATGCAGATGCTGGCAATCCAGAGCAATGCACACAAAATGCTGAAGGAACTCAGCAGGTCAGGCAGCATCTATGGAGTGGAAGAAGCAGTCAACATTTTGGGCCAAGATCATTGACGTATCCTGAGGAAGGGTCTCTGCCCAAAGCATTGACTATGGATTCACCTCTATAGATATCACCTAACCTGCTGAGTTCCTCCAGCATTTTGTGTGTTGCAATGAACAAAACATCCTTGTGTTTTCATCTAAACAAATAACTTTGCCCCAGAGGAGGTAGAGACCTCTGCCTCAACACTGGCAAAGCACACGCTTGTGTAAAGAAACATCAACTTGTCTTCCTGGACAACAGGTAAATTTCCACTTCATGACAATCCAAGGAGACAACTTTCACTGGTCAAAATTGGCAGTTCTAAAATCTCTTATCTTTAAAAAATAAGAGCAGGGAGCCACGCAGTTCCTTCATCTTGATCCACCACTCAACGGCCATGACGGATCTAAACCTTAAATCCCATCTGACCTGCCTAAAGTCTATCAAACACTGAACTTCTGTCCATCAGATCTTGAGCCTCTATTGTCTTCTGGGTTTAAGAATTCCAAAGGTTCACAGACCTCTGTGGGGAGAATATCTCCTCATTTTCATCCTAAATAATCAATCTGAGACTCAACACCATTGTGGATCCAGCAGCCCGAGGAAGAAGCATTTTTGCTGTCAGTGTTTCTCAGAATCATGTAAGCTTCAATTGGTTCATACGCCAGTCTTCTGAGCCCCAGAGATTACAGCCCATTCTACGCAATTCAGGGCCACTCAAATACAATCTTCTTCCACTACACGGATGGAAATAGACTCAGTATCTCATCTTGTAAAGCGAACCCCACATTACTGTTCTAATCTGGCAGCTTTTGATACCTTCCTTTCCAGACAAGAAAGACAATGTATAGTTGAACAGAGACACAATAAAACAGGGAAAACAGCTCTACTTAGAGCTATAGGGAATTGAATGCTAACGAACACCATTTTTGATAAATATTAAGACCGACATGTCAAAGAAGGTTCTTGTTTCTTCAACCCATTGTGATAGTTTACTTAAAGTACACTTTGTCCCTCCAATGCCTCCCCCTGCTGGCATAAATAAATCAGAATCAAAATTGTTATCACTGACTTAGATGATGTAATTTTATTTTGCTTTGCAGTAGCAGTACAGCAAAAACACAATAATATATGATAATTAATGCTTTTTCAATGTTCTGCTGCAAAACCATAAAATTGCCATAAATTATTATAAATTATAAAAAAAATAA
Organism: Mobula hypostoma; assembly: GCF_963921235.1. NCBI lineage: Eukaryota > Metazoa > Chordata > Chondrichthyes > Myliobatiformes > Myliobatidae > Mobula > Mobula hypostoma. The sequence goes on from NC_086098.1 coordinate 130,374,138, forward strand.
ATAAATAGGTCAAAAAAGGAATTGTGAGGTAATGTTAATTTGTTCATGGACCTTGCAAAAATCTGAGGGTGGAGGGGAAGAAGCTGTATTTGAATCAATGCATGTGGGACTTCGGGCTGCTGTGTCTTCTCCCCAATGGTAACGGAGAAGAGGGCACGCTTCAGATGCTGAAAGTCCTTAGCAATGGATGCTGTCTTCTTCAGACACCGCCTCTTGAAGATGTCCTCAATAAGTGGGAAAGGTTGTGCTCATCAGTCTAATATACGGGGAAATAGAACATTACTGCTCTACACCTCTCCAGCCCTTCTTCATATCGACTGATTGAATGTCTATGCATTAATTCTTCAGAGAGGAGCACAGAACAGTACAGCAACAGGTCAACGGCAGATGCCATCTCTCTGGCCCTACATTCCTCCTTAGGACACCTGGAAAATAAAAACACATATGTAAGGCTCCTTTTCATTGACTACAGCCCTGCCTTTTATACCATCATTCCAAATAAACTGATTCCTAAGGTCCGGAACCTGGGCCTTAGCACTCAGGTTTGCAGCTGGATCTTCAACTTCCTCACAGACAGGACCCGGGCTGTAAAAATAGGGGACAAGCTCTCCTCTACAATCACTCTGAGCACCGGTGCCCCACAAGGCTGTGCACTCAGCCCCCTGCTGTACTCACTGTACACCCATGATTGTGTAGCCAAGTTTCCATCAAAAACTCAATATATAAGTTTGCTGATGACACAACAATTGTAGGCCGTATCTCGGGTAATGATGAGTTTGAGTACAGAGAGGAAATTAAGAACCTGGTGGCATGGGGTGAAAACAATAACCTATTCCTCAATGTCAGCAAGACGAAGGAATTGGTTGTTGACTTCAGAAGGAGTAGCGGACCGCACGACCCAATTTACATTGGTGGTGCACAAGTGGAACAGGTCAAAAGCTTTAAGTTCCTCTGGGTCAATATCACAAATGACCTGACTTGGTCCAACCAAGCAGAGTCCATTGCCAAGAAGGCCCACCAACGCCTTTACTTCCCGAGAAAACTAAAGAAATTTGGGCTGTCCCCAAAAACCCTCACTAATTTTTATAGATGCACCGTAGAAAGCATTCTTCTAGGGTGCATCACAACCTGGTATGGAAGTTGTCCTGTTCAAGACCGAAAGAAGCTGCAGAAGATCGTGAACACAGCCCAGCACATCACACAAACCAATCTTCTGTCCTTGGACTCACTTTACACCGCACGCTGTCGGAGCAGTGCTGCCAGGATAATCAAGGACACGACCCACCCAGCCAACATAATTTTCGTCCTGCTTCCCTCCAGCAGAAGGCTCAGGAGCTTGAAGACTCATACGGCCAGATCTGGAAACAGCTTCTTTCCAATTCTGATAAGACTGCTGAATGGATCCTGACCCGGATCTGGGCCGTACCCTCCAAATATCCGGACCTGCCTCTCGTTTTTTTTTTTCACTACCTTACTTTCCCTTTTCTATGTTCTATTTATGATTTATAATTTAAATTTTTAATATTTACTATCGATTTGTAATCCAGGGAGCGGGAAGCGCAGAATCAAATGTCACTGTGATGATTGTACGTTCTAGTACAGGTTTCCCCCTCCATCCAAAGGTACAGCGTTCCTATGAAATGGTTCGTAAGCCGGAATGTCGTAAAGCGAAGAAGCAATTACCATTTATTTCTATGGGAAAAATTTGTGAGCGTTCGCAGACCCCTTCCCCCTACAGTCCTGACGTAGGGTTCCGGCCCAAAACATCGACCGATCTTTTCCACGGATGCTGCCCGACCTGCTGAGTTCCGCCAGCGTGTTGTGAGTGTTGCTTTGACCCCAGCATCTGCAGAGTATTCTGTGTTAAGGATGTATAGTCATTGGAAAGAGTCCAGAGGTGGTTCACGAGGTTGATTCTGGGAATGAAGGGGTTAACATATAAGGAGTGTCTGGCAGCTTTGGGCCTGTACTCACTGGAACTTAGAAGCATATGGGGGGGGGGGATCTCATTGAAACCTACCGAATGTTGAGAGGACGAGATAGGGTCGGTGTGGAGAGGATGTTTCCTCTTGGGGTATCCAGAACTGGAGGGCACAGCCTCAAAATTGAGGGGCAACCTTGTAGAAGAGAAGTAAGGATGATTTTTTTAGCCAGTAAGTGATGAATCTGTGGAATACTCTGCCACACACTGCGGTGGAGGCCAAGTCTGTGGGTATATTTAAAGCAGAAGTTGATAGATTCTTGATTGGTCAAGACATCAAGGGATATGGTGAGAGGACAGGTGTATAGGGCTGAATGGGATCTGAGATCAGCCATGATGAAATGATGGAGCAGACTTGATGGGCTGAGTGGCCTAATTCTGCTCCTAGGTCTTATGTCTTAGGTCTTATGATGAGACATGACCTAGCAAATGAGGACTGCGAGCAGCTTCTGCTCTGCTGTAGTTTCACTGTAGCTGTTGCTCTTTTATTCTGCATTCTGTTACTGTTTTACCTTGCTCTACCTTAATGCACCGAGGAGTGATATGTCTTTATGAAAAATATACAAGACAAGCTTCTCACTTTACCTTGGTACATGTAACAATAATAGACCAATTCCAATTCCTGCAACTTACAGGCAAGTCCTCGTCTAAGCAGTGGGAATGAGGTGTAGAGAACCGAAAACAGGAGAAGCCCGACAAAATACAGAAAGTGTAAACAGATACTGAAAAAAAAGTCATTTGGATGTCAAACCTCTTCTGAACCCTCTCCAGGGACTCCACATCCTTCCTGTAAAGGGGCAACCAGAATTGCAAGCAATACTCCAAGAGTGGCCAGACCAAAGTTTTATACATCCACAATATCACATTTGAATTGTGGATGGACAGAATTTTAAAGAGCTGGAAACAGATCTGCCAATGGTAGAATAGTTAGCACAAAACAGAAGCCAGAGCTGAGGGAGCACTACTGGACTGCAGGAGATGATGGTGGTAAGGCAGGTTAAGACCAGAGAGATCATCCAACTAAAGAAAAATCAGGAGTAACAGGAGCTAGCCAATATGATGGAAGTAGTTTCAAATTGACTGATATTTATAAGGGAGGGCATTGGGGTGGGGAAGGGAGTGAAATAAGAGAGGGTAGCCAGGTGAACGTGGATTATTTAGGAAAAGCATGCCTGAGAGTTCAACATTTGATGAGCCAAGCCAGGGATAAGTGGATTAAAGATAAGTGTTAGTTGTGTTATTAACTTCAAGATGTCAATCTCAATTGTGAATTTATCCTAGGCTGAATTATCTTTACCAGTCAGTTGTTGTGACCAGGAAGGTAACGCCTGAATTGGCAGTGGAAGCAGACCTGACAGCAATGTTCAGCTCATCAGCTGAACGTATTGCTGAGGCTTGCTAGAGCACTGGTTAGACCACACTTGGAGTATTGTCAGCTGTTTCGGGGCCCTTATCACAGAGAGAATGCGCTGAGTTTGGACAGGGTCCAGAGGAGCTTCACAAGAATGATTCCTGGAATGATGGGGATTCATGTACGAGGACCATTTGATGGCTCTGAGCTTGTACTCACTGGCATTTAGAAGAATGAGGGTAATTTCATTGAAATCTATTAAATATTGGAAAGCCTAGATAGAGTGGATGTGGAAAGGATGTTTCCTATAGTGGTGGAGTCTAGGACCAGGAATCACAGCTTCAGAATAGAGGGAGGTTCCTTTAGAACAGAGATGAGGAATTACTTTAGCCAGAAGGTGGTGAATTTGTTGGATTCATTGCCACAGACGGCTGTGGAAGCTAAGTCATTGCATATAATTGAAGCAGAGGCTGATCAGCTCTTGATTAGTAAAGGCATCGAAGGTTAGAGAGAGAAGGCAGGACAATTGTGTTGAGAGGGATAGTAAATCAGCCATGATGGAATGGTGGAGCAAGATTTGATGGGCTGAATGGCCTAATTCTGCTCCTATGTTTATAGTCTTATGGTCTTAAAAAGAGAAACTTACTGGCAATGGAGCGAGAACAAGGGTGAGACAATAAATCAAATAGTTCTTTCAGCTGAACAGTCTCTTTCTTGTTTGAGCAGTTTCGATGAAATCGACAAATGCGTAGAGGATAAATCGTGACAGCAACACCATCATAATCAGCCCTACAAATGGCCCCAATGAACCCAATCGCTTCTTATTTGTTAAACCTTTGTGATGTTACTATGAACCAAACTGGGCTTATTCGGCCAATACGATTCTGATTAGCCCTTTTACTTGTAAAAAAGATCAGTCATTCAGACTAATTTGATCTATTGTGAACCTCTAACTGTCATTTTGCAGGCTTTTCATATCTAGATTATTCAGTTGAAGATGACAGTTCACTGGTGTTGAACATACTGTAAGTCTTACTGGCCCGCTCAAGTGGTTATTTAAAGGTACACCACCTGTATGGAAGAGTGAACAGCAGACTGCATTCCTTCATTGGGGAAAGAGGGAAATTACTAATTTCTTGACATGGCAGGAAAGACAATAAAACTCTTTACTTGGAATGAAGATCAAAGAACTCAATGCTGCAAATTTGGAGTAAACGGAACACCTGCCCCTACAACTCCTCCCTCACTACCATTCAGGGCTCCAAACAGTCCTTCCAGGTGAGGCGACTCTTCACCTGTAAGTCTCTTGGGGTCATCTACTGTACCTGGCGGTGCCGGTGTTGTCTCCTGTACATCAATGAGTCCCGACATAGATTGAGAGGCCGTCTCCCCAAGCAACCAAGCTCTGTCTGCTAGAAAAAGCCGGATCTCCCGTTGGCCATGCATTTCAATCCTACGTCCCAATCCCATTCCAATATGTCAGTCCATGGCCTTCTCTACTGTCACAATGAGACCACACTCAGGTTGGAGGAGCAACATCTTATATTCCGTCTGGATAGCCTCCAACCTGATGGCATGAACATCGATTTCCTGGCCTCCCACCTCTCCTTCAGCATTCTCCATTTCCCTCTCTCATTTTATCCCCATGCCTGCCCAACACCTCCCTCTGGTGCTCCTCTTCTTCCCTTTCTTCCAGGGCCTTCTGTCCTCTCCTATCAGATTCACCCTTCTCCAGCCCTTTATCTCTTTCCCCCAGTCGACTTCCCAGCTCTTTACTTCACCCCTTCCCCTCTCCCGTTTCACCTATCACCTTGTACTTCTTCCTCTCCTCCCCACACCTTCTTACTCTGACTTCTAATCTTTTTTTAGTCCTAATGAAGGGTCTCCGCCTGAAATAGAATAGTACAGCACAGTACAGGCCCTTCGGCCCACAATGTTGTGCCGACACTCAAACCCTGCCTCCCATATAAGCCCCCACCTTAAATTCCTCCATATACCTGTCTAGTAGTCTCTTAAACTTCACGAGTGTATCTGCCTGCACCACTGACTCAGGCAGTGCATTCCACGCACCAACCACTCTCTGAGTAAAAAACCTTCCTCTAATATCCCCCTTGAACTTCCCACCCCTTACCTTAAAGCCATGTCCTCTTGTATTGAGCAGTGGTGCCCTGGGGAAGAGGCGTTGGCTATCCACTCTATCTATTCCTCTTATTATCTTGTACAACTGTTCACTCGTTTCTATAGTTGCTGCCTGGCCTGCTGAATTCCTCCAGCATTTTGTGTGCATTACTAAATATAGAAATAGTTTGACTTTTCCACGCCCCTCGCTTACTTTAACATGTCTTCCTCCTGAACTTGCAGCACTTTGGCCATTAAGAACTGTAGGAGTAAATTGAAAGCCCACATTGTGTTTGCATTTGAAATAATGGGCGATTTATTTAAAGAAAAATCTGGCGCGCAGCAGGAGACCAGTCAAAACTAATGTATCTGAGCATGAATTCCATGCAGCTTTTTCATTTTCAGTTGACAAGATTACCAGTAAAATTACATTTTGATAACAGAATGGTTGTTACAGAAATACTTAATTAAGCAACAGATTAGGTTCTGATTACAGAATAAAATGATTATCCACAGATCTAACAGTAAATCCAATTTTTATTAACAATGGGTGCACGCTATAAAGTAATTATGAAGTTCCTGAAACTTGGGTGTCCTCGCTACTGTATCCTCTGTCTCCACTTTTAGACTTTGTCTGCCAGCCACACTAGGCTCTGTTATCACACTAGCACAATCCACATTCCTATTTACTAGTTACTTGATCTCACTATTCTTCCCCCTACAATCGTCACCACTCTAGGCACAAACAAGAGAAAATCTGCAGATGCTGGAAATCCGAGCAATGCACACAAAATGCTGGAGGAACTCAGCAGGCCAGGCAGCATCTAGGAGTGCAATGGGCCATGAAATCCTTCGGCAGGGCCCCTGTTCTAGAATGGCCAATAGGGCCTAAAGATTAGATCCCTGACAAAACCCTTGTTTGGCCGACTAAATGACTATCCCCCTAAGGTCAACGCTTTACCTGTACGCTGAAATAGTAAGGGTCATTGAAACAATCTATAGTACAATAAGGATATTATAAGTGATAAGTTGAATCTGTGGATGGATTTGTACATTCAAACCCCATTTCCAAATACGGTACCAAAAGGGTGCGGGGGGGGGGTCTCTAGAACTACTTCAGCCCTACTCTCATGACCCGTTACCCTTTTCCACAGTGCATCCTACTTCTTAATGTCTTCTTCATCTTCCCAGGTGATGTTTTCCCAATCAGCAGTAAACTGTGGAATGGGTGGTAGTTCTGTGACTACAAACTTATGCAATCCTTTGTCCGCCTCACTGCCAATGGTAAGCTCCAGCTCCAGCATCCTTTCTGCAACTGGTTTAGGTAAACTCTGCCCGGCATTCATTAATTCGGCACTAATTTGAGGAAGGACATTCTTGCTGTTGAGGGAGTGAAGCGTAGGTTCATGAGGTTAATTCCTGGGAGGGCGGGACTGTCATATGTTGAAAGATTGGAGCGACTGGGTTTGTATACACTGGAATTTAGAAGGATGAGAGGGGATCTGGTTGAAACATATAAGATTATTAAGGGATTGGACACGCTAGAGGCAGGAAACATATTCCCGATGTTAGGGGAGTCCAGAACCAGAGGTCACAGTTTAAGAATAAGGGGTAGGCCATTTAGAACGGAGTTGAGGAAAAACTTATTCAGCCAGAGAGTTGTGGATCTGTGGAATGCTCTGCCTCAGAAGACAGTGGAGGCCAATTCTCTGGATGCTTTCAAGAAAGAGTTAGGTAGAGCGCTTAATGATAGTGGAGTCAAGGGATATGGGGAGAAGGCAGGAACGGGGTACTGATTGTGGATGATCAGCCATGATCACAGTGAATGGCAGTGCTGGCTCGAAGGGCCAAATGGGCTACTCCTGCACCTATTGTCTATTGTCTAATTGCCACATTACAGCCATCAGATTGCATTGTAACTGCCTCCCCGTAATACGCTATTGCTGATTTTGCAGCGTAGTAGATGTTGTTCATCAAACTTCAGGAAGGTCTCAATATTATCACGCAGGGTGCTGGGATCTGAGACGAGAGCCAACTTCACTCGCTCTCTGCGCTGGTCATTCCTCTCTCCATGGCGCTGAGGCTACGAAAACTGCCCCGGCTGCTGTGCTTTGTGACTGCTAATATGATGAAGTGATAAGCGTTATTGTACCAAGTTTTACGGCCGCACTTAAAGTGTGAGTGGTTCGTCGCTCACGTGTCTTGGCATGACAAATATTTATATTAAATCCCACACCCTACTGGATGTCCCCCAAGCACCACACACTATTCAAATGTCCATTTCACTGCACCGCATGCTAGCACATACTCATGTAAAACCGCATATCATTGATACACCCCATAGTTGTGTTTTTCGTTATTCCCTCTATTTACAGTTTGTGTTTTCTTTGTTCTTGAGAGGGAGCTCAAAAAGGTGACATGTCCAGTTATCAAAATTATTCTGAGCATAGTTGATCAGGTTTCATGTTTACTGTTTTTGTGGAAGTACCATATGTTTGGATGGTTAAATCATTCCTGTCCAAGGTATCTATTCAGATGGAAACAGCGTTTCCAGTTCCACCCTTCCTTAATTTCAACCAGTCAAGATTACCATAATGGTCCCGTCTGTCTGGGTTATATAGTAGTCCGGTTTTGCATCTGTATTTATTCAGAAGACGGACACATAGTCTATAGAACTGAGGCAAGAGCGTAATTGACTTCATGGACACTATACAGAATACAAAGGAGGAGGTGTTTGCTATCTTGAGGCAAATTAGGGTGGATAAAGCCCCGGGGCCTGACAAGGTGTTCCCTAGGATACTGTGGGAGGCAAGTGCAGAAATTGGCAGGACTGTAGCAGAGATATTTCAATCATCCTTACTGACTGGGGAAGTATTGGAGGATAGCTCATGTTATTCTGCTGTTTAAGAAAGGCTCTATAAATAAACCAGAAAATGATAGCCCAGCGAGCCTGACATCAGTAGTGGGAAAGTTATTGGCAGGTATTATAAGGGACTGTGTATGAGTAATTGGATAGACAGGGACTGATTAGGGATAGTCAGTATGGCTTCATGTGTGTATAGTCAGGTCTAACCATCTTAAAGAGTTTTTCAGGGAAGATTCCAGGAAAGCTGATGAAGGCAAGCCTGTGGATGTTGTCTACGTGGACTTTAGCGAGGCATTTGACAAGGTTCCGCATGGGAGGTTGATCAAGAAAGTTCAGTCACACGGCATTCAAGATGAGGTAGTAAATTAAATTAGACATTGGCTTTGTGGAAGAAGCCAGACAATGGTAGTGGCTGCTTGCCTCTCTGACTGGAAGCCTGTGACGACTGGTGTGCCGCAGGGATCGGTGTTGGGTCCATTGTTGTTTGTCATCTACATCAATGACTACACCAGTGCTACGTGACAGTGATGGTAAGAACTGGAGGAGATGGCAGTTGAATGTGTGGCTGAGGAGTTGGTGCAGGGAGCAGGGTTTTAGATTTTTAAACCATTGGGATCTCTTCTGGAGAAGGTGGGACCTGTACAGATTGGATGGGTTGCACCTGAACTCGAGGGGGAGCAATATCCTTGCAGGTAGGTTTGCTAGCATGGTTCGGGAGGGTTTAAACTAATTTGCAAGGGGGATGGGACCCAGAGCGATAGAGCAGTGAAAGAAGTGCATGGAGTAAAGCCGGATCTAACATACAGAGAGGCTTTGAGGAAAGAGAAGCAGAATAAACGGTGTAAAGACAGTAAGGTAGAAGGGCTGAAGTGTGTGTACCTCAATGCAAGAAGCATCAAGAACAAAGATGATGAACTGAGAGCTTGGATACATACATGGAATTATGATGTAGTGGCCATTACAGAGACTTGGCTGGCACCAGGGCAGGAATGGATTCTCAATATTCCTGGATTTCAGTGCTTTAAAAGGGATAGAGAGGGGGGGGGAAAGGGGAGGAGGGGTGGCATTACTGGTCAGGGATACTATTACAGCTACAGAATAGTCATAGTCATACTTTATTGATCCCAGGGGAAATTGGTTTTTGTTACAGTTGCACCATAAATAATAAATAGTAATAGAATCATAAACAGTTAAATAGTAATATGCATTAGGCCAGTAAATTATGAAATAAGTCCAGGACCGGCCTATTGGCTCAGGGTGTCTCCAAGGGAGGAGTTGTAAAGTTTGATGGCCACAGGCAGGAATGACTTCCTATGACGCTCTGTGTTGCATCTCGGAGGAATGAGTCTCTGGCTGAATGTACTCCTGTGCCCAACCAGTACATTATGTAGTGGATGGGAGACATTAACCAAGATGGCATGCAACTTGGACAGCATCCTCTTTTCAGACACCACCGTGAGAGAGTCCAGTTCCATCCCCACAACATCACTGGCCTTACGAATGAGTTTGTTGATTCTGATGGTATCTGCTACCCTCAGCCTGCTGCCCCAGCACACAACAACAAACATGATAGCACTGGCCACCACAGACTCGTAGAACATCCTCAGCATCGTCCGGCAGATGTTAAAGGACCTCAGTTTCCTCAGGAAATAGAGACGGCTCTGACCCTTCTTGTAGACAGCCTCAGTGTTCTTTGACCAGTCCAGTTTATTGTCAATTTGTATCCCCAAGTACTTGTAATCCTCCACCATGTCCACCCTGACCCCCTGGATGGAAACAGGGGTCACTGGTACCTTAGCTCTCCTCAGGTCTACCACCAGCTCCTTAGTGTTTTTCACATTAAGCTGCAGATAATTCTGCTCACACCATGTGACAAAGTTTCCTACCGTAGCCCTGTACTCAGCCTCATCTCCCTTGCTGATGCATCCAACTATGGCAGAGTCATCCGAAAACTTCTGAAGATGACAAGACTCTGTGCAGTAGTTGAAGTCCGAGGTGTAAATGGTGAAGACAAAGGGAGACAAGACAGTCCCCTGTGGAGCCCCAGTGCTGCTGATCACTCTGTCAGACACACAGTGTTGCAGGCACACGTACTGTGGTCTGCCAGTCAGGTAATCAAGAATCCATGACACCAGGAAAGCATCCACCTGCATCGCTGTCAGCTTCTCCCCCAGCAGAGCAGGGCAGATGGTGTTGAACGCACTGGAAAAGTGAAAAAACATGATCCTCACAGTGCTCACTGGCTTGTCCAGGTGGGTGTAGACACGGTTCAGCAGGTAGACGATAGCATCCTCAACTCCTAGTCGGGCTGGTAGGAGAACTGGAGGGGATCTAAGTGTGACCTGACCATAGGCCGGAGCAGCTCCAGAACAAGTCTCTCCAGGGTCTTCATGATGTGGGAGGTCAATGCCACCAGTCTGTAGTCATTGAGGCCGCTGGGCCGGGTGGGTAATGTAGTAGGATCCTCTTTTGAGTCAGTATGGGTGGAAGTCAGGAACAGGAAGGGAGCAGTTACTCTGTTGGGGGTATTCTATAGGCCCCCTGGTAGCAGCAGAGATACAGAGGAGCAGATTGGGAGGCAGATTTTGGAAAGGTGCAAAAATAACGGGGTTGTTATCGTGGGTGACTTTAACTTCCCAAATATTGATCGGCACCTGATTAGTTCCAAGGGTTTAGATGGGGCAGAGTTTGTTAAGTGTGTCCAGGACAGATTCCTGTCACAGTATGTGGACAGGCCGACTAGGGGGAATGCCATACTAGATCTACTACTAGGTAATAAACCGGGTCAGGTCACAGATTTCTCAGTGGGTGAGCATTTGGGGGACAGTGACCACTGCTCCCTGGCCTTTAGCATTATCATGGAAAAGGATAGAATCAGAGAGGACAGGAAAATTTTTAATTGGGGAAGGGCAAATTATGAGGCTATAAGGCTAGAAGTTGCAGGTGTGAATTGGGATGATGTTTTTGCAGGGAAATGTACTATGGACATGTGGTCGATGTTTAGAGATCTCTTGCAGGATGTTAGGGATAAATTTGTCCCGGTGAGGAAGATAAAGAATGGTAGGGTGAAGGAACCATGGGTGAAAAGTGAGGTGGAAAATCTAGTCAGGTTGAAGAAGGCAGCATACATGAGGTTTAGGAAGCAAGGATCAGATGGGTCTATTGAGGAATATAGGGAAGCAAGAAAGGAGTTTAAGAAGGGGCTGAGAAGAGCAAGAAGGGGGCATGAGAAGGCCTTGGTGAGTAGGGTAAAGGAAAACCCCAAGGCATTCTTCAATTATGTGAAGAAAAAAAGGATGACAGGAGTGAAGGTAGGACCGATTAGAGATAAAGGTGGGAAGATGTGCCTGGAGGCTGTGGAAGTGAGCGAGGTCCTCAATGAATACCTCTCTTCGGTATTCACCAACGAGAGGCAACTTGATGATGGTGAGGACAATATGAGTGAGGTTGATATTCTGGAGCATGTTGATATTAAGGCAGAGGAGGTGTTGGAGTTGTTAAAATACATTAGGACGGATAAGTCCCCGGGGCCTGATGGAATATTCCCCAGGCTGCTCCACGAGGCAAGGGAAGAGATTGCTGAGCCTCTGGCTAGGATCTTTATGTCCTCGTTGTCCACAGGAATGGTACTGGAGGATTGGAGGGAAGCGAATGTTGTCCCCTTGTTCAAAAAAGGTAGTAGGAATAGTCCAGGTAATTATAGACCAGTGAGCCTTACATCTGTGGTGGGAAAGCTGTTGGAAAAGATTCTTAGAGATAGGATCTCTGGGCATTTAGAGAATCATGGTCTGATCAGGGACAGTCAGAATGCCTTTGTGAAGGGCAGATCGTGTCTAACAAGCCTGATAGAGTTCTTTGAGGAGGTAACCAGGCATATAGATGAGGGCAGTGCAGTGGATGTGATCTATATGGATTTTAGTAGGACATTTGACAAGGTTCCACACGGTAGGCTTATTCAGAAAGTCAGAAGGCATGGGATCCAGGGAAGTTTGGCCAGGTGGATTCAGAATTGGCTTGCCTGCTGAAGGCAGAGGGTGGTGGTGGGAGGGAGTACATTCAGATTGGAGGATTGTGACTAGTGGTGTCCCACAAGGATTTGTTCTGGGACCTCTACTTTTCGTGATTTTTATTAACAACCTGGATGTGGAGGTAGAAGGGTGGGTTGGCAAGTTTGCAGACGACACAAAGGTTGGTGGTGTTGCAGATAGTGTAGAGGATTGTCGAAGATTGCAGAGAGACATTGATAGGATGCAGAAGTGGGCTGAGAAGTGGCAGATGGAGAAGTGTGAGGTGGTACACTTTGGAAGGACAAACTCCAAGGCAGAATACAAAGTAAATGGCAGGATACTTGGTAGTGTGGACGAGCAGAGGGATCTGCGGGTACATGTCCACAGATCCCTGAAAGTTGCCTCACAGGTGAATAGGTTAGTTAAGGAGGCTTATGGGGTGTTAGCTTTCATAAGTCAGGGGATAGAGTTTAAGAGTCACGATGTAATGATGCAGCTCTATAAAACTCTGAATAGGCCACACTTGGAGTATTGTGTCCAGTTCTGGTCGCCTCATTATAGGAAGGATGTGGAATCATTGGAAAAGGTACAGAGGAGATTTACCAGGATGCTGCCCGGTTTAGAAAGTATGCATTATGATCAGAGATTATGGGAGCTCGGGCTGTACTCTTTGGAGAGAAGGAGGATGAGAGGAGACATGATAGAGGTGTACAAGATAATAAGAGGAATAGATAGAGTGGATAGCCAGCGCCTCTTCCCCAGGGCACCACTGCTCAATACAAGAGGGCATGGCTTTAAGGTAAGGGGTGGGAAGTTCAAGGGGGATATTAGAGGAAGGTTTTTTACTCAGAGAGTGGTTGGTGCATGGAATGCACTGCCTGAGCCAGTGGTGGAGGCAGATACACTCGTGAAGTTTAAGAGATTACTAGACAGATATATGGAGGAATTTAAGGTGGGGGGTTATATGGAAGGCAGGGTCTGAGGGTCAGCACAACATTGTGGGCTGAAGGGCCTGTACTGTGCTGTACTATTCTATGTTCTATATGTTCTATGATCTGGATGATAATGTGGTTAACTGGATCTGCAGATTTGTAGATGACACCAAGATTGGGGGTGTAGTGGACAGCAAGGGAAGCTATCATGGCTTGCAGAGGGATCTGGACCAGCTGGAATAATGGGCTGCAAAATGGCAGATGGAATTTACTCCAGACAAGTGCAAGGTGTTTTCCTCTTTGGTAAGACCAACCATGGTAAGTTCTACACACTCAACAGTAGGCACTGAGGAGTGGTGTAGAACAAAGGGATCTGGGAACACCGGTCCATAATTCATTGAAAGTGGCGTCACAGATAGGGTTGTAAAGAAAGCTTTAGTCACATTAGCTTTCATAAGCCAAACTATTGAGTACAGGAGATGGGATGTTATTTTGAAGCTGTATAAGATGTTATTGAGGCTTAATTTGGAGTATTGTGTGCAGCTTTGGTCATGTCCCTACAGTAAAGATATAAACAAGGTTGAAAGCGTAGAGAAAAAAAATCATGAGTATGTTGCCAGTACTGGAGGGCCTGAGTTATAATGAAAGATTGAAGGTTAGGACTTTATTCCCTGTAATGTAGAAGATTGAAGGGAGATTTGATAGAAGTATATAAAATTATGAGCACGATTTTACAACTGAGGTTGGATGGAACTACAACTAGAAGTCATGGGTTAAGGGTGAAAGATGAAAAGTTGAAGAGTAACATGAGAAGAAAGTTTTTCATTCAGAGGGTTGTGAGAGTGTGGAACAAGCTGCTATTGGGAGTGGTGGATGTGATTTTGATTTTGAATGTTTAAGAGAAGTTTGGATAGGTACATGGATGGTAGGGAATGGAGGGCTATGGTATTGGTGCAAGTTGATGGAAGCAGGCAGTTTAAATGGTTCAGCAAGAACTAGATGGGCTGAAGAGCCTGTTTCTATGTTGTACTTTTCTATCAATTTATGACTCATCGGAGAAAAGAAAGGAGGATGGACACCGGGGGAGGTGATAGGCAGGTGAGAAGGAGAGGAAAGAGGGGAACCAGAGTGGGGAAAATTACCAGAAGTTAGAGAAATTGATGTTCATGCCATCAGGTTGGAAGCTACCTAGAGGTAATATGAAGTGTTTCTCCTTCATCCGTGAGTGGCCTCATCTTAGCAGTCGAGGCCATTGACTGACATGTTGGAATAAGAATGGGGATTGGAAATAAAATGGTTGGCCACTGGGAAATCCTGCTTGATGGATCCCAATGGAGAACAGGTGCTCGACAAAGTGCTACCCCAATCTACATGGTGTATCACCAATGTAAAGGAATCTGCATCAGGAGCACTAGATACAGTACATGACTCCAGAAGAGAGATTAGTCGGGAGGTTCAAACAGACACAAGAATCACGGAGCAAGAGATCACTGCTGAAAGCAGAGAGTGGGGAGAAGGTAAAGATGTGTTTGGTGGTGGAATCCTGTTGAAGCTGGTGAAAGCTGTGGAGAATGATGTGCTGGATGCAGAGGCTCATGGGTAGTAAATGATGATAAGAGGAATTCTTTCTCTGTTAAGGTGGCAGGAAGATTGGGTGAGGACAGTTATCTGGGAAAAGAAGATGCGTGTAAGGTTAGCTTCAATTGTGGAGGAAAGGAAACTCCATTCTTTGAAGAAGGAGAATATTTCTGATGTTCTGGAAAAGAAAGCTGGATCTTGGGAACAGATGTGATTGAGTTGAAGGAACTGAGAAAAGGGAAAGTCATTCTTACAGGAGACAGAGTGGGAAAAGGTACAGTCAAGATATCTGTGGAATTCAGTTGGTTTATAAAAGTTTTTGGTTGAGAGTTGTGTCAAGAGACGATAGTAATTGAGAAGGGGAAGAGAGGTGTCAGAAATGGACTGACTGAATTTAAGGGTAGGGTGGAAGTTGGAGGCAAAGCTGATGAAATTGATGAGCTCAGCAGAGGTGCACAAAGCAGTGTCAAGGCAGTCATCAGTGTAGTGCAGAAAAAGCTGAGGAGCATTACCAGGGAAGGCTTGGAACATGGGCTGTTCCAATTAGC
This sequence comes from Mobula hypostoma, assembly GCF_963921235.1. Lineage (NCBI taxonomy): Eukaryota > Metazoa > Chordata > Chondrichthyes > Myliobatiformes > Myliobatidae > Mobula > Mobula hypostoma. The sequence goes on from NC_086098.1 coordinate 130,389,519, forward strand.
CAAAAAAAAGGCAGACATAGCTGGGTCCCATGTGGTTGAGAAAGAAATGGCGAGCTTTATAGCCTTTTTGATGGGGGATAGGAATTTCTTGACATCAATTAGGTGATCAAGGCCAAGGAAGTGAAAGTTGTTAAGGAGATGTAGAGCTTGTGAAGTGTCACAGAGGTAGGTGGGAAGGGACTGAACCAAAGGGGATAAAATGGTGTCAAGGTATGCAGACATTAGTTCTTTGGAGTAGGAGCAGACAGAAACAATAGGCCTAACCGAATAGTCAGGTTTGTGGATCTTGTCTTGGAGGTAGAAACAAACAGTGAAGGTTAAGGGAACTCTGAGGTTGGTGGCAGTAGATGAGAGATTTCCAATGTTGATGAAGTTGGTGTTGATGTGGGAGATAATAGCCTGATGGGCCTGAGTGGGATCCTTACCAAGGGATAAGTAAAAGGTGGTGTCTGAGAGTATGAATTTATTTAGAAATACCTGTTTCTCTGTTGCTGTAAAAGGATCTTCCAGCTGGACTCGGTGGTGAATCTTAATTACGAGTCCCATATTCATCAGCCGTATCGGCCAAATCATCAAAATCTACATCATGTTCTGGGGGCATGCTTGGACAACACCACCAACCATTCGCCCCAAAACTGGGGGTTCTAAGCTTGTTTGGTGATTGTTATTCCATGATAATTGCACAATAAACACTGTTACTATTACTACTACCTTTACATATTTGCACTTTTCTTGACCCTTCCACCAAGCAATTTGTTCCACCCATAGTGTGATCCTCCTTTCCCAGTTCTTTTGTATCAACTTACTCTAACGGTGTGTAACTATCCATATGAGTGATCCTTTGGATCCCTACACTAACTCACCAGTTTTGTTCAGCTTCCTTTTTTCTCCACCATGGCCATACCTTCAATCTCAATCTCAATCTCAGTCTGCAATCTCAGCTCCCAGAGCCTCTATCTTAAATAAAATTGGTTTGTCTATGAATTTCCTAAATCAATTGCAACCCATAACCATCTGGACCTCGACTGCCAGTTCAGACCCTAATCCTCCATTCTCTGAGACCAGACTCCTCACGTTCCAAGGTCTCTTTTTATCACAACATACAGTCACTATCAACTATAGGGTTATCCCCCTAAAATAACAGGGTAGTTTATCAAACACACCCAACCAGGACCCTCACTGTCAGTTGTGATCCATTGGGGTATTCTGTCAACTACACCAATTGAAGGAGCAAACTGAAAGATCACATGGAGTTGGTGTTCAAAATAACAGCAATTTATTAAAAACTGGTGTGCACCAGGAGATCAGCTAAAGCTGATCTACATGAGCATGAATTTGATACAGTTTTTACATTCTCAGTTGAGGAGATAACTAGTAAAACTGCATCTTGATACCAGAATGGGGCTACAGAAGACTTAACTAAATAACAGACTAAGTCCTAATTACAGGATAAAGTGGTTATCCACAGGTCTAACAGAAAATTTGATTTTCTATTACAACAATGCGTGAATGCTATAATATAATTAATGAGGCTCCTGAAACTTGGGTTCATCGCTGCTGCAATTTCGTATCTCTACTTCTATGCTTTGTCTGCGATTCCATTAACACATTAGCACAATCCTCATCCCTATTTACTCGTTATTAGCCCTCTTTACTCTTCTCCCTACCATTGTATTTCCACATGTCATTAATCATGCAAAAACAACACCCACTGCAGTTTTGAGAAGCAACACCACATCTTGCCATTGAGTACGTTACAGGCTGCTGGATGTGAAATTGAATTCTCTAACTTGGTTTCGTTGTCTTCCTCAGAACTGTCCATTTCCACTGTAAGTCATTCATTTGTGATTATAGGCTCAGTTTCTCTCCCTCTCTCTCTGTGCATGTCCCACAGCTCTGCATTAGACCAATTTTCTCTTTCTTTGTTCATCTTTCCTCTAATTGTTCCTGTTAACCAGACGAACTCATATACAGCCTGTTGGCCATATTGGTCCTAGCCGATCAAGAAATAATTTCCCAGTTCAGTCAAAGGATTCTCAACCTAAAACATTAGTGGTGTTTCTCTTTCCACAGATGCTGCTCGACCTGCTGTGTCACAGATTCAATATAGAAACAGGCCCTTTAGTCCATGCCAACAAAGTTCCTTATCTAAGCTAATCCCATTGACCTGCATTTGGTCCTTCTCTCTCAAAAACTTTCCCATCTACTTACCTGCCTAAATGTTCTGTTTTAAACTTTGTAATTGTACCTACCATGAGTACTTTCTCTGGCAGTTCATTCCATTTACTCACTGATTAGCTTGCACCTCTGATCTTTAAAATATACCCCTCTCAAATTAAACATACACCCTCTAGTTTTAGACTCCACTAACCTGGAAAAAAATGCTTCCTTATAATTTTATAAACTTCTGTCAGGCTACCCTTTTGCCTTCTCTCCAGGGCAGATAGTCCTAGCCTATCCAATTTCTCCTTACAACTCAAACTCTCCAGTCCAGGCAACATCCTTGTGAATCTTTTGCACCCTCTCTTGTTTAATCAAGTGGTTAAAGCATTCGTCTGCTGATCTGAAGGTCGCTAGTTCGAGCCTCAGCTGTGGCAGCGTGTTTGTGTCCTTGAGCAGGGCACTTAACCACACATTGCTCTAGTGTCTGTGTGAGGAGTGGCACCCCACACAGACTCCAATCTGCGCCTTGTAAGGCATGAAAATGCCCGATGCAGGCCTTTCATGGTCTGAGTCGACATTCCCTCCCTTGCTTAATCACATCCGAACTCTAGTATAGCACCCAGAATTGCAAACAGTGTTTTGTACAACTGTAACATGGTGTCCCAATACTTGTATTCATTGCCTTGACCAATGAAGGTCACATGCCTTCTTCATCACTGTGTGTTACTGCTTTCAGGGAACAACGTACTCAGACTTCAAAATTTTACTGTTCAATAGGATTCCTCCTGGTTTTGCCATTCACTGTGCACGTTCTGCCCTGGTTTAACTTCACAAAATTCATCACTTTGCACTTGTGTTAAATTTCAGTTGTCATTCCTTTGGCCAGCTTCCCAGTTATTGTAACCTCAAACAAAGCACTTCACTGTCCACTATACCACCACTTTTGGTGGCATCAGTTAATTTACTAGTTATTCTCTCCCAAGTCATTCATATGGCAAACACAGGGGGCCCCAGTATCAATCACCTATAGGATTACAATAGGAGTACACTTAAGGAGGGAAACAGAAGAGCAAAAAGGGGACATGAGATTTCCTTAGCAGATAAGGTAAAGGAAAATACAAGGAAATCGCGTAAATATATTAAGAGCAAAAGGAAGAGAATACGAGGGGTGATTGATAAGTTCGTGGCCTAAAGTAGAAGGAGTCAATTTTAGAAAACCCAGCACATTTATTTTTCCTACATTTACACACTTAGTCCAGTGGTCGTGGAGCATAAGGATCCCTTCTTTGTAGAAGTCGGCGATTGGACCTCCAGAAAGTGGTCCACAGCGGGGGTGAACAGGTGCACGCACAGCTTTGTGCCGTCGGTCTCGTACTGCTGAAAGGCGCTGATTTCGGTCATCCTCAAAGTCAGACGCAGCTTTTCTGGTCAGGGCGCCCCACGCAGCCCTGTCGGCTGCGGACTCCTCAAGGTGTCGAGTCTGGAGGTCTGCCCATTTGATGTACAATTTCAGATTGTCTTTGAATCATTTTTTGGGGCGGCCCTGATTGCGACTGCCATGCTCAAGCTCACCGTAGAGCAGCTGCCTGGGGATTCTTGTTTCACCCATGCGGATTACATGGCCAGTCCAGTATAGCTGGGCCTGGAAAATCCTTGTCTCAATGCTTGTGCTGTTGGCTTTGTCAAGGACTTCCTGGCTGGTGATTCGGTCCCACCATCGAATCCTCATGATCGACCGCAGAGAGCGCATGTGAAACTACTCCAGATGTTTGATGTGCCTGTGGTACAGGGTCCAGATTTCGCAGCCGTACAGGAGAGAGGTGAGGTGCACAGCCTTGTACACCTTGAGCTTGGTTGAAAGCTGTATGTCCTTATGCTCCAGACCTTTGACACGGAGTTTCCTGAGTGCCTGGCTGGCTTTCTGGATCCTTGCAATGATTTTTTTGTAAAGGGATCCGCCACTGGAGATGGTGCTTCCTAGATACTTGAAGCTCTCCACATTCTTCAGGACAGTGCCGTCGATGGTGATGCATGGCTGAGGAAAGTGACTGTTTGGTACAGGTTGTAGGAGAACTTCTGTCTTACCGAGGCTGATTGTCAGGCCGAACAGCTTTGAGGCTGCGGAGACCTTGTCGACAATCGTCAGCAGGTGGTTCTCCTGGTGGGCCATGAGGGCACAGTCATCAGCAAACAGGGCTTCAGTGATGAGCCTCCTCAACGTTTTGGTCTTTTTAGCAAGGCACCTCAGGTCAAACATCCATACGTCTAGGCGATATCTTATGTAAATACCCAGGTCTAGGTCCTTAACAGCATGCTTCAGCACTTGGGTGAAGAAAAGGTTGAAGAGCACTGGTGCTAGAATGCACCCTTGCTTCATGCCATTTGAGATGTTGAAAGATCTCAAATAAGTCTTAAAATGAATTTAAGTTGCAAAAGAACAAGAGCTTTCTGTTCCAGTCATAGCAAACTAATTTACTCAAGATTAATCAGAAACCATACCATTTCACCCTAAATTAAGCCGATGGATAATAACCAGGTAGAAAATTAATAATATTCAACATGTATAACCAAAATAAATAACTAGTTGTCTGTTTTACATACAACTTCAAACATTTTCTTTCTGCCCATATAAATAATACAGGAACTACATGGGCATTCCTTCACAGTAGAGCCCCTTGCTAATAATTCCGTCTTTTTTAACATTAAATAATTAGAATTATCCAGTTATGTGAATTTTGTAACATAAGCAATGTTGCTAAATGGGAATTTAGTGCTTTAAAAATTGATTCACCAAATCATTTAAATTGCAACTTCAAAGAGTCAATTGTAGTCACACTTTGGAACCCAATGAAAAGCTTAAATTAGGTCTTTAAACTGCTGATCACTGGATGTCCTGAGTGTAAGATTATTCCTTAATAAGCTTAATATTACGTGACTGCAAATATTGATTTCACAATGGTTTGCTAATTGTATAAGATTAATGATTCAAGTTTTCAAGGGGGTTGCACTTTTAATTTCCCTTTACAATTTATCCGAACTTCATTATTCTTGCTTCAGCCAGAAGTAAATTAAATCTTGTCAGGCTGCTAACACTCTATGGATCATCCTCCTCCACAGATCTTCAGTGACTTCACTGATGGCTCCTGCTCTGCATGAGGTTCGCAACTCACAACTTGGTCTGAGGTTTGCACTGACACATGGTAGATTATACGCACCCCTCTGAACTGCTGGATACTAACTGACATGAGGAATAAGATGAATTTCTATGACAACGTGGGCACCACCTTTACTGCTTTTATTTTATCACGGGTTATCTTATAACCTTATTATCTTAATTAGAACATAGAACAGTACAGAACAGGAGGAGGCTCTTTGGCAATCATGGCGCCAAGTGAAACTAATCCCATCTGCTTGCCCTCCATTCCTTTCAAGTTGATGTGCCTGCTTCCACCACCATTCTTGGCAGTGCATTCCAGGCACGTACAACTCTGTGTAGAGAAAAACACCTGCCCTGCACATCTCATAAATAAAACACACCTCACTTTACCTGCACCCTTTCCTGTATGTCCTCACCTCTATTTGGTCAGCATATAACAGCCGTCTCTTCCAGGTCCAGCTTTACTCCTGCCCTCAGAAAGCAGATCAGCACCAATGCTGATGAATATCGATGAAAGATGATAATAGATGTTCAGGTCCTGCAAGCTATTGTTGTGTTCCTGATGCCTTCACCTCTCTGCTGTTCAGGCTAAACATTTACTGTTAAATTTACTGACATGTCATCTACAGGTCTTGGTGGCTTGGGGGTGGGAGGGGAGACATTAAATGTTATGAGGTTACATACACAATGTGGTCACCTAATCAAGATTTACAAATGTAATTTTCACAAAATGGTTTCACACAGTACTCAAAGAATATAGGTATTTTGAAAGGATTCATTTTATTCCGACAGGATAAAAAGCAACAGCAATTCATTTCTTTTATTGCTACAGAGCTTGCCCAAGGAAATTAAAGAGACCTTTTCCAGCTTAGCTTTCCCAGACAATACTGCTTCCCTTTATACATGATTGGTAGACAGGAGCAGTGGGCTGGAGCTCAAACTAGGATAATTGATAAGCAAGAAAAACAAAACGATAGAAATGTTCAGCACAAGTGTCAGTAGTTGGACATTTCAGGTACAGGCTGTTCCCTGAAACTTTATAACTGGGAAAAGAAGATGGGATAATGAATGTGCTGAGTAATTCCAGCATCCTCACGGCCCTAACACAGAACCTTTCAAAAACATCATCAGATTTTTATCTCGGTAATTATTTAAGTTCTCTTTGCTTTGTGCTGAATGTTATAGATTTTTATACAAACGTTTGTATATTGAACTACTAAAGTATACAACAAGTTGATCTTAAAACATTTAATGGCAGGGCAAATTAACATTTGTGAAATAGTCACTCTAAGGAAATGTGTAACTATTGGCGGTAAATCTTATCAATCTCTGAATCCAGATAATATGAGCTCTGAAGGTTGGTCTTATCCAAGAATCTTAGTCCCTTTTCAGAAAGGATTATGATAGACCATAGGTGAAGGGCAGAGTGGTAAAGGAGCATTTATTTACATAGTCAGGGTACATAGTAGCCATTGTACATAGAAATAAATCCAGAGCAGAGAAAGAAGGGCTATTAGGTTGCATGCTCCAACACTTGGGTTAATTTTCAGAGCCCCTATCAGCAATAGGACAGTCAGGAAATTTATGAGTGGCACATATTAAAATAACGAGTTTGTAAAAGCAGCAGACAAGTGCTCACGATAGTAACCCTTGCTTCCAATCTGTCTCCTTCCACAAGTTCAATGGTAACATCAAGAGGATGTAAAAAAGGGAAACAAAAAAAAGCTGTTCTAGCCTTTTAGTGCACAGCAGAGATGCAGCAATGGCTGATACAAAATACCACAATGGCAAGTGGATTAAAAACGTGATGAAAAACACATATTTCTCCTGTATGACTCAATCTCCTCTTCAATTTTTTGCAATCTCATTATATAGCCTGCTCTTTCTGAGAAGTCTCAGATACAAGTCTCAGATAAAATGCTGACTTTTTGATAGCTAGTACATTTAATGCTGGACCTTTTAGATTCCTGTGGGGTGTAAAATCCAAAATTGACTAGCAACAATTCAAAGCCTGGAGATCAAAACTAATTTTCAAACTTACTATCAGCTGGGAGAAAGGGCATAAGATCACAAACCACAGAAAATGCTGGAAGTACTTGTCAGGTCAAGTCCTCTTCCACCTGAAATGTTAACTCTGTTTCTCTTTTCATCCACAGCACTCCTGTTTTATTTCAGGTTTCCAGCATCTGCAGTTTTTTTAAAAATTTTTTATTTTCTGGATATAATCATGATTTGATCAATGGTGTTGAAAATTTTCTCAATTCTTTGCTTATTCAGTGATCTGCCTTAAGAGATTAAAATTAATAGGAAAATGCTTAATTTAGGAAAAACAAGATATGTGGTGTCTGGCTTTCATTCCAAAAAACTTCCTAGAATCTTTATTTAAATAAATCAAGCTCAAAGTAATACTGAGCTCAGTCTATAACGTTTGCATTGTATACCTACCACATTTGTACATGGGTGAAGTAATCAAGGATAGACACCCCAACAATAAGAAGCTATAAAAATGCACCATTAATTCTATGAGCCTTAGAAATAGAGTGTGGGATCAGTGAATTAACCCTCCAGTTTAAAATGTCAAATGTAGACAAAAAATTCGTTTGAAGTAGAACATGCATTGTCAAGCAGCCACAGGGGAATGGTTTCACTGTAGGATTTTGCTGGGTAACCTGACCAGTTAATCTGTTTGAATAGGGAGGAACAACAGTTTGCAAAGATGGTGTCTATCTTAAATGCATTAAGTGAAGGCACTAAGGAAATTGACTAAAATTAAACATGAAATGTTAAAACGCACCGTGTTATGTATTGCACTGACTTGAATTCTTGCAACTAAAAATTTCTGCCCACAGAAATTCTCTGAACTTATTTCATACAGTGATACACCAGAGTGGCAAGCATGCATAAATGGCTTCCACATTCGCCTCAATGACAAGCAATTTATTATTTGAATGGTATACAAACTGAAGTGATTTTTTTCTAGAAGCCCATCCATCTGAGGGAAAAGGCTTCCCTTCGGAACTCAATTCAAACTCATTCTAAAAGTTAAAGTTTGCATCAGTTTGCACAAAATCTCCATTCTCTTTCTCATGGCCTTCTCCTACCTCACAAACTCAAAGCAAGTATGAACGAGTTTTTTGTTTGTTGTTTTGGCCCTGACTCTTTACATTAAAGTACAAAGTAATTCTGTAAGTACGTCTCCAATCTGATTAAAGAATGTATCAAATTAGCATTGTTGAAGAAAGCAACTGCTTCAAATAAGTTCCTTAAAAACTGACTATTGAATGGTTGGTGAGTTTTCACACCTTCCTTAGCTTTTTCTTTGGTCGCTGATTGAAAACAGGAGAAGATGCCATTAGACTGTCAGGAGAGTGAGATATATAGCTGCCATCAGAGCCAGCAGTGTTTGGAGTTTGTGGGATGCCAGAGTCACTCATGGCAGACATTGGTTCTTCAAACACATCGTTGCCCAAAACACCATGAGGAGGGCCGTTGCCTTCTTCATTCTCTTGAGGCTCCATTTTAACTTGGGTTAGATTCCACAGAGGAGAGCTGCTAACCTCAGGGCCTGAAGAAAGAACCAAATCTGAAATTAAACCAGGTTTTAACAAAAAAAATCATCTCCACCTAGACAGTTGTAGCCAGGGAACCACTTGTAATGACTTCTTTTTCTGCTCAATGCACCATCTACAAAACTAAAAATTCTATTGGTCATTCATGCAGCTATATCAACCACTCGTATTTTGTATTTGAATCCTTTAATCCAAATATTTATTTCTGTCTTTCCATCTTTCCATTGAATGTATCAGCCCATTATTCAGTAGACCCAAAACATTACCTGTTCTCTTTCTATAATGCCGTCCGATCTGCTTAGTTTTTCTACCTTTTTCCGTTTTTATTTCAGATTTCCAGTATCTGTTTGTTTTTCTTAATTTCAACCCATTCTTTGCCTTTTTGCTCTCTCGTTTGCTTCAAGGTCACCGATTTTTTTATTTTAAGCAAAAGAACTATTGCAGTTATGCATGGTAGCTGCACATACATATACTTCCCTGCTTTGCAAATCTGTGTGTTCATGAAGATATTTATCCCTCTTATTTTCACAGTGTTTTGCTATACCATTCAAATCTTTGAAAGATGTTTTTACTTTGTCCCAATTCACCTGCATTTTAGACAAAAATAAACCTCTAAAAGCACTAATTAAGCCAACCTACAATTAATATTTTGGTGTGTCTGCAGATTCATTCCAAAAACCTAACCCATTTCCCTCATACTGACAATACTAGAGTGAATCACTGGTTTTCAACAATCATCTCCAAGATCACAGGGATTTCGTTCCAATTATAGTAGCATTCAACTACTGTGAATATGGCCCTTATCTCCTACATAGTGTTCATCAGGAATTTTTGAGTCATTTTCTGTAAGATTATTTATTGAAGTCTTTATTTTGTGGCACTGCTGCACATGACTTTCAGGAAAAAGGGCTATATCCATAATACAGTAAATCTGATAATTCCCTATTCAACTACATGAAAATTCCAGTGCACTGGGACTTGGCTCATAAGGAGATATTTACTTCCTCCTTTCCAATTCATCTTGGCCCTTATTCCCATATTCCTCTTAGGTTAATAAGGTCCTCATTTGCTGAATTCTCTTTATATTTACTGGAAATTTTATTATAATACTATGCAACATAAAAAGTGAGTTATAAACATGTTGGGATAATAATAAACAACATCAAATCACCTGGAAAATCTGCTAGTCCTACACTACCAAAGACCCGAGCAGACTCCGGGACACCTGTCGAGCACCTTCGCTCATCTGCAAAAAGCAGTATTTCCCGGTGGCCAACAATTTCAATTCCAATCCCCGTTCTGACACATCGGTCCATGGCTCCTGTTACTGCCATGATGAGGCCACTCTCTGAATGGAGGAGCAAAACTTCATATTCCCTCTGGGTAGCCTCCAACTTGGTGGCATGCATATCAATTTGTCTAACCTGGCAATTTCTCCCCCTCTGTACCCTTTCTGTCTTATTACATTCCCCATTCTGGCTACTCTCTTACCTCTTGTCTTCTCTTGCCTGCCTATCACCTCTCTCTGCTGTCCTCCTCCTTCCCTGTCTCCCAAGATCCACTCTCCTCCCCTATCGGATTCCTTCTTCTTCAGCCCTTTACCCTTTCCACCTGTTACTTCCCAACTTCTCATTTCAACCCTCCGACCTCTTCCACCCACCTACCTTCCCCCTCACCTGGCTTCACCTTAACATGGCCGTACACCTTATTGTCTGCCAGCACTGAACTTTCCCTGTAACCGAACCCTATACTCAGAGCTTTGTTATTGTTGTTCCCTTGTATCACCTTCTAGCTTGTACTCCTTCCCCTCCCCCCACTTTCTTATTCTGGCTTCCTCCCCTTCCTTTCCAGTCCTCATGAAGTGTCTCAGCCTGAAACGTTGACTCTTTATTCCTTTCCATAGATGCTGTCTGACCTGCTGAGTTCCTCCAGCATTTTGTGTGTGCTATTCCCATTCTACTGCTTCTTCGAAATAAGCATTTTAGAAAAAAAGGAAAAACACAAAAATCAGAAAGGAACAGCTGACGTCAGCCTTCAAGGTGTCTGACAACCTGGCAGAATCTGTCCTCACCTGATGTCTGAGGAGATGCATCAGCCTCCAGTGCAGCAGTGTAACGTTCATGAGCCTGAGCCAGAACTCCAAGCTGCAAGGCCTGCTCACCTGTGGAAAGGTCAGGCTCATTCTCTTCATTGATGGGGAAAGCAATGTCACTGATAGGTTCCTCCTTTATCTTCAGTGGCTTGGTATCCTCAGTAGACGCCTTCTCTGGGCTAACCAGCTTTTCATACTCTTCAGCCAGTTGCTTGCTCACCTGTAGGCAAGTAGTACATAGTATATATGAGTCCAGACAGGTGACAACGTGTGCATCAGGCAAAATGCCCCGGAAAGGCAATATAAATGGTGAACATGTCTTTTTAATATTTCATACATCATGCCGGAAGATGCTTGCCAATTATTTTGACTAGTTAACAGAGCAATAACATGATTTTTGTTTTACAGATCTATGATAGAAATCATTCCATCCGGATGAATCACAGCTTGGTATTGCAACTGCTTTCCCTGAGACTGCAGGAAATTGTAGTTAGTTGCGAACAGAGCCTAGCATATCAAGAAAACCAACCTCACCTCCATGGACCACGTCTACATTTCCCACTGCCTCGGAAAAGCAGCTAACATAATCAGAGGTCTGTCTCATTCCAGACATTCTCTCTTCACCCCTCCTCCCATCAGGCAGAAGGTATAAAAGCTCGAAAACACCTAACACCAGACTCAAGGGCAGCTTCGATACCACTGTAATAAAAATACTGAACAGATCTTTCTTACAAGAGGGTGGACTCCTGACCTCATAATCTACCTTAACATGGCCGTACACCTTACTGTCTGCCAGCACTGAACTTTCCCTGTAACCCAACACTACACTCAGAGCTTTGTTATTGTTGTTCCCTTGTATCACCTTGATGTACATTGTGGGCCTACGCATAACAATGTCCTTCAGTGTATCTTGGCACATGTGATTATAGCAAACCAAACTTTATAAGCTAAAACAGCATAAGAAATGAGAGTGGACTATACTATCTCAAGCATACACTGCCATTGAATAAAACAGATCAGCGTGTACTTTCAGTCTTTAACAACAGTATCACAGGGCCCTCAATTCTGTTTGCGTCAACGTAATCTTTGATTTTCATTGATCTCCATCCTTAATTAACTCAGCAAAATAAACGTGTCAAAGGCTGCCAGTTTTAGACGCCTCAACCAGAAGACAAGCTCTTGATATTTATTTTATTTATCCTCTTCAGAATTTTATATGTCTCAAAGGGATCACCTCTCAGTCTTCCAAATTTAACCAAACATACATTGACTATAAAAGGTATTCACTCCCCCTTGGAAATTTTCATGTTTTATTGTTTTACAACATTGAATCCCAGTGGATTTAATTTGGCTTTTTTGACACTGATCAACAGAAAAGACTCTTTCATGTCAAAGTGAAAACAAGTTTCTACAAATTGGTCTAAATGTACTACAATTATTAAACGCAAAATAATTGATTGCATAATAACTCACCCCCTTCAAGTCAGTATTTAGAAAATGCACGTTTGGCAGCAATTTCAGCCTTGAGTCTGTGTGGATAGGTCACTATCAGCTTTGCACATCTGGACATTGTAATCTTCCCTCACACTTCCTTGCAAAACTGCTCGAGCTCTGTCAGATTGCACGTGGATCATGAGTGAACAGCACTTTTCAAGTCCAGCCACAAATTCTCAATTGGATTGAGGTCTGGACTGACTTGGGCACTCCAGGACATTGACTGTGTTGTTTTTAAGCCATTCCTGTGTAGCTTTGGCTTTATGCTTGGGGTCATTGTCTTGCTGGAAAACAAATCTTCTCCCAAGTCACAGTTCTCTTGCACACTGCATCAGGTTTTCTTCTAGGATTTCCCTGTATTTTGCTGCGTTCATTTTACCCTCTACCTTCACAAGCCTTCCAGGGTCTGCTGTAGTGAAACATTCCCACAGCATGATGCAGCCAACATCATGCTTCACGTTAGGGGTGGTGTGTTTTTGATTATGTGCTTTGTTTGGTCGTTTAGTCTAATGGTCAAAAAGCTCAATTTTTGATTCATCAGACCATAGAATCTCCTTCCAACTGACTTCAGAGTCTCTCATATGCCTTCTGGCAAACTCTAGCCAAGATTTCATGTGGCTTTATCTTTGCCACTCTCCCACAAAGCTGTGATTAGTGCAGCATCCTGGCAACCATTGTATGCGGTCTCTCCCATATCCGCCACTGAAGCTTGTATCTCCTCCAGAGTAGTCATAGGCCTCTTGATGGCCTCCCTCACTAGTCCCCTTCTTGCATGGTCCCTTAGGTTTTGAGGACAGCCTGCTCTAGACATATTCTTTCCATTTCTAGACAATTGAATTAATTGTACTCCAAGGGATATTAATTGACTTCTTTTTCTTCATGATGTAGTTTTTGCCAGGATACTGACTCACCAGCAATTGGACCTTCCAGATACAGTTGTACTTTTACTACAATCAATTGAAACACCTTGACTGCACACAGGTCTCCAAAAACAGATCTCCATTTAACTAAGTATCTGACTTCTAAAACCAATTGGCTTCACCAGTGATGATTTGGTGTGTCATATTAAAGGTGATGAGTATTTATCTAATCAATTATGTTGAGTTTTAAATTCTGTAATTCATTTAGAGATCTGTTTTTACTTTGACATGAAAGAGTCTTTTTCTGTTGATCAGTGTCAAAAAAGTCAAAATTAAATCTACTGTGATTCAATGTTGTAAAACAATAAAACATGAAAACTTCCAAGGGAGGAGGGAATACTTTTTATAGGCATTGTATACACGGGAAAGTCTGCATATGCTGGAAATCCAAAGCAACACACTCAAAATGCCGGAGGAACTCAGCAGGTCAGGCAGCATCTATGGAAAAGAATAAATAGTCGACGTTTCAGCCCGAGACTCCTCTTCAGGATTGAGAAGGAAGAGGGAAGATGCAGAAAAGAAAGGTGAGGGGAGGGAAGGAGACTTGCTCTATTCTCTACTCTGACCTTTTACCTCTTCTCATCTGCCTATTACTTCCCCAGTCCCCTCCTCCTTGCCTTTCTCCTATGGTCCATTTTCCTCTTTTATCAGATTCTTTCTTTCCCAGCTCTTGACTTTTCCACCCACCTGGCTTCACCTAAAACATTCCAGCATCATTTATATAGATGCTGCTTGACCTGCTGAGTTCCTCCAGCATTTCGTGTGAGTTGCTTAACCAAACATATTCTTGTCTCCCTCTATCTCTACTTATGGATCACATAGCTGAAGTACAATTCATCCCAACAAAATCGTGGCAAATTCTATATTCTGCAGCAACTACTGAGATGTTATTAAATATTTTATTGAAAGTATTCTCAGTTTGAGTGTATCTCTTTAGGCTCAGCTTCTCTGGCAAGGTTCTGATCATCCAAACTCATTCCAGGAATTCCTGCAAAGAACAGAAAGATGGAATTTCCATAGCAATAATCCATAGTGGCCGTTTCCAGGGTTCTTCTTTCCCAAGGTCAAAGGTGCAAGCAAAAAATGCACACAACCATAAGCCTTGAAGAATGAGAGGTGATCTCACTAAGCCATGCAAGATTTTAAAGAGAAATTAACAAGGTGAATGCTGAGAGGCTGTTTCCTCATGTTGGAGCATCTCAAACAATGGACACAATCTCAGGATAAGGGTCGGGAAGGAACAAAATAATATCACCTAAATTGTGAGAGATTGCAGAGATCTGAGACGCAGGAGGATCTGGGTGACTTAAAACCTGGAATGGCTGAGTTGTCGTACAAGGATAGATTGGTCAGACCGGGTTTGTATCATTGCAGTTCAGAAAAGCAAAATGGACTTGACTGAAACAGAGTCATAGGTTGCTTGAGCTATGCAGCACAGAAACTGGCCCTTTAGCTCAACTTCTCCATGCTGATCAAGTTGTCTAACTGAGCTTATCTCATTTCTTATGCTTGGCCTACCCCTCAACCTTTCTTATCCGTAAGGTACAGAAGATTTGTGGGCAGAATGGACATAGAGAGAATAGTTCACCTTGTTGGAGAATTGTTAACTTGGGTCGCGTGTAACATTTTTAAAATGTTGTCTATTTAAGGCAAAGGAAAAATTAATTATAAACAAAAATTGCTGGAAACATTCAAAATCAGAATCACGATTATTATCACTGACATACAGTACTGTGCAAAAGTTTTAGGCAAATGTATACGGCTTAAGACTTTTGCATAGTACTGTAGTAATTTTATGTAGTGCACGAGACTGCTGCAAAAAAAATTCATGACATATGTCAGTGATGATAAACCTGATTCTGATATATGTCTGTACTGTAGACTGAGAGTGGGAAGGGGGCAGGAGCAGGAAGCACCACAGAGACATTCTGTAATGATCAATAACCCAATTGTTTGGAATGAAATGACCTTGCCTGGTGTCTCAGAGCTGGGTCTGCCTGCATCTGCACCACCTCCTGCCCCAGCACTCCTGTCAACTGTCCCACACCCCTCAAGCAGCGCACCACTGTCGCCATTCCCAACGTCGTTTGCTCCTGCCAGATTTACAAACTCACTCTCTGCTCCACATTGGCAAATACTGTACTGTGTAAAGGTGTTGGGCACCCTAGCTATACATATCTGCCTAATACTCTTACACAGTGTTGTATGGTGTGAAGTTTGTTGTTTTGTGGTGGCAGACCAGTGCAATACATGAATCACTGTATGTTACAATAATAAAATCAATAAATTGTGCAAAAGAGGAATAGTGAGGTAGTGTTCATGAGTTCACTAACTGTTCAAAAATCTGATGGCCAAGAATAAGCTGTTCCTAAAACATTGAGTGTGCATCTTCACGCTCTTGCACCTTCTCTCTGATGGCAGTAATGACAGTTCTTAATGATGGATGCCACATTCTTGAGGCACTGCCAGGGGAGAGTTGCGTCCATGAGGGAAATGGCCGAGTGTACAGCCCTCTGCAGCCTCTTTCACTCCTGTGCATTGAAACCTCCATATCAGGCGGTGATGCAACCAGTCAGAATGCTCTCCATTGTACATCTGTCTTTGGTGACATATCAAACCTCTGCAAAGTCCTAATGAAGCATAGCCATTAGTGTGCCTTCTTCATGATTGCATCAATGTGCTGGACCCAGGATAGATCCTGTAAAAGGCTGGCACTCAAAAACTTGAAGCTGCTCACCCTTTCCAATGCAGACTCCTTGTTATGGACTAGTGTGTGTTCTCTAAATTTCCCCTTACTTAAGTCCACAATTTTGGTCTTGCTGACATTGAGAGCAAGGTCGGTATTGTGACATCAATCAACCAGCAATCAATCTCACTCCTGTATATCCTCCTGTCTGCCATCTGAAATTCTGCCAACAATACTGATGTCATCGGTGAATTTATAAATGCCGTTTGAGCTGTGCCTGGGCAGACAGTGCAGAGAGAGTAGAGCAGAGGGATAAGATAAACATGCATTCTTGAGGTGTGCATGTGTTGATCGTCAGCAAGAAGATGCTTTTGCTGATCTGACTAAGGTCTCCTGATGAGGAAGTCAAAGATCCTGTTGCAGAGGGAGATAAAGTGTCTCCGGTTTTAAAGCTTGTTGATTAGTACCAAGGGGAATATGGTGATGAATACTGTGCAGATCAGGCAGAATCAGTGGAAAGAGAAAGAGTTAATAGTTCAGATACCTGAAAGAGGGTCAATGTTTCTCTTCCCATAGTTATTGCTTAGCTTGCTAAATGTTTCCAGCTTTTTATTTTCAGATTTCCAGCTTCTACAGTATTTTCTGATATTTCTAAAGTGAGTTATTTTCTCTCAAAGGATCATGAGACAGTGGTACCTGCTTTCTCAAAGGGTAAGCAGATAGGAGAGCAAAATTCCTGTCACAATCAAGTCAATCACAATTTTCTTAAATGGTACAGCAGGTTTTAGGGGTCTACCACTACTCCTAATTTACTCAGGATAAGGAGAAATCTGGGAATCTTTGAAATTCTCTACTTGGCAGCCATGGATGTCCAGTGATTGAGTACATTCATGGAACAAATAGTCAAGACAACAAATAGAATTAGAGTGGATGAGTGTGTGCCTTTGAGAACACACCGAGTCTTTCCAAACCAAAGGTCCTGGATAAACTAGGAGATTTATTGAGGACTAGATCTGTGGAGCTTTTGACCAGTGATCCAGAACCCTACAAAAAGTTCAGAAACAATCTAAGGAAGGCCATAGTGAGAGCAAGAAGGCAATTCCCTGTGAAGTCAGAGACACAATTGGCTGCATGACAATCGAGGTCAGGTTTGCATGCCATAACGCTTAATAAGGAAAAACCTAACAGCATAATGGCAGAGAGGCTTCAGTTCCCCAATAAGCTCAAGGCCTTCCTTTCACACATGTCCTATAAGGGAATATAACATTATGCCTATGCCCACAGCATCTCTATCTTGGAAGATGATGTCAGAACATCTTTCAAACGGAGAACCTGGTCCCTGATGATGGGTGTGACATGGTACTGTGCTGATCAAATAGCTGGAGTGTTCAAGGACATTTTCAACCTCTCACTGCTGCAGCTGAAGGTTCCCACCTGCTTTAAAAGAATGACAACTGACCAAGAAGAGCAGGGTGAGCTGCCTCAGTAACTATAGCCCAGTAACATTCACATCTACTGTGATGACGTGGCTAGGCACAGCTCAAACACTAGCTATAAATTCACCGATGACACCATTCCTGCTGGCAGAATCTTAGATGGAAGGAACAAGGAAGCGTACAGTACTGAGATAGATTGGTTGGTTGTGGGTGTTGCAATAACAATCTTGCACTTGAAATCAGAAAGGCCATGGAATTGATTGTGGATTTCAGGAAAGAGAAGTCGGAACACATACCAGTCCTCGTTGAGAGATCAGCGGTGGAAAGGGTAAGCATCTTCAAGTTCCTGGGTATCGCCATCTCAGATGACATATCTTGGGCACAAACATATTGGTGAAATCACGAAGAAGGCAGGCCAGCAGCTCTTGCAAATTTCTGCAGATGTATAGTGGAGAGCATTCTGACTAAGTGCATCACAGCCCAGTATGCAGCCTCCAATGCACTGGATCACAAGAAGCTACAGAGGACTGTAGACTCAGCCAGCTCCATCACAGGCACAGGAGAGTCACAAAAGGAAGGCTGACTTGGTACCACAAAAATTGATATCAGGACAGATAAGAGGCAGTACACTAGGGAACATGCAGAAAGGGTTAGTGAGACAATTGCAGAGTGTAGGGATGATATTGCTATTTTGATGTTGCTAGTGTGTGTGGATACTTCAATATACCTACCTGGAGCATGTAGCTGTGATAGTCTTTGATACGATGCTGCCAGAAGTTCTGCAGTGAAAGCACGCTGCCAATGCCCACTTCGTGGAACACCTGCTCCATCACATCTTGGAATGGGGTCTGGCCAACCTGGGCCTCCCGATCCGTGGCAAAGCGCAGCAGCCGTGTGAATTTGAAGTAGTACTCACTGGCGACATCAGTCAAGGTTTCCAGAACCCCCTCATGAGCGGATTCGAATCCTGCATGGGCCAGAATGGTGGCCACCGACTGGTAGAGGAGCTGCCGGCAAGAGGCCCAACTGAGTTCAGTCACAGGTTCGCCTTTTCCCCTAGGGATGCAAACCAAAATTGTTAGAGCTACTCATGTCCCTCCGGCAGGTTGCAACATTGCTAACTGCATCAAAAATCCCAAATGTAAACCACAATTTTTTTTTTAAAACCACAACACTCAAGTGTTCAAATTATAGAAAGTGTCTGGATTCACAAGAGATGCAGATGCTGGAATCTGGAATAACACACAGTTGAAGGAAATTAACATGTCAGTCAGCATATATGAAGGAAAGTGGACAGTTGATGTTTTGGGTCAAAACCCCTTCATCTGAACTCAAGACTCTAGATGAAGAGCCTTGAACAGAAATGTTGACTGTCCATTGATGCTGCCTGATCCGTTGAGTTCTGAAAGTCACTGTCATGGTCAAGGAAATAAGAACTTAAAATCACCAAAATAAGCCGTCTAGTCTTACTTAGGTACGATTTTAAAAGTGAAATCAATATTCCTTTTGTTGGTAAGGGTATTAAGGGATCTGAAGGTAAATGGGAATTTAAGATAAAGAGCAGAAATCCAGTTTAAAGTAAAAGAGAGAAGAGTGGTAGAACAGCCTCCTGCTGTTCTAACAAGTCTCCAATCTAACTTACTAACAAATTGATACATCCAATTTTTTCTTTTATTGATGAAATAAGAAAATGCTTGCTTTTCTCACCGTTTACTATTCACGTAATAGTTGATGTGCAAGTCAGCAAGAACAAAAGCAAAGTGTGTGAGCTAGAGATTAAACAGCTAAAGCTGTGTAGCTTTTCACCATAAAGCACTGGCAGTCTTTCTCTGACTTTTTCAGCACTGTGCTAACAGTTACAGGAATGATTTGAGAGGTTATTTGGAATTAAGTGTGACGTATTCAAGATACTGTAACACATCTGTCTTTCTAGGCATTCTCATGAACGATTTTGTTAACACAGCCCTCGAGAACTGGAGGGTTTACAGCCAATATTTTAGTGCATGGTATAACAAAACATACTTCCAAACTTTAGGGATTTCTTAATGAATCTGACCCAGGATAGGGCATGTATCTCTTCCACAGGGCTATAAATTGATATACTTTCGTAGTAAACAGCTGTGTCCCAATACAGGATCAAAGTGCCAGTTGCTATTTCCGATTAAAGAGTAACATTGTACAATCTGTGTAAATCATATATACTCAGTGGCCACTTTACTAAGTACACCTGTGACATCTGCTTGATAATGCAAATATCTAATCAGCCAATCATGAAGCAGCAACTCAATGCATAAAAGCAGCGGTCCCCAACCACCGGGCCGCGAGGAAATGGTATGAGTCAGCTGCACCTTTCCTCATTCCCTGTCACGCACCGTTGAACTTGAACATAGGGTTGCCAACTGTCCCGTATTTGCCGGGACATCCCCTTTATTGGGCTCAATTGGTTTGTCCCGTATTTCCCCCGCTAAGGTAGAGTGTTCCTATGAAACCTTTCATGCTGAAATGGCGTGAAGCGAAGAAGCAATTACCATTAATTTATATGGGAAAAAATTTTCAGTGTTCCCAGACCCAAAAAACAACTTAACAAATCACATCAAATAACACATAAAACCGAAAATAAGTAACACTAACATATAGCAAAAGCAGGAATGATATGATAAATACACAGCCTATATAAAGTCGAAATAATGTATGTACAGTATAGTCGGGAAGATGAAGGCAAAACCAATTTGTGGAGGAAAAAAATCGGCACGTACGCGCATGTGCATATCACGTGCGCACGTCATGCATGCACACACAGGTGCCCGCGCAAGGCTTCATGGTCGTGGTAGTCTTTCCTGGGGTAAAGTGTCCCGGGATTTTACTGCTACTTTTGTCCCTTATTTGGGAGTGAGAAAGTTGGCAACCCTAACTGTAAAAGACATGTTGAGGTGAGTTTAACTCTACTTGAACACCCACCCTCGGTCAGCTGGTCCGCAAGAATATTGTCAATATTAAACCGGTCCGTGGTGCAAAGAAGGTTGGGGACCCCTGCATAAAAGCATGCAGACATGGGTAAAAAGGTTCAGTTGTTCAGTCCAAACACTGAAATGGGCAAGAAATGCAATCCAAGTAAATTTGACCGTGGACTGATTGTTGGGGCCAGACGGAGTGGTTAGACACCAACAATGAGTAACTCAGCAAGCGCCAATCTCCAGGGGTGTTCTCATACAAGAGCTCTAGAGTTTGCAGATAACAATGTGAAAAACAAAATAAGACATTCAGTGTGTGGCAGTTTTGTGGGCAAAAATGTCTCGTTAGTATGAGAGGTCAGAGAAGAATGGCCAGACTGGTTCAAGTGACAGTAACACAAATAACCACACACTACGACGGTATGCAGAAAGGCATCTCTGAACAAACACGTTGAACCTTGAAGTGGATGGGCTACAGCAGCAGAAGACCACGAACATACACTCAGTGGCCACTTTTATTAGGTACCAGAGGGTACCTAATGAAGAGGTCACTGAGCGCATATTAGTTCAAAGCCAAATAAGCTCACTACAATCATCATCCCAAGCTACAAGGCAAGTAGTGTTGTTGTGCAGCATTCCCCATTGAACAGCCCCACAAATAATTGCATGAAAGCTAACAAAGAAATGGTCAAGTGATACTCAACATAAAATTGTGAGATTTATTGGAGTAAGACCCCAAGGGAGGCCTCGAGTATCACCCTATGGTGGCCTGAGAGAAAAATGAAAGAAAGGATCAGAATACCATCAAAGTGATGAATAAAATTCTGGGCAGCAACTGACCATAGACAAAACAAACGACTGGAAGATCAACAGCAGACCGACCTAAGTATTTCCAGCTTTCAGGTTTCATTAATGTTAGCTACTTTTTGATCATTGGATCATGTGTACCATTTAACACATACAGGAGGCCAACAGATCCACTGGTACAACATTGGCTTGTGCACTTCCCGATTCTGTATTCCATCAGCCACCTCTTTGTCCATTCTCCTAATCTGTTCATATCATTCTGCAGACCCCTTGTATCCTCAGTACTGCCACCCCTCCGCCCATCTTTGTATCATCTTAGGAGATAATGGTGTCTAACAGCGACTCCTCTGCTTGCATCTTCGGAAACAGCTCTATTTCTATCTTTACTTTTCAGGGTTCTTTTGAAGACCCTGATCTGGAGTTACATGCTGACTGCAGTTCTTTGAGAGAACAGGACCCGCTCTCGGGGTTTCACGACTGGCTGCTATTTGATATACCAAGGACGTGGCCTAGAAGACTGGCGCGCCTTCCGGGTTTCGGGATTTCATGGCTCTGGAGGCGGGCGGACTCGAGGTCGGTGCCTCTGCAGGAAATCGGAGTGTCGGGGGAGACAGAAGATCAAAAGCAGCAAGCTGGCTGCTGGCTGTGTGCCCAGGGACCCAAGTTCTTCGGGCACAGAGCTTGGAAAAGGTGACACAACAGACTTTCAACATTGTAAATCAGCGAGTTGTTTGTTATGTCTCCCCTCTCACTGGTTGTGAAACGGGGACACCTCTTTTTTCCTTATTATGGAGAGAGAGAGAGCCAGTGGTACGTCGGATTACTGGGTGAATGAGTAGTCTTTGCAGGAAATTGCAGGACAGACACAAGTCTGTGTCTTTATTGATGCTTGAGTGCTTGGTGGGGGGGGGTACTGATTTTTTTTTTGCTGCTGCTTACGCCTGGGGGGGGGGGCTCTGGAGTTCTAACATTTAACTGCCATTCATTTTTTGGGGCACTCTTCTGTTTTCATGGATGGTTGCCAAGAAAAAGAATTTCAGGATGTATATTGTAAACATCTCTCTGACATTAAATATACCTTTGAAACCTTTGATCTTCAAACCTGGTCACAAAGCCATTAATTCAGTCATACAGATAATTAACATATAACATGAAAAGTAGCAAACCCAACACCATCCCATGGGGAACATCGCTAGTTGCCAGCAGCCAGTCATAAAAGGTCCATCTTTATATTCCCACTCCTTGCCTTCTGTCACTCAATCTTATCCATGCTAGTACTGTTCTTGTTATACTATAATTTCCTATCTTTTGCCTCCTTCCCTTCTTAGAGTGGAGTGACATTTGTGATTTTCCAGTTCTCTGGAAATGTATCTGACTCTACTGATTCTTGAAAGATTACTACTAATGCCTCCCCAAGGTACTCAGCTATCTCTTTCAGAACCCTGAGGTGTTTACTCCTATCATGAGAAAAAGATTCTGACAACATATGCCTTTTATAATTTTGTACACTTTTGTCAGCCTCCTTTGCTCTGGGTAAAACAAGCCTCTTCCCATTACAAAAGTCCTTCAATCCAGACATTCCATTTTTTTCAATTGTGTGGCAACCAGACTGCACATGATACTCTAAAAGCAGTCCAGCCAGTGTTTTGTAAAGCTGCAACATAACATCCCAAATTTTATATTCTATGCACTAACCAATGGAGGCAAGCATGTTGTACACCACCTTTTCTGCTTATGTTGCCAATTTTGGGAAAGCATAGATTAGAACAAAAAAAGTTCTCTGCTCAACAACATCCGTCAGCGGTTTAGCAAATTTCCTACCCTGCTGTATTACAAATTTGGCTGCTTTTCTCAAAGAGGTAATTCCACCCCCACCCACCCCCATCCTTCACAAGTCCAACAGTATCCAGAGCAATATTCCTGTTTGAGAAAGGAACAACCACTAGGGAGTCCTGCAGTATCAGCCTATACATACTCCCTTTGGCGGTGGTCACTCTTATCCCTTCTTTCTGGAGCTGTAGTGTGACCAACTTGCCAAATGTACTATCTACAACATTTACTACCTCATTGGTGAAGATACTTGCTGAAGAAGTTTCAGACCACAGCTTCAATAGTTCTAAGTGATTGACAATTGGACATTTTTTCTGCAAGAAAATTCACAAAGAACATTGCAAATGTCCCTGATATCAATAATTCTGCAGGATGAGCATACACAGCCCCAGCTTCTCTATCCTTTTCCTACGTATTGTATGATACTTGGCCCATGTACTCCAATTTTGACCCCCTCCACCGTCTCCTGAGAAGTATTGCTGGCAATGAAGCCAAGGTGTTGTGTTGATAATGACAATAGTAGAAGACCAGTTATAACAAATCACTTGGCCTAACTATACTAGGATCAATAAAGCAGATTCATGATCAGGGTAAGAGAAAAACAGATTGTAATAACATTGCAAGATTTACCTCTCCATCAAGTCTCTTGTTGAGTTCTGAAACACTACTTTTTTCTGCAATTATTACAACTCGAAGGGTATTCTATCTGAACACCTCTATAGATCATTCCCGCTAAGACAGCTCATTGTGGCTCAGTCAATAGCATTCAGATCTCAGTGGAAGTGTGGGTTTCAGTTCCATCACAGTCTAGTATTTTTTTTTGGGTGGGAGGATTGTCCCATCAATACAAGCTGGATAATTTAGGTCTGTACTCACTGCATTTAAGAAGAATGAAGGATGACCTTATTCAAATGCCTGACAGGTAGATTTTGAGATATTTTTACTCGGGGTGGCGGGGGGAAGCAACAAGATATATGGCTGGTAATTTAAAAATGAAATATGCCAAAATTTCTTCTCTCAGAGTGCACTGAATCTCTGGAATTCTCTGCCACCGATCATAAAAAAATTAAGGCAGAGTCAGTGACCACTTTAGTAAACCTCTGCAGATGTAATGTTGAACTAAAATGGACTTTGTTAAAAGTTGAGTTTATTGTAACATGCACAAGAATGAAAAACTTATTTGCAGCATCACAAGCATCAGATAAACAGCATTCACAAGTAAAACATAAATTTAAGCTTAAGTTATACACAATTTTTACAAGAACATACTGTAATTGGAACGAAACAGAATGCAAAGTCAATTTTACTGTAAGGTGATCAAATCGGTTATAGTATTAATAAACTGTACTGCTTGGGATTTTGCCAGTTGGTTCAAGCACCAAATGGTTAAAGGGAAGCAGCTATTCTTGAACCTGCTGGTGTGGGAATTCAAGGTACCGTACTTCTTGCCTATTAGTAGTTGCAAAGAGATGGCATGACCTAGATGGTGAGGATCTTTGATGGAAGTTTTGTCTTCCTGAGGTAGCACCACCTGTAGACAATGATGTACTGGGCAGAGTCCACTACAGCTTCTGTATGTTCCTGCACATCTGGTTGCTGCACCACACTATGATTCAATCAATCAATCAGGATAGTTTTAACAGTACGTCTACAGAAGTTTATTGGACTATTTGATGACAAACAGACCTTCCTTAACCTCTTAAGAAAATAAAGACTTTTGATTGCATCTATGTGTTAGGCCCAGGAGAGTTCATCGGGCATGTTTGACACCCAGGAATTTAAAACTGTGGATCCCCATTGTAGATTTACACATGTTCGTCCAATTTCCCCTTCCTGAAGTGAACAATCAACTTTAGTTTTTCAGACTTTGGGAAGTTGTTTTTGTGACACCACTCAACCAGTTGACTTATCTCATTCCAGATAACTGACTCATCGTTAGCTGCAATTTACCCAACAATAGTATGTTATTGGTGAATTTGGAGATGATGGCTCTAATTTTTTTGTTCTAATTGCATTTGCTCGTGTAAAAAAAAATGAAGAACTTATGCTTAACATTTTGTGAATGCTGTGTATCTCATGCTATGTGCCTGTGATGCTGCTGCAAGTAAGCTTTACCATTGCTCCTGTGCATACGTGTACTTGTGAATATGACAGTAAGCTGGACTTTGACTAAATATCTGGAAGACTGAGGAACTGGCATGGAAGAGGAACTGGTACAGCTAGCATTGATCAGCCATGATCATACTGATTGGCAAGCAAGTTTGAGGGGCCTGGTAGTCTACTTTTGCTCTTATTTTCTTCCACTCTCTTCTCCAGTTCAGAACTGGTGCAATGCTGAGGGAATACCACATCTTTGCTTATTTGAAGGTCGGTGGTGCTAAGGGAGAGGACTTCTTTCTAGTGACCCTCAACAGAAGAAGTTCTACACATTTGGTTGTTAACAGGTTCATCATTCTTGGAAGCGCCCACAGGCTGCTGAGTTTCCAACATTACAACATTGATTCTATTGGGTCAGACTGTATAAATCCAACCTTCTTTCGTTCAGAGCTCACCTGTAAAAATCGCTCTCTGGATCACTGTGCCTCAGCTGGAAAGGGAACTTTGGGGTCTTGCTGTCCACGGGCAGCAGCTCCTCTGGCATCAGCGGTGAGCTGGGGGCAGGGGGGAGGGTGTCTGACTCCTCAGCCTTCAGCCCGTCTGGCTGTGGTTGGCCCTGCGCCTGCGCGGCGGCAACCAGGCTCCGCAGTCGCCGGTTGTACTGGATCAACTGGATGGTGTGGACTGTCAGACCGCAGGGCTCGGATGGCACATCCAGCATAGTTGCAGGCCGGGGTCTGTCGGCCGAGGGCTGGTGCAGCGGTGGGTCTTGGATTTCCACTGTCCGGAACTCCCGCTGCAGCAGATCAAAAGAGCTCCTGCTGGGCTGAGAGGATGACACTGGGATCTCGCCCCAATACTTGATCATTTTTGCTCCCAGTCAAGTGAGGATTTGAATGGAGCAACATGCAAATTTAAATAAAGCAGAGTCTTCACTGAAGTGCAAAGGTTAACTACAGCAATTTGCTATGGCTTAATATTTGTCCAAGCAATTTTCTGGAACCAATGAGGAGAACTTAGTCAATAAACCAATGAGTCATTGATAACAGCTTGATAATGTGATCATAATGGATCATTCTTCTTCACCGTCAGCTGCACTCAGACTGGCCGAAATATCCTTGGTGAAACCTGTTGAGATGAGGGTATAGTGATTACTTTAAGGCTTCAGGCAACTGATTATCATAAAACATAGAATATTACAGCACACTACAGGCCCTTCAGACCACAATGTTGTGCCAATCTTTCAACCTACTGTAAGATCAGTCTAACCTTTTCCTGCAACATAGCCCTCTATTTTCCTGTTATCCATGTGCCTATCTAAGAGTGTCTTAAATGGCTCTAATATATTTGCCTCTACAACTACCCCGGCAACATGTTCCATGCACCCATCACTTCCTCTGTAAAAAACTTACCTCTGATATCCCCTGTATATAAAATTATGATGGGTATAGATAGAGTGAATGCAAGCAGGCTTTTTCCACTGAGGCAAGGGGAGAAAAAAAAGAGGACATGGGTTAAGGGTGAGGGGGGCAAAGTTTAAAGGGAACGTTAGGTGGGGGCTTCTTCACACAGAGAGTGGTGGGAGTATGGAATGAGCTGCTAGATGAGGTGGTAAATGCGGGTTCTTTTTTAACATTTAAGAATAAATTGGACAGATACATGGATGGGAGGTCCATGGAGGGATATGGTCCATGCGCAGTTCAGTGGGACAAGGCAGAAAATAGTTCGGCACAGCCAAGAAGGGCCAAAAGGCCTGTTTCTGTGTAGCTTTTTCTATGGTTTTCTATGGTTTCTATATATTTTCCTCCAATTACTTTAAAATTACACCCCCTCATATTAACTATAAGACCATAAGAACAGAAGTAGGCCATTCGGCCCATTGAGTCTGCTCCGCCATTCAATCATCGGCTGATCCAATTCTTTCAGTCATCCCCAATCCCCTGTCTTCACCCCATACCCTTTGATGTCCTGGCTAATCAAGAACCTATCATCTCTGCCTTAAATACCCCCAATGACTTGGCCTCCACAGTCACTTGTGGCAACAAATTCCAAGATTTACCACCTGACTAAAGTAATTTCTCTGCATCTCAGTTCTAAATGGACATCCTTCAATCCTGAAGTCATGTCCTCTTGTCCTCTTTCCCTACCACGGGAAATAACTTTGCCATATCTAATCTGTTCAGGCCTTTTAACTACTTTCACCCTGGCTAAGATCTCTGGCTATCTACTCGATCTATGCCTCTTATCATATTGTACACATCTATCAAATCAACTTTCATCCTCCTTCACTCCAAAGACAAAAGCCCTTGCTCACTCAACACATCCTCATAACACGTGCTCTCCAATCCACGCAGTGTACTGGTAAGTCTCCTCTCCACTCTTTCTATAGCTCCCACGTCTTTCATATAAAAAGGCAGCCAGAACTGAACACAATATTCCAAATGCGATGTAACCAGAGGTTTAATAAAGTTGTAACATTAACTTACAACTCTTGAGCTCAATCCCTCAATTAATGAAGGCCAGGAACACCTTATATTGTATCAAACTGCATAGCAACTTTGAGTGATGTATGAAAGTGGACCCAAAGACCCTTGTCTCTCCACACTGATAAGAATCCTGCCATTAACCCAGTATTGTGCCTTTAAATTCATCTTTCAAAGTGAATCACTTCCCACTTTTCCAGTGGAACTTCGCAGACCAGGTCTACATTCCATCAATATCCCATTGTAACCTATGTCAGCCTTCTACAGTATCCACAACACCACAAACCTAAGTGTCACCTGCAAACTGACTAATCCACCCACCCACTTCCTCATCCAAATAATTTATTTAAAAAATCACAAAGATTACGAGTCCCAGAAGATCCCTGCAGAAAACCAATGGTCACTGACTTCCGGGAAGAACATGCCTCATCTACTACCATCCTCTGCCTTCTGTGGGCAAGCTAATTTAGTATCGACTCAACCAAGTTTCCCTGGATCCCATGCTTCCTGATTTCCTGAATGAGCCTACCATGGGGGAACCTTATCAGACACCTTACTAAAATCCATATACACTCATTCACTGGTCTAACTGCACTAGTGTGTTTTGTCACATCCTCAAAGAATTCAATCAGGCTTGTGAGGCATGATCTAACCCTCACAAAACCATGGTGATTATCCCTAATCAGACTACAACTTTTCCCAAATGCTTGTAAATCTAGCTCTAAAAATCTTCAATAATTAGCCCACCACTGAAGTAAGACTCATTGGTCTATCAACTCAGTCATCCCTACTCCCTGTCTTGAACAAAGGAATGACAATTGCTACCCTCCACTCATCTGGTACTATTCCTGTGGCCAATGTGATCACAAAGATCATCACCAAAGGTGCAATGATCTCTCCTCTTGCTTCCTGTAGTAACCTAGAATATATCATGTGTGGTCCCAGGTACACAGATACATACCTATGCTAATCCTTTTCAAAAGTGTCAGCACATCTTCTTCTAATGTCGACATATTCTAGCATATCAACCTACTTTATGTTGTGCTCAAAAATATCAAGATTCTTTCCACTGCTGAATACTGAAGCAAAGTCTTCACTAAGGACCTCCCCTACCTCCTCCAACTTCAGGCACATTTCCTCTTCTATCTCTGATCAGTCCTACCTTCACTCTAGCCATCCTCCTGTTCTTCACATACTTGTAGAATGCCTTGCGATTTTCCTTAATCCTACTCGTCCAGGTTTTCTCATGCCCACTTCTAGTTCTCCAGAGACCATTCTAAAGTTCCTTCCTGGCTACCTTGTAACTCTGTAGAGCTCTGTCTGAACCTTGCTTTTTAAACTTTAAGTAAGCATCTTTCTTTCTCTTGTGTAGATATTGCACCTCCTGTCAACCACGATTCCTTTTGCTGCTCAATGGGACAAACCTATCCAGTACCCCATGCAACTGCTCCTTAAACACTCTTCACATTTCTGTTGTGCATTTCCAAGTACAATTGTTTCCAGCTTACACTCCCAATTTCCTACCTAATGGCATCATAACTCTCCCTCCCCCAAATAAATACTTCTCCATACCATCTGCTCCTATCCCTCACGAAGGCTAAGGTAAAAACCAGGAGGAAGTTGTTGTCACTGTCTCTGAAATGTTCACCCACAGACAGTTCTGACACTTGAGTTTCATTGCCTAGTACCAAGTCCAGAATGGGCTCTCCTCTAGTCAGCCTGATTATACATTCTGTTCAGAAGCCTTTCTGGACACACCTAACAAATTCTGCCCTATCTAAACCTTTTGCACTAAGGAGGTGCCAGTCAGCATTAAGGTAGTTGAAATCACTCATGACAACAACTCTGTTATTTTTGCACCTTTCCATAGTCCGCCTCTAGATCTGTTCCTCAGTGTCACAGAGCGGCTCAGTAAAAATGCAATTGTTCAGCAAGGCTGAAACGTTATCGATGAAATACGGCTTTTGGCGGAATTCAGCTGACGATACCCACAGGTATTAGCAGAGGCTCAGAACAACACACACTCTGAGACAGACAATTAGGGAGTTGGATCCCACTCCTGAGACTTCATTGCTTAATCCCGATAATGTACCTAGGGAGTGCTGCACTGTCAGAGGCACTATCTTTCCAAAGGAGACCTGAAACTAAGCTTCTAGGCAGAAGCAAAAAACTCCAGTGGCACTTCTTCAAAGAGCTGTTTTTTTCTAATCATACTTATCCCTCAGCCAACAACGATAAACAGGTCATCATCTCACTGCCGCGTGTAAATTAACACCAGCACATCTTATTCACAACAGTGACTGCAGTACAAAATACTTCATCAGCTGTAAAGCCTTATGGAGTGAGCTGGAGTTATGAAAAGCCCTGCAGGTCTTTATTTCCTTTTGCTTTTGAGCTAATCTAAGTCACAACAGCTGGTGGAACATAACCTCACAGGAATGTAAACAAAACCATAGATGAGGTTGACTGTTGATCACTATTCCTGAAAGAGCATCAGAACATTTTCATCCTCATAAATCATCTTCTCATTCACTACATTTATTAAAATATCATTCTCACCTTTTCCCTAATGGCTGTAAAGACATGAAACGGTACCTTCTGACTCAACTACCACTCTTCTTATAAACATTCCCGTTTCCATCTTGTGCCATCTCAGCTAATTATGAAGCAAATTACTATAGATGTTGGAAACCTGAAAATAAAGTGCTGTAAATACAAAAGTTTGTATAAAACTGTGAGCTGTAAGAAGGTAGAAACTGAAAAATATTTCCTCTTTGCAGGAGAGAGAGAGCGTGTAAGTCTAGAAATAAGATGCATGGTGTCTGTATAAGGAGGCAGATGGGAAGGCGATGAGCAGGGGTATTTTCTTCTCCAAATGCTAGGAACCTTTGGAATTCTCTACATCCTCTTTGTATCTCTGCCAAAGACATTTACTAACTCTACATATATAATACATAGGGCCCCCTTAAGGGCAGCATGGTAACATAGCAGTTAGGGTAATGCTATTACAGAGCCACCGACTCAGGTTTAATTCCGCTATCGTTTCTAAGGAGGTTGTACATTCACCCTTGACTGCCTACGTTTCTTCCGGGTGCTTGGGTTTCCTTCCACATTCCAAAAACACATGCGTTAGTAAGTTAATTAGTCACATGGGTGTAACTGGACAGCACAGGCTCATCAGGCCGCAAGATCTGATTCTGAATCTCAAAATAAATAAATAAATAACTCTTTGCCTGAGACAATGAAGAAGGCTGTTAAAGGTTTTTGGATTATAGGGGAATAAAGGGTATCAGGAATAGCAAAGGAGGTGGAGTTGAGGTTAAGATCAAATCAGCCATGATCCACTGAATGATGGAACAGGTTCGCTTACTTACTGCCCATTACTTCGCTGGCACCTAGGACAGTAATTAAGGTCCCCTCTCCATTCTGTCTGTACAGGAGTCTTCACTGCTGTTTCTGTAACAATTGTTTTTTGACCACTCAGGGTTGTTCGCCCTTAACTGAACCCCCGAACCTGGAGAACCAGTGGAAACAATCTTAGTTTGGCCTCTACCCTTTGACCTGTTTACCAAGAACCAAAGCACAAGGCCCTTCCTCCTGCCAACATAGCTCTCCGGTTAACTGAGGCATGCAAGCCTCCAAACCTTACATCAAGGTTGTGATCCTCTTGAAGGAGAACAGACTCAAGAGTGCCCCTTTTCTTACATTTGTATAGTTAGTAAATGTCTACAGCAGAGGTACAGAGAGGATGTAGAGACGATTATCTGGATGTTGCCTGGGATGGAACATTTCAGTTATGAAGAGAGACTGGAGGACAGGTTTGAGTTTACTTATTTAGGAGAGGAAGAAAGATCTGTGGAAGAATACAAAATTCAGAGAGGGATGGATAGGGAAGGCAAAAGGAACATTTTCTCCCCATACAGGAAGTGAGTTAAACCCAAAGCCATATGCTTAGAGTAACTGGTCAGAGGTTTATGGACACCCAGGGAGATTTTTTACACTGCTTTGGAAAGTGGTTGACAGAGAGGCCTCACTACATTTAAGAAATATCAGGGAGGAGCACGTAGGGAGGAGCAAATATCAGGTCTCATCACTGAGACCTGGCTAAAGGATGCATGTCTCTGGGAGCTGAACGTCCAAGGATACACGGTGTATCGGAAGGATAGGAAGGTAGGCAGAGGGGGAGGCGTGGCTTTATTGGTAAGAAATTATATTAAATCATTAGAAAGAGGTGATATAGGATCGGAAGGTGCAGAATCTTTATGGGTTGAGCTAAGGAATAGCAGGGGTAAAAGGACCCTGATAGTTATTTATCAGCTGCAGGGATGTGGACTACAAATTACAACTGGAAATAGAAAAGGCTTGTCAGAAGGGCATTGTTATGATAATTGTGGGGGATTTTAACATGCGAGTAGATTGGAAAAATCAGGTCGGCACTGGATCTCAGAGAGAGAATTTGTAGAATGTCTGCGAGATGGCTTTTTAGAGCAGCTTGTTGTTGAGCCCACTAGAGGATCGGCTGTACTGGATTGGGTATTGTGTAATGAACCGGAGGTGATTGGAGAGATTGAGGTGAAGGAACCCTTAGGAGGCAGTGATCATAACATGATTGTTATAACTGTGAAATTAGAAAAAGAGAAGCCGAAATCTGATGTGTCGGTGTTTCAGTGGAGTAAAGGAAACTACAGTGGCATAAGAGAGGAACTGGCCAAAGTTGACTGGAAAGAGACACTGGTGGGAAAGACGGCAGAGCAGCAGTGGCTAGAGTTTATGCGAGAAATGAGGAATGTGCAAGACAGGTATATTCCAAAAAAGAAGAAATTTTCAAGTGGAAAAAGGATGCAACCGTGGTTGACAAGAGAAGTCAAAGCCAAAGCTAAAGCTAAGGAGAGGGCATACAAGGAAGCAAAAATTAGTGGGAAGACAGAGGATTGGGAAGTCTTTAAAACCTTACAAAAGGAAACCAAGAAGGTCATTAAGAGAGAAAAGATTAACTATGAAAGGAAACTAGCAAATAATATCGAAGAGGATACTAAAAGCTTTTTCAAGTATATAAAGAGTAAAAGACAGGTGAGAGTAGATATACGACCGACAGAAAATGATACTGGAGAAATTGTAATGGGAGATGAGGAGATGGCAGAGGAACTGAACAAGTATTTTGCATCAGTCTTCACTGAGGAAGACAGCAGGATACCGGACACTCAAGGGTGGCAGGGAAGAGAAGTGTGCGCAGTCACAATTACGACAGAGAAAGTACTCAGGAAGCTGAATAGGCTAAAGGTCGATAAATCTCCTGGACCAGATGGAATGCACCCTCGTGTTCTGAAGGAAGTAGCTGTGGAGATTGCGGAGGCATTAGCGATGATCTTTCAAAAGTCGATAGATTCTGGCATGGTTCCGGAGGACTGGAAGATTGCAAATGTCACTCCGCTATTTAAGAAGGGGGCAAGGAAGCAAAAAGGAAATTATAGACCTGTTAGCTTGACGTCGGTGGTTGGGAAGTTGCTGGAGTCGATTGTCAAAGATGAGGTTACAGAGTACCTGGAGGCATATGACAAGATAGGCAGAACTCAGCATGGATTCCTTAAAGGAAAATCCTGCCTGACAAACCTATTACAATTTTTTGAGGAAATTACCAGTAGGCTAGACAAGGGAGATGCAGTGGATGTTGTATATTTGGATTTTCAGAAGGCCTTTGACAAGGTGCCACACATGAGGCTGCTTAACAAGATAAGAGCCCATGGAATTACAGGAAAGTTACATACGTGGATAGAGCGTTGGCTGATTGGCAGGAAACAGAGAGTGGGAATAAAGGGATCCTATTCTGGTTGGCTGCCGGTTACCAGTGGTGTTCCACAGGAATCAGTGTTGGGGCTGCTTCTTTCTACATTGTACATCAACGATTTGGATTATGGAATAGAGGGCTTTGTGGCTAAGTTTGCTGACGATACGAAGATAGGTGGAGGGGCCGGTAGTGCTGAGGAAATGGAGAGTCTGCAGAGAGACTTGGATAGATTGGAAGAATGGGCAGAGAAGTGGCAAATGAAGTACAATGTTGGAAAGTGTATGGTTATGCACTTTGGCAGAAAAAATAAACGGGCAGACTATTATTTAAATGGGGAAAGAATTCAAAGTTCTGAGATGCAACGGGACTTGGGAGTCCTCGTACAGGATTCCATTAAAGTTAACCTCCAGGTTGAGTCGGTAGTGAAGAAGGCGAATGCAATGTTGGCATTCATTTCTAGAGGAATAGAGTATAGGAGCAGAGATGTGATGTTGAGGCTCTATAAGGCGCTGGTGAGACCTCACTTGGAGTACTGTGGGCAGTTTTGGTCTCCTTATTTAAGAAAGGATGTGCTGACGTTGGAGAGGGTACAGAGAAGATTCACTAGAATGATTCCGGGAATGAGAGGGTTAACATATGAGGAACGTTTGTCCGCTCTTGGACTGTATTCCTTGGAGTTTAGAAGAATGAGGGGAGACCTCATAGAAACATTTCGAATGTTAAAAGGCATGGACAGAGTGGATGTGGCAAAGTTGTTTCCCATGATGGGGGAGTCTAGTACGAGAGGGCGTGACTTCAGGATTGAAGGGCGCCCTTTCAGAACAGAAATGCGAAGAAATTTTTTTAGTCAGAGGGTGGTGAATCTATGGAATTTGTTGCCACGAGCAGCAGGGGAGGCCAAGTCATTGGGTGTCTTTAAGGCAGAGATTGATAGGTATCTGAGTAGCCAGGGCATCAAAGGTTATGGTGAGAAGGCGGGGCAGTGGGACTAAATAGGATAAAATGGATCAGCTCATGATAAAATGGCGGAGCAGACTCGATGGGCCGAATGGCCTACCTCTGCTCCTTTGTCTTATGGTCTTATGGTAAATTGCCAAAAAGTACAGAACAATAATTGGGATTTGTGTAGCATGGCATTTGATGGTCAGCCTGAACATGTTAGGATAAAGGACTGCTTTTACGCAACATGACTCTACCTCACACTAATAACCTGTAAATCACCACAACTGAAGAGCAAACTGCTCATCTCTGTCCATCAAACTCAGCAAAAGTAGTTGAAATGGTTTACAATGAGAGCAACCACGAGCACTGAGACAATATTTTCAGAGATTTCCAGTGATATGATCACTCAAGATGGCACTGGAGTGTTGTGACACTTTTCAACTGACCCCAGCTCTCATAATACCTTCTCATTACATGTCTTACAACGTTCAACATTATATTCTACGTTATATTTTCAGTTTACAACCTCAACCCGGTCTGGTCCTGCTGAAAGGTCTCAGTCCGAAATGCCGACTGTACTGTTTTCCATTGATGCTGCCTGGCCTGCTGAGTCCCTCCAGCATTTTGTGTGTGTTACTTGGATTTCCAGCATCTGCAGATTTTCTCTTGTTTGTGATATTTATACTAGGCCATGATCTTCCTGAATAGTATGCATTTGTATCTCAGTGTAAATGACAATAATAACCACACCCTCACACAAATACTAACACACTCCTTAACCATTCTGCCCGCCACATGTTGATACACCACCACACTCCACCTCAAAAGTTGGCACACTGATGCTGCTCGATACATCACCTGGTGAATGCTGATCACCGTCAGGGATTCTTTACAAATGTGCACAGGCAAATGATTAGCTTTATTTGTCACACCTACATTAAAACATACAGTTTGGGTCAACGGCTAATTCAGTCTGAGGATGTGCTGGGTCAGCCCCATAAGGGTCACCATACTTTTGGTGCCAACATAGCATGCCTGCAAAATCTAACACCTAACACATACATCTTTGGAATGAGGGAGGAACCCGGAGCACCAGGAGGAAACACACGATTATGGGGAGAACATATAAACTCCATAAAAACAGTGGCGGGAACTGAATCTCAAACACTGGCACTGTAAAAAATGTGATGTTAACTGCTAAGCTACATGTCCCCCAAGACTTGACAAATGTCCAGGGACCTCTGCAAATATGGATAAACTTTCAACAATTCCCCTCAAATATCGACAAACATCTGGAGACACTTCACAAACATGTGCCCAGAGTACCTTATGTGCTAAACCTTTCCCATGCATATGCTCACAAATTATTCCACAAATAGTGGCATATTCTGGGGAATAAATCACAAACACTGACACCCTTGGGGGAACATTTTCCAAAACAAGATGCGTAAACCAAAAACTCTGGAGATATAGCGCTGATGCCACACAATAAGCCTGATCCCAGGTGGCCAGAAACTAATGCCCTCACAGATAATCAGCATTTCTCCCCGAAGACTACCAGCTTGCAAGACTATGTTTGAGAATGAAATCCTAATTTTCCACACCACAAGCAATGCAGGCACAATTTTCATACCTTAGTTTAACAAAATAAAGATGCAGACTGTCTTTCCAGAGACAAGGTAACTCTGAAAAGAAATCTATTCCCATTGACATGTATAGGATATTGTTGTTCCAGTCAACAACAGCCTCAACAAGGTGCCGGCTAGTGAGAATAACTGACAAGAACAGGGGGGGCTGAATTAGAGCATCCAGTTGAAGTGACGTCTATAAGTATGAGGTTAATAACCATGTCTGCTCCGATTACTCATTTCTCTCATGCCATCAAGCATAGGCACCTATTGTAGCCAGCTTCCCCAATGATGCAATCAGCACACATTGTTTTGTAAACAGAAGTGGAACCAAGCCATTCACAAATATGTTGCAATGGTTTAATTTTGAAAAAACTTCCATTTACACTGCATTTTCACCTTTATGTTGTTAAAAGATTTGCCTCAAATCACTGGAGGTGAATAACCAATTAATCCAGATTCATTTGTGTTTCTATTAGCTTTGATTTTTGAACATCTTAAGCCAAGAACTCTGTCATTAACTTCATTCAACCTTCCAATTCCCTCCAGAACTGCGGCCAAGTATCGAGGCCACACGTTTCATATCTAGTTTATGTGCTAATACAGTTCTTCTTCCATCTACCATGAAAGAATTAGGTAGTCATTCAGCAAGGAATCAGGCCCTTTAGCCCACCAAGACTGTACCAACCACCAAATTACACACATAGAAGTTGATGGTGAACGCAGCAGGCCAGGCAGCATCTCTAGGAAGAGGCACAGTCAATGTTTCGGGCCGAGACCCTTCGTCAGGACTAACTGAAAGAAGAGCTAGTAAGAGATTTGAAAGTGGGAGGAGGAGGGGGAGGAGGAAATCCGAAATGATAGGAGAAGACAGGAAGGGGAGGGATGGAGCCAAGAACTGGACAGTTGATTGGCAAAAGGGATATGAGAGGATCATGGGACAGGAAGCCTAGGGAGAAAGATAAGGGGGATGGGGGGAAAACCCAGAGGATAGGCAAGGGGTATCGTGAGAGGGACAGAGGGAGAAAAAGGAAAGAGAGAAAAAGAATGTGTGTATATAAATAAATAACAGATGGGGTACGAGGGGGAGGTGGGGCATTAGCGGAAGTTAGAGAAGTCAATGTTCCTGCCATCAGGTTGGAGGCTACCTAGACGGAATATAAGGTGTTGTTCCTCCAACCTGAGTGTGGCTTCATCTTTACAGTAGAGGAGGCTGTGGATAGACATCAGAATGGGAATGGGACGTGGAATTAAAATGTGTGGCCACTGGGAGATCCTGCTTTCTCTGGCGGACAGAGTATAGGTGTTCAGCGAAACGATCTCCCAGTCTGCGTCGGGTTTCGCCAATATATAGAAGGCCACCAAATGCCCATTTCACACTAAGCCTATTTTTTCTTCCCAAATCAAAAGTGTTTGATAATTCCTTCCTTTTTTTCTTGTAGTCAAGTCTACACCACAGACATTAATTATGATTCACCAGTGTTACAAACTGTATCAAGCACATAAAGCAACAACGTGGACAGAATGCTCATGATGGGCAAAGTCCTGAAATCATTGAATGTTAGAAATATATGCTACAGGCTATTTCTCTCATCCTTACGATCAGCCCTATTCCATCACACAGCACTTGGTCCTCAGCCTTGTGAGCTGCAAAAATATGCACATCCAAGGGCTTCTTAAATATTGACTGTTGCCTCCTTCAACCTTTCAGGCAGTGAATTCCGGATCCACACTCCCTCTAGGAAACAAAACAAAACCTCAACTCTCTCCAATATGCCAACAGTCACTGTAAACCTGTCTGCATGAATATGAGAATTTTTCACCCAATAGACCATTGTGTAAGCACTCATCACCATGAACGAATGCTGCAGTTCAAGCCGTTAAGAATGGGCAATAAGTGTCAGTTGTCAACCTCACAATGAACTTTAAATAAAAGAGAGGGAAAACTACGGTTTTATCCAAATACATGAGCACTTCACACCTTCAGATAAAGAAAAATATGACCAAATCCAATGAATGCCTGTAACCAAAGGTGTCTCTTCTTTGCAGAATATTCATTGTTTGCTGTCCAACAGACTATGCCAGAGACATCAGAGTCAAGAGACTGCTCTAACCTGAATGGAGATGAAGGATGTTCCTTGAATCTTATCCCTAATCTACATATTGAGATTTATTTAAATATCTAATTTGCTTCAACTTGCTGTAACTTTATGTTTTAATTTCCCCTGCAGTTAAATTAACTGTTTTTAGTTGTACTGGATTTTACTGGTCATATTAATTTTACTTTAACCTCTTTACAACTGTTTTAAAAACCCCTAGATAACTGTCCAAATTCTTTGCGATTGACTGGGAGGAGCAGGTGCTTGGGTTTCTCCACGAAGGAGGGTTGATGGTGGAGGCTTCCAGCATGGTCCATGGTCCAATTGTGTCGATCTCAGTAGGAAAATGGCACACATAGCTTTGGAACAGAAAATAACTACCTCAAGCTGGCCTACAAGATATGGCAACTGGCACACAATAGAAAATTGTAGTTAATTGTACCCAATCATGAAACAAGATCTAAGAAATATTACAGAACCATAAAACACAGGATAATTAGCCAACTTTGACCATGACAGCCTTTCAAACAGCTCTCCAGTTAGCCCCCTACTTTTCTCTTTGAGCAGAGTGTCGTATTATTCCCCATTCAACCACATTACATGGTTATCCACTGTATTATATTCTCTTGATTAACTTCTCAGCAAGTGCATTCCAGTTCATAATTAACCACCCACTAATTTCTCCTCATAACCCCCTGACAATTAGATTAATTCTGCATCCTACAGTTCTAAAACCTCCCTCCAGGAGTAAATATTTACTCTACCATTGATTGTCTTAAGAGTTGAGCTTATTAATTGAAGTTTAAGAGGCTCATCTTTCTGAACTTCAATTTTTAATAGTCTCAGATATAACCAAATCAATTTCAACATCTACTACAATTGATGTTCATCTCTGCTGGCACACTGGCAAGTCCCTGCACCCTCTTCAGGACATCCTCTAGAAAATGACTGTCACAAGGGCAAAAAATGGCTGCTGAATGTTCCAGGGTTTAGATGTTTCAAAAGGGACAAAAGGGAGGTCTAAGAGACAGGAGAATGGCACTGCAAATCAGGAATGGTATCACAGCTGCAGGAAAGGAGAACATTGTCCGTGTGGGTGGAAGTCAGAAACAGGAAGGGAGCATTCACTTTATCAGGTGTATTCCATAGGCCCAATAATAGCAACAGAGACACAAAAAATCAGATCAGTAGAAAGATTTTGGAAAGGTGTGAAAATAACAAGGTTATTGTCATGGGTGGCTTCAACTTTACTAATATTGATTAACACCTCCTCTGTGCAAGAGGTTTTGATGACGTACAAGTTATGTGTCCAAGAAAGATTCCTGACAAAATATGTAGAGAAGAGGCCATACTGGATCTAGTACAAGGCAATGAACATAGTCAGGTGAGCACCTCTTGGTGGGTGAGCATTTTGGAGACTGTGACAATAAACCCTGACCTTTGACATAGCCCTGCACAGGGATGGGAAAATCAGTATGGGAAAGTATTTAATTGCAGAAGGGCTAACTATGATTCAATTAGGCAGGAATTTGGAAGTATAAATTTGGAACAGATGCTTTTAGGGATATGTACAGCGGAAATGTGGAGGTTGCATGGGGTTTTGAAGCAGCGAAAGGATCGTAGGGTGAAGGAACCATGGTTGACAAGAGAGGTGGAACATCTAGTCAAGAGGAAGGAGGAAGTACACTTAATGTTTAGGAGGCAAAGGAGGAAGTGACAAAATAAATTGATATAAGGAAGCCAAGAAGGAGCTTAAGAAGGGAATTAGGAGAGCTGGAGGGGGCCATGAGAAGGCCTTGGCGTGTAGAATTAGGGAAAGCACCAAGACATCCTATGCATACATGAAGAACAGGAGGACAACTAGAGTGAAGATAGAACCAAGCAGGGATAAAAGAGGGGAAATGCGCTTAAAGAGTTGGAGGAGGTAGCAGAGATCCTAAATGAATACTTGATGCAGAACTCATCAGTGAGAAGGACTTTAACAAATATGACATCAACATACAACAGGATAATGTGCTGGAACATATTGAGGTTAAGAAAGAGGAAATGTTGGAACATTTGAAAACATTAGGATAAGGAAGTCCCTGGGGCTGGATGGGATATACCCCAGGTTACTATTGCAAGTGAGAGAAGAGACTGCTGCACCGCTGGCAATGGTCGTTGCATCCCCACTGGCCATAGGAGTAATACTAGAAATTTGGAGGGTGGCAAATGTTGTTCAAGAAAGGTAATAGAGATAATCCTGAGAATTACAGACCAGTCAGTTTTAAGTCAGTGATACGCAAACCACTGGAGAGGATTTTCAAAGAGAGTTCGTGCCTAAAGAGCCTGATTGGCTTTTTTGACGAGGTGACAAAACAAATTGATGAAGGTAGAGCAGTGGATATAGTATATATAGATTTTATTACTGTATTCAACAAAGCTCCCCATGCTAGGTTCATTCAGAAAGTCAGGAGGCACGAGATCTAGAGAAACTTAGCTGCATGGATT
Source organism: Mobula hypostoma (assembly GCF_963921235.1). Taxonomy (NCBI): domain Eukaryota; kingdom Metazoa; phylum Chordata; class Chondrichthyes; order Myliobatiformes; family Myliobatidae; genus Mobula; species Mobula hypostoma. Next base: position 130,430,148 of record NC_086098.1, read on the forward strand.
TGGAACTGGCTAGTCCATAGAAGGTAGAGTTGGTAGTAGATGGAGGGAATACTGCATGGAGGTCTGTGACTAGCGGTGTTCTGCAGAGGTATATTCTGACACCCCTGCTCTTTGTGATGTATAAATGAAGAAGTGGAAGGGTGATTTAGTGAGTTTGCAGATGACACAAAGGTTGGTGGTGTTGTGGATTGTGTAGAAGGTTATCTTAGGTTACAATGATACATTGATAGGAAGCAGAGTTGCGCTGTAAAGTGCCAGATGGAGTTCAATCTGGAGAAAGCGTTAAGTGATACACTTTGGAAGGTCAAACTTGAAGGTGGGGCGCATGGTGAACGGCAGGATTCAAGAAGTTTTGCAGGATTAGAGGGATCTTGATGTCCACATTCACAGATCCTTCAAAGTTGCTGCATAAATTGATAGGGTGGTTAAGTACTAAAGACCTGTGCTGATCAACTGGCTGGACTGTTCACTGAGAACTTTAACCTCTTGCTTCAGCAGTCTGAGGCACCCACCTGCTTCAAGCAGACTTCACTCATACTGGTGCCCAAGAACAACATAATAACCTGCTTCAATGACTATTGTCCACTTATATCCACAATGACGAATTATCCTAAGAGGTTAGTGATGAAACACATCAACTCTTGCCTGAGAAGCGACTTGGATCCACTCCAATTTGTCTACGGGAGCTAGAAGTCCACATCAGGTGCAATCCCATAAGCTCTTCACTTCACTCTGGAATATCTGGACAGCAAAGATGCATACATCAGAATGTTCTTAATTGACTACTGCTCAGCATTCCATACCAGCATCCCCTCAAAATTAATCAATACGCTTCAAAACCTTGGCTTCAATACATCTTTACGCAATTGGATCTTTGAGTTCCTCACTTGCAGACCCCAGTCAGTTCGCATTGGCAACAACATCTTCTCCACAATCTCCATCAGCACAGGTGTACCCACAAGGCCATGTGCTTAGCCTCCTGCTCTGGCTTCACACTTATGACTACATGGCTAATCACAGTTCCAATGCCGTATTCAAGTTTGCTGACGACACCACTGTCTTATGCCAAATCAAAGGTGGTGACAACTCAGCATATAGGAGAGAGATTGAAAATCTGGCTGAGCAGTGCCATAATAACCTCTCACTCAATGTCAGCAAGACCAATGAGCTGATTATTGCCAACAGGACCACAATCCATGAGGCATAGGAGCAGAGTTAGGTCATTCAGCCCATCGAGTCCACTCTGCTATTTCATCATGGCTAACCTTGAATCTCATTCAACCCCATACACCTGCCCTCTTACTATATTTCTACATGCCCTACCAATCAGGAATCTATCAACTTCTGCTTTAAATATACCCACGGACTTGGCCTCCACTGCAATCTGTGGCAGTGCATTCAACAGGTTCACCACTCTTTGGCTAAAAAAATTCCTTACTTCTGTTCTAAAAGGTCAACCCTCAGTTTTGAGGCTGTACCGTCTAGTTCTGGATACCCGCACCAGAGGAAACATCCTCTCCACATCCATCTTATCTAGTCCTTTCAACATTTGGTGGGTTCCAATGAGATTCCCACACATTCTTCTAAATTTCAGTGAGTAAAGGCCCAAAGCTGCCAAATGCTCGTCATGTTAACCCCTTCATTTCCAGAATCATCCTTGTGTACCTTAGGAGGAGGAAAACCAGAGGTCCATGAGCCAGTCCTCATCAGAGGATCAGAGAAGGTCAGCAACTTTAAATTCCTTGGTGTTATCATTTCAGAGGACATGGCCTGGGCCCAGCACGGAAGTACAATTTTGAAGGAAGCATGGCAACGCATCTACTTCCCTTGGAGTTTGTGAAGATTTGGTATGACATTTAAAATGACAACTTCTGCAGATGTGTACTGGAAAATATATTGACTGGCTGCACCGCAGCCTGGTATGGAAAGACCAATGGAAAGACCTTGAATAGAAAATCCTACAGAAAGTAGTGGATATGGCCCAGTTCATGATGGATAAAGCCCTCCACACCACTGAGCACTTTTACACAAAGTGTTGTCACACAAAAGCAGCACCGATCATCAAGGACCCCCACCACCCACGTCATGATCTCTTCTTGCTACTGCCACTGGGAAGGAGGTACAGAATCCTCAGGACTCACATCACCAGCTTCAGTAACAGGTATTATCCCTCAACCATCAAGCTCTTGAACCAAAGGTAATAATTACACTTGCCCCATTATTGAAATGTTCCCACAGCCTATGGACTCAATTTCAAGCAATCTTCAGTTCATGTTCTTGATATTTATTGCTTATTATTTATTATTTCTTTTTTTGTATTTGCATAGTTTGTCATCTTTTGCATACTGGTTGAACACCCATGATGGTGTGGTCTTTCATTGACTCTATTATGGTTATTATTCTATTATGGATTTGTTGTGTATGACCAAAAGAAAATGAATCTCAAGGTTGTATATGTTGATACACACACACACACTTATAAAAAATTTACTTTGAATATACAGTCGGCCCTCCTTATCCCCGAGGGATTGGTTCCGGGATCCCTCACGGATACCAAAAATCGTGGATGCTGAAGTCCCTTATTCAACCTGGCTCAATGCAATGGACCTTAGGACCCGGCGGAACCCCGAACATTGTTTAACCTGTCTCAGTACGGTGGACATTAGGACCCGACGGCGGAGCTCTGAATCTGCAGTGTTTCTGTTCATGAAAATAGTCACTATCACGATTGAAAATAAAGTGGAAATAATAAAGCAATCGGAAAGAGGTGAAACCCCATCGGTCATTGAAAAAGCGTTAGGCTACAGTCGGTCAACGATCGGAACAATTTTAAAGGATAAAGTGAGAAAGGCCCTGCTCTGATGAAGCTACAATTATTAGGCAGCAACACAGTGGTTTAATTATTGGGTTTTGGGGTTTTGGGTTTTTGATCCTTCACATCAACCCAGCATGGATGGAGAGCGCGCTCGGGAGCAATCTGTCAATGGATCGAAGTTCCCAAGCCCGGCGCTGAAACATACGTTTCTTAAATGTTTTATATGCATAGAAAGGTAAAATATATACTATATACTAAGACAAACGTTTGACTAACTGATGCTAAATAATACCGGATGTACCTGTTCCGACTTACTTAGTCAGAGAACTTCTGTTTTTTCTCCAATCCCGATCCACTATAATGTACGCACATCCTCCTGTATACTTTAAATCAGCGGTCCCCAAACACCGGGCTGCGGACCGGTACCGGGCCGCAAAGCATGTGCTACTGGGCCGCGAGGAAACGATATGATTTGGCAATAGGAGTCAGCTGCACCTTTCCTCATTCCCTGTCACTGTTGAGCTTGAACGCACGCGAAGTCATTACGCGCGCGTTATCCATGTCAGCACGGGAAGGAGATCAACTCCTCCAGCTTGCAAATGACGGTGGGCTGAAAAGTATGTTTGACATAACATCTCTGCCAGCATTCTGGATCAAAGTCAAGGCTGAATATCCTGAGATAGCCACGAAAACACTGAAAACGTTGCTTCCATTTCCAACATATCTCTGCAATAAATGCAACGAAAACTAAATTGCGGAATAGACTGGACATAAGGAACCCCCTTCGAGTATCGCTGTCTCTCATCACCCCTCGATAGGACCGTCTTGTTGCAGGGAAACAAGCCCAGGGCTCCCACTGATTCAGCGATATTGGTGTGTTGCAATGATTTTATATGTTCATACGGGGAAAGTATGTGCTGTGTGTTTAATATCCAAACGTTACTTAAAATGTTATGATGCTATTGACTTATATAACCATTTAACTATATAATAATTACAGCACGGAAACAAGCCATCTCTGCCCTTCGAGTCTGTGCCGAACGCTACTCTCACCTAGTCCCACCGACCTGCACTCAGCCCATAACCCTCCATTCCTTTCCTGTCGATATACCTATCCAATTTTTTCTTTAAATGATAATATCAAACCTGCCTCCACCACTTCTATTGGAAGTTCGTTCAACACTTGCTTCAAGCTCCCCGATAATTGACTTACCACTATATTCATGCAAGGAAAATATGCACTGTGTGTTTAATATTTATTTCGTTAGATAAACCCTTTTAGAAACGAAATTGAGTGTATTAGCCACTTATCACCTATATTCTAGTCGTGATTAACACACCCCCACCCCCCCAAACAGAATCGCCAAAAACGATATGTAGAAAAAAAAACCGGCACGTACACGCATGCGCACTGGTGCCCGCGCAAGGCTTCTTGGTCATTGTAGTCTTTCTTGGGGTAAACACGTATTTGACTGCTACTCTTGTCCATTGGCAACCCTCCCCTCCCCCCCCCCAGGTCAGCTGGTCCGCAAGAATATTGTCCATAATCAACCAGTTCGTGTTGCAAAAAAGGTTGGGGACCCCTGCTTTAAATCATCTCTAGGTTACTTATAATACCTAATACAATGTAAATGCTATGTAAAATAGTTGTTATACTGCATTATTTAGGGAATAACGACAAGAAAAAAAGTCTGTACATGCTCGAACAAGAAGTGCTGGAAGAGCACTTCCGGGTTTTCTCAATTTGCGGTTGATTGAATTCGCGCATGCGGAACTCGCGGATAAGGAGGGCCGACTGTATTCACTTTTCACCCTAATCCTATTTCCATCTCTAGATCAATTCTCACCGAACCTGAGGGGGAAAGCCTGAATGTATTCACCCTATTAAGACGTCTCATTTTTGTGTACATCTATGCCATCACTCCTCATGCCACAGAATAAAGTCCATACGTGGCAATAATAAACCTACTTAGCAATTTGAGCTCAATAATCAGAATGCATAGAATTTTACTTGACTAGTAATAAAAAGCAAGTTTCACTCAGATACTGAAATTGCAATAATATCTTTCACACATTTATCAAACACTAAAACCCAGAGTCTGCTATGTTTACAAATCAATGGCCTTGCATCACCAACACCCATCTTCTTGTCCTGATTTTGGGAGGTCCCATGGAAAGAAGAAAAGGAAGTTAAGTTTCATCAGAGCTGTAAAATGTATTCAAAAACACAGGACATAAATCCCTATTTACAGCAGTCAGAACTTGCTGTGGAAAGAACAAGAAAAAAAAATGCTTATCTCTCAAATGGAAGGTGCTCACCTTGGAAAGATGTTGTGGGAAAGTAAACAGAACTCAAAACAATTTTCTTTTTTTCCAGCAAGTTTGATTTTGTAAGAAGAAATGCCAAAGCTACTTTGCATCCACCAGTTGCCACCACCTGATCTTGTACAGTACAAGGTTAATTTATTCTGCACACCATCTTTGGTTGCAAATTAGCAGTAGTGATGCACAGAAAATGAAACATACAGAAGAATCAGGCCCAGAATCAATTGGCCTGGTGCAATGAAGCATACTTCCAAAAGGAGGGATATGTGTGTGTGGCAGGGTTGGGGTGGGGTGGGAGTGTTTGGGTGTCTGTTATTTTCTAATACCTGACTGCTTCCTTTGTATGTGATATGTTATGTGTGATATCCTGCAGAAATCTGTTTCAAGCTATCAAGAGCAAATGCTTACAGGTGGCAGAAACAACACCAATGAACCCTTCATCAAGACATGCTGTGTTGATTGGGTAGAGTTTCAGTTCAAGATTGAATATGTATTGACCTTAAGAATCAAGAATGTAATTGTTATTCTTAGGAGGTTCCATGTTAATCAGCAAGGGAACCCATAAAGTCTTAAGCACCCCTGTTAACTTTCAGAAGGAAATTGACCATCAAGCTGAAGAACTTCAAACATTGTCATGCAATGAAAACAGTGAAAACAAGGAACAAAATGTGAGGACTTTTGTCACTGCAATGCACCAGACCACAATCATCTGCAGGGTGCCTGAGAACAATAACCAAGCAGCATGCAGGCAGTGAAAGAGTTCAAGAGACACGTGACATATGGGCAGCATGTGGAAAAACAAAATACTTAGAATTTACATTCATGATCTTTAGTTTTACAGGAGTACTGAGAGAAGCTAGCTCCTCTTTGGAAACCAAGAGGTAAACAAGAGTGAGACAGGTACAAAGAGAATCATGGCAGCACAGGTGGTAGACTTCTAACACTACCAAACATATTCTAGTTTTTCATTTGAGCACTGCAGATAGCACCATTACTTTTTAACCCTGAAAGTGATTTTCCCTCACATACTTAATTCCATTTTGAAAACCACTGTCGTTTCAGGAGGTGAATTTCACAGATTAACTAATTGTTCTGGAAAAATATTTTTCCTCATCTTGGTGAAAAAAAATCACTTGTAAATAGTACAACATTTATCCAACTGCTTCTAGATTCCAGGGTGGCGGGGTGGAGATACGTCTCTACCAAAGGAGGTGTACGGTGCTCCTTCCCTCCGTTAGCCTGCAGGTCACCCTTGTGCAAGGTGTAGCACCTGCTTAGCCCTTCCATGTGATGCCATGGGAGCAGGCAGTGGATGGCTGTATGATCAGCTGGTGCATATCACAAGTCCTGGTTATACAATCACTGATGCCAGGCACACTATCTCTGAAGAGTGCTGATAACGGCTGTAGTCACCCATCTTGTAAAGACACTACCCAGAAAAAGGCAATGGCAAACTACTTTGTACAAAAATTTGCCAAGAACAATCATGGTCATAAGACCATGATCACGTACATCATAAAACATGGCACATAATGATGGTGATGATTCTTCATTCCATAATCATTATAAAACATCCCTCAATGCTCCAGTTGACAGTTCATTTGCCATTATATCAGAAAGTTGCAGTGTAAGTGCAACTCCAAATTAAGACAGATACTCCGAACTAGTGTTGAAAAAGTCTATTTTAATGGCGCAACAAATAAAATGGTGGCAGAACTCAGCAAGCGAGGCAGTATCGTGAAGACAAATGAGTATGCAACAATTCGGTTCAAGACCTTTCATCTGGACCAGATGAAGGGTCTCAACCAGAAATGCAGATTGTCCATTTTCCTTCACAGATGTTACCTGACCCACTGAGGTCCTCCAATGGGTTATTTGTTGCTCCAGGACTTTAGAATAAGACATTAAACCAAGACTGTATCTGATTTTTTATGTGGATCTAAAAAACTTAATTGCTCTATTTTGAAGAGTGGAGCATTTAGCCCTGATGTCCTGACCACTACATCCACAATAAAAATGATTAAAAACAGATCATTGTTGTAACCTTGTTTTAAGGTTACTGTTCAAATTATTTTTGCTTCCTATTTTGGATTAAATACTTTTGGTTAGCTATAAAGCTCTTTGGGAATATGCACGTACTCGTTACTCATATACCTTTCTCTATTCTAATCAACTAGTAATCACTTCACTGATGGTAAACAGATATTCTAGTTCGTTAAGATGCCAGGATCGCAGTCAGCATGTTCCTTACCTCTGTCTATGTAGGGTTTGACTGCAGTTGTTTCACTCCACTCCACTTTCAGGCACTACCTCACGCCTTGCACTTTACTCTCCTTCTCCAACTGATGTATCACTTACTAAATAAAGGCCTTCGTTCCTTTCTAATACAGAAGCATCACGCTACCGTCCTTTTCACATTCTTGCCCTCCTCCCACACTCATTGATCTTCAGTTCCTCACAATCTTCACCTATTCACTCTCCCTCATTCCCTACGTCTTCCAGTTCTTTCTTATTACTTTGTCACTACTTTCTTCCTCAACCTCTTTCCTCCACCCTAACCTCTCCCTCCTTCTTTTAATTCCCAAAACACCCTATTTTATTTTCATTCCCTCTCCTCCCTTCTGCTACCCTCTCTTGTCCGATATTCTTCTCCTCTCTCCCTTATTATTCCGCCCCAATCCTAATCTCTCTTCTTCCCTCTGCCCCCGCCTCTCTTTCCTCTTCTTTCTCTACCCATCCACCCTTCTCTCTCTTCTCCGACCCCACTTCACCGGCCGCCCCTGATGACGCCGCTCCGGGACACCGGCTCTCCCTTTTCCTCCTCCGCCGGAAACTAACCCCTACCAGCTCCTGACCTCCACGGTAAATTTTCTTTAGTGATAATGTCTACATATAATAATCCCCTGTCTCATTTATAACTAACAATTCAAACAGTCACTCCGAGCTGCAACCTGCGCAGGGTTAAGTTCTTTTTGAGTACGAATAACCCAATCAAACGAGCAGGAACCTCCGACAACTTCGGGATGGAAGTTTCGCCACAGAGTACCGCTTTAATGAAAACTAAAGTAGTAACATTTGGGGGATGAACTCGGGCGTCTTTGGTTGTTGGAAGGAATTTTAAGTACAATAAAATTATTATATTTTTTCAATCCGGAACCGACGTTGTGGAGGCAGCGGGAAGACGCGAGAGGAAGAATTAGAGCAGGGCGCGCGTTGCCATGGCGGAGGAAGAGGCGGTGGTAGATCGACCCCCGGTGGCTGAGGCCTCACCGCCACTCGCGGCCTCGCCAGGTAAGGAGCTATGCCAGCTCTTTTTGTCACTCCGTCATCCCCGGGTGAAAAGGTCCTGGGACATCGACTCAAGACCTTACATTTGTGTGGCCCCTTTCATGGTCCACTTCGGAGCCAATGACAGACTCTGATTCGATGGGCCAAATGGCTCTGCGCAGTGGTAGTTCTGCGGTTGCATGAAATATTACCCAGACTGCAGATGATGAGAAAATAAGTCGGTTCGGCACGTGATACTGTAAATTTTATTCTACTTAAAGGAATTACTTTCAACTATTATTTACTATGAATGCTGTACATCACGTGCATTACCCAACGCGTCGTAACTTAGAATAATGATCGTAGAGTAATACAACACAGGAACGTACCTTCATCCCTCCCTATCCCAGACATCCCACCCTGCAAAAACTCATTTCAGGGAGGTAGCACCCCCGCCCCCCGCAACCCCATATCCACCCCCCCCGTCGACCTCCAAGGGTGTATGTAATACTTTGTTAAATGATTTTGTCTAATCTGTAAAGCAAGTTGGGTATATGCAGCAAATGTGACACTAAAATATGTACTTATATTATCATGTTTATTCTATTTCAACTTTAAGCAAGTCTACAGGGAGTTTGGCCTCATCACGTAGGACATCAGTAGCGTAGGTCCTTGGCAGCTAGCCAGCTAGTTTAAATCAGGGGTCCCCAACCTTTTTTGCACTGTGGACCGGTTTAATATTGACATTATTCTTGCGGACTGGCCGACCCGGGCGGGGGGGGTGGTCGCGGTTGGTGTTAAACGCGACCGGAATATTGGTGATAAGTCAACTATAAGTCAGTTGTAAGTGGCTAATACACTCAATTTCATTTCTAAAGGGGTTTATCTAATGAATTTAATATTAAGCACACAGCGCATACTTTCCTCGCATGAATGTAGTGATAAGTCAATTATAACAGTGGTCCCAAACCTCCGGGCTGCAAAGAATGCAGCGGTACAGCGGTAGCCAGAATGCACCCAGCATGTCTTTAAGAAAAAAGCCGAAATAAACAAGCTAATTCATTAGGTGCCACACATCAAAGTTGCTGGTGAACGCAGCAGGCCAGGCAGCATCTCTAGGAAGAGGTACAGTCAACGTTTCAGGCCGAGACCCTTCGTCAGGACTAACTGAAGGAAGAGTTAGTAAGAGATTTGAAAGTGGGAGGGGGAGATCCAAAATGATAGATGAAGACAGGAGGGGGAGGGATGGAGCCAAGAGCTGGACAGGTGATAGGCAAAAGGGATACGAGACGATCATGGGACAGGAGGTCCGGGAAGAAAGACGGGGGGGGGGGAGAACTCAGAGGATGGGCAAGGGGTATATTCAGAGGGACAGAGGGAGAAAAAGGAGAGTGAGAGAAAGAATGTGTGCATAAAAATAAGTAACAGATGGGGTACGAGGGGGAGGTGGGGCATTAGCAGAAGTTAGAGAAGTCGATGTTCATGCCATCAGTTTGGAGGCTACCCAGACGGAATATAAGGTGTTGTTCCTCCAACCTGAGTGTGGCTTCATCTTTACAGTAGAGGAGGCCGTGGATAGACATGTCAGAATGGGAATGGGATGTGGAATTAAAATGTGTGGCCACTGGGAGATCCTGCTTTCTCTGGTGGACAGAGCGTAGGTGTTCAGCAAAGCGGTATCCCAGTCTGCGTCGGGTCTCGCCAATATATAGAAGGCCACATCGGGAGCACCGGACGCAGTGTATTACCCCAGCCAACTCACAGGTGAAGTGTTGCCTCACCTGGAAGGACTGTTTGGGGCCCTGAATGGTGGTAAGGGAGAAAGTGTAAGGGCATGTGTAGCACTTGTTCCGCTTACAAGGATAAGTGCCAGGAGGGAGATCAGTGGGGAGGGTTGGGGGGGACGAATGGACAAGGGAGTCGCGTAGGGACCGGTCCCTGCGGAAAACAGAGGGGGGGGGAGGGAAAGATGTGCTTAGTGATGGGATCCCGTTGGAGGTGGCGGAAGTTACGGAGAATAATATGTTGGACCCGGAGGCTGGTGGGGTGGTAGGTGAGGACCAGGGGAACCCTATTCCTAGTGGGGTGGCGAGAGGATGGAGTGAGAGCAGACGTATGTGAAATGGGGGGGATGCGTTTGAGAGCAGAGTTGATAGTGGAGGAAGGGAAGCCCCTTTCTTTAAAAAAGGAGGACATCTCCCTCGTCCTAGAATGAAAAGCCTCATCCTGAGAGCAGATGCGGCGGAGACGGAGGAATTGCGAGAAGGGAATGGTGTTTTTGCAAGAGACAAGGTGAGAAGAGGAATAGTCCAGATAGCTGTGAGAGTCAGTAGGCTTATAGTAGACATCAGTGGATAAGCTGTCTCCAGAGACAGAGACAGAAAGATCTAGAACGGGGAGGGAGGTGTCGGAAATGGACCAGGTAAACTTGAGGGCAGGGTGAAAGTTGGAGGCATAGTTAATACAGTCAACGAGCTCAGCATGTGTGCAGGAAGCAGCGCCAATGCAGTCGTCGATGTAGCGAAGGAAAAGTGGGGGACAGATACCAGAATAGGCATGGAACATAGATTGTTCCACAAAGCCAACAAAAAGGCAGGCATAGCTAGGACCCATACGGGTGCTCATAGCTACACCTTTAGTTTGGAGGAAGTGGGAGGAGCCAAAGGAGAACTTCCGCCACCTCTAACGGGATCCCACCACTAAGCACATCTTTCCCTCCCCCCCCCCGCTTTCTGCAGGGATCGCTCCCTATGCGACTCCCTTGTCCATTCGTCCCCTCCATCCTTCCCCACTGATCTCCCTCCTGGCACTTATCCTTGTAAGCGGAACAAGTGCTACACATGCCCTTACACTTCCTCCCTTACTACCATTCAGGGCCCTAAACAGTCCTTCCTGGTGAGGCGACACTTCACCTGTGAGTTGGCTGGGGTGATATACTGCATCCGGTGCTCCCGATGTGGCCTTCTATATATTGGCGAGACCCGATGCAGACTGGGAGACCACTTTGCTGAACACCTACACTCTGTCTGCCGGAGAAAGCAGGATCTCCCAGTGGCCACACATTTTAATTCCACATCCCATTCCATTCCCATTCTGACATGTCTATCCACGGCCTCCTCCACTGTAAAGATGAAGCCACACTCAGGTTGGAGGAACAACACCTTATATTCCATCTGGGTAGCCTCCAACCTGATGGCATGAACATCGACCTCTCTAACTTCCGCTAAGGCCCCACCTCCCCCTCGTACCCCATCTGTTACTTATTTTTATGCACACATTCTTTCTCTCACTCTCCTTTTTCTCCCTCTGTCCCTCTGAATATACCCCTTGCCCATCCTCTGGGTTCCCCCCCCCCCGTCTTTCTTCCCGGATCTCCTGTCCCATGATCCTCTCGTATCCCTTTTGCCTATCACCTGTCCAGCTCTTGGCTCCATCCCTCCCCCTCCTGTCTTCATCTATCATTTTGGATCTCCCCCTCCCACTTTCAAATCTCTTACTAGCTCTTCCTTCAGTTAGTCCTGACGAAGGGTCTCGGCCTGAAACGTCGACTGTACCTCTTCCTGGAGATGCTGCCTGGCCTGCTGCGTTCACCAGGAACTTTGATGTGTGTTCCTTGAATTTCCAGCATCTGAAGAATTCCTGTTGATTAGGTGCCGCCTGGCACGTAAACGTCGGCCCGGATCAGAGATGACGCAATTGGCAATCGCCTCTGATCTGGGCCGACATTTACAGGCCGGGCAGCACCTAATTAATTAGCTTGTTTATTTTGGCTTTTTTCTTAAAGATGTGCTGGAGGTGTTCCGGCGACTGCTGTATTCTTTGCAGCCGGGAAGTTGGGGGCCACTGAATTATAAGTCACTTATAAGTCATCATAACATTTTAAGTAATGTTTGGATATTAAACACACAGCGCTTATTTTCCTCGTATGAACTTATAAAAGCATTGCAACACACCAATATCGCTGAATCAGTGGGAGCCCTGGGCTTATTTTCCTGCAACAAGATGGTCCTATCGAGGGGTGATGGGAGACAGCGATACTCGAAAGGGATTCTTTATGTCCCGTCTATTCCGCAGTTTAGTTTTCGTTGTATTCATTGCAGAAAACTCCGCTTTGCAGAAATATGTTGGAAATGGAAGCAACGTTTTCAGTACTTTCGTGGCTATCTCAGGATATTCAGCCCTGACTTTGATCCAGAATGCCGGCAGAGATGTTATGTCAAACCTACTTTTCAGCCCACCGTCATTTGCAAGCTCGAGGAGTTGATCTTTTTCCCGCGCTGACGTGGTTGATTCACCGGGGACATTCACAAATATTCCTTTGCACGTCTTGGATCTCTGATGACCTCGAGTGTGTTAATATTCAACAGTGCGTGACAAGGAATAAGGAAAGGTGCAGCTGAGTCATATCACCAAATCATATTGTTTCTTCACAGCCTGGTGGTTGGGGACCACTCTTAGCATGGAGAGAGACCAATCAGGATGCTCGCTCTCACTCTCCCTTTCCCTCTCCCTCTCAAAAAAAATCTATTTTCGGGATATTGTATATAATTTCCGGGCATCAGGGAGCCACTATCAATATGTGGGAGACTCCCAGAACTTCCAGGAGAGGTGGGATGTCTGCCATCCATTCTGACAAAGATAGCCATATAAGCGAATTCCATTTTCCTGGATCTGGACCATAGTTTATTTTAAATATTGTTTGTACCTGCCTCAACTAATAGACTAATTCAGTCTCATATTAATTTCAGTGCTAATTAGCATGTTGAATGAGATGCCAGGGGAAGTGGTTGAAGTAGGTACATTAAGAATGTTAAAAATGCATTTGGACAGGTACATGAATTGAAAAGGTTGAGAGGGATAGCAGCCAAACATGATCAAAAAGAGTTATAGAGTACCACAGCACAGAAACAGGCCCCTCTAATCTGCCCTGAGCTGGTATTCTGCCTAGTTCCATCAACCTGCACCAGGGACATGGCCCTACGTACTGCTACTCTAATGTAATTTTTTCTATCTTCTCTTTAAGTATTGCAGTCAAACCTGCTGCATCCACCACTTCCATTGGCAATTTGTTCCACATGACACTAGCTTAGATGGGAATCTTGGTTGGCAAGTATTCGTGAGACAAAGGACCCATTTCTGTACTGTGGTGAATTGCAGTTTGAAAATGGATAATACAAGCAGAAGCAACAATAACATTATTTTCTAATAGTTTCTAGTTTTCCTCTATTTACACTCCACATTGCAATTCTCCTACAGACTCCCCATGGTTACTGGATCATTCCTTTTCCTAGCTGATCCTTAAGAAAATATGATATCATTGCCTCTGATCATTTCTCTCTGTATGGTTTCCAGGGCAATATACTCAGCCATCTCAGTTCCGAGCCTCTCTTGACGCAACAAACAATCTGCTGGAGGAATTCAGTGGGTCGAGCAGCATTTGTTTGGGGGAAGGAGGGCGCAGGGAAGGATTTGTCAATGTTTCAGGCTGAAACCCAGCATCAGACTTTGCAGACGTTAATTCCTTTCCCCACAACTGTTGGGGATTTTCTACACCAAGAGTTGTTTATTGACTATAGCGTAGTGTTTAACACCATCACTTCTCCAGTTCTGATTGAAAAGCTCCAGACCCTGGGCTTCTGTATCTCCCTCTGTTATTGGATCCTTGGCTTTTTAACCGGAAGACCACATTCTGTGTGGATTGGAAATAACATCTCCACCTCGATGACAATCAATACTGGTGCATGTCAGGGATGTGTGCTTAGTCTACTGCTCTATTCTCTATACACCCATGATTGTGTGGCTAGGCACAGCTCAATTGCTATCTATAAATTTATTAGTGATAAAGCTATTGTTGGCAGAATTTCAAATGGTGATGAGAGGGTGTACAGGAGCAAGGTATATTGGCTAGTTGGTGGTGTAGCAACAACCCTGCACTCAATGTCAATAAGATCAAAAAACTGATTGTGGACTTCAGAAAGGGTAAGATGAGGGCATACAAACCAGTTCTCATAGAGGGATTTGGAAACAAAATGAATTGACTTTACTACATAAACTTTCACATACATGAGTAAAAATCTTTACATTATGTCTCTGTCTAAATGTGCAATGTGTAATAGAAGTGGAGAGAGTGAGTGATTTCATATTCCTGGGTGTCAATATCTCTGAGGATCTAACCTGGACACAACATATAGCTGCAGCTAAAACAAGGCTCGACAGCAGCTATATTTCATTAGGAATCCAGCATCCATCATCAAAGATCCTCACCGCCCAGGCCGTGCTCTTTTCTTGCTGCTGCCATCAAGTAGAAAGGAGCCTCAGGATCTACACCACCAGGTTCAGGAACATTTACTATCTCTCAACCGTCAGGGTCTTAAACAAAAGAGGACAACTACACTCATCTATTAAGATGTACCCACAACCAATGATCTCAATTTAAGGACTTTTTATCTTGTTATTTCATGCTATTTATTGCTGTTTATTTATATCTGTATTTGCACAGTTTGTTGACTTCTATGCTCTACTTCAGCGGTCCCCAACCACCGGGCCGCAAATCACGTGCTACCGGGCCGCGAGGAAATGATATGATTTGGCGATATGAGTTAGCCGCACCTTTCCTCATTCCCTGTCACGGCCACTGTTGAGCTTGAACGCACATGAGGTCATTACCCACGCGTCATCCATGTCAGTGTGGGAAGGAGATCAACTCCTCGAGCTAGCAAATGACGACAGGCTGAAAAGTATGCTTGACATAACATCTCTGCCGGCGTTCTGGATCAAAGTCAAGGTTGAATATCCTGAGATAGCCACGAAAGCACTGAAAACGTTGCTTCCATTTCCAACATATCTCTGCAATGAATGCAACGAAAACTAAATTGTGGAATAGACTCGACATAAGGAACCCCCTTCGAGTATCGCTGTCTCCCATCACCCCTCGATAGGACCGTCTTGTTGCAGAAAAACAAGTATTCAGCCCAGGGCTCCCACCGATTCAGCGATATTGGTGTGTTGCAATGATTTTATATGTTCATACGGGGAAAATATGTGCTGTGTGTTTAATATCCAAACGTTACTTAAAATGTTATGATGCTATTGACTTATAAGTGACTTATATAACCATATAACAATTACAGCACGGAAACAGGTGATCTCGGCCTTTCTAGTCCGTGCCGAACGCTACTCCCACCTAGTCCCACCGACCTGCACTCAGCCCATAACCCTCCATTCCTTTCCTGTCCATATACCTATCCAATTTTTCGTTAAATGATAATATCAAACCTGCCTCCACCACTTCTACTGGAAGCTCGTTCAACACTTGCTTCAAGCTCCCCTGTCCTCCCCGATAATTGACTTATCACTATATTCATGCAAGGAAACTATGCGCTGTGTGTTTAGTATTAAATTCGTTAGACAAACCCTTTTAGAAACGAAATTGAGTGTATTAGCCACTGAAAAGTGACTTATAGTTGACTGATCTTCTATATTCGGGTCGTGATTAACAACTCCCCCCCCCCCCGCTGAACAGAATCGCCAAAAACGATTTGTGAAAGAAAAAAAATCGGCAGGTACACGCATGCGCACTGGTGCCCATGCAAGGCTTCATGGTCATTGTAGTCTTTCTTGGGGTAAATACCACGTATTCAACTGCTACTCTTGTCCGTTGGTGACCCTACCTCCCCCCCCCCCCCGGGGTCGGCCAGTTCGCAGGAATATTGTCAATAATGAACCAGTCCGCATTGCAAAAAAGGTGGGGACCCCTGCCCTACTTGACCTTTCATTGATCCTGTTATAGTTACTATTCTATAGATTAGCTGAATATGCCTGTAGGAAAAAGAATCTCAGAGTTGTATGTGGCAACATATGTTTTCTGATAATAAAATTTACATTGAACTTTGAGCTTGAGGAGATTTGTTACGTCATTAAAGAGAATCGCAAATTTTTATACATGTACTATGGAGTGCATTCTAACTGTCTGCATCATCGTTTGGTACTGAGTGAGGTGGCTACTGCTCGGGATCAAAGTAAGCTGCAGAGAGTTGTATCAGAATCAGAATCAGGTTTATTATCACCGGCATGTGACGTGAAATTTGTTAACTTAGCAGCAGCTGTTCAATGCAATGCAATGCAGTTCTAGCAGAGAAAAAAAAAATACACAGTATTTTAAAAAATAATTAAAAAAAAACAAGTAAATCAATTACATATATTGAATAGATTTTTTTAAAGTGCAGAAACAGAAATACTGTATATTTTTTGAAAAAGTGAGGTAGAGTCCAAAGATTCAATGTTCATTTAGGAATCGGATGGCAGAGGGGAAGAAGCTATTCCTGAATCGCTGAGTGTGTGCCTTCAGGCTTCTGTACCTCCCACCTGATGGTAACAGTGGGTAAAGGGCATGCCCTGGGTGCTAGGGGTCCTTAATAATGGATGCTGCCTTCCTGAGACACCGCTCCCTAAAGATGTCCTGGGTACTTTGTAGGCTAGTACCCATGATGGAGCTGACTAGATTTACAACTTTCTGCAGCTTCTTTCGGTCCTGTGCAGTAGCCCCTCCATACCAGACAGTGATGCAGCCTGTCAGATTGCATGGTACAACTATAGAAGTTTTTGAGTGTATTTGTTGACATGCCAAATCTCTTCAAACTCTTAATAAGGCTGTCTTGCCTTCTTTATAATTACATTGATATGTTGGGATCAGGTTAGATCCTCAGAGATCTTGACACCCAGGAATTTGAAGCTGCTTACTCTCTCCACTCCTGATCCCTCCATGAGGATTGGTATGTGCACCTTTGTCTTACCATTCCTGAAGTCCACAATCAGCTCTTTCATCTTACCGACGTTGAGTGCCAGGCTGTTGCTACGGCACCATTCCACTAGTTGGCATATCTCACTCCTGTACGCCCTCTTGTCACCACCTGAGATTCTACCAACAATGGTTGTATCATCCGCAAATTTATAGATGGTATTTGAGCTATGCCTAGCCACACAGTCATGTGTATATAGAGAGTAGAGCAGTGGGTTAAGCACACACCCCTGAGGTACACCAGTGTTGATCGTCAGCGAGGAGGAAATGTTATCACCAATCTGCATGCATTGTGGTCTTCCTTTTAGGAAGTTGAGGATCCAATTGCAGAGGGAGGTCCAGAGGCCCAGGTTCTGCAACTTCTCAATCAAAATGCTGAGCAAAGTCAATGAACAGTATCCTGCCGTAGGTGTTTCTGTTGTCCAGGTGGTCTAAAGCTATGTGGAGAGCCATTATTACGTCTGCTGTTGACCTATTGTGGCGATAGGCAAATTGCACTGGGTCCTGGTCCTTGCTGAGGCAGGAGTTCAGTCTAGTCATGACCAAACTCTCAAAGTATTTCATCACTGTCGATGTGAGTGCTACCAGGTGATAGGCATTAAGGCAGCCCACATTATTCTTCTTAAGCACTGGTAAAATTGTTGCCTTTTTGAAGCAAGTGGGAATTTCCACCCATAGCAATGAAAGGTTGAAAATGTCCTTGTATACTCCCGCTAGTTGGTTGGCACAGGTTTTCAGAGCCTTACCAGGTACTTCATCAGGTCCTTCCATCTTGTGAGGGTTCAATCTTTAAAGACAGTCTAATTTCAGCCTCTGAGACAAAGATCACAGGGGTATCAGGTGCAGCAGGGATCTTCACAGCTGTAGTTGTGATCTCCCTTTCAAGGTATGCATAGAAGGCGTTGAGTTCATCTGGTAGTGAAGCACCGCTTTGTAGGAAGTAATTTCTTGCAGACCTTGCTGGAGTCCCCTCCAAACTCATTCAAAATTGTCTCTTCGCTCTTCAAATAGCCCTCTACAAATCATACCTGGTTTTCCGGTGCAGGCCTGGGTTGCCAGGCTTGAATGCCACATATCTACCTTCAGCAGACAACGTACCTCCTGGTTCATCCATGGCTTTTGGTTTGGGAATGTAGTCATAGTCAGCTCCATCATGGGCACTAGCCTCCATAACATAGCATAGCCTCCAGGACATCTTCAAGGAACAAAGCCTCAAAAAGGCAGTGGTCCATCATTAAAGACGCTATCACCAAGGCCATGCCTTGTTCTCATTGCTGCCATCAGGAAGAAGGTTCAGAAGCCTGAAGGCACTCACTCAATGATTCAGGAAGCTTCATCCCCTCTACCATCCGATTGCTGAATGAACGTTGAATCCATGAACTTCCTTTATTTCTATTTTTAATTAACTTCACTATTTTTTTAACTGTAATTAACAGTTTTTCATGCCAGCGATATTAATTCTGATTCTGTTGCTTTCTAGAAGTTGTCGGCAGAGGAGATGGTGAAGTTAAATACAGTGACTAGATTTGAAAGACATTAAGAGACAAGCATAGAAAGATATTGAATTAATGTTGGCAAATGGGATTAGGGAAAGTGGACACAAGGGTCAACACAGAATGGTAGGCCAATGGGTCCTTTTCTGTGCTATGTGACTCTTGACACTGTAACATCTGAATGATGAAGGACTGCAGATCTGCCACCTTCAAAGAAGTGCCTGAATATGTTACCTTCAAAGGGCTAGTATAGAGAGCTAATAAAATATTGTTTACTGTTGGTTGAATTGAATATGAAAGTGAAGAGATAATGCTTCAGTTCCATTAGGGATTAGTGAGATCATACACTTCCATTCTTCTTTGTTAAGACCATAAGACAAAGGAGCAGAAGTCAGCCATTTGGCCCATCGAGTCTGCTCCGCCATTTTATCATGAGCTGATCCATTCTCCCATTTAGTCCCACTCCCCCGCCTTCTCACCATAACCTTTGATGCCCTGGCTACTCAGATACCTATCAATCTCTGCCTTAAATACACCCAATGACTTGGCCTCCACTGCTGCCCATGGCAACAAATTCCATAGATTCACCACCCTCTGACAAAAAAAATTTCTTCGCATTTCTGTTCTGAATGGGCGCCCTTCAATCCTTAAGTCATGCCCTCTCATACTAGACTCCCCCATCATGGGAAACAACTTTGCCACATCCACTCTGTTCATGCCTTTCAACATTCAAAATGTTTCTATGAGGTCTCCCCTCATTCTTCTAAACTCCAAGGAATACAGTCCAAGAGCGGACAAACGTTCCTCATGTTAACCCTCTCATTCCCGGAATCATTCCAGTGAATCTTCTCTGTACCCTCTCCAACGTCAGCACATCCTTTCTTAAATAAGGAGACCAAAACTGCCCACAGTACTCCAAGTGAGGTCTCACCAGCACCTTATAGAGCCTCAACATCACATCCCTGCTCCAATACTCTATTCCTCTAGAAATGAATGCCAACATTGCATTCGCCTTTTTCACTACTGACCCAACCTGGAGGTTAACTTTAAGGGTATCCTGCACGAGGACTCCCAAGTCCCGTTGCATCTCAGAACTTTGAATTCTTTCCCCATTTAAATAATGGTCTGCCTGTTTATTTTTTTCTGCCAAAGTGCATAACAATACACTTTCCAACATTATACTTCATTTGCCACTTCTCTGCCCATTCTTAAAATCTATCCAAGTCTCTCTGCAGACTGTCCGTTTCCTCAGCACTACTGGCCCCTCCACCTATCTTCGTATTGTCAGCAAACTTAGCCACAAAGCTATCTATTCCATCATCCAAATCGTTGATGTACAATGTAAATAGAAGCGGCCCCAACACGGACCCCTGTGGAACACCACTGGTAACCGGCAGCCAACTCTCGGTTTATTCCCACTCTCTGTTTCCTGCCAATCAGCCAACGCTCTATCCACGTACGTAACTTTCCCGTAATTCCATGGGCTCTTATCTTGTTAAGTAGCCTCATGTGTGGCACCTTGTCAAAGGCCTTCTGAAAATCCAAATATACAACTTCCACTGCATCTCCCTTGTCTAGCCTACTGGTAATTTCCTCAAAAAATTGGAATAGGTTTGTCAGGCAGGATTTTCCTTTAAGGAATCCATGTTGAGTTCTGCCTATCTTGTCGTATGCCTCCAGGTACTCTGTAACCTCATCCTTGACAATCGACTCCAATAACTTCCCAACCACCGATGTCAAGCTAACAGGGCTATAATTTCCTTTTTGCTTCCTTGCCCCCTTCTTAAATAACGGAGTGACATTTGCAATCTCCAGTCCTCCGGAACCATGCCAGAATCTATCGACTTTTGAAAGATCATCGCTAATGCCTCCGCAATCTCCACAGCTACTTCCTTCAGAACACGAGGGTGCATTCCATCTGGTCCAGGAGATTTATCTACCTTTAGACTATTCAGCTTCCTGAGTACTTTCTCTGTCGTAATTGTGACTGCGCACACTTCT
Source organism: Mobula hypostoma (assembly GCF_963921235.1). NCBI lineage: Eukaryota > Metazoa > Chordata > Chondrichthyes > Myliobatiformes > Myliobatidae > Mobula > Mobula hypostoma. The sequence goes on from NC_086098.1 coordinate 130,450,846, forward strand.
CTTCCCTGCCACCCTTGAGTGTCCGGTATACTGCTGATATCTTCCTCAGTGAAGACTGATGCAAAATACTCGTTCAGTTCCTCTGCCATCTCCTTATCTCCCATTACAATTTCTCCAGCATCATTTTCTATCGGTCTATATCTACTCTCACCTGTCTTTTACTCTATATATACTTGAAAAAGCTTTTAGTATCCTCTTTGATATTACTTGCTAGTTTCCTTTCATAGTTAATCTTTTCCCTCTTAATGACCTTCTTGGTTTCCTTTTGTAAAGTCTTAAAAACTTCCCAATTCTCTGTCTTCCCACTAATTTTTGCTTCCTTTTATGCCCTCTCCTTTGCTTTAACTTTGGCTTTGACTTTTCTTGTCAACCACGGTTGCATCCTTTTTCCACTCGAAAATTTCTTCTTTTCTGGAATATACCTGTCTTGCACTTTCCTCATTTCTCGCATAAACCCCAGCCACTGCTGCTCTGCTGTCTTTCCCGCCAGTGTCCCTTTCCAGTCAACTTTGGCCAGTTCCTCTCTCACGCCACTGTAATTTCCTTTACTCCACTGAAATACCGACACATTTCGGCTTCTCTTTTTCAAATTTCACAGTGAACTCAATCATGTTATGATCACTGCCTCCTAAGGGTTCCTTCACCTCAATCTCTCTAATCACCTCCGGTTCATTACACAATACCCAATCCAGTACAGCCGATCCTCTAGTGGGCTGAACAACAAGCTGTTCTAAAAAGCCATCTTGCAGACATTCTACAAATTCTCTCTTTTGAGATCCAGTGCCGACCTGATTTTCCCAATTCACTCGCATGTTAAAATCCCCCACAATTATCATAACACTACCCTTCTGACAAGCCTTTTCTATTTCCAGTTGTAATTTGTAGTCCACATCCCTGCAGCTGTTTGGAGGCCTATAAATAACTGCCATCAGGGTCCTTTTACCCCTGCTATTCCTTAGCTCAACCCATAAAGATTCTGCACCTTCCGATCCTATATCACCTCTTTCTAATGATTTAATTTCTTACCAATAAAGCGACGCCTCCCCCTCTGCCTACCTTCTTATCCTTCCGATACACCGTGTATCCTTGGACGTTCAGCTCCCAGAGACATCCATCCTTTTGCCAGGTCTCAGTGATGGCGACAATATCATACCCGTCAATCTGTAGCTGTACGACAAGGTCATCCACCTTATTCCTTAAGCTGCGTGCATTTAAGTACAGCACCTTAAACCAGTATTTGATACTTTTCGCTTTGATTTCACTGCAACTTTATTGCACTGCAACTCATCCCAATGGCTACAAATTTGCCCCATCACCTGCCTGTCTATCCTGACATCTTTACTGCTCACTATCTTAGATTTATTTCTGTTTTCCCCTTCCTCCGCTCTGTCATTCCGGTTCCCATCCCCCTGCCAAATGAGTTTAAACCCTCCCTAACAGCTCTATTAAACTTTCCCGCCAGGATATTGGTCCCCTGCGGGTTCAGGTGTAACCTGTCCTTTTTGAACGGGTCATACTTCCCCCAGAAGAGATCCCAATTATCCAAGAATCTGAAGCCCTGCCCCCTACACCAGTCTCTCAGCCACGCATTCATCTGACTGATCCTACTATTCTTACCCTCGTTAGCATGTGGCACAGGTAGCAATCCCGAGATTACTACCCTGGAGGTCCTGCTTCTCAGCTTCCTTCCTAACTCTGGAAATCTCTCTTCAGGACCTCCTCCTTTGTCCTATCAATGTCATTGGTACCAACATGTACCAAGACAACTGGGTGCTCACCCTCCCCCTTCAGAATATTCAGGACCCAATCCGAGACATCCTGTACCCTGGCACCTGGGAGGCAACACACCATGCGGGTATCTCTATCAGGCTCACAGAATCTCCTGTCCATTCCCCTCACTATGGAATCCCCTACCACTACTACATTTCTCTTCTCCCTCCTTCTCTCCTGCACAACAGTGCCAGGCTCAGTGCCAGAGACCCGGTCACCGTGGGCGTCCCCTGTCAGGCCATCCCCCTCAACAGCATCTAGAACAAGATATTTGTTGCTGAGGAGGACAGCCACAGGTGTGCTCTCCACTATCCAGGCATTTCCCTTCCCTCTCTTGACAGTGACCCAGATTTCTGACCCCTGTAGCCTAGGAATGACTACCTCCCTGTAGCTCCTGTCTATCATCTCCTCACTTTCCCTGATAAGCAGTAGGTCATCAAGCTGCAGCTCCAGATCCCTAACACGGTCTCTGAGGAGCTGCATCTCGGTGCACCTGGTGCAGATGTGGCCATCAGGGAGGCTGGAGGTCTCCCAGGATTCCCACATCTGACACCCTGAACAAAATACTAACCCTGCAGGCATGCTATCTAACTCTACAGGAATGAAACAGGAAAAATAAGTCTACTCACCCACTTACCTCGCCAAACAGACGAACTTTTTAAACCGTTAGCTCGTACCGTTAGCTCGTACCGTTAGCTCGTACCGTTAGCTGTGAGAGCCCTGTTGTTCATGTCTGTCCATTAAGGAAGGCATTGAGAGAAAGTTTACTCATCTGGCCCAGGATTGCGTTAGTCCTATGATGAGGAAGTATTGGGTAGCCTAGGCTGATATTCGCTGAAGTTTAATGGAAATTTCATTGAAGTATTTAAAGCCCAAGGACAAGCTGGATATGAAGAATCTCTTGTGGGAGAATCTCAATCCAAGGATTACCATTTAAGAAAAAAATAAATAGTTCCTATTTAGATAAGGATGAGGTAAAGCTGGAGACAGGGATCGTGATTTATTGGAGCTTGCTTCCTCAAAGGTCATAGAAATGTAAGCTTCCGTTATATTGGCTCGTGTATGTCTAGGGGAAATCCCGCCCAGCACCTGCTTCAACACTCCCCTCAGGGTCAGTCCCCGCCCAAATCAATCACAAACATCAATCATCAGCCAGCACACCCAGTAAATTTTAACAAATACACTTTATAGATATTACTAATTCTATGATATTAATATGCATTTGATACAGAGAGGAAAGTAATGGAGAAAAAAAAGCGCCAACCCTTATCAAGGTCCAAGTTCTTTGCGCGCTACCGTTGGAGCTCATTTCGACGTCAGACGACCACCCGAATTCCGTCGACTCACTGCTCGGGACCACCTTGAGTGATCGACCGGAGCCTCTTCGCATGTCCGCCGTCCTCCTCGTCTCTCCTCCGACTCCCTGCCAAAACTCAGTCCACAGTCATATCACACAGCATGGCATCCGAAAACAAAACGATACATAACCACCCATTGGCTAATAGAACCCTGTTATCTCATTTAAAAATAAACAAACTTAGCGCAAACTCTCTTCAGCGTTAAAGCACAACAAAGCTGCATTCCCCAGATTAACACAACAAAATCGCCATTTTAAATGTAACAAAAGAAAGACCCCGTACACTTTCCCCCCACCACAAAAAGTCATGCCCTCATGACGTTAACAGAGTTCACCAGTGCTCCTTGTAAAACACAAAACCCAACCCAGGTGCACAAAGCAGTGACATAACTTTGCAGGGCAGTAGAGATCACCCCCTGCTCTCCCGGAGCTATATAAGTGAGTCTTTCCGGGGAATGCCTACTCCTCTGAGGCCTCTGTACTTCCTCTGCTGACTCTCCCTGTTCAGACACCCCAGTTGACCCCTCGGGCCTATCTGTCGGACCTTCCCCTTCACCGGGATCCCTCTGCCCCTGTGAGCCCTCTGGCTCGGGTTCTGCCTCCACGCTCTCCTCCCCCAATCCCAGCTGTAATACAGGCGGCTCTGCAACACCCTCCCTCGGTTCCCCTGACTCAGTGATGGAAGGGCCAGGAGTCTCTTCTCCCGGCACCAGGGAATCAGCGAACGGAAGCAGGTACCACACGTCCGACTCATCATCTTCCGATGACGTATCCCTTCTCGAGGTGGGGACCGGCCCCGTTTTCTTCGCAGCGGGCTCTTCCCGCGCCCCGCGCCCTTGCAGAGTCCTCGTAATAGGAGTAAACTCCCATTCGGGCTCTGGGTCCATCTTCACCTCGCGACCCAGAGGCAACAGGTGGTTCCGATGGAGTACCTTGACAGGCCCCTTCCCATCCTCGGGACCGTATATTGGTCGGAAACAGTGCGGCAGTTCAGGGTCCTATAGTCCACGCACATGCGTACCTTCCCATTTTTCTTCCTTGCCATCACTATGGGGGACGCATAGGGGCTTCGGGACTCCGCAATAATCCCTGCGTCTTTCAACTGCCGCACATCTTCCACATCTGCTGGGGCCAACCACCGCTACCTCTCCCTAAACGGGGTGTCATTTGTCACCTAAATAATGTGCCGAGTGCTCTTGGAACATCCTACATCAAACTCGCCCTGAGAAAAGACATCCCCTAACTTCAGCATCTTCTCCACCAGCCTGCTCTTATACGCCGGCGGTACAGGGGAGTTTTCAAAATTAAAGGCCTCCTCGGTCAGCCGCCCCCCGTTTCCCAATAGTTCTCCTCCAGTGGGCTTCACGGGGGCGCTGGACATCACTGTCACCGGAAACAAGTGCGCGAGGGGCATCCCGCGCTTAAAGGTGATCTCCCTCTCCGTTATGTTCCTTACCATCACCCCCATCCGCCTTGCCTGTACAGCTGAGGGCCTCTGCAATTCAGGTCTCACCAGCGCCCCAGCCGGAAACCAGGACTCCCTTTCCAGGTCGTCGGGGGCGTCTACTAGCAGGGCCTCGCCCGGCGGTAATCCGGGGAATCTGGGGGTCCCCATCACTAATGCCGCCTCCCCTGGCCGTATCACCTTAGGCCTCGCCTGAGTGCACCACACTGTCCCTCGTTTGCACTCAGGATCCAGCCCCTGGGGGTCACCCACTCCTTCGTACACCGCTCGGAACACGGGGTGGACCGAGAGGGTCTCCAGAAAGTTCTCCCCCCCCTTCTTCTTACAGGCTCCCAAGAGCCGTCGCACCAGAGGGGAGTTAGTCCCCACCAACAGGGCAGCACCACCGGTCTCCACCGGGTCCGGACAAACCAACACCAGCGTCTCAAAGGCTTCCAATACTCCCACATCTCCCTCTGAAAATTCCAATCTCACTGACAAGTATCCATCGTACGGGTAATCACCATCACTTATGCCCCAAATCTCCAATGCGTTAAACGGAGTTACTGCCAAATGCTTCAGATATTTGTTGTAGAACGGCTGGTACAGTAAGGTAATCTGCGACCCTGTGTCAAGGATGGCTTTCGCAAAGATTCCCTCTATCCGTAGGGACACGCTGGAACGGGGTCCCACCAGTCCATCAGGAATTTGGGCTTGTTCTTTCTGGGGTTCCATAGCGGTTTTCTGGGAACGTGTTCCTCCCGAGACGCCAGTCCGTTCCCTCACTAAGCCTCTCCTAAGTTTCCCGACACCTCTCCCTTCTTGGTGGCCCGGGGGCCCTCCCCCCTCGGCGCATCTCGTCTCTCACAATCCTTCCGCAAGTGGCCAGCTTCCCCACAGCGATAGCACGCCCCTGGCCACTCACATTCCCGGCAGAAATGCCCCTCTCTCCCACAGTTATAGCACCCACTACTCGCCGTCTCTCTCCTCCCGATACGGGCCCCCGGGGACCCCTTGGATTTCTCTGGTCTCACCCCGGCTACCACCTCCTGAACCGCTGAAGACCATCCCTGAGGGTCCGAGCCCCCTGGTCGGCCCAAAGCACACTCCTCGGCCCGTACCTCTCGGATCAGTTGTCTGAATGATGGAGGGGAGTTCCGCTTAAATGACTGCCGTACACTCCAAGCCACCCTGTCATCCTCCCAGGAACCGCTACATATCTGGCTCATCCTTAACTCCGCTACTTTGTCCTCCCTCACTATCCCTCGTCGCAGCAACCCTGTAAGCTTTCCTTCCAGCCTGAAAGCATAGTCTGAGAGCTTTTCCCCTCTTCTCTGCCCCATCCGTTGAAACTCCGCTAAATGCCGCCAGGGATCCCCTGACAGTCCAAACACTTCCTCCAAAGCGTCCAAACACTCCGATAGGGAAGCCAAGGGGTGTGCGGCTCTCAGATCGCGGACCACCTGGGCCGCCCCGCCCCTTAAGCTTTCCACCAATCGCTGTCTCTTTTCCTCATCCGAAACTGGCCGCACCTCTAACAATTGGGATGTATCTTCAACCCAGGTATCATAGTCATCCTCCCCTTCCAGGGTGGGCTTGGCTCCCGAGAAAATTCTCAGCTTCGGGCGGCGCCCCTCAACCCTTCTCGCCAGGGAGGTAATGGCAGCCGTTAACTCGGCAGTCTCCTCAAGCCCATGGGGGCCGGGCCTGGCCAAACCTTCCCACTCCACACCTCTACCTCTTGCTACGGGCACCCACCCGGGGGCCTCATCAAACTCCTCCTCCTCCGGCACCTCCTCACTTGCGTCCTTGGGGAGGGTATGGAGACCCCACGGCCCCGCCTCCCCCTGGACGTGGACTGTCGCTGGTAATTCTAAAGTCATGACGTCGGCACTCGTCCGCACCAACATCCAGCTGGCCTCCAGTTCTTTCCCACCCCTTCTAGCTACAAGTTCTACCTGCCCGATACCTTTAATCAAACTCAACCCTCGCACCAGTACCTCTACCAGAATGCGATAATCGACCCCACTTACCACACACGCATGATTCACCGGTACCTCCTCCAATTCACACCAACTTATAATCTTATTTCGATCCATCTTCACACCACTTACCGCAACAACAAGTACAACTTTCCCGAAAAGTCCAAATCCAGGACGGTAGCCCCCACTTGTAACGTTCCGTTATATTGGCTCGTGTATGTCTAGGGGAAATCCCGCCCAGCACCTGCTTCAACACTCCCCTCAGGGTCAGTCGCCGCCCGAATCAATCACAAACATCAATCATCAGCCAGCACACCCAGTAAATTTTAACAAATACACTTTATAGATATTACTAATTCTATGACATTAATAGGCATTTGATACAGAGAGGAAAGTAATGGGAAAAAAAGCACCAACACTTATCAAAGTCCAAGTTCTTTGCGCGCTACCGTTGGAGCTCAATTCGACGTCAGACGACCACCCGAATTCCGTCGACTCACGGCTCGGGACCACCCTAAGTGATCGACCGGAGCCTCTCCGCACGTCTGCCGTCCTCCTCGTCTTTCCTCCGACTCCCCGCCAAAACTCAGTCCACAGTCATATCATACAGCATGGCATCTGAAAACAAAATGATACATAACCACCCATTGGCTAATAGAACCCTGTTATCTCATTTTAAAATAAAACAAACTTAGTGCAAACTCTCTTCAGCGTTAAAGCACAACAAAGCCGCATTCCCCAGATTAACACAACAAAATCGCCATTTTAAATGTAACAAAAGAAAGACCCCGTACAGAAATATTTTTAAGGCAGAGCTAGATAGATTATAATAATTAAAGATTACTGCTAGTAAATGGGAATACACAGCTAAGATTACACACAGATCAGCCATTCTCATAGCAATATAGGCTTGAGAGTTTGAGTAGTGTGCTGCTGGTCTCTTTGATGATATATTATTCTATCATGCAGGCCCTTTAGCAGTCCTTTGAACAGCAGAGGTCTCATAGACACCACGTCATTCTCCAACGTTTGCACGATCTCTTCCATTGTAACATTACAATCCTGATTGATTGATGTAGCCTTGCTGCAATAACCTATTTAGAGGTTGTTACCTTCCACCAAGCTGCAGAATTTCAGCATGGTGTACATTGCTATTGTTCCAAGTGAACTGCCTATCCTGTATCATCTAAATAGATCAAAATTCACTCTGAAATGGCACCTCCTGAGAAATGCAAATACTTTCATGGCTCAGAAAAAAAAATAAGGATGTTTCCACAATATCATGGATTCAAATTGCTCCTAAGAGAGGGTTCTTCACAGTAAGACATCTTAGTTTGAATTGCAATCCAGTTCATTTTATTTCATTTCTGGTTAAGCTTATCTTATTGATGTCTTCCACCTGAATATCTCATGTCATTATATTTGCTTCACTTGCTACCACACAGAAAAGTAAAGATATACACAGCTCTTGCCAGGAACCAAACAAATACTGAACATCTTGGGCTTTATTTTAAAAAAAATTCAAAACAGAATTGCACACCTGCCTTCTTAAACCAAAATCAAAAGAACTGCAGAGGACTCCAGCTATAGTATAACCATTAATTTATATAGTTGTACTTTAACCACCCTGCTTTCATAGTCTAGAACACTTATATAGACTAGAATGTAAGGAATGACAAGCCAATGATTGGGTACAACTGCAGACAGAACAAAGAGTTAAGTTGTACCACAGAGGCAAAATTCATAAGGGTGAAGAGTGCAGGACTGAAGATGCTTTACAAAAGAAAAAGTGTATCTTAAAGTGGATAAGTCACCTGGACCAGATGGTCTACATCCCAGACTCCTAAGAGAGGTTGCTGAAGAGATAATGGATGCATAACCTCAGTAGTTGGGGAAGTGTTGGGATCCATGATTAAGGATGAGGTTTCGGGGCATTTGGAGACTAATGATAAAATAAACCAAAGTCAGCATAGTTGCTGTGAAGGGAAATCTTGCCAGACAAATCTGTACAATTCTTTGAGGAAGTACCAAGGAAGAGGCAGTGGATGTCATTTACTTAGATTTTTAGAAGGCATTTGATAAAGTGCCTCACATGAGGCTGCTTAACAAGATAGAATCCTGTGTTATTACAGGAAAGATATTGGCATGGTTACAGGAATGACTGACGGGCAGGAGGCAGCGAGTGGGAATAAAGGTGGGCCTATTCTGTTTGACTGCCAGTGACTAGTGGTGTTCCTCAGGGGTCAGTATTGGGACCGCTACTTTCACATTGTTTGTCAATGATTTAGATAGTGGAATTGATCACTTTGTGGTAAGGTATGCAGATGATACGAAGATAGGTGGAGGGGTGGGTAGTGCTGAGGAAGCAATATGATTGCAGCAGGACTTGGACAAATTGGAAGAATGGGCAAAAAAGTGGCAGGTGGAATACAGTGTTGGGAAATATGTGATAATGCATTTTGGTAAAAGGAACAATAGTGCAGGCTATTATCTAAGTGGAAAGAAATTTCAAACATCAGAGGTGCAAAGGGACTTAGGAGTCCTCATGTAAGACTCCTTGAAGGTTAATTCACAAGTTGAGTCTGGTAAAGAAGGCAAATGAAGAGTTGCCATTTATTTCAAGGGAAATAGAATGTAAAAATGAGATAATGCTGAACCTTTATAAGACACTAGTGGAGAGGATGTTCCCTCAGGTGGGGGTATCCAGAACTGGAGGGCACAGTCTCAAAATTGAGGAGTGACCTTTTAGAGCAGAAGTAAGGAGGAATTTTTCTAGCCAGAGAGTAGTGAATCTGGAATCCTGTGCCACAGACTGTGGTGGAGGCCAAGTCCATGGGTATATTTAAAGCAGAAGTTGATAGATTCTTGATTGGTCAAGTCATCAAGGGATATGGTGAGAGGGCAGGTGTATGGGCTTGAATAGATTCAGGATTGGCCATGATGAAATGGTGGAGCGAACTCAGTGAGCTAAATGGGCTAATTCTGCTCCTATGTGTTCTGGTCTTATGGTCTTACAGAGGTAGTGAAGGCAAGTATCCAATCATCTTCATCATCCTGAAGGGTGAGTTTAGGGAGTTAGGTGCCAAGTTAAAGGACAGGACCTCCAGGATAGCAGTCTCAGGATTGCTACCAGTGCCACGTGCAGGTGGCTTTAGAAATAGTAAAATAGCGCAGATCAACATGTGGCTGAAGACGTGGTGCAGGAGCGAGGGCTTCACATTCATAGATAATTGGGCAGTTTTCCAGGGAAGGTGGGACCTGTTCCGGCGGGATGGTTTACATCTGAACTGGAGGGGGACAAATATTCTTGCAGGTAGGTTTGCTGGAGAAGCTTTGCTGGATTTAAACTAGATACGAGGGGGGAGGGGAACCAGAGTGTAGGAATAGATGTAGGGAAGAAGGAAGAAAAAGAAAATAGTAAAGTTGTTTGCACCATTAGTGATAAACAGAGAGCAAGAGGTGGAAAATTTCTTAAATACATTTATTTTAATGCTGGGAGCATTGTAAGAAAGGTGGATGACCTTAAAGTATGGATTAATACCTGGAGGTATGATGTGGTGGCTATTAGTGAAACATGGTTACAGGAGGGGTGTGATTGGCAACTAAATATTCCTGGATTTAATTGCTTCAGGTATGGTAGAATCGGAGGGACAAGAGGGGGAGGTGTTGCATTGCTTGTCAGAGAAAATATTACAGCAGTGCTCTGGCAGGATAGATTAGAGGGCTCGTCTAGGGAGGCTATTTGGGTGGAATTGAGGAATGGAAAAGGTGTAGTTGTAGCGGTGTGCTACACACAGCGCTAGACTAACCACACTGAGTCAGTGAGTTGGAGTTGCGATAAAAGAGATCTATTCAAACTTCGCGGCCGGCTTTAAAGCCTTCCTGTTCCCGCCCTCCTTGGGACTGCTGTGGGGAATGCATATTCCCAGACCCTTTCCACGTGCAGGATTATTTTCCTCTTGCTGGTGAAGGTGGCCTGGCGCCCTTTTTGGGGCCGGCCCTCTACCTGCGCGCGCTGTTTCGTGAGCTGGTTCGTGTGTGCTAGAAAGTGGGTCGCCACATAACCCCTCCACAGAACTGGCGATACCTCCCCCAATGTCTACAGTCTGGATCGGCCTCTGTTTGGGAGGTCTGCCCCTGCGCCGCGGTGCCTGAGCCTGGACCGGCTGCGCCAAGTCCACATGGGCCGGTTTGAGTCGGTCCACCGTGAAAACCTCCTCCCTCCCCCCAATGTCCAGCACGAACGTGGACCCGTTGTTCCTGATCACTTAAACGGCCCCTCGTAGGGCCGCTGTAGCGGTGCCCGGTGTCCGCCCCATCGTACAGAAAGAAACTTACAGTTCTGCAGGTCTTTGGGTACGCAGGTCGGGCTCTGTCCGTGCTGTGAAGTGGGTATGGGGGCCAGGTTACCGAGTCTCTCACGTAGTCTGTCCAGGACTGCTGCTGGTTCTTCCTCTTGCCCCCTTGGGGCTGGTATGAACTCTCCTGGGACGACCAGTGGTGCGCCGTACACCAACTCGGCCGACGAGGTGTGTAGATCTTCCTTGGGCGCCGTGCGGATTCTGAGCAGGACCCAGGGAAGTTCGTCCACCCAGTTAGGCCCTTCCAGGCGGGCCATGAGAGCCGACTTCAGGTGACGGTGGAAACGCTCCACTAGTCCGTTCGACTGTGGGTGGTAGGCAGTTGTGTGGTGTAGCTACGATCCTAAAAGGCTGGCCATCGCTGACCACAGGCTGGAGGTGAACTGGGCGCCCCTGTCGGAGGTAATGTGGGCCGGTACCCCGAAGCGGGCTACCCAGGTTGCGATCAGTGCTCGGGTGCAGGATTCGGAGATGGTGTCGGTAAGCGGGACTGCCTCTGGCCATCTGGTGAATCGGTCTATCATAGTTAGGAGGTTCCACACTCCTCGTGACACTGGCAGGGGCCCCATGATATCCACATGAATGTGGTCGAACCTCCGGCGGGTGGGTTCGAACTGCTGCAGCGGAGCCTTGGTGTGCCGCTGCACCTTGGCCGTTTGGCACTGCATGCACGTTTTGGCCCATTCACTGACCTGTTTACGAAGCCCATGCTACACAAACCTGTTGGCGACCAGCCGGACGGTTGTCCTGATGGAGGGGTGCGCTAAGTTGTGAATGGATTCGAAAACCCGCCGGCGCCAGGCTGCTGGGACGACGGGGTGGGGTTGGCTGGTAGCTACATCACATAGTAGGGTCCTCTCATCTGGGCCTACGGGGAGGTCTTGGAGCTGCAAACCGGAGACTGCAGTCCTTTAACTAGGGATCTCAGCGTCTGCCTGCTGTGCCTCTTCCAGCGCTGCATAGTCCAGCCCCTGGGACAGGGGGACAAGGCCTGTATGGTAGGTCTGGATAGTGCATCCGCCACGACGTTGTCCTTTCCCAAGACATGCCGGATGTCCGTCGTGTACTCGGAGGTGTAGGACAGATGTCGCTGCTGGCGAGATGACGAGGGGACGGACAACTTCGTGAATGCAAAGGTAAGCGGTTTGTGGTCTGTAAGCGCAGTGAAGGGCCTACCTTCTAAGAAGTACCTGAAAGGCCGGATTGCCAGGTATAGTGCCAATAGGTCCCGGTCAAAAGCACTGTATTTGAGTTCAGGTGGTCGTAGGCGTTTGCTGGAGAATGCCAGGGGTTGCTAGCAACCCTCGATGAGTTGTTCCAGCACTCCACCGACTGCTGTGTTGGATGCGTCCACCGTAAGGGCAGTAGGAACGTCCGTTCTGGGGTGCACTAGCATCGCAGCGTTTGCCAAGGCTTCTTTGGTTTTAATTAAAGTGGCTGCGGCCTCTTTGTCCCAGGTAATGTTCTTGCCCTTACCCGACATCAGAGTGAACAGGGGGCGCATGGTTCGGGCTGCTGAGGGGAGGAAACGGTGGTAGAAATTCACCATACCCACGAATTCCTGCAGGCCTTTGATTGTGTTGGGTCGGGGGAAGTGGCGGACCGCGTCTACCTTGGCGGGCAGCGGGATTGACCCCTCTTTAGTGGCCCAGGAAGTCGATGGTGTCGAGTCCGAACTGGCATTTGGCTGGGTTGATTGTAAGGCCGAATTCGCTCAGGCCCGGAGTGGAGCTGGTGGAGGTGGGACAGATACTCCTGCCGACTACTGCTGGCTATGAGGATGTCGTCCAAATAGATGAATGTAAAGTTCAGGTCGCGTCTCACCGCGTCCATTAGCCGCTGGAACGTCTGTGCGGCATTCTTTAGACCAAACGGCATTCGGAGGAGTTCGAAAAGTCCGAACGGGGTGATGAGTACTGTGTTGGGGATGTCGTCCGGATGTACAGGGATCTGATGGTATCCCCGGACGAGGTCTACCTTGGAAAAGATCCTTGCGCCGTGTAGGTTTGCTGCGAAGTCTTGAATGTGCGGCACGGGGTAGCGGTCTGGCGTTGTAGCCTCGTTCAGTCTGCGGTAGTCACCGCATGGTCTCCAGCAGGGGCAGGAGGGAGGCCCATGGGCTGTCGGACTGTCGTATGATCCCCAATTCCTCCATCTTTTTGACTCCTCCTTCGCCAGTCGGAGCTTGTCCGGGGGAAGCCTTCGAGCATGGGCGTGGAGGGGTGGTCCCTGGGTCGGGATGTGGTGCTGTACTCTATGTCTGGGCATGGCTGCCGTGAACTGCGGTGTCAGTACTGATGGGAAATCCGCCAGGACCCTAGTGAAGTCGTCGTCGGACAGCAGCAGGCATATGTCCTCAGGCAGATGCTCTAGGAGCGCCTGCTCAAACATGAGGCAGGGTTTGTGTCCTTCGGCCAGGGCCAGCATTTCGTTCATTAATGCCGACAGTGGCCTGTCTCCTAAACCGTCCAGGTGCATTAAGCGGCGTGCTCGTTCGCGCCGTGAGAATCCAAAAGTCCTTATGAGCAGGGCTTTGAATGCTGTGTATTTGCCGTTCTCTGGGGGCGACTGTATAAACTTCTCAACTTGTGTAGCAGTCTCTTGGTCGAGGGAGCTCAGCACGTAGTAGTAACGAGTGGACTCCGAGGTTACCTGCCGAATGTGGAATTGTGCTTCGGCCTGTTCAAACCACAGACGGCGTCTCAGCGGCCAAAAGCTTGGCAGTTGTAACGAAACTGCATGAACAGATGCGGTGTCGGTCATCTCTGGCCCAAATATCATTTGGGCCATCGGGGTCACCAATTGTTGCGGTGCTACACACAGCGCTAGAATAACCACACGGAGTCAGTGAGTTGAAGTTGCGATAAAAAAGATTTATTCAAACTTCGCGGCCGGCTTTAAAGCCTTCCCATTCCCGCCCTCCCTGGGTGGGACTACTGTGGGAGTGCATATTCCCAGACCCTTTCCGCGCGTGAGATTTTCCCCCTGCTGGTGAAGATGGCCTGGCGCCCTTTTTGGGGCCGGCCCTCTGCCTGTGTGTGCTGTTTCGTGAGCCAATTCGTGTGTGCTAGAAAGTGGGTCGCCACATAGTAACTCTTATGGAGGTGTATTATAGACCACCAAATGGGGAGCAAGAATTGGAGGAGCAAATTTGTAAGGAGATAGCAGATATTTGTAGTAAGCACAAGGTTATGATTGTGGGAGATTTTAATTTTCCACACGTAGACTGGGAAGCCCATACTGTAAAAGGTCTGGATGGCTTGGAGTTTGTAAAATGTGTGCAGGATAGTTTTTTGCAGCAATACTTACAGGTACCAACTGGAGAAGGGGCAGTGTTGGATCTCCTGTTAGGGAATGAGATAGGTTAGGTGACGGAGGTTTGTGTTGGGGAGCACTTTGGGTCTAGTGATCACAATGCTATTATTTTCTTATAATGATGGAGAAGGATAGGTCTGGACCCAGGGTTCAGATTTTTGATTGGAGAAAGGCTAACTTTGAGGAGATGCGAAAGGATTTAGGAGGAGTGGATTGGAACAATTTGTTTTATGGGAAGAATGTAATAGAGAAATGGAGGTCACTTAAAGGTGAAATTTTGAGAGTACAGAATCTTTATGTTCCTGTTGGGTTGAAAGGAAAGGTTAAAAGTTTGAGAGAGCCATGGTTTTCAAGGGATATTGGAAACTTGGTTTGGAAAAAGAGAGATATCTACAATAAATATAGGCAGCATGGAGTAAATGAGGTGCTCAAGGAATATAAAGAATGTAAAAAGAATCTTAAGAAAGAAATTAGAAAAGCTAAAAGAAGATGTGAGGTTGCTTTGGCAAGTAAGGTGAAAGTCATAATCATAGTCATACTTTATTGATCCCAGGGGGAATTGATTTTCGTTACAGTTGCATCATAAATAATTAAATAGTAATAAAACCATAAATAATTAAATAGTAATATGTAAATTATGCCAGGAAATAAGTCCAGGACCAGCCTATTGGCTCAGAGTGTCTGGCCCTCCAAGGGAGGAGTTGTAAAGTTTGATGGCCACAGGCAGGAATGACTTCCTATGACGCTCTGTGTTACATCTCGGTGGAATGAGTCTCTGGCTGAATATACTCCTGTGCCCAACCAGTACATTATGTAGTGGATGGGAGACATTGTCCAAGATGGCATGCAACTTGGACAGCATCCTCTTTTCAGACACCACCATGAGAGAGTCCAGTTCCATCCCCACAACATCACTGGCCTTACGAATGAGTTTGTTGATTCTTTTGGTGTCTGCTACCCTCAGCCTGCTGCCCCAACACACAACAGCAAACATAATCGCACTGGCCACCACAGACTCGTAGAACATCCTCAGCATCGTCGGACAGATGTTAAAGGACCTCAGTCTCCTCAGGAAATAGAGATGGCTCTGACCCTTCTTGTAGACAGCCTCAGTGTTCTTTGACCAGTCCAGTTTATTGTCAATTCGTAACCCCAGCTATTTGTAATCCTCCACCATGTCCACACTGACCTCCTTGCTGGAAACAGGGGTCACCGGTGCCTTAGCCCTCCTCAGGTCTACCACCAGCTCCTTAGTCTTTTTCACATTAAGCTGCAGATAATTCTGCTCACACCATGTGACAAAGTTTCCTATCGTAGCCCTGTACTCAGCCTCATCTCCCTTGCTGATGCATCCAACTATGGCAGAGTCATCTGAAAACTTCTGAAGATGACAAGACTCTGTGCAGTAGTTGAAGTCCGAGGTGTAAATGGTGAAGAGAAAGGGAGACCCAGTGCTGCTGATCACTCTGTCAGACACACAGTGTTGCAAGCACATGTACTGTGGTCTGCCAGTCAGGTAATCATGAATCCATGACACCAGGAAAGCATCCACCTGCATCGCTGTCAGCTTCTCCCCCAGCAGGGCAGGGCGGAGGGTGTTGAACGCACTGGAGAAGTCAAAAAACATGACCCTCACAGTGCTCGCTGACTTGTCCAGGTGGGCTTAGACACGGTTCAGCAGGTAAACGATGGCATCCTCAACTCCTAGTCGGGGCTGGTAGGCGAACTGGAGGGGATCTAAGTGTGGCCTGACCATAGGCTGGAGCAGCTCCAGAACAAGTCTCTCCAGGGTCTTCATGATGTGGGAGGTCAATGCCACCAGTCTGTAGTCATTGAGGCCGCTGGGGCACGGCATCTTCAGTACAGGGACGAGGCAGGACATCTTCCACAGCACAGGAACGCTCAGGAGCCTCAGGCTCAGGTTGAAGACATGGCGAAGTACTCCACGTAGCTGAGGGGCACAGGCTTTGAGCACCCTGGTACTGACACCATCTGGTCCTGCAGCCTTGCTTGGGTTGAGACGTTTCAGCTGTCTTCTCACCTGTTCAGCTGTGAAGCCCACCGTGGTGGTTTCGTGTGGGGAAGGGGTATAGTCATGAGAGCAGGGTGGGGGACTGTGAGGAGGGGTCGGAGGAGAGAGTGGAATATGTGTTGGTTAGGGGCCGACAACAGATGACTTGTGGGGGATGGGCAGGGGCCACAATGTCAAATCTGTTAAAGAACAGGTTAAGTTCGTGGGCCCTGTCCACACTGCCTTCAGCTCCTCTGTTGCTAGTTTGCCGGAACCCAGTGATGGTCTTCCTCCCACTCCAGACCTCTCTCATGTTGTTCTGCTGGAGTTTCCGCTCAAGCTTCCTCCTATACCTGTCTTTAGCCTCCGTGATCCTGGCTTTCAGGTCCCTCTATATTGCCCTCAGCTCTTCCCTATTTCCATCTCTAAAGACCCTCTTTTTAGCGTTCAGGATGTCCTTAATATCCTTTGTTACCCATGGCTTGTTATTTGAATAACAAAGGACAGTTCTTGTCGGAAAATTGCAGTCCACACAGAAGTTGATGTAATCAGTAATGCACTCTGTGAGCCCATCAATATCCTCTCCATGTGGCTCACAGAGTGCCTGCCAGTCTGTCACCTCAAAACAGCCCTGGAGCGCCTTATAAGCCTCATTCGGCCATTTCCTCACTGTCCTCGAGGTTGCAGGTTTACTCTTCACCAGCGGCACGTAGCAGGGTTTTAGATGCACCAGGTTGTGATCTGACCTTCCCAGTGGGGGGAGGGGAGAGGAGCTGTATGCATCCTTAACGTTAGCATACATCAAATCCAGAGTCCTCTCCCCTCTGGTTGTACAGCTCACATACTGCATGAAGTTGGGCAGTGTTCTAGCCATGGTAACACGGTTGAAGTCACCCAAGATGGTAATGAGGGCACTCGGGTGCTGGGTTTGTAATCTGGCTATGATGGAGTAAATGATGTTACACGCCGACGTCAGGTTGGCAGAGGGAGGGATGTACACAACAACCACAATTGCATGTGAGATTTCCGTTGGCAAATAATATGGCCGGAGTCCAACAGCAAAAAGTTCAATATCCGGGCTACAAACACGTTCCTTGATCGCAATATGACCAGGATTGCACCATCTGTTGTTTACCAGAACAGCAAGCCCCCCTCCTTTACGCTTACCGCTCTCAGTGCAATTCCGGTCAGCCTGAATGGTCTGAAAGCCCTCCATGTAAACTCTTTGATCGGGTATGTCCTCGTGCAGCCACGTTTCAGTAAAACACATAACACTGCTCTCCCGAAATGTTCTCTGACTCCTGACAAGCGCCGTCATCTCATTCATTTTATTACCCAGTGATCTCACATTGCCCATAATGAGAGAGGGGAGACACAGCTTATAACTCCTCTTCTCCATAAGCCTCTGTTGTCTGGACCCAGTCCTCTTCCCTCGCCTTTTTGATCCCCCTCTGCATCCTCTGTGTGTTTTCCTCCAGATTTCAGCCGGGGTGTCTGCCGCTCTGTTCGCTAAACCGGCTGGCATAAGCGCAATCAGCTGGTCCCTGGAATAAACAATGCGACCATACTGCTGCCACGCTAATGAGACGTGTCCAAATGTAACTATTTCCAGCGCTAAAAACCCAAATAAAACTCTCTCCACCAGCATGTTAGAGAGGGTGCAGCTTCAACGTGTTACCGTGGAAAAACAAGGTACAGCAAATAAACCTAAGTTAAAAAAGTTAAAAAGTAAGAAAAGTAAGAAACTAGTTGGAGCAACTGTAACAGGCTGCATGCACGACCGGCACATGCGCACTAATCCCAAGGGTTTCTACCATTATATTAATAGCAAAAGGATAGTGAGGGATAAAATTGGTCCCTTTGAGAATCAGAGTGGACAGCTATGTGTGGAGCCAAAAGAGATGGAGGAGATTCTGAACAATTTCTTTTCTTTAGTATTCACTAAGGAGAAGGATATTGAATTGTGTAAGATAAGGGAAACTGGTAGGGAAGTTATGGAAAGTATGATGATTAAAGAAGAGGGAAGTACTGGAGCTTTTAAGGAATATAAAAGCAGCTAAGTCTCCATGTCCTGACAGGATATTCCCTAGGACCTTGAGGGAAGTTAGTGTGGAAATACCAGGGGCTCTGACAGAGCTATTTCAGATGTCATTAGAAACGGGGATGGTGCCAGATGATTGGCGTATTGCTCATGTTGTTCCATTGTTTAAGAAGGGTTCTAAGAGTAAACCTAGCAATTATCGGCCTGTGAGTTTGATGTCAGTGGTGGGTAAATTGATGAAAAGTATTCTTAGAGATGGTATATATAATTATCTGGATAGACAGGGTCTGATTGGGAACAGTCAACATGGATTTGTGCGTGGAAGGTCATGTTTGACAAATCTTATTGAATTTTTTGAAGAGGTTACTAGGAAAGTTGACGAGGGTAAAGCGGTGGATGTTGTCTATATGGACTTCAGTACAGCCTTTGACAAGGTTCCACACGGAAGGTTGGTTAGCAAGGTTCAATGGTTAGGTATTAATATTGAAGTAGTAAAATGGATTCAGCAGTGGCTGGATGGGAGTTGCCAGAGTGTGGTGGTGGATAACTGTTCGTCAGATTGGAGGCCGGTGACTAGTGGTGTGTCTCAGAGATCTGTACTGGGTCCAATGTTATTTGTCATATACATTAACGATCTGGATGATGGGATGGTAAATTGGATGAGTAAGTATGCAGATGATACTAAGATAGGTGGAGTTGTGGATAATGAAGTAGGTTTTCAAAGCTTGCTGAGAGATTTAGGCCAGTTAGAAGAGTGGGCTGAAAGATGGCAGATGGAGTTTAATGCTGATAAATGTGAAGCGCTTCATTTTGGTAGGTCTAATCAAAATAAGACATACATGGTAAATGGTAGGGCATTGAAGAATGCGGTAGAACAGAGGGATCTAGGAATAATGGTGCATAGTTCCCTGAAGGTGGAATCTCATGTGGATAGGGTGGTGAAGAAAGCTTTTGGTATGCTGGCCTTTATAAATCAGAGCATTGAGTATAGGAGTTGGGATGTAATGTTGAAATTGTACAAGGCATTGGTGAGGCCAAATTTGGAGTATTGTGTATAGTTTTGGTCACCGAATTATAGGAAAGATGTCAACAAAATAGAGAGAGTACAGAGAAGATTTACTAGAATGTTACCTGGGTTTCATCACCTAAGTTACAGAGAAAGGTTGAACAAGTTGGGCCTTTATTCTTTGGAACGTAGAAGGTTGAGGGGGGACTTGATAGAGGTATTTAAATTTATGAGGGGGATAGATAGAGTTGACATGGATAGGCTTTTTCCATTGAGAGTGCGGGAGATTCAAACAAGAAGACATGAGTTGAGAGTTAAAGGGCAAAAGTTTAGGGGTAACATGAGGGGGAACTTCTTTACTCAGAGAGTGGTAGCTGTGTGGAACGAGCTTCCAGCAGAAGTGGTTGAGGGAGGTTCGATGTTGTTGTTTAAAGTTAAATTGGACAGCTATATGGACAGGAAAGGAATGGAGGGTTATGGGCTAAATGCAGGTCGGTGGGACTAGGTGAGAGTAAGAGTTCGGCACGGACTAGAAGAGCCGAGGTGGCCTGTTTTCCGTGCTGTAATTGTTATATGGTTATTATTTGCCCTGTCATGATGTAGGTGATCACGGTGACCATGATTGTTCTTGGCAAATTTTTCTACAGAAGTGGTTTGCCATTGCCTTCTTCTGGGCAGTGTCTACACAAAACGGGTGTCTTCAGCCATTATCAATTCTCTTCAGAAATAGTCTGCCTGGCGTCAGGGGTCACATAACTCGGACTTGTAATATGCGCCAGCTGCTCATATGACCATTCACCACCTGCTCCCATGGCTTCATGTGAAGCCTAGCATCTCCTTTGATTAAGATGCAGCTCTACCCCACCACCCAAAAGTATCCAGTATGCCTTCTTAATCAGCAAATCTGCATGTGTTACCAGCTTCAGGGATCCTTGGAAATCAGAATCAGGTTTATTATTACCTTATCAGACTGAACCCCTGCAAATACCTGGTTTTCTGCATTAATTATTAATAAAATATAGTTTTTTTTCTGTATTATGTATTGCATTGAACTGCTGTTGCTAAGTTAACAAATTTCACGACGCATGCTGATGATAATAAACCTGATTCTGATTCTGTTCTTCATCTAAGTCACAATAATA
Organism: Mobula hypostoma; assembly: GCF_963921235.1. Taxonomy (NCBI): domain Eukaryota; kingdom Metazoa; phylum Chordata; class Chondrichthyes; order Myliobatiformes; family Myliobatidae; genus Mobula; species Mobula hypostoma. The sequence goes on from NC_086098.1 coordinate 130,471,275, forward strand.
GACAAATACAATCTGCCTAAACTAATAATACACAAACAATTGTACTACTTCTTGTCATGCTGAATACACCATTTAAACAATCCCAGTGTAGGCTCAAAAAAGGTATGCGAACCTCTGGGGTAGTGCCTCTGCAAAAGCTATTTGGAGTCAGATGTTCCAATCAATGAAATGAGATTGGAGGTGTGGGTTGTACAGGTGTCCTGCCCTATGAAAAAGACACACAAGGTCAGGTTACTGACAGAGCTTGCTGTTCTCAAGAAAGATCTGTTTATGTGCACCATGCCTTGATCAAAACAATTTTCAGAGGACCGGAGATGAATTGTAGAGATGCATGAAGCTGGAAAAGGCTACAAAAGCATTTCTAAAGACCTGAGTGTTTATCGGTCCACAGGAAGAGAAATTGTCTACAAATGGAAGAAATTCAGTATTATTTCAAAGGCTTCAAAGGTACGTTTAATGTCCGAGAAATGTATACAATATACATCCTGAAATTCTTTTTCTTTGCAACCATCCATGAAAACAGAAGAGTGTGCCAGAGAATGACAGTTAAATGTTGGGACCCCAAAGCACCCCTCCCCAGCTACCCCCACCCACGCATAAGCAGCAGCAAAACAATGAACCCCCACTGTCCCACCAGCAAAAAAAGCAACAGTGCCCTCCACCGAGCACTCAAGCATGTAGCAAAGCAACAATAAAGACAGATTTGCTGTACCCCGAAGACTACTCATTCAACATCCCCCTGCTCCCCAATTTACGATTTTATAAGTGTATTACTTCGCTTTTTCCAAGCACTGTGCCCAAAGAACTTGCTGCTTTTGATTTTCCATCTCCCACGACACACCAATTTCTTGCAGAGGCACTGACCTTGATTCTGCCCACCTCCAGAGCCACAAAATTCCGGAACCCTGAAGGCATTCTAGTCTTCTAGGCCAATGGTCCCCAACCAAAGCGTGTGCTACCGGGACGCAAGGAAACAATATGATTTGGCGATATGAAACGATATGAGTCAGCTGCACCTTTCCTCATTCCCTGTCATGCATAGTTAAACTTGAACGCCCGAAAACCTAATGGATGTTGATGGAGTAGCAGCGTTTTTATAGTGCTCCTACTCTACTTAATTTACAGTTTCCAACTTGTTTTGAAAACTTACTTTTAAATGCAATATTGTTTTACGATGAGTCGTGCCAAAGCTACTAAAAAAGAAGAGGACTCTCCTGTAACTTTGGAATCTATTGTGGGGACACTTCAGAAGCATAAAAGTGAACTTTCGGAGGAATTCCAGCAGAAATTCTGGCATCTCAGCACTGAATTTAAACGAATGGATGTAAAATTGGATTCTATTCCGAAAACTTTAAGTGAACACAATAAACGGATAAAAGAGAATGAAGCCACTTTGACAGTGTTGGATGTGAAGATTGATGACCTGAGAAAGATCTGTGATAAACAGTCAAAGGTTAATGAAACATTAAGACAGAAGATTATTGACTTAGAAAATGGAAACAGAAGAAATAATTTACGTATTCTGGGTTTTAAAGAGTTAATAGAAGGCAACCAGCCTTCGGAATTTTTTGCAAACCTTTTGGCTACTTTATTTCCGAATATTTTAAGATCTCCACCTAAAATAGACCAAGCTCATAGATCGCCAGTATCAAGACCTCCTCCAGGAGAACGGTGATAATTTGTCTTCATGACTTTCAAACAAAGGAACTTTTAATTTGTGAGTCTCATCGGAAAGGTATGATTGATTATGAAGGCCAGAAGATCAGAATTGTGGAGGATTTTTCACCCGAAGTGTTGAATGAACGCTTCAAGTTTTAAAAAGTTATGTCGGAGTTGTATAATAAAGGTTTTAAACCCTCTCTTCGTTACCCCACTCGTCTTTGAAAAATGGCTCTTAGAAATGGTTCCGTTCGACTCAAGAGGCGCAGGATTTCTTAATTTCCGGATCAATATCAGAAGTTTAACTGTTCAATAATTCTCTACATAAATTTATGTTGCATCTGCGTGATGGATCCTTTTTTTAGAATCAGCAGTCTAACTGTTCATTACTTTCTTTTATGAACATTTTTTTTTTACTTTTGGTATTCCTTAGTATCTAATTTTTTTTTGGTGTACTTTTATTTCTTTGCTTAGAAAATTAAGGATTTAACATTAGTAAGTTTTCATTGTGTTAATACTTTCCATATTAATATGTTCTGATTTTTCTTAGTTCTTTTTATTTTTTCTTGAGGTTTTTTTTAATAAGTTTAAGTTTGCTTTGTTTTTGTTGTCTTGTTGGAATGCAGTTAGCCTTGGAAATTTTTTGGAGCTCAGCCAGTAGATTGTTTTGGGAGGGTAATGTTGGTAGGTTCAGCTGTCGACTGTCCTTTGGTCAACTTTCTTTCTTTGGGTGGGGGGTAGGGGGTGGATTTTTTCTTTTCTATCAACTGTTTGGTTTCCTTACCTTCATTTGTTGCTTGGTTACTTTATCTTAAAGCTCATTGTTTGGATTTAATATACATTCCAGCGGTTTTTATTCTAACCTCTCTTTTAAGCAATATTTAAAATAAACCATGCTATTAATTTACTTAATTTTAATGTGAAAGGATTAAGCTATCCTGTGAAACGTAATAAGATATTTAAATATATTAAGAAATTGGATGTCTCAATTTTTTTTTACAAGAAAAAATGTTCGTATATGTGATAATTTACATCTTTTCAGCCGTTGGAAGGGCTTATTGTTTCATTCCTCCTTTCAGGCTAAGGCTAGAGGAGTTTTGATTCTTATAGACAATTCAGTTTCTTTCGTTCAACATGATGTAGTGTCTGATACCAATGGCTGTTTTGTTATAGTGTCAGGGAAATTAGATAATAAATTAATGGTTTTTGCTAATTTGTATGCCCTGAATATAGATGATCCAAGTTTTTTTGAATGCTTTTTTTCCACTTCTACCAGATTTAAGTCTGTATTCTCTGGATCTAGGAGGAGACTTCAAATGTTGTTTAGACCCTGTTTCAGATCGCACATCCTTAAAACGATTTGACTTTTAGATCTGCTTCCGTTATCCAATCTTTTTTAATGAAATGTGATATTGTTGATGTTTGGTGCTTTTTGCATCCAACAGTTAGAGAGTACTCATTTTTTTCTCATGTTCATCATACGTATTCCAGGATTGATTATTTTTTTGTTGATAGTCAATTGAATCCATTGGTTTGATCCTAAGAATATAAAGAAATTGCTGTTTCAGATCATGCTCCTGTGTTATTTATCTTTAAATCTTCCTGGTGTCTCCCGAATAAACAGATCCTGGTGTTTCAATCCAACTCTGTTATCTGATAAGGATTTTAAAAAATTTTTGGAGAGACAAATTACTTTTTTTTTGAAGAGAATACGCTAGAAGAGACTTCCAGTCTTATTTTATGAGATGCTTTTAAAGCTTATATTAGAGGACAAATTATTTCTTTTACTGCAAGTGTTAAGAAAAAAGCTAGTAAGGAGAGAATTGAATTAGCCAATCAGTTGAAACAATTAGTTTGAAAATATGCTTTAGTTCCAGATCCTGCTTTATATAAAAGATGTGTTGAAATTAAAACTAAATATGATCTGCTTTTCACATCCGATTGAAACTCAACTTTTAAAAGATAAAAGTCAATTTTATGTTCATGGAGATAAAATGGGTAAACCATTGGCTAACCAATTAAAGGCCTCTATAGTTAAATGCCAGATTAAAGAAATTTGTTAAGCTAATGGTGATAAAACATCTGATCATTTAGAAATAAATGATACTTTTAGAGAATTCTATACTAAACTTTATAGTTCTGATCCTAAAGATAATACTGTAATGAATAATTTCTTAGATCGATTAAACATTCCTACACTTTCTGATGATAATCGAAAATTGCTGGATCAACCCATTTCTTATGAGGAAATTGCCAAGGTTGTTCACTCTTTGCACTCGGGGAAGGCTCCAGGTCCTGATGGATTTTCTGGAGAGTCTTATAAGGCTTTTCCTCTTTGCTTATACCTCACTTATATTCAGTCCTTTCAGACTCTTTTAAATTAGGTAGTTTGCCACAATCTTTTTATGAAGCCGCTATTTTGCTTATTCTTAAAAAGAATAAGGATCCAACTGAATGTTCTTCTTATAGACCAATTTCCTTACTTAATGTTGATACTAAAATTTTATCTAAAATTTTGGCTAGTAGGATTGAAAATATTTTGCCATCTGTTATTTCTGATGATCAGACTGGATTTATCAAAAATCGATAACTCCCACTTTAATATTCGTCATTTATTGAATGTTATTTATTCTCCTTCTAAAGAGATATCGGAATGTGTGATATCCTTAGATGCTGAGAAAGCCTTTGATCGGGTTGAATGAAATAATTTATTTAAAACTTTAGAAAAATTTAACTTTGGGCCCAAATTTATTCAATGGATTAAATTATTTATCTCCCTCTGCTCGGGTTCTTACTAACTCTCAGAATTCTAAACCATTTAAACTTCAATGTGGAACCAGATAAGGTTGTCTTTTTGAGTCCTTTGCTTTTTGATTTTGTCTTAGAACCTTTAGCTATTGCTTTCTGGGAGTCTAATGATATCACTTGTATTTTAAGGAAGGGTATTACTCACAAAGTGTTGCTTTATGCTGATGACCTTTTGCTCTATATTTCTAATGTGGAGTCTTCTTTACCTTCCGTACTTTCTTTACTCTCCTGCTTTATTCAGTTTTCAGGATATAAACTTAACTTTCATAAGAGTGAACTTTTTCCTTTGAATAATTTGGTATTAGTTAATACTAACCTTCCTTTTAAAGTTGTAAGAAATCAATTTACTTATCTGGGCGTAACAATTCCTAGGAATGATAAATTCTTTTTTAAAGAAAATTTTTTTACTCTTCAGAATTATGTTAAGAAGGCACTATTAAATTGGTCACCCCTCTCTTTATGGTTTATTGGCCAAATTAATTCTATTAAAATGAATATTTTGCCTAAATTTTTATATTTATTTCAGGCCGTACCTGTTCTTACTCCTAAATCCTTTTTTGATCCTCTGGATTCTATTATATCTTCTTATATATGGAAAAATAAAATTTCTCAATTAAGTAAAGTTCATCTTCAAAAAGCTAAAAAGAATGGAGGTTTAGCCTTACCCAATTTTAGGTTTTATTACTGAGCAGTCAATATATGGAATCTTATGTTTTAGTTATATTAATCAAGAAGACTGTCCGGTCTGGGTTTCTTTAGAAGCTAATTCTGTTAATAAATTTTCTATAATTTCTCTTCTCGGATCCTCAAGTCCTTTATCTTTAAGTAATTTAACTGATAATTTTGTAGTTGAACACACCTTGAGGATTTGGGTACAATTTAGAAAATATTTTGGTTTATTGAGTTTTTCACTTTCACGTCCCATTTTTTTAAAACTTTTTTTTAAAACCTTCTATGACTGATGTAGTTTTTAAAGAGTGGAATAGATTGGGTATTAAATGTTTTCAGGATTTGTTTGTTGGAGATAGTCTTTCTTTATTTGAACAATTGTCAGCTAAGTATAGCCTATCCAAAACCCACTTTTTTCGTTATTTACAAATGAGAGACTTTTTGTGTTCTCAAGTACATACATTTCCTAAAAGTCAAGATAAGAATTTACTTGATATAGTTTTTAATTTGAAACCCATCCCTAAAGGATCTATATCTAATATTTATGGCATGTTGGGAATGAGAAATATTCCCTTAGATAAAATTAAAAAGCTCTGGGAACAAGATTTACAGATTCCAATTCTGAGGATACTTGGAATGAAATTTTTAAATTGGTTAATACCTCATCGTTATGTGCCCGTCATTCCCTTCTACAATTTAAAGTGGTTCATAGGACCCACATGACTATAGATAAAGCTCGTTTGTTTTTATTCGGATATATCTCCCTATTGTGATAGATGTAACAATGGAGGAGCTTCTTTAATTCATATAAGACCATAAGACAAAGGAGCAGAAGTCGGCCATTCGGCCCATCAAGTCTGCTCTGCCATTTTATCATGAGCTGATCCATTCTCCCATTTAATACCACTCCCCCGCCTTTTCACCATAACCTTTGATGCTCTGGCTACTCAGATACCTATCAATCTCAATACACCCAATGACTTGGCCTCCACTGCCGCCCGTGGCAACAAATTCCATAGATTCACCACCCTCTGACTAAAAAAATTTCTTCGCATTTCTGTTCTGAATGGGCACCCTTCAATCCTTAAGTCATGCCCTCTCGTACTAGACTCCCCCATCATGGGAAACAACTTTGCCACATCCACTCTGTCCATACCTTTTAACATTCGAAATATTTCTATGAGGTCTCCCCTCATTCTTCTAAGCTCCAAGGAATACAGTCCAAGAGCGGACAAATGTTCCTCATATGTTAACCCTCTCATTCCCAGAATCATTCTAGTCAATCTTCTCTGTACCCTCTCCAACGTCAGCACATCTTTTCTTAAATAAGGAGACCAAAACTGCCCACAGTACTCCAAGTGAGGTCTCACCAGCACCTTATAGAGCCTCAACATCACATCCCTGCTCCTATACTCTATTCCTCTAGAAATGAATGCCAACATTGCATTTGCCTTCTTCACTACTGACTCAACCTGGAGGTTAACTTTAAGGGTATCCTGTACGAGGACTCCCAAGTCCCGTTGCATCTCAGAACTTTGAATTCTTTCCCCATTTAAATAATAGTCTGCCCGTTTATTACTTCTGCCAAAGTGCATGACCATACACTTTCCAAAATTGTACTTCATTTGCCACTTCTCTACCCATTCTTCCAATCTATCCAAGTTTCTCTGCAGACTCTCCATTTCCTCAGAACTACTGGCCCCTTTGGACTTGTCCGAGTCTTGAATAATATTGGAAGTATTCCAAACTTTTTGGGTGCTTTTTAAAGTAAATTTTAAACCTAATCCTTCGACTGCCTTATTTGGTATTGTTGGAGGAAATGATATTATTTTGGAGTCACATGATTTGCATATTTTGGCCTTTATTTCTCTTATAGTTAGGAGGGCATTGTTGCTTAAGTGGAAGGATGTCATTCCGCCTACTCATACTCATTGGTTAAATGATGTTATGTCATGCTTAAATTTAGAGAAGATTCGCTGTTTATTTTCTGAATCTAGACAAGATGTTTTAACATTGTGAGGACCTTTTTTGGATTATTTTCAAAATCTTTGATTTGTTATTAAACACAGATGTTGGCTAACAATATGTTTTATTATATGATAAGGATTTTTCCTTTTTTAATCAAACAGCTGTTTTTTTTCCTCTGGTGGTGGGTTTAGATATTTTTGGATAATAACATTATCTCTTTTCAATATTATGTTTAAATTTAGTGTATACGGATATGGAGTAATAAGACTATATTTGTGATTCCAATATATTGTAACTGATATATATTATATATCCTACTGTACTCTATATTCTTTTATGTAAGAAATCAATAAAAATATTGAAAAAGAAAAAGAACTTGAACACCGGTCCGTGGTGCAAAAAAGGTTGGGGACCCCTGTTCTAGGTTGCATCCTTGGTATATTAAATTGTGGCCAGTCGTGAGACCCTGAGAGCAGTTCCCATTTCCACAAAGAATCGAAGTCAGCGTGTAAGTTCAGGTCAGGGTCTTCAAAAGAACTCTGAAAGGGAAAAATAGAGATTAAAGATAGAAATAGAGCTGTTTCCAAAGATGTGAGCAAAGGAGTTGCTGTTAGGCGCCATTGTCCTCTCCCTACTACTGGGGAGGAGTAGATGTCCTGCAAAGATCACACCAAGAGTACAACGTGCACTGCGGAGCAAGGTGAAAATGAACCCATGGGTAATAGCAGAAATCTGTAGAACTTACCGAAGTCTCTGTTCATGTGTCTACTATAAGATAAACACTGAACAAGAATGGTGTCCATGGAAGGACACCATGGAGGAAACCACTGCTTTTCAAAATAAAAACATTGTTGCTGCACGTCTCAAGTTTGCAAAAGACCACTTGGATGTTCCACAACGTTTCTGATAATGTTCCGTGTACAGCTGAGACAGAAGTTCAATTTTTTGGCTGAAATGCACACCAGTGTGTTTGGATGAAAAAGGGCTCTGTACACCAACACCAAAACCTTATACCAACTGTGAGTGGCGAAGCATGGTGTAAAGCATCATGCTTTGCTTCCTCAGGGCCTGGATAACTTGAAGTTGCTGAGGGAACAATGAATTCAAAACTATATCAAGACATTTTACAGGAGAATGTCGGGGTAGTAGTCCATCACCTGATGCTTAATAGAAGTTGGATGATGTAGCAAGACTATGATCCAAAACACACGAGTAAATCAGTTACAGAATGGGTTAAAAAGAAAATTTTGTGTTTTGGAATGGCCGAGTCAGTATCCAGACCTTAACCCAATTGAGATGCTGTAGCATGACCTGAAGAGGGCTGTTCATGTAACGTATCCTAGAAATATTGATGAACTGTAACAGTTTTGTATGAAGGAATGGCCTAAAATTTCTCCTTGCCATTGTGCAAGTCTGATCAACAGCTGCAGGAAATGTTTGGTGGAGGTTATTGCTGCTGAAGGAGTTTCTACCAGTTACTAAATATGAGGGTTCACATAGTTTTTCCTGCCTGAACTGTGAATGATTAAACAATAAAGACATGAAATGTACAATTGTTTGTATGTTATTAGTTTAGGCAGATTGTGTTTGTCTATTGCTGTGTCTTAGATGAAGATCAGACCATATTTTAGGAGTAATTAATGCAGAAAACTAGGTAATTGCAAAGGGTTCCCAAACTTTTTCTTGCCAAGGAAAAGGGTGTTAAGGGTGTTCTCAGCAGGCCAGGCAGCATCTATAGGAAGAGGCGCAGTCGACGTTTCAGGCCGAGACCCTTCGTCAGGACTAACTGAAGGAAGAGTGAGTAAGGGATTTGAAAGCTGGAGGGGGAGGGGGAGATGCAAAATGATAGGAGAAGACAGGAGGGGGAGGGATGGAGCCGAGAGCTGGACAGGTGATAGGCAGAAGGGGATACGAGAGGATCATGGGACAGGAGGTCCGGGAAGAAAGACGGGGGCGGGGGGGTGACCCAGAGGATGGGCAAGAGGTATATTCAGAGGGACAGAGGGAGAAAAAGGAGAGTGAAAGAATGTGTGCATAAAAAAGAGTAACAGATGGGGTACGAGGGGGAGGTGGGGCCTAGCGGAAGTTAGAGAAGTCAATGTTCATGCCATCAGGTTGGAGGCTACCCATACGGAATATAAGGTGTTGTTCCTCCAACCTGAGTGTGGCTTCATCTTTACAGTAGAGGAGGCCGTGGATAGACATGTCAGAATTCCACATCCCATTCCCATTCTGACATGTCTATCCACGGCCTCCTCTACTGTAAAGATGAAGCCACACTCAGGTTGGAGGAACAACACCTTATATTCCGTCTGGGTAGCCTCCAACCTGATGGCATGAACATTGACTTCTCTAACTTCCGCTAGGTCCCACCTCCCCCTCGTACCCCATCTGTTACTCTTTTTTATGCACACATTCTTTCACTCTCCTTTTTCTCCCTCTGTCCCTCTGAATATACCTCTTGCCCATCCTCTGGGTCACCCCCCCGCCCCCGTCTTTCTTCCCGGACCTCCTGTCCCATGATCCTCTCGTATCCCCTTCTGCCTATCACCTGTCCAGCTCTCGGCTCCATCCCTCCCCCTCCTGTCTTCTCCTATCATTTTGCATCTCCCCCTCCCCCTCCAGCTTTCAAATCCCTTACTCACTCTTCCTTCAGTTAGTCCTGACGAAGGGTCTCGGCCTGAAACGTCGACTGCGCCTCTTCCTATAGATGCTGCCTGGCCTGCTGCGTTCACCAGCAACTTTGATGTGTGTTGCTTGAATTTCCAGCATCTGCAGAATTCCTGTTGTTTAAGGGTGTTCTGTTCCTCAACACTTCCAAGGATCCCACCATTCATTGTGTGTACCCTAGCTTTACTAGTCCTCTTGAAGTGCATCATCTCTCATTTTTTCAGTATTAATTTCCATTTGCCACCTGTCTTCCTATTTTAGAAATCTTATCAATTATTCTGTAGCTGATGACCATGTTTTTTGCTACCTAACTAATGATACATTTTTAGTTGCTTGACATCCAGATCATTAACATATATAACCTCCAGGAAGGGTCTCACCAGGACTATCTGCTGTATGCCACTGGTTATTGTTTCCAAATGTGAAAGTAACCCCCAACCATCACTGCTCCCACAGTTAGAAATAGCATCACCTGGAATATATAGTTCGCTTTTGACTGACACTGATTGTGCCAGCCTTGAATTTCATGTGCATGTTGTAGGGTGAGGGGGAGATTTTTTTTCTTTCTTTTGGCGATACTACTTTAAAGATAAAATCGTGAGGCATAGGAGCAAAATTAAGCCAACAGATCCATCAATTCTTCTTTGCTACTGTATCGTGCCTGATTTATTATCCCTCACAACCCCATTCTCCTTGCTCCTCCCTGTAACCTTTGACACATTGACTAATCAGAAACTTATCATCGTCCATTTTATATATACCCAATGACTTGGCCTCAACAGCTGCCTGTGGCAATGAATTGCACAGTTTCAGTACCCTATAGCTAAAGGACCTCCTCATCTCTGTTGTAAATGGAATTCGCTCTATTTTTGAGGCTTTGCCTCTGATTCTAGACTCCCCCCATTATAGGAAACATTCTGTCCACATCAACTATCTAGGCCTTTCAATATTCTGTAGGTTTCATTGAGATCCCTCCTCTTTGTTTTTAAACTCCAATGAGCACAGGCTCAGAGCCATCAAATGCTCCTCATATGTTAACCCTTTCATTCCCAGAATGATTCTCATGAACCTCCTCTGGACCCTCTCCAATGCCTTCATATCCTTTCTTAGATAAGGGGTTCAGAACTGCTCCAAATACTCCTAGTCTGACCAATGTTTTATAAAGCCCCAACATTACATCCTTGCCTTTATATTCTAGTCCTCCTGAAATGATTGCTAACATTGCATTTGCCTTCCTTACAACTGACTCAACCTGCAAGTTAGTTTTTAGGAAATCCTGCAGGAGAACTCCAAAGTCCATATGCACCTTTGAGTTTTGAATTTTCTCCCTATTTAGAAGATAGTTTACACCTTTATTCTTTCTATCAAAGTGCAAGGTCATGTACTTCAGTACACAATATTCCATCTGCCACTTCTTTGTCCATTCTCCCAGTCTGTACAAGTCCTTCTGCAGACACCCTGCTTCCTCCATTCTACGAGTCCCTCCACCTATCTTCATATTGTCTGCAAACTTGGCCACAAAGCCATCAATTCAGTCATCCAAATCATTAACTTATAATGTGAAAAGAAGCGATCCCAGCACCGAACCCTGCGAAATACAAGTCACTGGTGGCCAACCAGAAGAGGCCCCCTTTATTTCCATTTCTTGCCTCCTACAGTCAGCCAATCTTCTATCCACACTAGTATCTTTCCTGTAATACTTAATCTTGTTAAAGCCTCGTGCAGTACCAGATCAAAGGCTTTCTGAAAATCCAAGTAAACTTTCACTGACTCTCCTTGTCTATGCTGCCTGTTATTTCCCCAAAGAATTTCAACGCATTTGTCAGGTAAAATTTCCCCTTAAGAAAACAATGTTGACTTTGGCCTACTTTATCATGTGTCTCGAAGTACCCTGAAACCTCATCCTTGATAATGGACTCCAATGTCTTCCCCACCGCTGAAGTCAGGCTAACTGACTACTGTATAATTTTCTTTCTTCTAGCTTCTTAAAGAGTGGAATGATTTGTAGTTTTCCAGTCCTCTGGAACCATTCTTGAAAGATTATTGCTAATACTTCCACACTAACCTCTCTTAGAACCCTGGGGTGTAGACCATCTGGTCCAGGTGGCTTATATACTTTCAGACCTTTTAGATTTCCAACTACCTTCTTATTAATAGCAACTACATTCACTTCTGCCTACTGACAATCTTGAATTTCTGGCATACTACGAGTATCTTCTAAAGTGAAGACAAGCAAAATATTTACTAAGTTTGTCCACTATTTCTTTGTCTTCCATTACTACCTCCCCAGTGTCATTTTCTAGCAGTCCTATATTCACTCCCGCCTCTCTTTTACTCTTTATCTATCTGAAAATAAAAGGCTTTTGGTATCCTGTTTTATATTATTGGCTAGCTTACCTTCACATTCCATCTTTTCTCTCCTTATGGCTTTTTTAGTTGCTTTCTGTGGTTTATAAAAAAAAATTCCCAATCTTCTAACTTCCTACTAATTTTTGCTATATTATATACCCGCTCTTTTGCTTTTGTGCTGCCTTTGACTTCCCTTGTCAGCTATGATTGCACACTACTTCATCTTTGGGTGCATTGATCCTGTGCCTTCAAATTTATTCCCAGAAATCCCAGCCATTGCTCCTCTGCTATCATCCCTACTAGAATCTGCTTCGAATCAACTTTGGCCAGCTCCTTTCTCATGCCTCTGGAATTCCCTTTACTCCACTGTAATAGTGATGTACCACCCTCTCAAACTGCAGGGTGAATTTTATCATATTGTGATCACTGCCTCCTAAGGGTTTCTGTACTTTAAGCTCCCTAATCAAATATGTTTCATTACAACACACCCAATCCAGAATTACCTTTCCCCCAGTGGGCTCAACCATAAGCTGCTCTGAAAGTCATCCCATAAACATTCTACAAATTCCCTCTCTTGGGATCCAGCAGCAACCTGATTTTCTAATCTATCTGCATAGTGAAATTTCCCCATGACTATAGTAACATTGAACTTTTTACTTGTCTGTTTTATTTCCCATTATAATTGGTACTCCACATCCTGACTACTGTTCAGAGGCATGTATATAGTTCCCATCATGTACTTTTTATCCTTGTAGTTTCTTAATTCTACCGACAAGGATTCTACATCTTATGATTCTATGTCACATTTCTAAGGATTTGATTTTATTTTTTTACCAACAGAACCATCCCATCTCCTCTGCCTACCTGCCTGTCCTTTTGATACAATGTGTATCCTTGGATGGTAGCTCCCACCTATTGTCTTCTTTCAGCCACGACTCAGTGATGCCCACGTCATATCTGCCAATCTGTGCTGCGAGAACATCTACCTTATTCCATATACTGTGTGCATGAAAATATAACATCTTCAGTCTTGTATTTATCACCCCTTTCGATTTTTGCCCTCATGTTACGCTACAACTTTGCAATTTTGCCGTATCATCTCCCTGTCCGTCCGCACAGTCTCACTACACAATGCATCTACTTTTAAGCCAGGTGTCCCATCCTCAGTCTTTTCACTCTGGTTCCCATCCCCCTGCCAGATTAGTTGAATCCCTCCCCAACAGACTCTTAAAGGTTCCTTTATTTTAAGCTCCCGAATCAAATCTGGTTCATTACACAACATGGATAGTTTGTCTCAGTCCGTTTGCAGTTGTACAGATCTTGAGCAGACAGATGGTTCCATCTAGTTTATAGCATTCCCTTACTTTGCTATTGAAATACGAGCTTACATTTTGTGTTCAAATCTTCTGAATGGGACTTCATGCATGCCAATAATCAACCAATTGACACAATAAAATATATATTTCTATCCATCTCTCTATATTAGGTAAATAAGCGATAAATTATTCTGCTAATACTGAAAGTTTGGAATTCTAAATAGAACTTTTTCCTCTTTTTGGTCAGAACTTTTGTAGGATAAAAAAATTGCTTATAGCAATTCAAATCATAGCAAATGACACTGGAGATATTGTAATGAGAGACGCAGAGTTGGCAGAGGAACTGAATGCATATTTTGCATCAGTCTTCACCGTGGAAGACATCTGCAGTATACCGTACATTCAAGAGTGTCAGGGAAGTGAAGAATGTGCAGTGAAAATTATGACTGAGAAGGTGCTCAGGAAGCTTAATGGTCTGAGGGTGGATAAATCTCCTGGACCTGATGGAATGCACCTTCGGGTTCTGAAGGAAGTAGCTGGAGAGATGGTGGAGACTCTAACAATGATCTTTCAAGAATTGATAGATTCTGGCATTGTACCGGATGACTGGAAAATTGCCAATGTTACTCCGCTGTTTAAGAAGGGTGGGAGGCAGTAGAAATGAACCTATAGACCTGTTAGCCTGACATCAGTGGTTGGAAGTTGTTGGAATTGATTGTTAGGGATGAGATTATGGAGTCGCTGGAGGCACATGACAAGATAGGTCAAAGTTTCCTGAAAGGAAAATCCTGCCTGACTAACCTACTGCAATTTTTTGAGGAAATTACAAGCTGGTAGACAAAGGAGATGCAGTAGATGTGTACTTGGATTTTCAGAAGGCCTTTGACATGGTGCCGCACATGAGGCTGCTGCTTAGCAAGGTAAAATCCCATGGAATTACAGGGGAGTTACTAGCATGGGTGGAGCATTGGCTGATCGGCAGAAAACACGGAGTGGGAATAAAAGGATCCTATTCTGGCTGGCTGCTGGTTACCAGTATTCCACAGGGGTCGGTATTGGGACTTCTGCTTTTTACAATGTATCTCAACGATTTGGACTATGGGATTAATGGACTTGTGGCTAAATTTGCAGATGATACAAAGGTAGGTAGAGGAGCGGGTAGTGTTGAGGAAACAGAGAGCCTGCACAGAGCCTTAGAAAGTTTAGGGGAATGGGCAAAGAAGTGGCAAATGAAATACAATGTTGAAAAGTGTATGGTTATGCACTTTGGTGGAAGAATTAAACAGGCAGACTATTATTTAGGTAAGGAGATAATTCAAAATGCAGAGATGCAAAGGGACTTGGAAGTCCTTGTGCAGGATACCCTAAAGGTTCACCTCCAGGTTGAGTTGGTGGTGAAGAAGGCAAATTCAATGTTGGCATTCATTTCTAGAGGTGTAGAATATAAGAGCAGGGATGTGATGTTGAGGCTCTATAAGGCACTCGTGAGACCACACAGAGTATTGTGTGCAGTTTTGGGCTCCTTATTTTAGAAAGGCTATACTGACATTGGAGACGTTTCAGAGAAGATACACGAGAATGATTCCAGGAATGAAAGGGTTACTGTATGAGGAATGTCTGGCAGCTCTTGGGCTGTATTCCCTGGAGTTCAGTAGTATGAGGGAGGATCTCATAGAAATATTACCAATGTTAAAACGCATGAACATATTAGATATGGCAAAGTTATTTCCCATGGTAGGGGAGTCCAGGACAAGAAGGCACAACTTCAGGATTGAAGGATGTCCATTTAGAACAGAGATGCAGAGAAATTACGTTAGTCAGAGGTGGTAAATCTGTGGAATTTGTTGCCATGAGCAGCTGCGGAGGCCAAGTCATTGGGTGCATTTAAGGCAGAGATAGATAGGCTCTTGATTAGCCAGGGCATCAGAAGGTATGGGGAGAAGGCAGGGGAGTGGGGATGACTGGAAGAATTGGATTGAATGGCGGAGCAGACTGGATGGGCCAAATGGCCTATTTCAGCTCCTATATCTTCTGTTCTTATGGTCAAATGCTATTTGCAGCAATCTTGCTAAGAGTTCCACCTTCCCAAGTCTGAATATTTTGATTTAATTATGTAGTTTATTTGACATTTTGTTTTTTTTTCGTATCGTAAGGAATCTTTGACAGAGACTGAAGAGAATAGAACTGGTGACACCTAAACATTGTACATTAATGAAGTGGAGCTGTCTGATCCTGAAGGAATGCATGGTTTTAAGGATTTTCTGAAGTAGTAGTTTACTTGCAAACAAAAGGTTTAAAAACATGATGCATTTCATGATTGAATACAGTATTAAAGTTGGAAACTGAAGAGAAAATTTTAAAGAAGATATTTAACTTTTTTATTTTTGTAAATTGTGTGGATGAAAATTAAAATTAAACTTAAAATTCAACCTGTGTTTCTTTCTCATGGATTCATACAATCTGGTAACAGGCTCTCACCCATTGAGTGTGCACCAGCTATTAGGCAGCCAGTTACACTGATCCCATTTTACCCTCTCAACTCTTCAATTAGTTGTCCAAAATTATCCAATAAATCAAGACACTACAGTCAAATTACAATGGCTAATTAGCCCTAAGGCTGCCTGACCTGTTAAGTAATTTTATCATTCTCCTTTTATTGTAGGTTGATTGATCTGGGTTCCATTTTGCCAGAAATGTTTACACAATTCATTAGTCCAATGGAAATGGAATTTGAACTGTCCATGTTGAGAGACTATGAATGATCTTAAAAAAAAAAGTTAGTGTGATCATGTAAATTTTAGTTAATCACATCCACTTCTAAAACTACTATTGAATGAAAATTGTTTAATTTTTGAATCTTGGATTCAAAAATCCAAAACTGTGGATTAAAGTTAAACGGTTAATTTTTTGTAGTTTTTTTCCGATTTGAGCACGGCTTCCAAGGCATCTGTGATTTTTATGGCAACACTATACATGGTGTGAAGCTTTACCTTGAAAAGTACTGCTCCTCTCAATCATGCTGAGATATTTCTTTTCTCATTCTGCCAGCTATCTTTTTCTGGCATTTTTGCACTCATTAAAATGAATTTAACCAACTGCTGTTGCCAATCTCTGATGAAATAGGTGTAGATGAAACCATGTATGCTGCTACAACAATAAACTATATACTAGTCTCACTCCCAGATATTTTTGCTCCAAATCAGCAACTTCCTACTTCCACCACCTGGTATCCCAATCTACCTGAACATAAGTTTTACATTGTTGACCTATGTCTATAAAGCACAGGTTTACAAATAAAAAAATAAATTCTAAACTAATCAATTGAATTACTACACAACCCATATTAATAAAAGTGTAATTGCCAAATTTAAGCAATTGTGACTTAACCTAAACAAGGGATACAATAGCATCTTTTAAGAGCCTCTAATATAGGTACGTGGAGCTTAGAAAAATAGAGGCCTATGCGCTAGGGAAATTCTAGGGAGCTTCTAGAGTAGGTTACATCGTTGGTACAACATTGTGAGCCGAAGGGCCTGTAATGTGCTGTAAATTTCTATGTTGTATGTTCTGAACTAACCACATAAAAAGAGACCAGTTCACTATTGCATTGCTGGTTTGTGCCTTTGCTGTACACGAATTGGCTGACTCAGTTTATGTTACAAGATTTATCATCATCATGATGTGCCATGTCATATGATGAGGGTGATAATGGTCTTCCATCTGTCTTTAATCTGAGAAGCCCTAAAAAGCTCTTCAAAACTATTGCCTGTTTCAAAAATGATTGAAAAATACCTAAAATAGCCTGATGTCATGAAAAGTGCTCCAGAAATATGTGTTTCTTTCTTCAAAAACCCATTCTGCTGAATAAGTTTTTCAACAAATATTTTAAATGCTTTCAAGGGTGCAGTCAAATGGTGTAACTTGTAGAGCAGATGCCTTGCGGCATCAGACCGAGGTTCACTCCTGACCTTTGGTGTTTTGTTTGTGGAGTTTGCACATTTTCCCTGTGACCAGGTGAATTTCTTTCAGGTGCTGCAGTTTCCTCTTGCATTCAAGGGCATACAGGCTGGTAACCTAATTGGTCACTGTAAATTGCTCAATGCACAAGCGAGTGGTAGAATCTGGGATGAGTGGATAGTTTTGTAGTGAGAATAAATTGTGATTAATATAAGGTTTGTAAAACTGGATGGTTGATCATCAGCATGAACTTCGGAGGCCAAAGGACTTGCTTCTGCCTCATTTTCCTTTGACTCACTATCACTCCAAGATATATTAGGACATAACAAAGATAGATTTGAAGGCAATGGAACAAAATTCAAAGAGAATTTTAGAGCAAAGGCCCACAGTGATCTTTTATCAGAAGTGGAACCATTAACCCTTGTTTCTCTCACCACAGAAGGTGCCTGACTTTGATTTTCTACTTTTATTTCAGATTTCCAGCAGCAGCAAGATAAAGAACTCTAGATGTATCAAAGTGAGGGTCAGTGGAGCAGATGAATTGAAAGGGATAATATAAAATAGAAGTATGTTATGAGAGCAAAACATTTAAGACAGAAGATCAGCAAACTTTGAAGTCATTTAGTCCTCCAACTGTGGAGGCATACTTGTGTTGACTGAGCTAGCTCTTAAGTCTGTGATTTCTGGACTGCAGTCAGTATATCCTATAGATTGTGATGCAGAAGTATAGAATGTATTATAGTAAGAGGTGGAACACTTGAACGCTCTTGCCACTGAGTTCAGGGACATTTCCTGACTTTCTGAGCTGACAGGTACTCCCATCTGGCCCCCTGGCATTAGTTTAGCTGAGTCATTGTTTCCTTTTGTTATGTGTATTTCTGTTTTAATTTTCAAATAACTTTCTTCTAACAATTTGGCTCAATTTTAAGTATTTTTAAATGTTTCTGATGAATTTGGAAAGTAATTCCAGAGTAGGACTTACACTATGA
Source organism: Mobula hypostoma (assembly GCF_963921235.1). Classification (NCBI taxonomy): domain Eukaryota; kingdom Metazoa; phylum Chordata; class Chondrichthyes; order Myliobatiformes; family Myliobatidae; genus Mobula; species Mobula hypostoma. The sequence goes on from NC_086098.1 coordinate 130,489,660, forward strand.
ATGGTAGAGCACTAGGGAGTGTTATGGAACAGAGAGGACTAGGAGCACAAGTGCATAGTTCATTGAAAGCGGTGTCATAGGTGGACAGGATGGTGTGAAGGGCATTTAGCATGCTGGCATTGAGTATTGGAGTTGGAGCATTATGTTATATTTGTATAAGTGCTTGGTGAGGCCACACACTGAAGTATGTGCACAGGATTAGTCACCCTGTATTCAGAACAAACATGATTAAACAGGAAAAAAAATTACAATAATTTTGCCAGGACCAGAGGGCTCGGGTTATGGAGAGGATGGCCGGTTATTCCTTGGAATGTAAGAGAATAAAAATGACCTTATAGAAGTGTTCAAGATAATGAGAAGTGTAGTTAAGGTAGTTGGTAAAAGTCTTTCGACTAGGCTAGCGGAGTATAAAACTCGGGGTATTGATTTATGGTGAGGGAGAAAGCCTTAAAAGGAGACAGAGGGGCAGCCTTTTCATGTAGGGAGTGGCGTATATATGGAATAATCTGACAGAGAAAGTGGTCGAGGCAGGTACAATAATATCATTTAAGAAGTACTTCGATAGGTACATGAGGGCAGGGGCTTGCAGGGCTGTAGGAAATTGGGACGAGCTGGGTGCATGACATGTTGGCATGAACCTGTTGGTTCATGAACTATGACTCTAATTCTCTAGAGTGAGATATTTAAAAATAATTGAATTGAGTCTGAGATGATAAGATTTACCAATGATTGTCTAGATGGTGTTGGATGTGCAGGCCACAGGATACATCATCTAGAGGCTCAGTTGCTGCTTATACAAGGTCTTTTTCTGGGGCTGATCAAGGACTCAAGATATCCAGGGTGCTAACAGAGTGGCTGGGCTGAGTGAAGGATGATAGTGATGAGTGCACATGGTGAGTCAGGTTGTGTAAGATTGAACCTATTTTGTCTTTATTCCCTAAATAAGTTTACATACATTCAACAATGTAATTTCTTTAAAGTAAGTTTAAAATGCAATTCCGATTGAAAACCTTTGGCCAGAGCTTCTGAGAAAGTTGAGTACATTATGCTGACAGTATTTCCCTTAAACTCCATGATACTGTATACCTGCTGTGTTTTGCATGTTTCTTTGGTTCTGCTTCCCAAAGCAAATAATCACTGGTTTCCAGATCAGCTGTTTTCAAACCTTTCTAATGACCTTTAGACAACCCAGGCAATTGAAGGGCATTACCCCGTCCATCTGGGCTTCAATTGTTTGCTATCTGAAAGAATGCATTTGTATAATTACATTATTTTGCAATTGAAATAACATACCAACAAATGAAACACTGTATTCTTGCCGATGTTCACAGTATGCTGCCATTGAGTCAGGACATTAATTTCTTGCTCCCATTCATAAACACACATGAAATGGAGCAGGAATAGGCCATATTGCCTTCAAGCCTTCTCCATCATTAAATAAGGTTATGCTTGATCTGTGTGATAAATCCATATTCCTTTCTGATTTGCACTTTCTCCCATTCCCATAGTGATGGGTTGTGAGTTCAGTTTGAAAAGCTGGGATGTAAATCTTGTTCAAAAAGAAATTACTTCAGAAAAACGTATTTTGGAAGAAGAGAGAGTTGTGGTGTTGCTGTTTTTTTTTAGTACTACCGTTATACTACCGTAGTATTTTGAGTCTTGATCTGAAAAAGAGATCTGAATTGTTATCTGAGAGATCATGTCTTCTCTCTCAGTCTCTTGGGATATAGTTCTGAGGAGACTGATGTATCTAATGTTTTGAAATCAGCCCTCCGGATTAAGCTGGCTGGATATCTTGAGCTAGCTAGCCATGCAGAAGCTTTACCATGATGTCCTGAATATAATGCAAGGAAACAATTTACAGCAACACCTAAGTACTCTGGGATGCTTTTGTGGAGGATATACTTATCTGCTTCAGTATTTGGTGCGTTACAGTCAGATGACCATACTGATGGAGAATGCTAGTGCTTTAGTAATTGACAGCTGTTGGTATGTTTTTATCTACTGCAGGTAATAATGGGTATTGAGGTCCATCATGTTTATTTCAATTTTGACATTATCTGGTGGTCAGATTGGCAATGTCATACAATACTACAGCTGAGAAAAAGGCCCTTCGGCCCATCTAGTCCACACCAAACTATTATTCTGCCCAGTCCCATCAATCTGCACCTGGACCACAGCCCTCCATGCCCCTCCCATTTATGTACTTATTCAAGCTTCTCTTAAGTGTTGAAATCAAACCTGCATTTACACTTCCACTGGCAGTTCGTTCCACGCTGTCACCACCCTCTTGAGTGAAGAAGTTCCTTCTCATGTTCCCCTTAAGCATTTCACCTTTCACCCTTAACCCATGACCTCTGGTTCTAATCTCTCCTAACCTCAGTGCAAAAAGCCTGATAGC